>NW_020527948.1:0-679679 GCF_003368295.1 Carassius auratus
CAGTAAATATTGTAAAGTTTACAGTAAGACTGTAAAAATCACAGTAGTCCAAGCATTACAGTTGAAATCACAGTAGTCAATGCATTACTGTAAAAAAATCACAATTTAGCCACTATAGTACTGTAAATAGTAAAGTAAACTACTGTAATTTTCCTTTTTTTATCATATCTTTCTTTGTACCCCTTTCACATGGACGGCTCCAGATTATTGTTGTTCATAATTCATCACCGGAATATGATGTAAATACTCGATGGTGAGCTTTAAGTAAAAGTGTAATATTAATCAATTAAAATGTGTCATGTAACTTGTACTCTGATGCACCTGCTGCAGGTTTCTATTCCATACAATATATATTTTTTAAAGAATTCACATAATAAGATTCCAAGAATATTTTTGTTTGTTTGTTTGTTTGTTTTGTGACTGTAAATGGGTGTTTGGGTGTAAATGGGTGTTAACAGGGCAATAAAATATTTGATAAGCCTTATCTTAAACTTCTCCAAAGTCTCCGCTGACATGGTCTAACAATATAGGCTTCATAAACGCATAATTTTTTGAGATATCATCCTCAGATTTGAACTGAAGCATGACCATTGGTTATAAGTTGCAATAGTATATTCACATAATTATGTATATTAATATTTTAATATTGTATACATTTAATAAATATAATCTTAATATTTGTTGTTTTTATTTTTGAGCTTATATATCTCTCAATATTAATAACATCTGATTAATTTTGAGTTTTGAACTTGAGCCAAAACTCTCAAGCTTTGTAAATATATGTTGGTTATGTGTCTATTCAGAATGACTTATGAGCAGCAGCCTTTTTATTTTGGGTAGGCTATGTCATGTGCATTACTTGCCAAAATTGGGCTGTCTGGTTAACTCATAAATATGTACCATGGGATTTTTTATTTTACAAACATCAGTGTTATATATATTTTTTTCTTCGGAAGCAGGCGAGATAAAGGTGCAAGTTTCCAGAGCTGTTTGGCGAAATCAAAGCGCCAGAGTGGGCGGAGTTTACCCAGTCTAGAACGATCTAGAATCTGTGGGGGAAAAAAGCGCGAAAGAGGCAGCAGCACTTGAATTTCTGACTCGTCGTCAGTGACAGACAAGTTCCGTTAATTCTCAAATCTAAGTTTCTTTACACACGGCTTTATTTTGTTTTTCGTCTTTGTGTTGATTTCTTTAACTTTTTGCCTGAGAGGAATTCAGCGACAACGTTTCCGTGAGAGCTCCGACGGAGACGTCTTCGCAGCCGTTAACGTTAAGCTCCGTTAATAACAGACTATTACTCAAATTTACGTTTCTTTATACACGGATTTGTCTTGTGGTTGTAAAGTTATTTATTTTGTTTTCGTCTTTGTGTTGATATCTTTCACTTTTTGCCTGAGAGGAATTCAGCGAAAACGTTTCCGTGAGAGCTCCGACGGAGACGTTTTCACAGGCTTTAACGTTAATGTATTTTTCCCACCCGTGGCCTCTGCCGGAGTTTCCATCTTGGAATCGCGGATCCTTCACAGACTGCTTATCGGACTTCCAGAAAATCAGTAAGTAACTTTACCATCACTACTTCGAGCAAAAAAAAAAAAAAAAAAGAATAAAAAAAGAAAGTTCAGTGCCACACCCTTGTCAGGCTGTGGAAAGCCAACAGCCTGTAGAGAACCTTGCAGATTATTACCCTCTTTCTGTATATAATCAATTTGGTCTTAATCGTGTTGCTCTGCATCATTCTGTGTTTCAGAAGAATGAGTAATGGACTCCATTGAGAAGGCAATACAGGCCGTGCTACCACAGCTAGATGAAGCAAAGCTTGAAACTTTAGTCAATGAGTTGGTGAAAGTAGGTGTTGAAGGACCAGATGATCTGCAGTTTATTCAAGAAGATGACATCAAACATCTGCTCACACCCATTCAGTGCAGAAAAATTATTCATTCCTTGAAAGGTGAGATTAGTTCTTTTAATTAACATATATTAGTTGATCCGCTACAATTAATAACTAAATAAATCCGCAATCATTCAATCATAATTTTGTAAAAAAAAAAAAAAAGTGGTTATATGTGGATGTTAGTGTATACCTGGTCCAAGATTCTGTCCCCTTTGGTCAGGCAGGTGACATGTTGATAGAACTTGAGGAGTACAGATTGAGGTTAGAATTATTGAAATCCCCGCGGCAATAAATGCCCTTCTGGATGTGCAGTTTGCTGTTTGCTAATGGCAGCATATATAAAGCCAAATTTGCTTAAAAAAAAAAAAAAAAAAAATAAAAGATGGTATATACGGGAAAAATAAAAACTATATTCTTGCCTCTGCAATGCTGTCTCTGCACTAGATACAGTTATTCCATGCAAAACTACAGACCCACAGCTTTCCAAAGAGCCTAATCACTTGATTATAGGCCCAAGTATGTAAGAACAGTGCAATACAGTACAGAAGGATAGTGGTCGCATTGCAATTGAAAACAGCATTTAAGATATTGCCCATATTCCCCCATCCATGCAGATCACATAGTCATGCATTGCATTTGCTCTTTTTTTAAACACATTGATTTTAATATACACCTGCAATGCGGCTGAAAAAAGCACATCATCAAAATATTTCAATGTTAACATGTAAAATAATATTCTTGTTTGCCATCAGTTGACCTCAATCACCCATCTAGGCTGATTAGTAATTGAGATGAAGCCATGACAACCCATTTTTGAAATGACCCTTTTCCAAGGATCAGATTTAATACATTTAGTCTGTTATTTTAGTATTTTTATAGTTTGTTTATTTGAACTGTACCAGAATCCAAAAAAACAAAAACAAAAAAACATTTTATATAAATTTTGTTTGGTTTAACCCTATATTGACCTACCTATAAGGACTTGACGGCCACCATTTTGATTTTATTTTATTTTTTAAGTTTTAGTTTAAGTACATCTTGATACTATTGTAAACCACTAAGAAACCTTTTGTTAGATTTTTTTTTTTAGGGTCAAACCTTATTTTCACCTGACTATTCTGTGCTTTCACAGTGTGTAATCAGGTCCTTCAAATCCCAGCTGAGCCCTTCATCGTCTGAGCCACTGTCAGTTGCCTATTCCAGCACATGCCCCATATCATCTATAAGTCCATCTCTGCATGGGTGAACAGTTTTGAGGTGCCATGGGAACAAAGTGAGGCTGATCTTAGAAGAGCAGTAGATGCTGGTGAGAGGCCAGCTCCGGATGACCGCAGACACTTGATAAAAGTCACTGTTGATGCGATGAGAGAGCGTTCCTTGAACCCTACTCGCAGAGAGTGTGTGGTAGTGGCTAAAGCTATAACTCAAAAATATCCAAATAGCTTTTTAGACAAAAATGAAGAGGGGGAGCTAATTGGATGTGGGTATTTCAGCATTATAAATCAGCTCAAAACCAGAGTTAGAATATTTGAATCGAGGCAACTCTCTTTCCCGTCTGAGGAAGCACAAACGCACCCAGAGAGATGATGAGGATGGTGATGATGACCAGCCAGCAGTAGCTACATGTGCAAGAATCGACAGTTATGGGTGTGTTCGTTGGCAGCCAGCGGACTATCCAGATGGGGAAACATCAGCATCATTAGAGGAAAGAAGCTTGAGATGATTGATATATTCAGCCGAGAGGGACTAAAGGGCGCTGAGAGAGGAAGGGTAGAAGACCTAATGGCAATCACTTATGCCAAACAGCGGGAATACATCAACGCAAAGCCTTCCCCAAGCATTCTGGATGTGGGTAAAGAGTGGCCATTTCTCTTTTCACAGAAGTTTTTATTGTCACACTTCACCACTCTCACCAATGTTGAACTATACACAAGACTGAATGAAGATATGGACAAAAAGGGTAAAAGACTCCTGGATTTCTTCAGTAGTCAGATTACAAAGTGGAGGAAAGAAGTAAGAGCTGTTCTGAAGGAAGCCATAAAGAAGGACCGAGAAGGATCTGATGGCCTAGCAGCGATGCTTGTGATGTTGGCACACTTCAAAGAGCAAGAGGAGTCAATTTTTCTCATTGCTGATGTAAGTTCCTTAATTATTTAAATCTTTTATTTGGAGTTTTCAACAATTAACTGTCACATTTACCTGTACACAATTGTATCTCATTTCCCTGATTAGAGTGAGAATTGTTAATGCAGGTTGGACGAACCTCCAGTTTTTCAAGTAAATACAGGTTTGTGTCAGGTTTATGTTATTGGTGGTTGAGCACTTTTTCCTTGATAGACCTCACCTCACAATATAACCCACTTGGTGCAAGCTTCTATCTCAATTCCTGGGTAAATGCTGGGTAAAGTCACTGTTGTCCACTGTGAGCACGATATTTTAATTAATATTTTAATTAAGAGAAAATTGATGTAGTGTTGTAATTGATAAAGATATTGTGGTACTTAGTTAATTTTTTGTGTAAACCTTTCACAAACCTTCAGAGCAAAAAAAAGGACCATTGCTCATTGCTTCCTTATCAACAAATTTCAAAAAGCTTTTTCTATCCTAGAGATAATATACAGCCTACCTTGTTTCAAGTAACACTTATCTTTGCTGGCATAGGAGACTACCACTCCCGCAGACGCAGAGGCCCAGCTGTCTCTCCCAGTCACTCCAAGGATCATCATGCTCGGTAAGTTTCACATTCAATGTTAACGAATCCTTTGAATGTATAGGGCACAAGCAAAGCAAAGTTTCTGGAAAACACTAGTGAATGTGTGTTGTGTCATTCTCTGCTTCTGCACCAGTCAGTAACAGCACAGTCACTCCAAAACTTAAGTTATGTGGAGTAATCTCTCATCTTTAGTAGCCACCTATAATGTCGTGATTGCTATTTCAGATTGCTTGCTATGCCTGTATCACTCATTGTTTTTCTATCACCAAACCAGTTATTGCTGCTTAAAGGACTAGTTCACCTCAAAATGAAAATTTCCTAATAATTTACTCTCACCCCAATGCCATCCAAGATATCCATGTCTTTCTTTCCTCAGTGGAAGAGAAATTAAGTCTGAGGAAAACATTTCTGGATTTTTCTTTGAATAATGGACTTCAATTGTAACCAACGTTTTGAAGTCCAAATCAATGCAGTTCAATTGTTAGGATTGAGTTGGGAACTAAATCTTCACATCGAAAGGTCGCGCTCCATTTCACCGGCCATCTTTGCGTATTTCCACCGGCGATATCGAGCGCAACCTTTCGACTTGATGTAGTTCCCAGCTCAATCCTAACAATTGTAGTTAAAAAGTATATAAATTATTATTATATTTTTTTAGAAAATGACCAATCATTTCGCTAGATAAGACCCTAATCCTCAGCTGGGATCCTGCACAGCCCGTTGAAGCACTTCAAAGATCTTTGAAACTGCATTGATTTAGACTTCAAAACGTTGGTTACAATTGAAGTCCATTATTTGAAGAAAAATCCAGAAATGTTTTCCTCAGATTTAATTTCTCTTCCACTGAGGAAAGAAAGACATGGATATCTTGGATGGCATTGGGGTGAGTAAATTATTAGGAAATTTTCATTTTGAGGTGAACTAATCCTTTAAAGGGTTAGTTCAGCCAGAAATAAAAATTATGTCATTAATGACTCACCCTCATGTCGTTCCAAACCCGTAAGACCTCTTCGGAACACAGTTTAAGATATTTTAGGTTTAGTCCGAGAGCTTTCTGACCCTCCATTGAAGCTGTGTGTACGGTATACTGTCCAAGTCCAGAAAGGTAATAAAAACACATCAAAGTAGTCCATGTGACATCAGAGGGTCAGTTAAAATTTGTTGAAGCATCGAATATACATTTTGCTCCAAAAATTACGACTTTATTCAGCATTTTCTTCTCTTCCGGGTCTGTTGTGAGCGCATTCACAACACTGCAGTGACGCCCCTGACATACAATGCTGCTGACGTGTTTTCTTTGTTATTGGTTGCACCAGAAAACACGTCAGCAGCGTCGTACGTCAACCGTCGCGTTCACAACAGACACGGTAGAGAAGACAATCCTGAATAAAGTCGTAATTTTTTTTATTTTTGGAGCAGAATGTATTTTCGATGTTTCAATAAATTCTAACGGACCCTCTGATGTCACATGGACTACTTTGATGATGTTTTTATTACCTTTCTGGACATGGACAGTATACCGTACACACAGCTTTAATGGAGGGACTGAAAGCTCTCGGACTAAATCTAAAATATCTTAAACTGTGTTCCGAAGATAAAAGGAGGTCTTATGGGTTTGGAACGACATGAGGGTGAGTCATTAATGACATAATTTTCATTTTTGGCTGAACTAACCCTTTAATGCACTGCTTCGAAGATATGTATGCTCCCTGCCCTGTTTTTACAATAATTTATGTGGAGAAAATCTTTTATAGAATGTATTGCTATGAAATATAATTTTTGTGATGACTCTTGTCTTTACTAAGGAGAGACAATACTGACTGCAAAAAAATGGATGCTGTCGATCGAGGGGAAGGTCGTAATCCCACCTCGTGCTCACATGGCAGACTTCACCACTGCCTTGGCCGCTCTCTTCGCCTGTTACTATGTATTCAACCTAGAGTATCAGGTGGAAGCCAGCACAACACTGGAGTTTGTTCAGAGGTATTTTTTATCTTAAATAGTTTGATTGCAGTGTAAAAGCAAATTGACAATTGAAAAGCTGTTCAAAATCATCTTCTCCCTTTAAAATTAGGGCTGTGAACTGACACTGGTCTCACGGTTCGGTTCGATTACGATTATCATGTCATCGATTCAGTTCAATTCGATATCACAATGCATCGCGATGCACCGCATTCTCAATTTGACATTTTTCTTCAAAAGTGATGTGTGCGCACGTGTGTGTGCTGGCCTGTTCAAACAGTGACATTCCAGTTGGGAGTAAAGCTTGTTTATGCCATTAAGAAAAGAAAAATCTGTCATATAAATTGTTTTAAAGAAATATTCATTTAAAAGCAGCGTTTATTAATCGGTGTATTATGTTACCATTAAAGATGCACGCATCAACCGTCGCTGAGTCCGCTGTTGAAGGTTACGATCATCCATTTATAATCACCATAACAACACAGAATAATAGTAATTTGAACATCGGGTCAGACTCTGCCAGGCGTTAACAGCTCGGGGTGAAAACGGCTAACGTGGTTTATCAAGTTAGTGGTATTACCTCCTGCATATTCTATTTGTGCGTGGCATGAGCGCACACAGTGCGTCTTCTGCAGGATGTGCTTACCAGGTTGTTCATAAAAGCTGAAATGTGCCCAGATGTAGGCTTTAAAAGTAGTTGGAGCATCTTTAATTACTCGCACTCGCGTCTCGCCTCCCTCTGCCATTGTATGCTACCGTGACAAATGACGTCAGAAAAGTGTCAGTACATTATAATCGATTATGGTCTATTACTGAGCCGATACCGTATCGTCCTCATCTGCATCGTAGAAACGATAAATTTTGACACCCCTATTTAAAATGTTATGGAATTGGGCTGGGCGATATGGCTGAAAACTGTATCACAATATAAGTGTTTCATATTGGTCGATATCGATAATTATTGATATTTTTATGACCTATTTAAAATAAGGAACAGGAGAAAAATATATTACATTTAAAAAAATTTATTTTAAAGTTAAAGGAATAGTTCACCTCAAAATGAAAATTTCTTTCTTTCTTCAGTGGAAAAGAAATTAAGTTTTTTGAGGAAACAATAGCAACCAACTGAGTTATTGAGCCATTGAAGTCCATTATATGAAAAAAAAAATCCTGAAATGTTTTCCTCAAAAAACTTATTTTCTATTGAAGAAAGAAAGACGTGGATATCTTGGATGGCATTGGGGTGAGTAAATGATTAGGAAATTTTCATTTTGGGTTGAACTAATCCTTTAACCTTCCCCTGATTCATAGGTGTGATTGGCAAAGGACAAAAAAGCAGGAAAATATAATGCGCACCTATCATGACGCAGTGACAGCACGTGTGATTATTCCAGTAGTTAGGACATCGCACAAGATTTGTGTTAACACAGAACACATTTCATCACTGGATAGTGTTTGTCGTTTATTTAAAGTGTGGTTTATGTCAGCTGAATGTGCTGAACGCTTTTCAGAGAAGATGAGGCAACGTTATTTTAGTACAATTCACACCCAGCGATAATTCAGGGAAAAAAATCTCCGAATGCTTCACGTGAAACTTCGGTCTTCCGACCTATCATTGTGTCAGTTCTCAATTGATTTTGATGGTAATATCAATTTTAATTGATATGCGCGAAGGGAGAAATAGCAAGACAGTTTGAAGACTGTGAGAGTGTGCGCGCGATGCCGGAGGAGGGGCTCTCTTTCTCTCTCTGCTCGTTCTCTCAGTACCATGCGCTTGCCTGTCAGAATTGGCGCAGCAGTCAGTCATCTTATCTACATCACTCACCGATCAAACAAGGCTTTCCACTTATCACTCCACGCCGGTTCTGTTATTGAAGAATCCAACACGAGACAACGATATGGTGCAACTAAACTGTTACATGATTGGCTGGTAGTGTGTTACTCCCTATGTTGCTAGGTTACCAGAGAGTGAGTGCCTTTGTTCATGCAAAGAAAAAAACAAAATCGAACGTTTTATCGAACGCATTTTTTATTGATATTGATTACATGTCTATCGCGATACATATTGTTAATGTTTTATGGCCCAGCCCTATTATGTAAAGTATCTGAGTATCTAAATAGTGTAGGTTGAAGCCTCCTAACAACTTGAATGCTTTAGGAGGACTGTTGGGCATGTACACACTATATTTTTTACATAAAACCTTTTGGGAATAATTAAGCTCCTAATTCTTCATTTTTTTTCAGGCCATCTGATGTTGAGAATATATCTTCTGGTTGAAGAATTGTAGCTTGTTCAGGAGGTTCTTTGTTGTTTTCCACGTCTCAGATCTTTAAAGGAGTATGGTGTTAATGCTTGAGTCGAATAGCCGTAGTTTGGTCTTGAGTGTCAAATGCAGCTCTTGCCTTGCCCATTCTTGTGGTTAACCATCAAGCTGGCCAGTGTCTTTCTGTTTGCACTTTGGTCGTTGTGCTAATGTGGAGACCTGTCTCAGCTGACTTCTGTTCTACCCCTCTCAGTTTCTCTTACATTTGTTGGTGTTTTTGGGACAGTGATGTGATATAATCTGCAAAGTCTAGGTCATCCAGTTGTGTAAATGGGGTCCATTGGATCCTATTGCGCCTGTTGTCAGTGGCTTGCCGCATGACCTAGTCGGCCGCATGATGTAGTCAACCTTCGAAGAGGAATGGTAATCAAGAAAGTAGACAGCCTTGACTAACTCCTGTTGAGATGTGAAATGCCTCTGTCAGCTGGCCTTTATGTATGATTCTACATTGCTCACTGCACTTACAGTTATTCATTAATGTGCGCATATTGTCCCATCGCCTAATTCCTATACTCATGTTCATAGGTTTTTAGTCAGGATTAATCCTGACTCCAACAAGTGCACTGCCAAGGAGCAGATGAGCAAGACGACTGGGAGAGTGGTGAAGCGGAAGACTTCATACATGAACCCCCATGTCATCTCCTTCATCAGGGACTTCACGGAGTTCTATTTGCTAACTGACTAGATACAGGTGAGGTTCTGATAATAGCTTTAATAATAATTATAATACAATTAATAATATAGGTATCTGTGGGTTTAATATAATTAATCATAATTTGATAATAATAATAATAATTATTAGGAATGCACCAATACTGGTATCGATATCGGGCCGATACTAAGCTCAATGTTCTTGTACTCGTAAAAATTATTTTTTTTTACTCCGATACCAACAACCGATACCAGGCGTGTAAATAGTGTTTGTGTTTAGAAAAAGAAACACTGACAACAGAGGGTATAATGGGGATAAAAAAGGCAGTATATGAAGTAAATCTATCTTACTAGTGAAATATTAAAAGAAATATAGTAACACACATTGCTTTGGTGCGCCAGCTGATAAGAGAAAAACGTGCTGTGGCTTGAGCGTGCAGCGGGACAGACGCGTGAGCTAGTCGAGCGCATCCATTTATCCAAACGTCATTGGAAAGTTTGTAGTTCAGTCAGATGTAAATGGCAAAGAAAGTCAAACAAGACAATGTAGCTTATCAACGTTAACTGACGAGAGAGAGAGACTTGTTGATTGCTCTTGATTGACTAAATCATATATGTAAGTAAAACATAAACTGTTACCTTATTTATTAGGGCTGGGTAAAAAAATATGGATTTTTATTTTATTTTAATTGATTCTCATTTTTGCAAAACTGATACTGATTCTTAAACATTTTCATCGAGACATCAGTAGCTATATTACTAATATCAGTGATACACGCCTTCATTCATAAAATATTCCATTAACATATAGGGCTGGGTAGGGGTGGGTACCGAAAGCTGGTATTAAACGGGCCCCGGGGCTGAATTTTGAAAGACCGCTGTATCGATAAGCTCGGACGTTATCGGTTCTGCTGTCGGTACTTGGAAAAATACACGTAATGTTATTATTGCTATAAAGACGTTTTATTTCGCCAACCTTTTCTATATACCATAATATTAAACCGTTTGTCTGTGATGCATTTTTGCTATTCGCAGTCCGAGAGAGAGAGATCTCCACAGTGCGCACATGACAGCCCTAATGAGTGAGGTTGGAGGACAGAACTAAACATTCAAACATAGCCTGGTTACACTTCAGATTTTTGATAACTCTAATTTTATTTTAGATTTTGGCTTCCAAAGATTATAATAATAATAATATATTTGAGGTAAAACGATTAAAAACTATAGCTGCATTCTGTATAGCGCAACTTAATTACCTTTGCAGCAGTAGGCTACGCTCTCATTTTTCCCTACAACTTAAACGTAACGACAGAATCAGATTCAGCATTCAGTGATTGTTGTAAAATGCAGTCTAGCTACTGTTGCTAAATTGCGGGACGCTTTTAATAATAAAAAGAGCTATTAATAGCACAAAAATATGCTCATGAGATGCTGTTCCCAAGGCGGCGCACGCAACGAGATGAGCAAATTATACTTTCAGTTTCATGTGCACGTCTAAACTAGCAAATGTACACAAAAATATGTCTAAAATGGACATAGGTATGGAAATAGTTGTCAGAAAATATAGCGCATCAGTCACCTATTAGATCTGCACTCGGTCTTAAAGGGTCAGTGTCTAATAAACATGCTGACGATTGCACCATTACTGTGAATTAAACAAAAAAAAGGCTTAAATGAATAACTTCAGCTTTAATAAGCATTAATCTATCTATGATAAACTATGCAGCGTTATTTTACATTTGATTGCTTTACTAGAATTCTGTTTAGACCATACCTGAACAGTAGTAGACCTTCCTGAAATTAAAGCACTGTGTAGGCCTATATAATGTGTATCTTTGTTAATTGTTTATCTTTTGTTATATATATATTAGTGCTGTCAATCGATTAAAAAAAATTAACTAATTAATCGCACAATTTTTTAAAATTAATCGCGATTAATCGCGATTAATCGCAATTAAAAGACTGAAACTTTTTGGATATGTAAATGTAAAATGTAAATAATTAATGTAAACTCAAGACAAAGAAACTATTTATATTCAAAATATGATTGTTTATTGGAATTTTTGTTTAACTTGTAACACAGATTTTCTCATGTAAACAACATACCTGCAATAAACCATCAATATCCTCCAAATTAACTGTTGGCTTGAAAGCCATATTTATTACAGAAATAAAAACACAGGCATGTAAGTACCATTTGAATTTCAAAACAATCAATGCCAATAAAAAACAAAAATGATTTCCATGTTGAATTCTAAGTGGACTGCAAAAAAATTCCAAAGTATAGTCATTGCCAGTGCTTTAAGTGGGCCAGTAGGCACCGGTACTCAGTACCACCACTTCCAAATATAGCTCTTGAGCGTACCGCCACCTCTCCGTGCGCCCAGAACGTGCTTGTAGCGTACCGGTACGCTCATTTGGACATCTGTTTTAATAGAGGTTTTAATCTTTTACCTGCACTGCCGATTTTCAGAGCGCCCTTCACAATGCAAGCTTCCTAATTCATCCCACCCAGAGCAGAAACTACATTACCCATTCACCCTTAAGTTATACAGGTGAATAGCGCATGTGTCGCTTTTCCCACTGTTAAGTGTCAACAACTCAACGTGGCCGGAGAAGGTGTGTGAAACTCGTTGTGAGTTATACTAAAGGGCATACATAAAACTGTCTGCGGAGGTTGAGTCGTCCTGCAGCCCCCGCTGGCTGTACATTGGCTGCAGCATCTTTTTTCTAAGTTCTAAAAAAATACCGTAGACGGCAAGGCACAAATTTAGATATTCATTTATCTAATTAATCTATAGCCTATGCACAAAGACAATATGATCTTTTTGTCCCCTTTTTGTTTTAAAGCTTGATGAAGAGAGAGAGCGCAAGTTGCTGCAGCTGAGGAGGACAGTGCTGCACGCGCACAGGAGTGATTGACAGTTCGCGGCACTGTGTACAAAAAATACTCCGCTACACAATTATTTCGTTATTTTCATTTAAGCTTATTAACGTTAGCGTTACAGAAAGGTCTGATTTACGCACTGTTACAGTCATTGTTTTTTTTTTGTTTTTTAAACAATGACATTTGAGTTCATGATTTTAATGTTGCTGTTTCTTGTGGCAGACTGAATGAAGAGTAATGTTTCTTGTGGCAGACTGAAGAGTAATCCGGCAGAGTTTTATACTGAAACTTTCCGTCTAAAAGTCCTTCCTTGGTCTTATCCATATTTCTTTGCACGTTGAACACACATAAGCCACAACTGGAAATAAAAAAAACTGCAACCGCGTTAATTGCGTTATTTTTTTTTAACGCGTTAAATATTTCAAATTAATCGAATGCGTTAACGCGCTAATTTTGACAGCACTAATATATATATATATATATATATATATATATATATATATATATATATATATATATATATATATATATATATATCAAAGAGTACCGACAAGAATACCGTTAAAGTATCGGATCGATCGATCAAAGCCGTATCGGTAAGAGTAGTAATACCATTAAAACCTTAATGATTCAGATGTTCCAATTCGATTTCGATTCGCAAGCTTTCGATTCTTGATTTTAAATTAATAATAAGAAATTAAGAGCCACAAACCTGTATATTAAACTCTTTTTACTTTAGGTACACTTGGGTACATTAAAACAGAACCCAACTCTATATTTCAAATGAATAGAGAGGATTTTTATGCAAGTCAGAACAGTCACTTGCCTTGATCTAACATCATTTACATACATAAAATCTCACAGCATTAGCTGTAACATGGAGGCTGCAAGCCTATGAACAGTGTAGGAAAACTAATACCGGCTTTTGGGTGATAGATAAATATCAGGGCCTGAATTTCTGTGATATTTTTTTTTTAGAATCTGTGTGGATTAATATACTCAACCTACAGGCTAAAGTGAAGCAGTGTTTGCAGGAATTTACCGCATTATAAGTGGGAGACCAACGGGAATGATTAAAATGATGCGCATAATACCACGCCGAAATTAGAGCCCTGAATATGGAAAAAAATCGATTCGTGGTCCCTAATAATCGATTTTGAATCGACCACATTTTAAAAAACGATTAATCGATAATCAAATTTTTTTGCCCAGCCCTATTAACATAAAGCCATAAAACTTGAAAATCAGTGTTTCCCACATATAGACTAATTCGTGGTGGTGTGCCACAGAATCAACAACGGCTGCCTGCCACATTGCGTTTCATTATTCATAAAAAAAATAAAATAAATAGTGTTGAAAGAAAATGATTAACTCACCCTCCATTTCTCTCAGCCGCCAAAACGAATTTTTGTCCCACCAAAGCCATTTGAATGGTGTGATGTAGATGACTGCTGCACTTGTGACAGGGCGCATGTTACTGATAGAACGAGCAGAGAGCCCTGGCCGCGCACGCACTCTCACAGTCGTCAAACTGTCTTGCTCTCTCTCGCTCCCTCAGGCATGTTCCTGTGGCTCAGTGTTGTAGAGCATTGCATTAGCAGTGCAAAAGGTTATGGGTTCAATTCCCAGGGGAACACATGTTAGGAAATAAATGTTAGCCTGAATGCACTGCAAGTCGCTTTGGATAAAAGCGTCTGCTAAATGCATAAATGTAAATCTAAATATTAATCAAAATCAATTGAGAATTGACATGATGGTAAAAGATCGGAAGACCGAAGTTCATATCGAGCATTCAGAGATTTTGTTTCCCCTGAATTACCGCTGGGTGTGAATTGTGCTAAATAAAACGTTGCCTTATGTACTCTGAAAATTGTTCCGCATCAGCTGAAATAAAAACACTTTCAATAAACAAACAAAAAACTATCCAGTGATGAAATGTTGACAAAAATCTTGTGCAATGTCCTAAACTCCCGGGATAAAACGCGTGCCATAGTCCGCTACTGACACGTCTGATTCTCGAACTAATGACTCTTTTGAACCGATTACATTTAATGAATGGTTAAAACAACTGTCCAACACTGAACTCGCGAGTCGTCTGAATCGGTGTATAACAAATTGGTAACACTTTACAATATGGTTCCATTTATTAAACTTGTTAACTACATTAGTTAACATTAACTAATAATAAACTGCACTTCTACAGCATTTATAAATCTTTCTAAATGTTCATTTCACTATTTACTAGTAGCCTACATTATTAAAATAAAAAGTTGTATTTGTTAAAAGAGCACTCTACTTTTTTTGGAAATAGGCTCATTTTACAACTCCCCCAGAGTTAAACAGTTGAGTTTTACCATTTTCGAAACCATTCAGCTGATCTAATGTGTTTTCTTCTTTAATTTCAGGGCTCCAACTAGGATTCTAGGTCTCCAAGGTCAGGGCATGCAAGAGGCCATAGTGGCAGGGGAAGTTTATTTTCCTTTCTGTTTTAAATGTTGATGCAAATGTTAAATATTTAATTTTTTTTTAATGTTCAATATTTTATTTTATTTCAGTATTGCCATAGTGTTATTTATTACTCTTTAGAATGTGGTAATAATCAGTTATTTGCACAGCTTCAAAGTAGTTAAATTTTTTGACCATGTTGTATCAATTTGCGTTATTGTTCTGCCATAGCAACCAGTCATGTGGAACTAGTGAATGAACTAGTAACAGTTTGCTCTGTAACTTTACAAAACTTGTAATGAAATAGCCTCGTTTTGTAAAATTTTCTTAAGTCAGTAATTAAATTTAGCAACAGTAGAATACGCAGATAATAGACTTCACGCCATTAAAAATTACAAACACAGAATGTTCGTTAACTTTGGATGGCATAATGGCATGTTGTCCAATGTCAATTATCCCTTTATGTTGTACCTGTTTTGTCATTCCTGTTCACCAAATGTTTTTAAATAAACAACTGTTAACAATTTTCTTATTGTCTGCAGTTGATTGCAGGGTTTTAGAATATGGGTGATTCTTTTAATGATGGCTAATATTAAATCACAGTGATACAGTATTTAAATTGTACAGTGGGAAACTGAATTTACAGTGATTAACTGTTATCTACTGCTTATAGTACTGTATTGCATACAATACATAAAAACAGTGCTTAACTGTTTTTTTGTATGTAAATACAACTAAAATCAGTGTTTCATTGTTTTTTTTGTATTTTACAGTGAATACACAAACTACTGTAAATGGAAGTACAGTACCCTTACTGTAAAACGTATTCACAGTAACTTACTGGCAACAATTAGCCAGTAAGTTACTGTAAATACAACTAAAATCACAGTATTTAATTGTTTTTGATTTCACAGTGTATACATAAAATACTGTAAATGGAAGTACAGTACCCTTACTGTAAAACATATTCACAGTAACTTACTGGCAACAATTAGCCAGTAAGTTACTGTAAATACAACTAAAATCACAGTATTTAATTGTTTTTGATTTCACAGTGTATACATAAAATACTGTAAATAGAATTACAGTACCCTTACTGTAAAACGTATTCACAGTAACTTACTGGCTAATTGTTGCCAGTAAGTTACTGTAAATTTTACGGTACATTTTTTACAGTGTAAGCATGCTAGAGAGGTTGGGTAATCCTGTAGTGATCGGTGATGGGGTCACATGTTGAGGTGTGTGTGTGTGTGTGTGTGTGTGTGTGTGTGTGCTGCAGAGAGAGATTAGCCATTGCTGGCACTAATTAAATACTTAAGACTCAGCCATAAGCACCGAACATGCTGACTAAAACCTCAGCAACACTTTGAGGCTCCATGAAGAAAACAGCACAATAACTATGAAATCATATCCTATACAAATATTAACATTGATTTATTTGTATATTACGCAAATTCATCTGGGTGGGTGAATAAGAGAATTCCCAACAAAGTATTTGCATGTATTTTGAATTAAGCATTTTATTACATACACACTATATTATACTATAATTAATCACACACACTACACACACACACACAGAGATATAACTAAAGGGTTAATTAATACGTATTGTGAATATATATTTTTTAAACATGGAGCAACTTTAAGAAATCTACATTTGTCTAAATACATATCATTGTTTTGCATAAAACACCATTCTTAACAATTTGATATTATGTATTACATTTACATTTAGCCATTTAGCAGACTCTTTTATCCAAAGCGACTTACAAATGAGAACAATGGAAGCAATCAAAAACAACAAAAGAGCAATGATATATAAGTGCTAAAACAAGCCTCAGTTAGCTTAAACACAGTTCATGTAGCAAGCGCTTTTAAATAATATAATAAATAAAATAAAAAAATGGATAGAATACAAAAGATTAGAAAGCTAGTTCGATTTTTCTTAAAGAATAGAATTAGAATAGTGAGTGCTAAAGTTAGAGGGTCAAATAAAGATTGCATTATTATTATTACATCATTATTACATTCTTTATAATTAACCATTAATATGATGTGTCACAAAACTTAATAAAAATAAAAAAATGTCCTTAAAATTCTAAATCTTTTAATAAAATACTCACAAAACATATACAACCTATAATTATCAAAATTATTCTTAAAATTTTTGAAAATATTCTCCAAGCCTCTCTTTTCTATACATTGAAGATCAGTGTTGACCACAGTTACGAAGCAAGTTTTTTTCAGTTTTCAGTGAATAACAACTTACATCCAGTCTCTTACACAAAGCTATCTTTTGATTTCTGAAGACCTGAAATGTAGTGTTAAAGTTGATATGAGTTGATATGTGATTTTTATTTTAATAATGCATTTAGTTGGTGCTTGACAGCCCCTGACCCCCATCCACTTTAAAAGAGCAGCACAAACATTCTGCTAATTGTCTTATTTGCTATTCCAAAGTGAAAAGAAAGTCTGAACTGACATGAAGGCAAGTAAATGATTACAGCATATTCATCTTGGGGTGACTCTGAGATAAAACACAAATGGAGACAACATCAACGCTCTCTGTGCACAGAACTGATCCGACCGTGTGCAGCCAGTGAGGATTAATGTCTTAAATTCACAATGTCGGTACCATATGTTTATGTTCCGCTCTAATTACATTTGTCCACTGCTGGCCCTTAAGTGTGAATTAGATAGAATGTGTGCTATGAGTGGGGCAGACAAACCAGGCACATAAATTCACACAGCCAAGCACCGCTTACCCACAATCCTATTATGACATATAAATCTCCAGAAGATCTGGCAAGTTGTAGAGAGACACTTGGCAATGTGCAGTGGCCTTTTACCACCTCTCATACACGTCGAATTAGGACATACGGCCAGATAAATCTGTATTGATCTAAGATGGCCCACGATACCACCTGCTCACACTGCACACAGTCAGTGTTTATATCCTTTTCACACAAGAACACAAGGATAAAGGACCATTTCGTGTCTTGTATGGAGAACTGAAATCTGACCAAACTAATGAAATGTATTTTTAAATGTTCTGGTTTCAAATAACGGGAAGTAGAAATAATGTGTATCGAGTCATAATTTTCATGCCATTTATGTTTCCACAAACCTATATAATGTAAAAGTTATGATAAAATGTGACTGAAAATGATCTCTTTTTATATCGGAGGTCTCTGAGTTTGCTGATTATCTGGGTGGGGGTCACTGGATCTGTAACGGTTGAAAACCCCTGCTTAGCTGCATCTCTATTTGTGAAATAGTTGTTATAGTGATGGCGATATGCAGTGCTGATATGGGCTTCCCCTAGAGAGAAGGTCAGAGTGGAGCGTGTTTCCAATAGAACAGTTTCATCAACAGGTGTCAGAAGAAAAAAAAAAAATGAAAATGAGAATGGCATAGAGAGAATGATCGGTTACAGAGCAGCTCTGCTGAACAAAACCAAATCACAAAAAAACCCCTAATCATACCATTGGGAAAATGAAAGTGAAAATCAAATGACCCTGAACTGTTACTGGGAAACTAAACAGAAAGTTTGATTTATCCGAATCAGAGACAGAGCCTCACAGGAAAAGCCAAACACGAACATGGCTTAAAAATTATGATGATGATGAGACAACTTCATTGTTATAAACAGAGATTATTTCACTGCTTGTTTTCCTAAACTGTCAGAAATCAAATACTGTAGAGGAGGGCATTTGTGCATGATTTTCATATTAACATTTCATTGTTAATCATATTTTGCTCACTGTCTGTGTAATAGTAGTCTAAATGTTAATTAATGCCTTGCTGAATGTGTATTAATGTATTTAATAGTAATTATTTAAATAATTGCAATGTTTCTATAATGGTAGGCCTACTATATTTTTATTTTATTATTGTAGGCTACCTTTTGTCTAACACTTTTTGATTTGGTTATTTTTATGCATTAAACGTTGTGTCATTTATTTTGACATGAATAAATAAAAAATAAAATAATAAGATAAAGTACTAATAATTTTTACAAAATCTATAAATTTATTGTATAAATAAATGTATAAATGTCCACTAGCAAATAAAGCAATGTTCACATGTAAATAAATAAATACGTAGCCTGTATCCATGCACGCGCAAATGAATGAAAGAATGAGTGATAAATCGGTGAATCGCTACAAACAGACACAGATCGTCAGCTTTAGCAGTAAACGTGATGCCGATTCGTTTCAGTTCTGCTGTCATCGTCGTGTCACGGAGGAAGGTAATCCGCTGACTCCCGGTCAGTTCTCGAGGGCTCCCGTGTTTCACGCCGGGACTGGACCAAGAGAGAGGTGGAGTCTTTGGGCTTTGAGCTCTAACTCACCCCATGCCAATCCCCCTCTCCACACTTTCTGCCTCCTTTCTCGCACCGTACTCGGACGGGATACACAGCCGCGCAATGGAGTCGGAAGGCAGCCAAAGTAACCTGTCCTCCTCGGACTCACCGCACGACCCCTGGTAAAAACAAACAAACAAACAAAACCTTCATCCGGTCTCAAACCTACACCTAAGAGCGTCAGATCGAAATCAATTAAAAAGTAACTTAACAAAGAGGGAAACGTGTTTTGGCGGTGTCCAGCGCACTTCTCATCCGCTCGGATGAGTTTCATTGAGAGTCACTGCCGTTATTTGAATCTCGGAAGATCTTGACCTCCTCGGTGTCTTTTCACTCCTTCTGATTTACACGCAAACGCGCAGCACTTGTTGATCACTCGTTTGTGTTGTTTTCACAGCAAAATGTTCATCGGTGGTCTGAGCTGGCAGACTACGCAAGGTGAGTAACACTTTGCTAAGTATCAGCACATGTCAGCCAAAGAGACAGATCAGATTTATATAAAACACTGAATTACAGTCAACAGCCTTTTTAAAGAGCTACGAAGTCTACCGTAGAATCAAAGTTACAACCTGCAATTTCAATGCATTTACATTCAAACCCATGTGAATTATTTATATAAGAAAATCTCTTGAAAGTGCTTAAAAGCAAGTAGAAGTGTAAGAAATTAGTGCAACAATTTAAGTAGGCTAAAGATAGTTTAATGATGAAAACTGTTTTATAGGGTGTTTTACCACATGCATGCAACTAATAAGCAAGTATCCCTGGTTGAGTTAAAAAAAAAAAAAAAACTTGGGTTGCTCTGTATTTTGGTTTGATCCTTTGTGCAAAGCCTATACAACAGGTTTAGCTGAGTGAATGGAGAAAGTTTCACCGACTTCTGTCATGCTGTAGGCTGTCCTCAGTATGTAGGACACATTGTTGTTTTGAATGACGCTGAGGTATTGTTCATGACACAGAACTCTTAATAGCCTTCCTGTCATCTGATTCTGCCAGCTATTATGATCGTTTAATAGATGGACATTTTCATTAGGCTTTTTTAGCTCGCCAGGCACCTACTTTTCACCCAAGTCGGTTACTAAGGATCGTATTTGTGGCTAATATCTATACGCTACCCTAAATTTTAGAAGTTTTTAAAACAACTACTTAGATTTCGAAATCAGAAATATGTATTTGAAGAATAAAAACTGATCAAAAGTCTTGTCTATTACTCTGTGTGATGATGACCTCACCTTATTTCTTATCAGGCTTCTTAGATCATCTCCACTGATGATGTCATCCATTTCGCTGTTGATGTCATCAATGAATAAACCTTGGTTTTCCACAATTTGTCCAGTCTCGTTGGCTTCTCATACTTGATGTTCTGAAATAATTCTTCTTCTCCTGCTTTCTCAGAGGGTTTGAAGGACTACTTCTGCAAGTTTGGCGAAGTGAAAGAGAGTATGGTGATGAGAGATCCAGTTACAAAACGCTCGAGGTAAGGGAACAACAACCTGACTGAGAAGCAACAACAAGCATACAAAGGCTTTTACTATTGACCGTATTGTCCATTTTGCACAAATGGGTGGAGGTGTCATAATTTTGATCTCTCTTTCAACTAGGGGTTTCGGATTTGTCACATTTGTTGACCAAGCTGGTGTGGACAAAGTCCTGGCCCAGTCCAGACATGAGCTGGACTCGAAAACTGTGAGTTTTAACATAATTTAACTGTCTCCTGTGCATCATTCCCATTCTTTGGCTTATTTCAGGGTCTGTGTTAACTAAAACCACTTCAGACACACATTTTGTTTTTTATTATGGCATTTTTGTCATGCTTTAATGAGTGTTCGCGCAGTATCTGACTGACTGAGATGCCATGATATGGCGGTAATCCTTCAGAGTCGCAGATGCTGTGTATGCATGTGAGGTTTCATGCCTTTTCACTTTGGGTTCTGGTCAAACAATTCGGGAAGATCTGGAGAGCGAGAGCGAGAAGTTGTTCCCATCTCAGCCGTTCCTCAATGAGGTTGTCAGGGAAGCATTCCTATTCTGTGTCAATCGCTATGGTAACTAGGGGACCCGAACAGGGTATGCTGGGAAGCCTTTGTGGTGCCTCGTCTCAAGAGTGCACACCAAACGCATTAGACTCATGCAGAATTCCGATTTTTTTCCCCTGTGGAAACTAGTCCTTGAATCCTGTGATGCTTCAATGCGGTTTTTCTAACAGGTGTACTCCTGCTAGAAAGAATTTTAAGGTTTAGTTTATGAATGACAATCATCTGATGAACAAAGTATGCATGATTTGGCATCGAAACAAATTAGCAGTGTCAGTAAAAGTGTTAAAAATGAGAAACTTTGATGGGAGCTTTTGTGTTGCGGTGCATCTATTTGTGAGAGTCTTTGTTGCTGTGCAGAGCAGGCGGGTCCTGGGACAATGGTGCCCATTGGTTACCACGGCGACAGTGGAGTCACCCCCCCAGGGGGTCAGTGGGGAGGGAGGGTGAGGCTCGAAGGAGAAGAAAAAAACTTTCTCATCTCTCTCTCTCCCTCTTCTGAAAGTTTGAACCAGTTCCTCATTTGAGTGGAAAACTGTCGTGGTGCACGGCAAGCCACAACGAAACTGTGTGTTTCTGTACTTCACTACCTTCCAGGTGATTTGTTCAGAATAATCCCTGAAAATTACCCGAATCAGGCAACCGAAGGAAAGGGACTGCAAAAGTCCATCGGACTCTTAAATAAAACGAACATAACAAGTACAGCGAGCGTTTAGAAGAGTGTCTCTCAGCTCCAGTCTTCCACAGCCTGGCCACTTGTGCTGTTTTCTAAGTGCCTCCCCCCTGAGAGAGAGGCAGGCAGAGCCAGGGGAACATGGAGGCCTTTGTCCTGCTTTACCTCTATGACTGTGCTCCTGTAAAGGTGCCTTATGGCTGCTCGCCTGGGCCGACTTAAAACTAGAGATTAGCTTAACGAGCTCAGCGATGGGGCGATGGAGGAGGGGAGGCCAGGAAAGAAAGAGAGAAATGTGTGCGGTGCAACTCATAAAAATCACAGTTTTAAGTCAGTGTTCTTGTTTGAGCATTCTTGTGGACGGTGCGGTCGTTCTGTGAGGTTTTGTGCCCGTCTGTACTGTTTGTGATTGACACACTGCTAGGGTTCTAGCGACTGACCCTAAAGGACTGACCTGGATAGTTAAGTCCATTGACTTAAAATAGTTTTGACAAGGATAGCAATTTTGGTCGACCATGTTGTGGTCAAATTTATTGTATTTCAGAAATATGTGAGGATGTATTTTCATGTAATAAAAAAAGAAAGCTATGTCACTGTATGTTGCTTCATATTTTCCCAAGATGGAAAATGTATGAATCAAAGGGTAATGTTATTCCAAGAGCCACAGAGAAGTATTGACAGCATCTGAAAACACCCTTAAAGTAAACACACACATCGCAATCTCCATACAAAGTGTGCATCTGTTGTGCACACTTTAATGCTGAAGTGTATTAGCGCTTGTATTAAAACTCAAAAAGAGGTTCTCACTGTAATATCGACCTATCTAAGAGTCAATAAGTGCAAAAAAAAAAAAAAAAAATGAGTCCAAGATGAAAAGTGAAAATCTATTTTAAAGCACATCGGGTTCTTATATATGTGCTCTTTTTATTAATTTTGGTTTATGGTGGTTTTTAAAAACTTTAATACTGTTTAACAAAATTTTTAATTTTAAAAGAAGTGAAATTTTTAATTTAAAAAGAAGTATGTCCACACCAGTTAATTTTTTTCAGAGTTATAAAATATTTTCCTTACACCTTAAATACATGTAAAAATGCACATCTTTAAAGTAAAAATTATTTGTGTTTTATTTAATAGAACATGAACATTATGAATTAATTCATAAAATCCATTAAGGTTTTGTGGGGTTGTACCACATGACATTTTACATCCTGAATTAATTTGCCTTGTCAAAAAAAATATCTAATATACTTTTTAAAGACTTTAATACATAGTGATTAGAGCCATGTCTTGTTTTATTTATGTATTTATTTATTATTTTTGATTTAATGATCTTTGATCACACAACATTTTTTAATTCAAGTGAACAAGCTTTTTAAACATTTATAAGAAGTGAAGCAGATATGTTTGTAAATAATAATAATAATTATAATAAAATTAAATAGTGTTTTGAGAATTGCGTTCTTGTAATTAGGCTTTTTTTCTTCATTATGATTTTGTTGGTGGTGGTGTATTTTTTTTATTGTTTATTTTTTACCTTATGGCCCCCAAACATATCAAAATAAATTTGAATTCAGAAATTAAAAAACATGTTTAGAATAAAAATCAAGAAATTGTATTTTACTCAGAATAAAAGGTGTATTTGTATGAATTATGAATAATAATAATAGAAACAACTGTCATTTCATTGAACCATTACCAAACATCCAAGACAAGAAAAAACTCATATCGATCGACCACAAATCTGAATTTACATAAAAGTCCTCTACTGAAACCATTAGTTTTCAGTGTCTCTCCACCCTCCACATGATCAAAACCAACTCTAATGACAGTAATCTGTTTTATGTGACCATACATTTTATCCTCAGCTTTCCTCTCATGTGCGTCGGTGGCTGTATGTTGATTTTGTTTGTTTGTGTGTGTGTCTGTTTGTTTGTTTTTGATTGTGCACAGGAGTGGTGTGGCCTCAGCAATGTTGTGGACCGGAGGTGACTATCAGAGTAGTCTAGAAACTATAGACATACTGTAAACCGTAGCCTCTGCATCAGATCTCTGTTCAGATTAGCTTAGCCTCTTCATTTTACTCTCTAGATTCTCAAAGAATCTCTGTTACTCTTAGTCTGTTGTATGAAAACAAACGGGCTAGCTCTTTAGCACAGCTCTATTCAAACCCTCTCTCAGACAGACTAATCATTATTGCTGCTAGCGCTGTACTGTCTTCACTGTCTTTTAGAATTTAACCTCAGTACAGCATGATGTAGACTAGCGTTTGGTAAATAGATGGACTAGACTATAGACTAATATAGAGTATCTTGAGTATTTGTAATCTAGTTTGTCGACTTTCTCAATGGGTGCTAATCAACATCAAATTTTCTCCACATGGTTTATAAATATAAAATCTAATGGTACATGAAAATGTTAAATTAAAATACATTTATGCATTTAGCAGACTCTTTTATCCAAAGCGACGTACAGTGCTTTCAGGCTAACATTTTTTACCAAACGTGTTCCCTGGGAATCGAACCAACAACCTTTTACGCTGCTAACGCAATGCTCTACCACTGAACCACAGGAACACAAAATGTTGAATTAACAGTTAACACTGTTTTAATGCATTCAAGTGCAAATATACTGTAGTTTCAAGGAGCTGGATACTATTTTTGATGTTTTACGGCTTAGTTTCCAGATTTAGACACCGATAAACAGTATTCAGATTTGTAGAAAGGAAGAAAAGAAATAGAAAGAAGGACATGCAAAAACAAACAAACACAAACAAACAAAATATTTTGTTTGGATGTCAAAAGAGTGTGTGGGTCAAGGATGCTTTTCTGCTTTAGTTTCTGTGCCTTCTTTTGTTTTCCGACCACTCTTCTTCCAGGGAATCGTGGTTGTGGTGTTTCTCTAAGTCTTTTTCATGTCGTCCAGTGATGTTTACAGGAAAGCTGACCCTTCTCTTGTCCATGCACAGGTGGTCATGACAGCTCTTCTGTCTAGTCATACTCCTCCATTTCCATTTGCCTCTCATAGAAACCTGTAAACTTTTCACCCTGTTTTTCTGTCGTTTGTGAACTGTTACTTTCTGATTAAGGGGTGTTCACACTGACAGCAACAAAGCCACTCCAAGTTTACCAGTCACATGAGCGCCGGTGACCGTTCACGATGAGAAATGTCACAAAAGTGAAGACTATGTAGTGCATTCTTAATTTTTTTTTTTTTTTTTACCAATTAATTTTATTTTTATTTTTATGAAAGACACCTTAATTTGGTCAAATGGGACAGGAAAGACATTTACAATGTTACAAAAGATTTCTATTTCAAATAAATGCTGTTTTTTTGAACTTTTTATTCAACAAAGAATCATAAAATAAATATATATAAAAAAAATTAAGCAGTTTTTAAAATTGATAACAACAAAAAATGAATGATTAGAATATTAGAATATTAATAATACTATGGTCATTTAATAAATAATATTAGAATGATTTCTGAACACGTGACACCGAAGACTGTCTTTTTTTAATTATATGAAAAAGAAAAGTTATTTTAACTTAATTTTTCACAATATTACAGTATTTTTCAAATACACGCAGCCTTGGTGAGAGACTTCTTAAGTCTTTAAAGACTTCTTTTAAAAACATAAAAAAATCGTACTAAACACAAATCTTAATACACAGTTTATATAGGTATATAATTATCAATTTTTTTTATGAATTCTGAATGCAGCACTGCAGTTTATATACAGTACAAGCACTTTTCTTACAAAACAATATTGTTTTGCAGCAAAAACAATAAATAAATAATAATTATTATACAAATATTGTCTTATTTTTACTGTTAATACATCTCATCTGCAACCGCATGTCCAAAATCTGTGGCCAATTGCACAGGCACCTAGTAATATGAGGAACATCTACAAGCCACTAATAATACAGCAACCTGGCAACATCTAGCGAAATCACTGTCAGTGTGAATGGAGCGTTAGTCTCTTCTTAATACTTTCTTACTGTCATCCTTGCTCTCTCTTTAGATGAATCTACATTTCTTTTTAATTTCTCAGTTCTATTGTCCTTCCCTGAACTCTTCCTGTATGAATGTACCATCATTCTCAGACAGTAAAGTTAAAGCAGGGTGCAGTCAGAGCCTTTAAAACACACAGGCAGACGTCCCTGCAAGGGGCGAGAGACACCAGCTGAAACCAGAGCTCAGAGGATGTGAGCTTTCACTGATGTTCTCATTCGCAGTCCCAGCTGTGTTGGTGTCAGTCTTCCTCTTTCTCCAGAGTTTCTAAACTAGACCTTCTCCTCTCAAACTCTCCTCTAGATTGACCCGAAAGTTGCCTTCCCGCGACGAGCCCAGCCTAAGGTATGTGCCTGACTGGTCAATGTGGTCAAGATGCTTGATAATATCCAGCTTTTTGTTATTTCTGAAGATCTTCATCTCGTCTTCCTCGGTCTCTCTCTTTCAGTTGGTGACTCGGACAAAGAAAATCTTTGTTGGAGGTCTGTCGGTGAACACTACTATTGAAGATGTAAAGCAGTACTTTGACCAGTTTGGAAAGGTAAGTCGGCTTTGTGTGAAACAATTGAAGGCATTAGGGGATAGCAGGGTGATGAAATAAAGCGATAAGTCTTGAGAGGCAGCAAGTTACAGTGATTTTCCAATGAGGATGTGATGTTCTTAGATTCGCTCAAAAGTTTTGGGGTCAAACGTTTTTTAACGCCTTTGAAAGAAGTCTCTTATGTTCACCAAGACTGCATTTATTTAATAAGAAGTACAGTAATATTGTGAAATATTATTACTATTTAATATAACTGCTCTCTGTTTTAATATATTTTAAAATGTAATTTATTCCTGTGATGTAAAGCTGAATTTTCAGCATCCATTACTTCTTCTTTTTTTCTCTCTCTCTTTTTTATATATGATAAAATTATTTAATTGAAATAGATGGTTTTTTTTTGCAATACTATGAATGTGTTAAGACACCATTCTCCTTCCTGTTCCTGTAGCTCAATTGGTAGAGCATTGCACTATCAAGCACAAGGTTGGGGGTTCGATTCCTCGGGAACACATGATAGGTAAAAATGTATAGCCTGAATGCACTGTAAGTCGCTTTGGATAAAAGCGTCTGCTAAATGCATAAATTTAATTTAATTTAAATTTTAAATACAAGTACTAATTTCTTTCACACACACACAAAATGACTCCAAACTTTTGAACAATAGTGTTGAATGTACAATCACAGTTTATATATATATATATATATATATATAATAACAAACTAATGATTCTGTACTGAGTGAAATCTGAGCCAGTTTGGTGTGGAAGCATGAAAGCGGGAACAAGAAAGGTGCAGAGAGACTGAGAGAAGGAGTTGGGGTAGAGTTTGAGAGTTTGGAGGGGTGAGTTTTGTTTGCAGGGGAACGTGGGGGAGATTACTTGAATCTGAATTAATTTGATGGAACAGCTGCTCCTGGCCTCAGCCCCCCCTCCTACCCGGTTACCACGGTGACCCTGCCCATCCATTGTCCCCAAGTAATTTAGCGGGCAAAAGGTTTTGTGTTTGGGGTGTGTGTGTGTGTAGGAGAGAAAACGAGGGAGAGACTGTGTGTTTAGTGGGAGGACGAATGTTCATAACTGAAGTAA
The DNA here is from genome assembly GCF_003368295.1 of Carassius auratus. Lineage (NCBI taxonomy): Eukaryota > Metazoa > Chordata > Actinopteri > Cypriniformes > Cyprinidae > Carassius > Carassius auratus. Next base: position 27,586 of record NW_020527948.1, read on the forward strand.
CAGAACAATACATCCCCAAACTCTGATGGGCTTCTGTAATAGATCATCTAATGTTTCTTTGTATCACACGTCAGTAACACATTGTCAGTGCAAAACTTGGGCAGAAAATAATTCCTCATTCTTGAGTCATACTTGAGTGTGGAATGCAGACAGAGAGAGAAAAAGAGAGAGAGATGATAGTCGCAGCCACCCGGGGAAGTTGCAGATTAGTTTGCCTCACTGGTCACTTTGTGTTGTGGCCTGGTTTGAACAAGGGATGGAAAGAGGGAGTGATGGAGAGAGAAAAACAGACACCATGATAAGAAGCACACAGAACAAGAAGGGACTCGATTTATAACTCAATTAAAAAAAAAAAGATCCTAGTTAAGATTAGAAAAATAGAATCGTTTCAAGATATTTAAGTACAAAAGTGAGAAAAGCTCTCAGATTTCTACCTGATCTGACCTTTAAAGGTGCACTCAGGAATTTCCCTCAAGTAGGCAAATGCTTTTGAAAATATTAACAGATTTGAAAATGTGCTAAATCATGTGCACTCAAATGAGATTAGAGGACTATGGGACTAAAATGGGGCCTCCATATTAGTATCAGAAGCCCAGAAAAAATACTTACGTTATTGGCCTAACTCTCTTGTCACAATTAGGTAGCCACTTAAGTCTAAAGCAGCTTACACTGCATTCAAGGTAAACATTTTATCAGTGCTTGCTCTCCCTAGGAATCAAATCTTTGTCCTTGGCATTGCTAGCACATGCTCTACTGTCTGAGTTATAGGAATTCTGTTCTATTCTTTAAAAGTTTTGCAGACTTAAACTGCTGATTTTTTTCTGTATGCTCAGGACTGTTATTTAGGCAAATGCATCATAATATAATGATGAATGACAGAAAATTAAATGTACATAAAATTGATGAAGCTAAATGAAAATGTATTTTAAATAATATTTACTCAAAAATCAAATTTCTACAATATTATCGGTAAGCTGTTGATTTTTCTGTATGTCAAAGATTGTCATTTAAGCAAATACAATGTTATATCATGATGAATGTCAAAAAATGTAATGTATGTTAAATTGATGAAGCTAAATGAACATTTATTTTAAATAATATTTACTCAAAAATCAAATTTCTACAATATTATCGGTAAGCTGTTGATTTTTCTGTATGTCAAATATTGTCATTTAAGCTAATACAATGTTATATCATGATGAATGACAGAAAATTAAATGTACATTAAATTGATGAAGCTAAATGAAAGTGTATTTTAAATAATATTTACTCAAAAATCACATTTCTACAATAGTATCGGTAAACTGTTGCTTTTGTCTGTTTGTCAAAGTCTGTCATTTAGGCAAATACAATGCAATATGATGAATGACAGAAAATTAAATGTACATTAAATTGATGAAGCTAAATGAAATTGTATTTTAAATAATATTTACTCAAAAATCAAATTTCTACAGTAGTATCGGTAAACTGTTTACTTTTCTTTAAGTCAAAGACTGTCTTAGGCAAACACAACATAAAATATTGCTGAATTCAACGTACATTAAATTGATTAAATTAAATGAAAACTTTGAAAACAAATTTTAACTACCAAATTTAATTACTAAAACTTTGTTTTCTGTTCCAGCTTTCAATTAAATGCATCACTAATTTTAAAACATTTTGTTGATTATCCATTGATAAAAATGGACTGTTATTTAATTTTGGCCAATGCTTAGGATCACAAAATGACCAAATATCAGCCAGTTAATAACTAGTCATATTAAACCCTACTACAGTGGGTGTAGAAAAGAATCACCCCCCTTTAAAATAATCACATTGTGTTGCTTTGCAGCCTAAAATGAAGACGGACAGTTTTTGTTTTATCCAGAAGCACACAGTGATGCAAAGCACACAGCAAAACTGACCAAGAATTTTATTTAAAAAAAAAAAAAAAAGTGGCCACATATTGCAATGTCTAGATGTGCAAACTCAGTAGAGACAGAGACAAATCCCAATAGACTAAAGGTTGTAATTAAAGCAAAAGGTGGTTCAACAAAATAAGTGATCCATTTTTTTAATTATTATTCTGTCAATTGGATGTTAGAAAATAGCAGTAAATAGAGCTGGATAAAACAAAAACTGTGTCCATCTTCATTTTCATTTTAACAAAATGGTATTATTTTAAGGGGGGGGGGTGATTATTTTCAATACCCACTGTACACTATTAAACAAGTTCTTTTTCCAGGCACACACATTAAAAGATGAGTAAAAGGAAATGGAGAGAGAACACAGAGAGTGTTATTGGTCGTTTAGTTAGTCTTCACCAAGAGACTGTGAGCGTGTGCACACATAAAGTGTTGATTGCTCAGGCTGTCCACTTGTGTTTCATATTCTAGATTGAATATGAAACACTTTCTCATCCTCTCTTTCTTTCTCACACAAAGACCTCGAAGTTTGACCTTCACCTCTGACCTTTAGGTTTAAGCTGTCAACATGCTCAATGTGATGCACTTTTGCACACACATCCAGACAATAAAACGCACGACAAATACGCTTTCGTCCTTCTTACTTCTAACAGAAACCCTATGATATTATAATTAGAATTCCATCTAATTAACTAGTTAGTACTGTTTAAATGTGCACTCGTAATTTACTTCAAATCTTCAAGTGTATTTAAAAAAAATACTTGGAGATAATATAGCATTATTGAAATACGAGACCACTTAAGTGTACTTAAAGAGTGTACACTTTCATGATTATATTTCTTTATACTCTTAAAGGGATACTTTACCCAAAAATGAAACATTTGTCATCATTTACTCAAGTTGTTCCAACCCTGTAAAAAAAAAGATATTTCTATGAATGTGGTTAACAAAACAGTTGACAGTGGCCATAGTTTTTATTTTCCATACTATGGAAGACAATGGCTACCGTCAGCGGTTAAATGCTAAATTGTGGTGGCCCTTAAAGACTCCCTAAAAAGTTGGCAAAGCTAGCAGATATACATATTTAATATTTTATCTTCCAGGAAAACAAGGAAAAATAAATAAATCATTGATGACTCATCTCGTACTTCTCATATTTTTATCCAATCAAAAGCTCCAAATATCAACTCAAACTGACCATCATGTAGCATATTATGATTCATGGATGTGACGTAGCTAAACCTATTGGCTATTTACAAAATGTCCTATATATAAGTCCCCCCAAACTTCCTGTTTCAGTAGGATATACGTCATCACAAGATTGAGAACTGTGACTAATGCTAGATAACAAATAATAAATGCATGTAATCTCTCTCTTCCTTTCCTACAGGTGGATGATGCCATGCTTATGTTTGACAAAACCACCAACAGGCACAGAGGTAACTTTCCCCAATCTCTTTATTTCATTAAATAACTGTGCACGTCAATGGCAGCCGTTCTCCGAATTGCTCCTTCCTTCCTGAACCTGGTCCAATCTGTCTCCGTCTCCTCTCCATGGCCCTCCATCCTGCACTCTGTAGGTTAAGCGGTAGCTGAGGAGAGAGATTGAGTAATTAGTGTGTTCGTTAATCAGGGCTTAGTCTAAAACCTTGTTAAGTGTCCTTCCCTCCCCCTTGCATGGCTTTACCGCAGCCTTTCGACCCAGTGGAGAAGTGGAGGAGCAACTCTTGAGAAGATAGAAGCAAGTTTTCATTGAGATCATTCAATCTTTTCGTTGAGAAAATCTAGCACTGTTTACAGAGACCGAGCTGTATGAAGCCTATATGACTTCAAAGGTTTCAGATATAATACAGGTCAAAGGAAATCTGTGTAATTGCAGTATTAAAGGGTGAACCTTAAGAACACAAGGACATTCACAAATATTTAAAACCAAAATGGAAAGGTTAGAGCCACAGGAAGAAAAGGCAAGAAACTAGTTTTTACAGATATGTGGAGGAGTCCAAACGCTTGGGACCACAATCTGGGATCATTTAAATGTGAATATGAACAATTATGATTCTGCCCTAAACAGAAGAAAACATTCATTGGCACATTCAATTGTTTGTGAATTTTGTGAATTTTTTTAATTATTTTTTTTTTTTTTTTGGTGACACAGACATTCTGTAATTTATGTACACTACCATTTAAAAGTTAAGGGTCAGTACAATAAATAAATGATTTTATTTTAATTATTATTTTTTTTTTTTCATTTATAATAGCATAAGAGACTTATATCAAAAACATAGTGGTGTGATAAATAATTTTTAAATTAACATTTTAATTCAAATTTTAATTCATAAAGTCATTCTGGTATTTATTTAACAAGGTCTATGAGAAAGGAAGTAGAATTCATTGGCTTTTGTTTGCCAGTTTCTTATGAATGGCACACCTGAAGTTGAACTGAAGTACATGAACTTAAGACATTTATAATGTTTATAATGATGGCTGAAGTGGAAATCCAAATGTAAACTGCGGTCTGAGTGTCTGGACTCTTTCTTTGCTCAGGGTTTGGATTTGTGACCTTTGAGAATGAAGATGTGGTGGAGAAAGTCTGTGAGATCCACTTTCACGAAATTAACAACAAGATGGTGAGAACTCTGATGCTGAGACACCGATTCGTTTCAGACACACTGCTAAAACTTGTGTTTGACTGACTGATATCTTCACTTTCCATTCACAGGTGGAGTGTAAGAAAGCCCAGCCCAAGGAAGTGATGTCACCCACAGGCTCTTCAAGAGGTCGTGCGCGTGTCATGCCCTATGGGATGGACGCCTTCATGCTTGGCATAGGAATGCTGGGTAAGAGTGTAGCTCTTAACTGACTTGCCGATCACAAGGATGAGCAGACCTCAAAGCATAGAAGGGACTCTTCTGCCCTCTGCTGTTGAGAGTGAAAAGTGCCATAGAATTCATACTGAAGACACAAATGCCATACTTTTATTCTACTATGTTGACTAATATTGTTTTAAAATGAATTAACTGTTAATAATATTCAAATTAAAATTTGTTTTACTCATATAATTTTTAACAATATATTATATTTTATTGTTATTTACTCACAATACTTTATGAATAGACATAAATTGGTGTTATATGTTTTTCACAGGTTATCCAGGGTTCCAGGCAGCAACATATGCAAGTCGTAGCTATACTAGTCTGACCCCAGGATACACATATCAGTTCCCTGGTAAGAGTCAATGTCCAGCTCATGCATTCTATAGACCCTTCCACAAATGTGACCCTGGAGCACAAAACCAGTCTTAAGTGTCATTTTTTTTTAAATTGAGATTTATACATAATCTAAAAGCTGATTAAATCAGCTTTCCACTGATGTATGGTTTATTAGGATCGGACAATGTTTGACCGAGATACAACTATATGAAAATATGGAATCTGAGGGTGCAAAAAAATCTAAATACTGAGAAAATCATCTTTAAAGTTGTCCAAATGAATTCTTAGCAATACATAATATTATGCTAAAATTAAATTCTAATATTGTTATGCTAAAATTAAGTTTTAATATAATTACGGTAGGATATTTACAACATATCTGGAACATGATCTGTACTTAATATCCGAATGATTTTTGGCATAAAAGAAAATTTGATAAGTTTGACCAATACAATGTTTTTTTGGTACCACATAATACTGTATGTACATTACTGGTTTACATTTTGGAGTCAGATTTTTAAATGCTTTTGATCACATGATCCTTCAGAAATCATTCTAATAAGAAACATTTCTTATTATTGTCAGGGTTGAAAACAGTCGTGCTGCTTAATATTTTTGTGGAAATCGGTGCATTTCAATCAGTCATTTACACAGAAAACTCATCGAGACCCATGGGCTGCTTGTAAATCTCAGAGAGGCGGTCTAAGACTGTCTTTCTATGTGTCTTGCCACTCATAGGCCCTGTAGTGCTTGTCCATGTGTGCAGTGTGAACGGCGCTTGTGTGTATGTTTAAACCGCTTTCTGTGTTTGTCTCTATTCTAGAATTCCACTTAGAGAGGACCCCCCTTCTGACATCACCCCACCCCTCTGAGCTCACAGGTTAGTTCCTCTATGAGCTTTACAAGCAGCTATTGTACATGGCAGCCTCTCACCATATTCCAATACACAGCATAGTGTGATCTGAATGCTGTCAGCTTACGTTTTGACAACACCACCCAGGAAATCCTGCATAACAGCTTACAGGCATTACCACACATTATCAGAGCAGTATTTCATACTCAGTATGATGCTAGCACTTTTCCCACTGCTTTCGTTCTGCTTGATACTGATTAAGTTTTCTTTCCTGTTTGTTTGATTGTTCTGCATGCATGCGGATGTTTTCGTAGCCATTCCTCTAACGGCGTACAACCCCATGGCGGCAGCCGCAGCAGCAGCAGCTGTGGTCAGAGGTGTGAGAATTTTGTTTTTTCTACATCCCATGCTCAGCAAATGAGAGCTCATACCCCAGTGGCTGGCCTATATAGCTTTAAGATTTCCTGTTCATGAAAAGGAGTTAAGACATTGTTGAATTTCACGTTGATTTATTTTGTAGGCTCAACTCCTTCTCGCTCAGCTGGGTTTTTAGGTACCAGCAGCCCTGGGCCGATGGCAGACCTGTATGGAGCGGCCAATCAGGAATCAGCCATCAGTAGCTATATCAGCGCTGCAAGTCCCGCCCCCAGCACTGGATTCAGCCACAGCCTCGGGGTGAGTCAGTAACATGCAGTGTTGATACCGTTAACTAAAACTAATACTATTGAAAAACATTTTCAGTCATTAAAATCAAGCATATTTATACATGTAGTAAAAATTGGAAATGTTGCTTTGGAAACTAACTTAAAATTCACTTCACGCTGAAGTACTCAAAAAAAAAAAAAAAAATCAAAGCTAAACAGTAGTAAACAACTAATTAAAATGATACCATTACTAGTACTAAAACTGTATTTAAAATGAAACCTGGAAATATAAAAAAAAAAGAAAGCTAACTGAAAACATTAACAAAAAAATAATAATAATTATAATTCACAAAAAAGTAATTAAAAACATGTTTTTTATATAAGAAATGCATTCAAATCATTGTGCATCTGAATTACATTTATTCAACAAAGTGCCAAAATCTGATAACCACAATGATGTTAAATAAATAATTGAACTTGAGTTAAGTAAAAAATAAGAATGTTTTTCCTTTGAATTCGTTCATGCTGCATTAAAAACCATGCCTTGTTTTTACCTTTACAGGGCCCTCTGATTGCTACAGCATTTACTAACGGCTATCACTGAAATGAGTGACAGCTGAAATAGTATTCATGCTTCTGACGTCTTCCCTACATCTTAAGGAAGGATTTTTGAAGTATAATGTGATCTCAATCGAATATAATGGATGCACTCTACGTGCCGCAGGCTTTTATTATTTTATCAAGCTCTCTGACTTTGAATGGTTTTGGAGGAAATTAAACAACGTTAAACTGCTGGAATGTCAGCTGCAACACTATTAATGTGATGTGTCATATTTCCTGTTTTATGAATTATAACTAACCTCCTGCTCCTCTTATATAGAGCTAAACCTGTAAATAATTTGTTCATTTCTCAGTTTAAAATGCTAACAACGTAAGTGTATTTTTTTGTTGTTGTTTTAGTTTATTTCATTTTTATCTCTTGGTTCAAAGTTGTATCTTTTTTGTTTGTGATGACATTGTACATGTAGGTATGTAACTGTAGAAAAGCCTTTTCATTTTAACAGCATATGAGCAATAATCTGTCAACTTGTGAATCTTTGTAGTGTATTTAAAAGACTTAATCACTTTCAGACACATTTGGTACATTTTCTACTGAAGAATATACTGTGATGGGATGTCAAAATGTATATTTTGCTAGTTTTGCAACTGGATTTATTACATAGATCATGAAAATAGCAGTAATTAAAAGGAGAACATACTTGTCAGACTTAGATAAGACCTTGTTTGTGTAAAATATTGTATATACTATCTTTTTGATCTGGTGAGATCTATCGGCTTGATTAAAAGAGCTTTTTATGCTCAAGAACGCAAACACATGATATTCTGTGTCCAAAAATGCCCCCACCCCCTCCACGATTTTATTAACTTTTTTTTTTTCTTTTTTTTTGCGACAGAAGGCAATGTGAATGATGCTACTGTTGAGTGAATGTACTGTGTGTCTATGTTTGTTCGAGAGTGAATGTATGTCTGATGCTGTCATGATCAAATGTATTATCTTCAGTAAGATGATTTAAAATGTGAATTGTAACCCCTATATCCATGCTGTTACGTTGCTTTTACCAAGTTTATATCTATAATGCAATTCCTTTAATCTCTTTTAGAGGTTTAAAGTGTTGTAATAATTGGAATATGAATGTCCTTCAATTAACTGAAGATTCTGGTACTGGTGAAAAAAAAAGTAGCAACACTAATATAAAGCGTTTATGAAGTAAACAGGATGGCTGTTATTAAGTGAAAGTTTTAATGTTTCTTGTTTGAAGCTTAAATAAAAAAATAATAAAAGTAAATTTGGAAATGCAAATTACATGATTTAAATCTGCATGCATGATTCACTTTACACTTGAAGATGCCTGTTATTTTGTTAGTCTTTTTTTATTCAGCTGTGGGTTCAGGGCATGTCAAATAGCCCACAGTATGTTGATGATTATTTCTTCTGAAAGTGCACACTCATCACCCCAACACAGAAATCTGTTTTCACTGGACAGGTGTGAAAATACATTGAAACTAAAGATTTTGTTCAGGATGAAACCGTGTTATCTTATTGCTGAAGGCTCTGTAGAAACAGGCAACATCAGACTAAACACAAACATACACACATTAAACGTAGATGTTAACGCAAGGAAGGCATGGATAGACAGAGAGAGAGAGCGCGCACTGCAGAGAGAGAGAGAGAGCGCGAGCGAGTGCTCACGCTCAAGAGAGTGGAGAGTCATGGAAGCATTTACTCATAAACTAAATCACAACCTGTTAAGAACCATCAAATAATCTCATTACTTTAATCAAAAGGGGTCAAAGCCTAGAAGCGCATCTCAAAAGTTAACAAGAGGTTACTTGCATTGGTTCTGTAAAGTGTCTGGTCTGTAATAGTAAAGTGTCCCGGTGAATATATAATACGTCGATTCCTGTTAAATCCTGTTAGGATTGAAACCTTTGTCATTTCATCCATGGTTGCCTGCTTCGAAGTGAATCATCAAAGTTACTGACTTTGTGTCTCCAGGGAACCGCAAGTTAAAAGGGAACTTGTTGGGTGTGGAAGAGGTTTTATCTGGGTTTCCCAGTAATACCCCTTATGATTAGATTGACCAATAACAAGCTATATAGTTTCAGCTGGAAAGTGTTTCTTTGTCTCAATGACACCTGATTTGCATATTTTATGAATAGCGTGATGAACTGGTTATCTACCCAAACTATGGTACAAATAGTATGATGCATTTTAGGCTCATGTAGTAGAAATATTAAGCTAAGGCAAACTGAGAGGTTTAATTAGGTACTAAGAAAGATATGCAAGAACGATAGAAAAAATAAAGATACATTCTAATGCTTGAATATAGGCACTTAGAGGTCAACTAACATGACTACAGAATCATAACTATGCTAATATGAGCTGGGAAACATACAAACACACAGGAATATATTGTATACACTTGAAATGGCTATTCTGAGTTAAATGCAAGAAGGTTTGAGAGAGAGAGAGTGTGGCATTGGGAGGTCTTTTCCTCTGCATGCTTGGCCATTGAAGCTGATTAAGATCTCCTTGAAGCTTATGAGTCCGAGCTAGGAATTTAGAGGTGTTCCTGATGATGCTCAAGCAGGTCCCTAAAGGTGTCAATGGCATAGTTTTATGCAGACTCACTGGCTCTAAGCTGTGATTTACATGAGGTCAGTCAGTAGATTAAAAATCTTTCTGAATATTAGAATGAATGTGTTATCATGATCTGGTCCATAAGCTACACTTATTTACCTCAGAAAAATTAGGTTTGTTGGTATCAAATTAATTGTCGGTTGATTCACTGATGTTAAATAATATTTTGACTTGAATAAAACCAGTTAATTTAGAAGATGTTACCACATCAGGTCAACATCTTTTTAGTGTGATATGAAAAACAAAATGTTAGACTAAAACTTTGCATAACGCATATCATAATTTCTCTCTTTCTAAATATAAGTTTAACAATTGCGTTCTAATTCAAAATACATTTTGAAAGTTTCTTTTCAGTGCACTTACAATCTTAGAAAATAAAAATACTGTCAGATAAACAACTGGCAAACTTTTACTATTCCATTAGGCTGCATATCAGTTTGACACTCACTTTTTAAACAATACAATAAAAATATGTTCAAGTGTCACTACTTAACCCTAACCTGATCACTCAAAAGACACACAAAAAATCTTTGAAAAACATTTATCTCAAAAATATATATGCAGTTTGAACATATTACAGCTTAAAAAGGACAAAAATGTGAGCCACAGCATTTACCAATTAAGTTTTTATGAACACTGCATGAAAAAAAAACACAAACCATTGGAAACAATTGTATTTACAGAAAACATTTAACATAACTGAGCCAAACGAGACCAGAAGCTTGAAGTGCCATTAAAATAGTCAAAAGCATCCTATCTTATATGCAATATGAAATAATACAATTCAGGCAAATAATGCTTAACCTTCATCCTTTGGTCCTTTTTTTTAAGTGGACCTCAGAGTATTTCACTCAATCCTCTGTGTAGGTCACTGAAGTAAGTGCCATAGCCGGACAGTTCTGAAAAACATGCCATAACATGATATAATAATTGCATCTGGTTCCATACACTATAAAACAATTATATGTTCAGTAAGTCATGACAACTTAAGTTACATCACTATCACTTATTAAAATAAGTTGAGCAATTTCAACTTTTGAAGTTTTATGAAGTCCAACTTCAGTTTTATACTTTGTCTGTGTAATGTAATTTAAGTTGAAATGACTTGCACAACCAAGTTGCGTATACTCAAGATTTTTAATGCAGCAAATAAATTACTTTTTTTTTCCAGTTGAAAAAGGTGGAATATGTTTTTTTTGCAATGTATTAATTGCACATTTAAAAATAATCTCTCTATCTGCTTACTAAATTGTTAACATTACAAGTAACTAAGCATGATTTGAGTAATACTAAAGGCTTTTGATGGACAATATTTACCGCTTTTCTTGATTTTCCACTGTCCCCTGCAATGTTTAATGGTGCATAAACAACATGAGTTCGTAGAGCATCTGGACAGGGAGATCCACGGGTAACATCAACCTGAGATTGAAATAATAAATAGAAAAATACTATATTACATTTCTGAAAGACCATAAGCCCTGCCAATATTCAGAATCAATCAATCAAATAAATAAATAAGCAAACAAGCAAACATCACTTACCAGGGCTTCTTTAGCTCTAGGTTCTATTCTGCAGTGTCCTAGATTATATATATATATATATATATATATATATATATATATATATATATATATATATATATATATATATATATATATATATATATATATATATATATATATATATATATTTAAATGAAAAACACTTGAATTTTAGTTTATTTAAAAATTTTATAAAATCTCAAGCACTCTGGGATAAACCCATAAAAATTCAAGTTTATTTGAAATGTAAAAAAATTTCTTGCCTTTAGAATGTATGTGAATAACACAGACAATGCAGATGATCAGCAAAACAAAGCCCAAGCCTGAAAGCACTGACCACATCACTGGGTTCATTGTTAGAGTTTGTGTAGTAACTGTTGAATTAGGCACTACAGTTGTTTTGAGAGAGAACATATTCATTATTCAGATTTTTCATTTGTCATTAAGTACCAAAAATGTGTAGAGTGCATGGATTGTCCTTAAAAAATGGAATGGAAATAAAGCAAGTAAAAAATAAAGCTCACCCACATATACATGCGTCCCATTTCCAAGTTCAACAGGTCCAAGCATAGGTAAATCCGCCCGTGCTTTGCAGTAATAGATGCCATTATGATTTAGGTTCACTGACAGCAGGTGCAGTGTTGCATTAATTGTCACAGATCCATTTACAAGGGATCTATCGTAAGTCACTGTTTCGATCGGTACAGTTTGATTATCTTGGAACCACTTCACCATGATTCTTTCCACGGGTGAATCAGCTTCAATGTGACAGGTGATGGTGACATCTGTGCCTTCTTTTGCTGTTATCTCAGGAATTTGCCACATAGATATGATCAGATTTGGCAAAGATACATCTCCAGGGACGAGACCTGCGAGAAAGCAGCAAGAAAGTAAAGCAATTAATTTGTTTTATTTCATCAAGCTATTGACAATAATATGTTGTGTTATCAAGGATGATATTACCTGTGAACCAGATGGTTACGAAGAGAGCAGAGAGACTGGTGCGTGTCATTTTATCTATACTGCAGAGACAGTGGGTTTCTCAAGTTAGCAGAAGCAGGTGTTTTTCATTTCTCCTGTGTGGTGTTTCCAGCAGTTTGAAACAAAGCATCGCCTTATCTGCATAAACGCACATGCTACGGTGACACCCACAGACCAGGGCCGTCGCTAGTGGGGTGAAAGGTTGTGATGATTTTAGGGGCCCACGGCTGAGGAGGGGCCCCCGGCGATCTCAACCACCTCAGGCCAGCTGAGGCCAGGCTAAAAAACTTCAAATTGCTCGTGTGTATGTTTAAACAGCTTTCTGTGTTTGTCTCTATTCTAGAATTCCACTTAGAGAGGACCCCCTTTCTGACATCACCCCACCCCTCTGAGCTCACAGGTTAGTTCCTCTATGAGCTTTACAAGCAGCTATTGTACACGGCAGCCGCTCGCCATATTCCAATATACAGCATACAACATACAACCCCATGGCAGCAGCAGCAGCTGTGGTCAGAGGTGTGTGAATTTTGTTTTTTCTACATCCCACACACGACCCATGCTCAGTAAATGAGAGCTCATACCCCAGTGGCTGGCCTATATAGCTTTAAGATTTCCTGTTCATGAAAACGAGTTAAGACATTGTTGAATTTCATGTTAATTTATTTTGTAGGCTCAACTCCTTCTCGCTCAGCTGGGTTTTTAGGTACCAGCAGCAGTGGGCCGATGGCAGACCTGTATGCAGCGGCCAATCAGGAATCAGCCATCAGTAGCTATATCAGCGCTGCAAGTCCCGCCCCCAGCACTGGATTCAGCCACAGCCTCGGGGTGAGTCAGTAACATGCAGTGTTGATACTGTTAACTAAAACTAATACTATTGAAAAACATTTTCAGTCATTAAAATAAAGCTTATTTATACATGTAGTAAAAACTGGAAATGTTGCTTTGGAAACTAACTTAAAATTGACTTCACGCTGAAGTACTCAAATTACAAAAAAAAAAAAAAAAAATCTAAGCTAAACAGCAGGGGAGAGCAGGGGCGAAAGTACCATTTTTCAGAAAAAACTTCATTTTAAAAGATAATGTTGTAGACAGATATATTTCTGCTGTGGCCAGTAACTCAGAAGTGTGATCTATCAATGCCAGGTGGGATTTTGTAGAAATGTAGAAAGACTTCAGTATAATTTCACTTTGAACATAAGTTGCACATTGTTACTTTCGACCCCATCGGTTGGGACGAAAGTAACATACAGGTGGGTCAAAAGTAACACAACAATATAAGCTAGATTTTTTTCTGTTAGTCTTATTTTTCTTAAGTATACCTGATTGTTAATAAATAACTGCAAACATATTTTGTCCTTTATCTTTGCAAAAAAATTATTAAATTACATTTTCATATTTTCATTTTAAATTTAAGTTTAAGTTCATCAGATGTCTTAAAACCTGACTGTATTTTTTTATTGTAAATTTCAATGTATTTTTATATAATAAAAACATTCTACAGAATGCACAATATAAAAATTTAATCACATTAGCATAATAAAATAAACTCTAAACATAATGTAACACAAGGCCTATTTATGTTTCTATCCAGTTGTTTTTATGCATGAATTCAAAATGTGCATTAAAACATCCGGAAACACTGCAAATTCACAGGTGGAGGTGTAAAAGCTGAGATATGGCTAAAATCTGAATATAAATGTGATGTAGAAGCTGCCCAGAGAGTGATGTTCCTCTATGTCCAGAAACGCCCTCTCAAAAACATCTGTATAAAACCAGACCTCTGGTCTGTCTTTCTGATCCTCACTCAGACATATTCTTTTGGTGTAATATGACATAAACATTTGTAAGAAATGATGCAAGGCACAGAAAGTCACAATATAGCTTGCACTGGAACAAAATAAATACTTTTTTTGACTGTAGCGGGACAAAAGTAACAATTGTTACTTTCATCCCGACAGGAACTCCTGACATTTAAACTCGATTTAATTTTATATTAAAAAAAATTGAAAATGCAAACTTTAGGATGTGTTAAAGCACTAAATAAACTGTAGATTGATCATTACTGTGACACATGAAACAAGAAAAACAACACGACTAATAAAAAAAATTACCGCTTCAACGATTTTCTTTTTGTACTCGAAAGCAGTTTTACAGACCTAACTTCCGGAAACGATGAGGAAATCACATGATATTTCTCAGCTCCGTCAAGGATTGCATGCTGAACATGCTGTCATAGCTGGGAATGAAAATTCAGAAAGAAGCTCGGAGAAAATCGCTTTGTTACTTTCGTCCCACGTTACTTTCGACCCCGCTCTCCCCTAGTAAACAACTAATTAAAATGATCAAATTACTAGTACTTAAACTATATTTTTTACTATATTTATTTGAAACCTGGAAATATAAAAAAGAAAGCTAACTGAATTAACAAAAAATATATAATTCACAAAAAAGTTATTAAAAACATGTTTTTTATATAAGAAATGCATTCAAATCATTGTGCATCTGAATTGCATTTATTCAACAAAGTGCCAAAATCTGATAACCACAATGATTTTTAATAAATGAAATTGAATTAAGTAAAAAAAAAATGCATGTTTTTCCTGTGAATTCGTTCATGCTGCATTAAAAACCATGCCTTGTTTTTACCCTTACAGGGCCCTCTGATTGCTACAGCATTTACTAACGGCTATCACTGAAATGAGTGACAGCTGAAATAGTATTCATGCTTCTGACGTCTTCCCTACATCTTAAGGAAGGATTTTTGAAGTATAATGTGATCTCAATCGAATATAATGGACGCACTCTACGTGCCGCAGGCTTTTATTATTTTATCAAGCTCTCTGACTTTGAATGGTTTTGGAGGAAATTAAACAACGTTAAACTGCTGGAATGTCAGCTGCAACACTATTAATGTGATGTGTCATATTTTCTGTTTATGAATTACTGTCACATCAGTCTCTAAACTAACCTCCTGCTCCTCTTATATAGAGCTAAACCTGTAAATAATTCGTTCATTTCTCAGTTTAAAATGCTAACAACGTAAGTGTATTTTTTTGTTGTTGTTTTAGATTTATTTCATTTTTATCTCTCGGTTCAAAGTTGTATCTTTTTTGTTTGTGATGACATTGTACATATAGGTATGTAACTGTAGAAAAGCCTTTTCATTTTAACAGCATATGAGCAATAATCTGTCAACTTGTGAATCTTTGTAGTGTATTTAAAAGGCTTAATCACTTTCAGACACATTTGGTACATTTTCTACTGAAGAATATACTGTGATGGGATGTCAAAATGTATATTTTGCTAGTTTTGCAACTGGATTTATTACATAGATCATGAAAATAGCAGTAATTAAAAGGAGAACATACTTGTCAGACTTAGATAAGACCTTGTTTGTGTAAAATATTGTATATACTATCTTTTTGATCTGGTGAGATCTATCGGCTTGATTAAAAGAGCTTTTTATGCTCAAGAACGCAAACACATGATATTCTGTGTCCAAAAATGCCCCCACCCCCTCCACGATTTGATGAACTTTTTTTTTTTTTTTTTTTGCGACAGAAGGCAATGTGAATGATGCTACTGTTGAGTGAATGTACTGTATGTCTATGTTTGTTCGAGAGTGAATGTATGTCTGATGCTGTCGTGATCTAATGTTATTATCTTCAGTAAGATGATTTAAAATGTGAATTGTAACCCCTATATCCATGCTGTTACGTTGCTTTTACCAAGTTTATATCTATAATGCAATTCCTTTAATCTCTTTTAGGGGTTTAAAGTAATTGTAATAATTGGAATATGAATGTCCTTCAATTAACTGAAGATTCTGGTACTGGTGAAAAAAAAAGTAGCAACACTAATATAAAGCGTTTATGAAGTAAACAGGATGGCTGTTATTAAGTGAAAGTTTTAATGTTTCTTGTTTGAAGCTTAAATAAAAAAATAATAAAAGTAAATTTGGAAATGCAAATTACATGATTTAAATCTGCGTGCATGATTCACTTTACACTTGAAGATGCCTGTTATTTTGTTAGTCTTTTTTTATTCAGCTGTGGGTTCAGGGCATGTCAAATAGCCCACAGTATGTTAATGATTATTTCTTCTGAAAGTGCACACTCATCACCCCAACACAGAAATCTGTTTTCACTGGACAGGTGTGAAAATACATTGAAACTAAAGATTTTGTTCAGGATGAAACCGTGTTATCTTATTGCTGAAGTATATGGCTAGTGCTATTACCGTTAATTTGCTAAATGGTGTTGCGTAGGCGGTAACACATATTAGTCTTTTTCGATAAACATCTCTGTTCTGACATTTAAACTGTTTATTTCTTGTCATCTTCTTGTATGACGCTTATTGTTGCAAAACTTGCTATAAGCACTGTACAAAGTGGTAACCTGCTATTGTTAGCTTGAAGAGCTATTTCCACCTGATTTACCTCATAAAAATGAGTTTTGTTGGTATTAATTAATTGTCGGTTGATTCACTGATGTTAATTACTATTTTGAGTTGAATAAATCCAGTTAATTTAGATGTTACCACATCAGGTCAACATCTTTATAGTGTGATATGAAAAACAAAACGTTAGAATAAAACTTTGCATATTGCTGTAACCACCGCACATGATAATTTCTCTGTTTCTAAATATAATTTTAACAATCGCTAATTCATAATTTATTTTGAAAGTTTCTTTTCAGTGCACTTATAATCTTAAAAATAAAAAGACTGTCAGATAAATGACTGGCAAAACATAATTTTGCTATAGGCTGCATATTAGTTTGACACAACTTTTTAAACAATGCAATACAAATAAGTTCAAGCATCACTACTAAACCCTTACCTGATCACTCAAAAGACACACAAAAATTAGATTTTTGAAAAACATTTATGTTAAAAATATATATGCAGTCTGAACATATTAAAGCTTAAAATAGACACAAATGTGAGCCACAGCATTTAACAATTCAGTCTTGAACATTGCATGAAGAAAAAAAAAGAAAAAAAAAAAAACTTTGGAAACTATATAAATGTATTTGCAGAAAAACCTTCACAAAACCAAACAGGACCAGAAGCTTGAAGTGCCATTAAAAGAGTCAATGGCATCCCATCTTATATGCAAGGTGAAAAAATTAAATTCATGCAAGTAATGCTTAACCTTCATCCTTTGGTCCTTTCTTTAAGTGGACCTCAGAGTATGTCACTGAATCCTCTGTGCATGTCGCTGAAGTAAGTGCCATAGCCGGACAGTTCTGAAAAACGTGCCATAACATGATATAATAATTGCATCTGGTTCCATACACTACAAAACAATGATATAATCAGTAAGTCATGACAACTTATGTTAAATTACTTTAACTCATCAAAATAAGTTGAGCAATTTCAACTCTTTTTATAAGTTATATGAAGTCCAATTTTATTTTATATGTCGGTTTGAAAAGTTGAAATGACTTTCACAACAAAGTTGAGTATAAGCTGAAATTTAAAGCAGCAACTGAACTTTTTTTCAGTTGAAATAGGTGGAATATGTTTTTTGTTTTTGTTTTTTTTGCAAAAAAAAAAAAAAAATCTCCATTTGCTTACTAAATTGTTAACATGTAATAAATAACTAAGCAAGATTTGAATACTAGTAAAGGCTCTTGATGGGCAATATTTAAAGTCAAGTCAAGTCTGCTTTATTGTCAATTCTTCCACACGTACAATTCATTCATACATACAGAGAACTGAAATTGCGTTACTCTCAGACCCCCGGTGCATACAGGTAACACTAACATTAGAGCCTAAAAATCTAGATCAAATATAAAATATAAGTTACAACTATACAATACACTATACAATAAGGGCATGTAAAAAATAAATAAATAAAATAAAATAAATAAAACTAAAAATAAAGCAGTGCAGGGCATATCTTCCCCTTGGAATTATAAGGTTCTATCTGCGTTCTGAGTAGTTTTGAGATATTAAGCTTTAAAGTTTTTGTTTTCCATAGACTTCTGTAGATAGAACCTTTTTGTTTTTTCAATAAAAAATCCCAAAATGTACACAACTTAAAATAAAACATCATAATGTAAATAAATTGTCACAGAATAAGAATATGTGAATAACTCAATTTTGATAAAAAAATGTCAGATAGAACCTTATAATTCCAAAGGGACGAGAAGTGAAGTGAAAAAAAAAAACATTGTAGTGCAAAAAAAGCTTTTTCAGTCAAAGGGCTCAAAGTGAAAAAGGGCTTAAAGAGCAGTGCTTTTATTTACTGTACTTCTTTTACTGTATTTACCTCTTTTCTTGATTTTCCACTGTCCCCTGGAATGTTTAATGGTGCATAAACAACATGATTTTGCTGAGCATCCGGACAGGGAGATCCATGGTTAACATCAACCTGAGAGTGAAATAATACATTGAAAAATACTACTTTTATTACATTTCTGAAAGACCATTAGCCCTGGCAATATTCAGAATCAATCAATCAAATAAATAAGCAAACAAACAAGTAAACATCACTTACTTGGGTTTCTTTTGCTCTAGGTTCTATTCTGCAGTGTCCTTTAAAAAAACATAACAGCTTGTTAAATTTTATAGTCACTTGAATTTAGTTTATTTAAAAATGCAATCAAATCTCAAGCACTGTGGGATAAACCCATAAACAATTAAGTTTAATAGAAATGTTAATTTTTTTCTTGCCTTTAGAATGTATGTTAATAACACAGACAATGCAGATGATCAGCAAAATGAAGCACAAGCCTGAAAGCACTGACCACATCACTGGGTTCATTGTGAGTGTTTGTGTTGTCACTGCTGACTTAGGCACTACAGTTGTTTTGAAAGAGAAGTACATGTTCATTTGACATTTAAAGTACCAAAAATGTGTAGAGTGTAGTATGGAAATAAAGCAGGTAAAAAAATAAAGCTCACCCACATATACATGGGTCCCATTTCCAAGTTCATCAGGTCCAAGCATAGGTAAATTCGCCCGTGCTTTGCAGTAATAGATGCCATTATGGTTTAGGTTCACTGACAGCAGGTGCAGTGTTGCATTAATTGTCACAGATCCATTTACAAGGGATCTATAGTAAGTCGCTGTTTCGATCGGTACAGTTTGATTATCTTGGAACCACTTCACCATGATTCTTTCCACGTGTGGATCAGCTTCAATGTGACAGGTGATGGTGACATCTGTGCCTTCTTTTGCTGTTATCTCAGGAATTTGCCACATAGATATGATCAGATTTGGCAAAGATACATCTCCAGGGACGAGACCTGCGAGAAAGCAGCAAGAAAGTAAAGCAATTAATTTGTTTTATTTCATCAAGCTATTGACAATAATATGTTGTGTTATCAAGGATGATATTACCTGTGAACCAGATGGTTACGAAGAGAGCAGAGAGACTGGTGCGTGTCATTTTATCTATACTGCAGAGACAGTGGGTTTCTCAAGTTAGCAGAAGCAGGTGTTTTTCATTTCTCCTGTGTGGTGTTTCCAGCAGTTTGAAACAAAGCATCGCCTTATCTGCATAAACGCACATGCTACGGTGACACCCACAGACCAGGGCCGTCGCTAGTGGGGTGAAAGGTGGTGATGATTTTAGGGGCCCACGGCTGAGGAGGGGCCCCCGGCGATCTCAACCACCTGAGGCCAGCTGAGGCCAGGCTAAAAAACGTTTCACTCTTGTTGTGAAAAATACATACAAAATATGTCAAAATACTTTCTTGGAAAGTATGTAAAAAAAACAAATCAACCATCGCGTTAGTTCAGTCAGGCCATGTTAGTCAGGCTCGCATCAGCTGACAGTCAGCTATTCCTGACATGTACCAATCCAGTCTTGACACCTATCACCTGTGGTCTATTTAAATTCCCATTATTCAGTATCTCTTCCATCGCATCGCTGCTTGCAATTAACTCCCTCCTCCAACCCCAACTCCACCAACTGAACCTGTAATCCGATCTAAACAGTGTCTTCATTGGAAGCAGTCTCTATGAAATTGTTTACAACTCATGTAATTGTGAATTGTAATTATATATGCTTATAATGGTTCTGTTCTGTACCCCAGGGGGGTTTGTCTTGCTGCTCTCCCCGCTCTGTCCAAGCTTGGCTGCATGGACAGGCGTGTGGAGTGTTGCCCAGAACATAACCATACCACCAACACTAACTGTATGCACTTATAATTTTCATAAATATACTTGACGGAAGTGGACCTGATTGAACTGTCGGTTATGTCTTAAGTGACAGTAAACAGTTGAGAAAAAAAATTGATGTTTATTATACTGGATGCGCTCATTGTCTCTTAAAGTGACCGCTGCTAATATAGCTACTGCTGTAATGTTAATCCAAGAAAATGGAAGAAAGAAAATCCCTCACTGCTCTTGACTGAATTACTTTGTAGTTTTACACAAGAATTAATGCACAGTCAAACCAACAATTATTCAGACACCAGGTATGTATTTTTATATATTATTTTACTAGTAGCTTCAGGACACTATAGTTAATGTATGTAAGTGAGTATAGCAAAATAAAGTGAACTATTATACCCAAAAATAATTCATATAGAGAACTACTAGTGAAATTTATTTTGGTTGTAGTTTGGTTGTAGTTTGGTTGATTGTAATCCCTTACATACCTTTCTGTCAAAGTTATCTAATATTATCAAGATTAATTTGTTCAGAAAATTTAACTCTTGTGTTCTTGTCATATTTTATTATCGTTTTCTAAACTATAGCAAATAAATTGTGATAATGTGAAAAATGTTGAAGGTGTCTAAATTTTTTTATGTTTGATTATATATTTAATTTTGACAGTGAAGACTATGCAGTGCTATTTTACATTCAATTATTTTCTGTCAAATACACATTCGTTTAACAAATTTGTTAATTTGTAATTTATTCAAAATATATTCAAATGCAATTCATACATACAAAAAAAATGCAATTCTTGAAAAGAAGAAAAAATTATTTTGGCATAATCATTTATTATAATTCTTTAATTGCAGCCTTATGTCTCACATGGGACAAAGAGTATTAAGCAAGCAAGTAATTCAGGTTGTTAAAATGCAATGTGGTGTGCCTCTGCACAATTAACATATTCTCCTTTCACATACATATATTTTTACTCTCACACACATACTTTCTCCTTTCACATACATACATTCTCCTTTCACATACATATATTTATACCTTCTTTTTTTATTGGTATCTATTACTTCCTGTTTAAGCAGGAAGTCACTCTCAGACCAGAAAATACAAGTGCAAGACTTGCTCAGCTCTTCCCAGGGGGGCAGAGTTTCATATTTTATTGAAGAATCCCTGGGCGCCGCCATTGGCTAGCAGACCCCCACCTGCTGTTAGCATTCCATTGTCTTTCCACACTAAGGAAATTTTCTACTGGCTCTGTTTGCCAGGGGTTTACATTTTTTACTTGCCTTGGCAAAATTTCCACAGGCCTGGCAGCAATCAATCAATCAATAAATCAATAAATAAGACTTACTGTTTGACTCTATCTATCTATCTATCTATCTATCTATCTATCTATCTATCTATCTATCTATCTATCTATCTATCTATCTATCTATCTATCTATCTATCTATCTTCATAGCAACAATATAGCAACCAGTGTTGGGGTATAGTTACTCAAAAAATGTAATTAGTTACTAGTTACTTCTGTAAATTGTAATGAGATTACTTTACTAGTTACTGCATTTGAAAAGTAACTTATTACTTTACTTAACTTTTTTAGGGCCCTATAAAATCTGTTTAATTTTTTCTCAACTCCTTTTTAATGGTTAAATTTAATTGTTTTCATCAAAAAGCATGTCTAATTAATTTAATTCATAACACTTATACATTTTCACAGCAATTTATTAAAAGTTTAACAAAAATTACATGTTTAGGGCCCTATGAAATTTTTTATTTTTTCATCACCATATGTTTTATTATTTTAGCATGTGTAATTATTTAAATTAAAACAACTTCATTTATTAAATTTATCTTAAAATATCCTTATGAAATGTTTTTTTTTCCCCCTCAGAAATTATGTTGTGCATTTAAATTTTTCTGGTTATCAAATAAAGGCATAAAACATTCATTTAGATTTTCTTTTAAAGATAAATTGCATTTCTTTTTTTCTTCTTCTGAGAAATATATTTTCAATCTGAGAATGAATAATAAACACTAACTATGCAGCATATAGTAAAAACAATTGCACAAATTGTCTTCAACAATAGAGTGCAAAAACAGTGCAAATGATTCGCACAAAATGAGTGAAAAATATTCAGAGTGCAACAGAAAAAAAAAAGTGCAACTATATTTATGAACTGTATAATTATAGAATGATTTACTTAGTATACATAATATACATAATATAAATAATCCATCTGTTGGTTTTAATCTGTGTCAAAATCGATTTTACCGGGACCCAAGACATAAATCCCAGTGCTTTATCGGATATGTACCACTGTTTCATCCTTTTTTTTTATTTATTTGTTTTATGTCAAAGTACTCTGTCGAGTGTTTTTTTTGTGCTTTTTCAGAGAGTTTCCTCATCCAAATGTGTTATTGTGTGTTTGTATTCATGCACTCACGATAGACTTTACTTTCACTTTGTTTTCGTTCATTTTCCAAACCAATATGTTAAGTAGTAGTTCAAAAGAATACTTATTGGTTTAATATGGGACAGTTTGACCCAATCTGGGCACGGAGGTGAGACTAAGCTTCAACAATCATTTCTGTTTGGCTCAGAGGAATGAAAGCATGGTTTCTTCTGACGAATCAATGTTGTCAAAATGCGATGACGTAATCACATACACTATGGCGCCTCTGAATAATAATAATGAGATAAATATCCGAAACGTGGAAAATCTCTGCTTTACATCACTTTTTAAAGCATTCAGATTGGATTAGTGGTTCAAAAGTTATTAAACATTAAAAAATAACAGTTATTTTTAGCCGCGGCTGTCTCTGTCTTTTTGGTTTAAGCGCTATGATCAGTCGTTATCGGGTAACCTGGCCCAGAACTTTACACACAGGCAAACACGGCATGTGTAACGCAGGAAAGTGCGTTCCTACAGTCTAGTAAAGTACTGTAGTTACCAATAGTAAAATAGTTACTGTAATCCGTTACTTTGTAACTCGTTACCCCAAACACTGATAGCAACTATCCAAACCAACCTAGCAACCAGGTATTCTAGCAACAACTTAGCAACACCTTAGCAACCACCCCGGTACCCTAGCAACTGCATAGCACCACCTTAGCAACCACCCGGGCACCCTAGCAACCGCATAGCAACACCCTAGCAACAATGCCAGGTACCCTAGCAACATCATAGCAACACCTTAGCAACCACTCTGGGTGCCATAGCAACCATATAGCACTGCCCTAGCAATCACTCTGGGTACCCTAGCAACCGCATAGCAACACCCTAGCAACCATCCCGGGTACCCTAAAAACCGCATAGCAACACCCTAGCAACAATCCCGGGTACCCTAGCAACTGCATACCAACACCCTAGCAACCACATAGAAACACCTTAGCAACCCCCGGTACCCTTAGCAAACACATAGCAACGATACATCTGTCGCTGACAGACTGTATTGCCTTCAAACTTTATGCTTTTAAAACTTTTTTTTTTTTTTACTATTTCAGACTGAAACCATCAAACTTACAACTTTTTAAACTTCTTAAACTTTTCAAACTTTGTCAGACTTTCTGGTCAGGCTTTCTCAAGCCAACTTAAAGTTTGTCTTGACAAACTTTTTTATCTAGTTATTATATATAATATATTTTAATATATTATTGGTGTTTTATTACCTTAATTATATCTATGTCTGCACTATGTTTGTACTTTGTGTACTGGAAGCTCCTGACACCAAGACGAAATTCATTGTGTGTGTAAACACTTAGCAATAAAGCTCTTTCTGATTCTGATGAAAATGCAAATTCAATCTCTGACAGCAGGTGGCGTTTATGGAACACTAGCGTTTCCTGAGTTATTGCTGCAAGCAGCTCTGCGCTAATCAATGTGTATTTAACGATGTAAGAAGAAAAAGAAAATGCCATCGAAACTTTTCTGAAGACCTCAGTCCTCCTCAGAAATACATCCATATTCACCCCCACCCTAATTCCATAATTAGTTTTTTCTTTCAGTATTTCAATTAATTTGTTCTGTCTAGTATTTGCTCTGCTTGTGCGACTTCTCTCCTGTGTGATTCCGTTTTCAGTTCATCTCTCTTAAAGGTAATATTTCATGATGATCAGTACGTTTATGTTACCAAATTGCATCCTATCAGTAATAAACTGCCCACGCTGTTTTGAACCTGGTCATTTGTTTAAATGCTTAAATGCGTTGCCAGATATTGAGAAACCAACAAAACAATCTAAAAAACTAAATAATAAATAAACCGCAATGAGTCTAAATCTTGAGTTATGGAAGTAATATAAAAGTATTGCTGTCCCTCACTTGAAACCTATAACCAATTTATTCACGTCCTAAATTATGTAAAAAATAAAAAATAAACTATCTGCGTGTCTGCATGCTAAATCACAGCTCGCTCAAGGGACGAAGTCATGTAAAATTTTCACAATGATAATATTTATTCATCAATTTATTATTATTATTTTAATCCTACATAGCTTGCTTAAATACTTCTGCGGCTGCCTCTTCAAACTCAGCCATACAGATCATGACCTGTCCCGTTGGTCCTGATCGCGCTGACCTGCCTTCCGTTACCACTACACTCTCTCTCTCAAACATACATAACCTACATTCTCCTCTTACATACAAATATTTTGTTCAGACATACATATTTTCTATGTATCTATCTGAAAGGAGAATGTATGTGTGTGAGAGTAGAACATGTCCAAGGTGTAAAGAAAATATATTCCTTTTTAACTTATGGTTGCACTACATGATACTTTTAGTAATTAAATTTAAACCTATGAACTTATTATGTTGTTTAAACCATAAGGAAACAACTATAACATAAACTACAATATAAAAAGTACATGTCAAAACAACTAACATGACTACACTTTTTGAGGTTTCCTTGTTACAGTGTAATTATATGCTTAAGTACTGAGAATCAATTAAGTACAGCATGCACTTATTATAGAGTTGCATTATGCATAATTTACTGTTATTACTGTAAGTACATGTAACATGTAACAAGAACACTTTAAAATTATTTTACCAATGATTTTTTTTTTTCTTATTTCCACTGTATCATCCAGTGCACTGTTGTGCATATGTAATGTGTGATACAGCTTTCTTTCTCTATGATGTGCTGTTTACAACGCCCTCACTTGCAGTACCATGCAAAAACCGTGGGAAAACTGCCAGTGTTCATTTCTTGGCAGCCTTTTTAATGTGATTTTGGGGCCATTATCCATATGGCTGTATCAGTTGTAGCTTCAACACTCCCTTCTCCCTTTGTTAGATAATGGTAATAATGGCAAGTAGACAGACGTTTTTCTCTGCTTGCTTCTCCTCTTACATCTTACATTGCTTCAGTGTCCTGCACACATTCTCTCTCTCTCCCTCTCAGAAGTGGGATAGTGTTCAGTCCGGGTGGTAATTAGGTCATAAGCCCTCTCTGACTCACTCAACATCTCATCCATCGCCTTTCACACTTACCCAATCATCTGACATCCCCCATGAGTGTCTTCATGAGCTCTTGCCTTCTTGTTTATCCTCGGGTCTTCCATTCAGTTTCCTGATCTTCTCCACACGGCTCTTGGAAATCTTCTCGCCATCTCCTGCTCCTTCTTAACTCTGCAGTGCTTGACACTCCTGCATCATGAGTCCTGGTCTTCAGCGGTCGGATGGAAAGACAAACCACTCTATCGATGGGAGTTTGGACCACAGTTTTGGAAGGTGTGCTGAGGCGCAGGGGGCACCACCACTGAAAAATTACATTTTTCTGACTATTTTCACTTGCTTTTGTCCAGCGTGGCCTATTAACATTGTGGCATTGGTCTTTTCTCTAATGGTGAGTAGAAAGGTTGTTTTTTTTATTTATTATTATTATTATTGAGTGTATCTACCTGGACAGTTGCAAACATTTTAATTCTGTCATAATTTGTTCACTTTCATGTCCAGTCAAACCTGAATCACTTTCTTTCTCTTGTGGAACATAGAAGATATTTTGAGATTTTTTTTCTGTCCATACAATGGAAGAAAATGGTGACCAAAAAACTTACCAATATTCTTTAAAATACCTTCTTTTGTTGAATGAAAGGTCATATAGTACAGGTTTGCAGTGACATGAGAGTAAATTGACAGAATGTTCATTTTTGGGCGAATTATCCCTTTAAATCAAATACTTAACTGATGTTATAGATCATAATGTGCAGTTTATCTTTGGTCTTATCTTTATCTGCAGATAGTGTTTTTCTGAAAAGGTATGTTTCTTGTGGGTTTATAGTCTTTCACTTGGCAATGTGTTATGCATGCGGCTTTGAAATCTGACTAAACCTGATGTTCTAAAGATCCAGATAGACATATAAGTGTTATAAATAGACAGGCCTCAAGTGTCTGTGAAGTTCATTTTGTAGCACTCCCACACTTGCAAGACTGCATACACTCTCACACACACCCTTTCCCCTACTCGAACATTCACACGTCAGCCTGCAGGTGTGCTAAGATGATGAACCTTCTCAGGCCATTGTTCTCAACCAATGCTTATACTGTTGATGAACAGGAAAGTTTTTTCAGTGGTTTCCTATCTGACTTTTCACACTTTGACCTCAGAATGAGATCAGTCTAGCCACTAACATGTAATTCTTTTTTTTTCAAAGTCAGTTAAAAAGAAAGTTACTTTTTCTATGAATTTAATATATATATTAAAGAACAGTGATGGTCATTCTTTTTTGTCTTATGGTATCTAAGGCCATGACCTCATCGATACAGCTCAACGTTAATAATATATATTATATATATCATGTAATGACTGTAAATGTGGTGGCAAATACTTATAATATATATATGTAAATGTTAGAAAAATATGTAAATGTGTGTGTGTGTGTGTGTGTGTGTGTGTGTGTGTGTGTGTGTGTGTGTGTGTAAATAGAACATTTAAATACATGTATAAAATTAATACTGGTATTAATTTTTTAAAGATAGATAGATAGATTGATAGATACAATGTATTTTAAATGCACACACACACACACACACTTTAATTATTTAAAAATATATATTATTTAAAGCTTTTTAACAATAATAATTGTTACCATGGATGTAAAATAAAATGAAAGACATTAAGTTAACGCTAACAGTTTTAAGCACTGCACCATAGGAATAGAGAATAATACAATGAATCAGGAGGTGCGGATCAAGACAGAATGGGTATAAATGTATCATATGATCATTTGTATATTTTTTAAGGTACAGTTATTCATAGCATAACTATGATTCATCTGCATCATAAAAATGAGTCATTTTCCCCAGCTGCCCATTCCTTTCATACCGTTCCCCTGCTTGCAGCAATCAAATATATGCTTTCAAATGCCACTACTAGACTAGAGGCGGAGGGGTCTGAATGGGGTAAAGTGCAAGGGCTTGTTGTGAAGAGCAGCACATCCAGTTTCAGGTTAACTCTGTCACTGCTACACATTAAAACTTTAGGGCTCACTGACTGCAGCAGCTGCCTCTGAGAAACCAGATGAGCATCACAAATCATGCAAACCAGCTTACTGCCCTCTGACACACTGGGGGCTTTATGCACACTGTAACATTGTCAAAAGTGGTTAACACATAACAATTATTTTACAAGAGCAGAGATTTAATAATAATAGTAATAATAATAATATTTTTTCGTGTTCTAGGCATACATTTAATAACATTTAGTGATGTTCACAGCTAATAAAAAGTTTAGACCACCTGCTTTGTCTCAAATAATATCCAAAACCCGAAAAAAATCTGGTTTTAATATGCGAATCAGCTAAGTAAAGTCAGATCATCTTTGTCATCCTAAATGTGATTTAGTGCGAGCGAGCTGTATGTCCAAGGCTCAGTTTGCTGTCTGATCTTATTAAGAGAGCTGAAATGAGGCTGGTATCTTCACTACGCCCCTCACTGCTGTCTGCTTTATGGGCCACATACTGAAATCTAGTTTTCACTTGGAGACCGGTCACTAATTCTGCTATCCAAATATTCTGCAGATGTATTTTTAAATTGAGTAGAATTTCTGTAAAGCCTCAGTCAA
Source organism: Carassius auratus (assembly GCF_003368295.1). NCBI lineage: Eukaryota > Metazoa > Chordata > Actinopteri > Cypriniformes > Cyprinidae > Carassius > Carassius auratus. The sequence goes on from NW_020527948.1 coordinate 56,113, forward strand.
ATGAATTTCTGCAAGTTTTTTATTTGTTATTTTGTCAAATTGTGCCTATTCTCACCTATTCTCTCATTCAGTCTCAAAGCAGTTATGATGCAGAAGACTATGAAGGAGCTCAGCGGTTGGGGAGAAAGGCTCTTCACATGGGAATCGCTTCCCTAGTCATTGGCCTTGTGATCATAACGGTCTTCTGTGTTGTACACTTCACCACGGTACTCATCTTCTCAAATATATTGAAAATATGATTCGCTTAAGGAATAGTTCACTTAAAAATGAAAATGTAGTCATTATTCACTCATGTCTAATTCGTTCCAAGCCCATATGAAGGTCTGGAGAAAATCCTAGCAACTGTTTTCAGTATAATGAAAGTGAAGGACTGGCCAAAAAAATAAAAAATACCATGAAAGTATAATAAAGTAATTCTTATGACTCAAGCGATATATTTCACGTTTTCTGAAATTATACGACAACTTTATATGAGAAACAGACTGATATTGAACTCATTAATCACAGAAAATCTTGGAGTAATCAGTAAAGGAAGCTGCGATGCCAAAGTTGTGAACAAAGTGTTCTTTTAAGTTCAATCTTTTATATTAAATCAGTTGATTCTGTTCACAAAGTCAGTGTAAATGGTTTGATAACAAATTGGACTGATCTGGTTTTCAAATTCACTCACTGTCATGGCAGTCCAACTGCAGTGGTTAAAATTTAACTGGACTGGAAAATTCCTATTTATTTACCAGATTTTCTCTTTTTCTGTTCCATTAGAGAAAACTGTGTTTGGAACAACACGAGCAGTACTAAATTGAACTTCTTTTTTTGGTGAACTATTTGTTTAAATTATCAGTTGTATTCTAACTTACATGTTATTAACATAATGTATGCATTTTGTTTCATTTAGTAAGTAAATGTTTTATACTTTTTTATATCAACTAAACAGACTGCAATCTGATAGTGGAGAATGCAGTTTGACAGGAAGACTACTCTGTAAATTGGTGGTGATCATTTCCAGTGAACGCCAGAGGACACTGTGAGCTACAGCCAGAACTTGGCGACACTATGGTGGCACCATGAGCTTGAACCATCCCAGGTTTACAAGTAATCAATATTTTCAAATGGAATGTGTCTGATTTGCTCAAAGCATGGCCAAGAGTCCGAACTACAGAAAAGCTTTCACTTAAAGTCACTTCATATTCATACCATCTCAGAATGATGTTGTTTATTTCTGCAGGCAGTACAACTGCATTTGTACATCTGTATTTGATAAGTATCATGACACATCAAGTATTGTAAATGTGTAGTTTAGTGGTGTACATTGTATTTGTCCTAAAGCAGCATTGTATTTGTCCTAAAAGGATGCTTGCACCCAAATAGCTGATGCTTTTACAGAGAGAACGAGGAAAAAAAAATAAAATAAATAAAACTTATGTTGTAATGGTGAATGTAAAACCACAGGAATTTTTTTATGAATTTAAATTAATATGCAATGTATAAACTGACTCAATGCACTAATTTCACAAGTGTCTGTATCAGTTATATAATGGATTATAGCGGCACTAGACATTCCTTCTCCACCTTTACACCCAATGCAATCTGCAGCGTTTGGAGTATTAAGTATTACGATATGAAATATTATAGCCAGCTCTGGTTAAATATAACTTAATCTGTCTCCAGTCTTGGCCATCAAAGCAAACATCTACTAGCTAATCATGCAATGGTATACTAGTGGTAGTATTTACTTTACGTGTTTCATTGACTATTTTTTTTTTTTTAGAGTACTTCAATGTACGGGTGATTATAGTAATAGTAATCATGTGTCACTATCATCAATCTCACTTCAGTTACTAACTAATGTTTTTCCCAGATGTACTGGAGGTTCATCTCATTACTGTTGCCACCCATGTCTGTGTGCTTCGCAGAAACAGTTCCACTTATCCCAGAACCTCACTGCCAATCATGTCATCATGACACTGCAAAACTGGACAGCCATGAGAATTTCGCAAGCTTCTGGTGAACATGTGTTGACTCTCAAACACAGCTGTCTCACTCCATCACTTGACACACCCAATGCAACAGTTCCTATAAATAAACGAATAAGCAAATAAATAAAATATTAAAATATATTTGAAATATAAAGATTAGAAAAATATACAAAATAAAATTAATACTAAAATATTTTAATAAAATATTTTATAAAAATTCTAAAAAAAATAAAAAATAAAAATAAATAAATAAATAAAAACACTATGTGCTGTTTTAACTAAAATGCTTCCTTTATTGTTTTTATTTACATTTTTTAAAATACTTTAAACGAAATTAACCTAATGGTCTATATTTGGTTACTGTAATAGAATCCATTATTTTCAGTGTAACAGCGCCAAAATACGCAATCAAAACTAAAGGTTTTCTTTCTTTTTATTTTTTCTTTTAATTTTTTACGTAATTTATGAATAAGATGCTCATTTCTACATTGCACTTGTAGCTGATAAATATGTGAATATTATATTTAAAAAATGAGATATACACACAGTGCAAAAAAATAAATAAATCACCGTGTTACAGAAGAAACCAATCGTGTTCCACCTCTCCCCGTCTCCCACTGGTTTTCTGCTGCACACACTGCTCGCTGGTAGCTGCAGGCGGAAGAGGTGTGCTTAACAGTTAACCTTTTCGTCGTGAGACAATGTGAAAATGGCGTTATGAAAAGAAACAGTCGCGGGCTACGGGCAAATAAAGTTTTCAGAGGTAAGATATTTAATCATAAGGGGAATTACCAAAGTCCGAGGTGAAACGGAAATACACTCGTCGTTTATGTAGGCGAGACTTGCACGCAAGAACTGAAACAAAGAAAAAGCGATGCCAAAATACGAGCAAAAAACAAAAACAAAAAAAAACATCACCGTATTTACCGTTACTTCATTAGTATTTCTAGGTTATTTCGCTGTTGAATCGGCTGTGTAACGCTAACTCCATACTGCTAAAACAAATGGTGACTTAACGTTACGTTAACTTTATTGTAAACAGCGGTCAAAGGTTAACGTTATACATTACTTTAATCTTTAATCACGTTGCTTTTGAACCGCATCTGTATTGTAACGAGTTATTTTTTAAGTAACGTTAAATATAAACGTCTTTCAAATTCATGTAAATACAAAGATAATTTTCGGCCTCATCTGTTGCATTTCGTCTCGTGGAAGCCGAACTGTTCTTCGGTGGTTATACGGTTATAATACGGTTCTAGCCATATATTTTTCGTATGTGGTGTATAAATATTTAATAAATGGATAAATAATGACTATTTTTCTTGTGGGCCACCTGGCATCCTCGTTCAGTTGTTATGGTTACCAGGTGAAGCTCGCTTGCGTTTATTTAGAAATGATGCGGGGAAACGAAAATAACATCTGCGCTTCCACCAACTTTATATTTATTTAAACTTTGGAAATGATTTTATGAAAAGAACATTATTGGGGTACAAGTAAAGGTATATTCGTCCCCAAAATTAGATTTTTTGTCATCATTTACCTTGTATGAGTTTCTATTGAACACAAAAGAAGATATTTTGAAGAATCTTGGTGAGCGAACCATTGATGATAACCCAGAAAACACAGGTACGTCTGCAAGATGTCTGTTAAAGATTGCTTCATCTGGAAAGCATCTGCTGCGAACAAACATCCGATAAACGTATTTCAGATGTCAGTTTTACATACATGCTAAATTATAAACATCTTAAAGACATCATCTAAACGTCTACTTGACATCTGATAGGAAACGACATATAGACCTATTGCAGATGAGCAAACACTCTCAAAAATACATCTTGCAGACGTCTCCAAGATATATATATATGTATTTATGAGTAAGATAAATTATGAAGAAAGCTCTGTTCAGAATTGGGAGTCTCATTTACATGCCTGTAAATAAGCAGCAGCATGGGCAACACCAGCAGTGAGAGAAGCGCAGCGGAGAAGACACAGCGGCGAGAGAGCCGTGGTGGCAAAGATGGTGCTCGACCCAAAATCCTAATGGACAGTGTGGAGGACGGAGACCTCTTCCAAACAGATGATGCAAAGGTGATGTGGTTACAATGAAATAGTAACCTGGGAAGCATGTTCCTTTTCTCATTTATTGTGGCGATATCTCACTGCTCTGCTTCGATGGGCTGTACACACCTCATCCATCTTTCTCTCTGTCTTACTAGGAGTTTCTAGCCTGGCAGCATGATCAGGAATCAGAGGCTAAAGCCCTGCCAGAGGAAAGGCCCACTGTGTTCCGCTGGAATGGTCCAGGGAAAGAGATTTACTTGTCTGGCTCCTTCAATAACTGGTCAAGCAAAATCCCCTTGAGTAAAAGGTAAGTGCTGACAGATCATTAGCATGACATGGTAGACTATGTTAGCACAAGAAACACAGCAGGAGGTATTTGTATTGTCTTAAAAGTAATAGAGCTGAATGTTCCACAAGGTTATTTTATTTAAGAAATTCATAGTTTCATTCAAGAAGGGGGCATTCAATTAATCAAGTATGACAATAAAGTTGTCAAAAAATTGATTTCTTCTGAACTTTCTGTCAGAAAAAAAAAAAAAAAAAATCAGTTTCCACAAAAATATGAAGCTGCACATCTGGGGCCTGTTCTTCGTACATCACATCCAAGATGATATCATCATGCTTAATCAGGATCTGGCTAAAATCAGCTGTTCGAACGCACCTGTTGTTGATGGTTAGTTTGGCTGGATTGAGTTATCTGTGATAATTGTGGGTTAATTGGTTGGTTTAAAAGGGGTTATGTATCGATACTCAAAATCACAATCAGCAATGCAGCGACTGGCTGGCGGCAAGACAGCAACGTAATGACATCATATAATTTATACAGACACCCCCGAGCAGGTTTAAGTTTATGGACCTGTTGCTATGACAGCAACTCCAGATGAGCTTCAAAAAACCAACCAATCCAAGATCATGCCAAATTGTCAATGATCAAATCCAGATAAATGAGTTAGTGAGGTACGAAGAACAGACCCCTGATGTCAACAGTGATAATAATAATAAGTGTTTCTTGTGCAGCAAATCAGCATGAATAATTTCTGGAGGATCATGGGACACTGAAGACTGGAGAAATGGCTGTTTTAAAATATATTAAAATAGAAAATGGATCACAACATTACAGATTTCTTAATACTAGATTTTGGATCAAATAAATAATCATAGTGAGCAGATCTGACAGATTCCACTCTTTTGAACAGTAGTTCAAATAAAATAAGCTTAACATTTCTGCTTTTCAATCTGCCTGTTCACTTGCATTGTAAGTGAACTGATTTTGTGGTGATCAACTCTGTGCCACAAAATTGATCGAGCTTAACTCGAATCAAACCCAGAATATTTCTTCAACCACATTATTGTACCTAATTATCTAGCTTCACAAATTTCAAAAGGGAAAAGAAAATACTTCCCATAGCTTTTTATAATGTAGCATTAGGACACACTGTCTTTCTGATATTGTAGTTTTGGCCTCTTTTATCACGAAAAGCATGAAAATTAAGACCGCACTTGCTGTGCTTTCACATGCTCAGCACTAGGGCTCAGTGTGCTCTTACAGGAAACTACAGTGGACACTTAGGTGATCTCTTACTGAAAGCAAAAGGGCATTTTCCAGAATGTGCTGCCTTTTGATTTTATGGCCATTATTCACTGTCATCGTCATAAGTAGAAAAAGGAAAGAACTTTCAACTCGCTTTTCCTTATTGTTTTGTCCTCTCTTTTTTACAGTCATAATAATTTTGTGGCCATAATTGACCTGCCTGAAGGAGAGCACCAGTATAAGTTCTATGTGGACGGACACTGGACATTAGACCCCAAAGAGGTGGAAAAAAGTGTCTCTTATAGTTTTTCTCATTTCTCTAATAATCCTAATACATTGATACTTTGATATATTTCTATTATTATCTTTTTCTAGCCTTTTGTGACTAACAAGTCAGGTGTGGTGAATAATGTTATTAAAGTGAGGAAAACAGACTTTGAGGTTTTTGATGCACTGAAGACAGACTCTGAGAAATGTGCCGACTTGTCAGGTAACTCTAAATCCATATAAATCTATTCATGAAATATTCTACAGGTTCTGATTTTATGCTTTTTTTTTTTTGCCTGTCAGACTTATCCAGCTCCCCACCTGGACCGTACCATCAGGATTCCTACTCAACCAAATCAGAAGACAAACTGCGCACTCCTCCTATACTCCCACCACACCTGCTGCAGGTGCTCCTCAACAAAGACACTGGAATCTCTGTAAGGACCGCTTTGCTACATGCTGAACATTGATCACCCAGTCTGATGAAAGCAGCTGCTTTATACAACTGTCTGTCTAGAATCATTTTGCCGTCTTGTTTTCATGTATTTCATTACGCTTCATTTCCACTTTGGCAGAGTTTCCTGTTCTCGCAAACACTGCCATTTTTGTTTGTTAGAAAATCTTTTCTAACAATATAAGTCTCTCTCATCTAAAAAAAAAAAAATAACAAAAAAAAGAGAAAATCACTCATCGCTCTGGATGGCTGGATGGTTTTTATTATGCACAAAATCAGATGGCAAAATCACAAGGCAAAATTACTAAAACTTAAACTAAAATTGAGTCATTTTAAATGATAAAAGGTGTGATAAAAGGTGAATTCATAATATTAAATAAATACTGTTTGTAAAAGTGATAAAAACTGAACAATGGTATATATTTTTATTGTTTTGGTTATGTAGCTAGTAATATTTATGGAACATTTAACTATTGCTGTTACGTAAACATAATTGGATATTAAAGCTTTTTCATTTGGGTTTTCTTAAGCACATTAAATCTGATGGAACTGAGCAAGTGATTTGAGAAGAGTTCGATTCTTTGCAGATACATTGTTGCAGTTAAAGCAGTTCTTTTTGGGGCTTAAAGAGATAAGAAAAGATAACAAGCCTGTGGTTGGAAATTGCTGAGTGTGGGCAATTTTTGAAAGCAGAGACTTTCCCTAACTCTTTCCCATGTCTGCTTTTACAGTGTGACCCAACACTGCTGCCTGAACCAAACCATGTGATGCTCAACCACCTGTACGCCCTTTCCATCAAGGTCTGGCAGCAAACTACACACACTTTAGAAAGACAAACCTCTAACAATGTCCACACACTCAGTGACCTGGAAACCATATCAGCTGTATGCATGTTTGGGATTTATAGAAAGTGTTGTTATTTAATAATCCTAATTTACATTTTTTTTCTTCAGTTCAACACAAAAGTAGATGTTTAGCAGAATGACAGTACCGCTGTTTTTCAAATAATGAATGGCTGATAGGCTCTAAAAATGACAAAAGCACCATAAAACTATTATTAAATTAATAGATATGACTTTTATAGATATGAGTTAACTAGTTATTATTTTCAGGTTAACTAATAATTTCTGTTTTGCATATGGTAGAAATGACCAGCATTTTTAGTGGATATCACTGATGTGCCTCTGTTTGCTCTCCTCACACAGGATGGTGTGATGGTCCTTAGTGCAACGCACCGTTACAAAAAGAAGTATGTGACCACCCTGCTGTACAAGCCTATATGATCTCAATCCATCAACCTATTCTCTCTGGTTTCTGCCTTATACAGTCATCTACTGCTAAATGTTATTCATCAAAGAAAGTGACCAGACCTATCTTACACCAGCAAACTCGCATGTGACTTTATATTTGTCTCTTTCTGAAAATCAGCTTCTGATCCATAAACCATTATCTACAGTGTCTGCACAACTGTGTGTTTGCTAAATGTAAACAAATATCATTTCTTATGAAGCTTGCAGACATGTAAGTGTTTTGTATGTAGCTCTTCGGTTTATACATTTCAAAATACTCCTAGATCATTAAAAGGACATCTGTGATGTCTGTTGTCATCTATTCTTTGAGTTCTTGATTCCGGGGATGTCACTAAAGACTTGACATTTAATCTGAACATTCCCATCATGTTGTTCTGGATTTAGAAAAATCTGCAAATACAATGGTGAACCATAATATAACTGTTGATGAATGGACCACTGTGCTAATAAAATGCACACTAAAACATTATTTGTGTATTGTTTGTTTGCATGAAACAATCACACATTTTACACAAAGGTAATTCAAGGTTCTCTTGCAAAAAAAATGTGGTTTCTGTAAGCAAGTCTATATTATAAAAATCCCTACACAGTTATCATGGAGATAGCTTTGGTCAGTGATCAAATATGATTAGGGTTGGCTGAGACAGTTCTCAGTGTGATTTGTTGTGATGTTACCAGGCGACAATTTTGAAAGTCAAAAACTAAACCGTATTAAATAATTGTGAATTGAAAAATATGAACTCATTTAAATTCAACTAAACAGCTGATATCAGTTTAAGTGGAGCATATAGGCAGAGAAAGAAAAATGCCACCTGTTACTTGGACTTGGCAAAATCGTATGATAAGTTTGCCCGCGGCTTGCTTTAATCTCTCTTACTTTGAGATACACCGTTCAGTTAAAGTCTTTTTTTCTTAATCATAAAGGTGTGTGACCGGTTCAATGAGCAGTGCAAAGTATATGATGCACCAAACTAGATGACTTAAATACCAACTTTTTCATGTGCAAATAAGTAAAAAAAAACTCTACAAAAGGAAGGCTGTTAATTAGAGAAGAGACAGTGATTTGGTGCAAGTCATAGGGACTGGCATAGAGCTTTAGCTTGCTATAGCAGAACAAAAACAGCGGTTGTTGTTTAATTTAAATGAAGAGGAAGCCTTCGGAAACTGGAGGCATGTTAGTGAAACAGTCATTGTTAAATCAACTTAATATTGGCTTTGTTATTCCGACTTTAGCATTACCATCATGATTCAAGGGTAGCATGTAAAGGTGTCACATAGTATAGTCAGAAAAACATCTTATTCATCTGTGCTGTTATTGAAAGTAATGAATTGTCTACAGTAAGATCATAAACTATAACTATATCCCACATATTATTTTCCATTATAATAAATGAAATTATATTAGAGAAAATTATGTTATCAACTGGTTGAAAAGGATTTTAAAGCTTTTTTTTTTTAGAATTTATACCACCCTGCTTTCAATATGGCTGCATTTTTATGTTATAACGGATAAATATACAATGTGTTTAAGTAGATAAAATCTAAATAGACAGCGGCGCTAAGTATGTATTTATTAAAATAAGGTGTGATGTTTAGAACAATGTTTCAAAAGTGCAAGACAGCTTGTGAAAAGAGAGTTTGGGCTGGTATATTTAAATTGTCATGTAATATTTAAAAACAGAAAAATTAAAAACATTTTTGTTTATCCAAAGCAATACGAACATTCTCTAAAATGATCCCCATGGCCTTTTTGAAAATGGTTACAACTAGTTCAGCTCTAGAATCTCAGGCTGGAGAAAAAAATCATGGGGAAGACTGTACGGAGCCCTGTACATTATCTGCAAGTAAGAGCTGAACACTACAAGGGCACATTCAATACAATGTAACATGCTCCTTTATACAACTTCTCTTTTTCTCTTTCAGACAGTAATGATGAGTGTGATATGTTTGTCTGCCAGTGTGACAAGACTGCAGCGGAATGGTTTACTTAAGCCTCTTATAACGCCTCCAATAATCATCTGTCCTTGAGTGTTTGCGCCATCAGCAGCTTTCTCATCACTCTTACCACATTTATGGTCACTCTCACACCACTATATAGCAACAAAATACCCTGTAATAAGTTAAATGTGCATATACATATCATAATTGTTATTTGCTTTCATTCTGGTCATTAAAACACACACACTTTTGTGTGCTGACAGCTGTTTTGCAACTTTTGCAAATTCTCATGATTTTTTTGAGAAAACTGAAATCTTGTACCAGCTGTGCAAACTGCAAAAAAATGCTGACGTTCCCAAAGATCAAAACTCTCTCTCTCTCTCACACACACACACACACACACACACACACACAGTGTGATAAGTGTACATAAACACACTCAACAATCTCAGCAACTGTAAGTTTGGGCGCTTGTGTTTGTACATGTAGTGACATGAAGTGTGGCCAGGTATGGTGACCCATACTCAGAATTTGTGCTCTTCATTTGTCCCATCCAAGTGCACACACACAGCAGTGCGTTGTGAACAAAAACACACACAGTGAGAACACACACCTGGAGCAGTGAGTAGCCATTTTTGCTGCATTGACCCGTGGAGCAGTTGTGGCCTTGCTCAAGGGTCTCACCTCAGTCGTGGTATTGAGGGAGGAAGAGAACACCCCCCACCTACTCCCCCCACCTACAATCCCTGTCGGTACCAAGACTCGGACCCGCAACCTTTGGGTTACAAATCCAAGACTCTCTAACCATTAGGCCATGACGGCCTCATTTGTAATTCACAAAGTTCTCTTATCAATGTGCCCCACCCATCAAGGTTATATAAATAAGTTATAGACCTATAAATAATTGGCCAGTAATACCTGTTCATCCAGTCTTCACCATGAACACCTTCCTGTCTCTCGTCATCCTGAGTGTGAGTCTGCCCTCCTGTGAGTAAACTTAAGATACTATTCAACTTATTACTATTAAGCTTACTGTTTTCATTTATAAAAATGTTATTATGTGTGCAAAGCATATATGCATATGGAAATATTCAATATAATTCACAATATTTGTTAGTCAGTTCAATAATTGATCTAATAACTTATTTATTAGATAAAATGTTTAATGAGAATGCCTTAACAGAACTTAAAGGGATATTCCAATTGTAAATTGAAAACTACATCTAGAGTCTATGTAAAAATATAAAATAAAAACGTGCTGCGACTCCCAGGGTGGATTGTAATCTATGAAAACATGGATGCCCAGCCCATTTACACTATGTTTTGTGTTTACATTTTGTACTCTGATAATCATATTTGAATTCTCTAAATAATAATTTTAAAATACCAAAAGTAATTGGTCATAAAAACTGTGTCACAACAGACCTCCCTGGTCTCTACAAGGTCACAAGTAGGGAACACTGGATGAAGCACAAACAATAAACAATATTTATGAGAGATGTATAGCAATTTTATATTAATGGTCTATTGACATAAAATTGCTATACATCTCTCATAAATATTTTAAAAGGCAGATGGTGAATTAAAGATTTTATTAGATGAATTTTGGTCGTAGTGTATGTTGCCTCTTTTGACTAGTGAAGTTTGCACTATACAGTATGAGTGTAAATATATGATAAAAATGGTTCTTATGTATATATTCCTAAAATGTAAAGCCTAAAATATTAGACACTGGTAAGTACAGAACAGTCATTGATTAAGATTTATTATTATATTCATTATATTCATTATTATATTAAATGTTATTTAGCATTTAGATTTTATTTCATCATTAGATTGCTAATCAGTATGAAGCACTGATAAACTTTCCCTGTTTAACAGTGCTGGCGACTCTAGACTACCGTGCGCTGTGGCAGTTCAGGTCTATGATCCTCTGTACCATCCCTCAGAGCTGGCCGGCACTGGATTATGCAGACTATGGATGCTACTGTGGAAAGCTGGCTGACGTTTTAGTTATTTTTCTACAGCAGCCAAGCAACAAAATATCCTAAAATATAATAAAGATTGATCAAAAAGAGAAGGCAACAATCTTTTGAATCATGTCTACTTCATTCTCTGTCTCTCTAGGTGCTGTGAGGTGCATGATGGGTGTTATTCTGACTCATGGCAACATGAAGACTGCTGGGGTATCTTAGACAACCCCTACACTGAAGTCTATTCATTCTCATGTGACAAAGCGGCAAAACAAATCACCTGCAATGGTAAGATGCTACGCTCGGACAGACTGTACTGGAGAAGACTATCTAAACTCTGTTTGTAATTGAGACCTGAACTGTATCTGGATTGTGACACATATCTGTTGTTTTTTTTTTGTTTCTTGCAGCTGACAAGAATCGGCCCTGTGAGATGTTCATCTGTGAATGTGACAGAAAAGCAGCCGAATGTTTTGCACAAGCGGGTTACAACCCAGAACACGAGCACTATCCTAGTGAAAACTGCAAATGAACTCAAACTCAATAAAGGTTTCAAACTGTCCCTAAAGTCTCATTAAAGACAGCAATCTGATATCATCTAACAGTTTATTTTTGTTCATCCCAACTGATATTTAATTCAGAGCAGACACACTATTTAATGGTGTACATATATATATATATAGATATAGAATAAAGAATCTGAGATTAATTGGAATGGTGATATATATATATATATATATATATATATTTTTTTTTTTTACAACAACAACAACTTTATGAAAAAACAGGAAGAAGTTGCTGCACTATTTCTAGGCCATTAATCAAATAAGTGCATTTGTAACAGCTGTTTTGCTAATTTTTGCAAGCCTTATGGAATTCTGCTTTTTCGAGAAAACTGAAATCTTGTACCAGCTGTGCAAATTGCAAGCACATGCTGACGTTCCCAAAGATCAAAACACATATACACAGACACATTTGCATAGATAAGTGAATATAATTACACTCAACTTGCACAAAACTGTAACAATCTCAACAATGGTACGTTTGGCCGCTTGTGTGTGAACATGCATGCAAATGTATTAACATATGTTACGTGTATACTTCACAAAGTTATCTTATCAGTGTGCCCCGCCCATCAAGGTTATACACATAAGTTGTAAACCTATAAATAACTGGTCACTAATACCTGTTCATCCAGTCTTCACCATGAACACCTTCCTGTCTCTCGTCATCCTGAGTGTGAGTCTGCCCTCCTGTGAGTATACACTTAAGATATGTTCTACTATTAAACTTAATTTATTATATTTTGTTATGTATGCAAAGCAAATGTTTAATATATAGAGTTATTGAATATAATTCGCAAACCACCATTTATTCATTTAGTCAGTCCAATAATTTAACTACTAAGTACTTACTGTAATAAAAATGCACATATTTTAATAGATAAAATATGTTATGAGAATGCTGTAAGGGATACTCTGTTATTATAGGTCATTAAACCTGATTGGTTAAACTGGTTGTGGTACAACTGACCCTTTGCTCCCTGGACTCTACAAGTTCAAAAGTATACTGACCACTGGATGAAACCGAAACAAACCATATCATATAAACACCTTTCAAAAATATTTTATAAAGGTGACGATACACGGTGCAGCTTTATTTGAGCAATGTTGCTTGGGTACCTTTCTATTGGGAATGGTTAACAAATTTCTGTCTGGATACTTTAGACCGTCTGTGGGCCGTGTTTCACCTGGTTGCTCGTTGACAGCAACATTGCTCATAAAGTTGCCCTGTGCATCATAGGCTTGCAACAGATGGTGAATTACAAATGTTATAAGATTAATTTTGGTCATAAACATATAGTGTATGCTGCTTCTATTGAATAGTGAAGTTTGCAGTTCACTATGAATGGTGTCAGAAACAAAGGGACAGTTGACCCAAAAATTAGTTGTCATTCATCATAGTCACCTTCAGTGCCATTTTAAACCCGTTTGACTGTATCTGACTAATCTGTTGAACAGATTTGTTGATATGGTTCATATGTACTATATTCAAAATTTTATGAAGCATTTTGTCTTTTTTAGACAGTGGTAAATACAGAGCAGTTGTTGGTTAAGATAGTTTTTTACATAGCATTTAGATTTTATTTCATCATTAGATTGCTAATCAGTATGAAGCACTGATAAACTCTCCCTCTTTAACAGTGCTGGCGACTCTAGACTACCGTGCGCTGTGGCAGTTCAGGTCTATGATCCTCTGTACCATCCCTCAGAGCTGGCCGGCACTGGATTATGCAGACTACGGATGCTACTGTGGAAAGGGAGGCTCAGGCACCCCGGTGGATGAACTGGACAGGTCAGATTTAAACCAGTTACAGTGACACTGAATGAATCATGTGAATCAGTTTAGTCAGTCACACTTCAGCCTTCCCAAGCTGAAAGGTTTAGTGCATAGTTTACAAATGTTCAAAGCTGCATGTTGCACAAATTTATTTTTATGTAACAATTTATCCATTGAAGCTGGCTGACGTTTTAGTTATTTTTCTACAGCAGCCAAGCAACAAAATATCCTAAAATATAATAAAGATTGATCAAAAAGAGAAGGCAACAATCTTTTGAATCATGTCTACTTCATTCTCTGTCTCTCTAGGTGCTGTGAGGTGCATGATGGGTGTTATTCTGACTCATGGCAACATGAAGACTGCTGGGGTATCTTAGACAACCCCTACACTGAAGTCTATTCATTCTCATGTGACAAAGCGGCAAAACAAATCACCTGCAATGGTAAGATGCTACGCTCGGACAGACTGTACTGGAGAAGACTATCTAAACTCTGTTTGTAATTGAGACCTGAACTGTATCTGGATTGTGACACATATCTGTTGTTTTTTTTTTGTTTCTTGCAGCTGACAAGAATCGGCCCTGTGAGATGTTCATCTGTGAATGTGACAGAAAAGCAGCCGAATGTTTTGCACAAGCGGGTTACAACCCAGAACACGAGCACTATCCTAGTGAAAACTGCAAATGAACTCAAACTCAATAAAGGTTTCAAACTGTCCCTAAAGTCTCATTAAAGACAGCAATCTGATATCATCTAACAGTTTATTTTTGTTCATCCCAACTGATATTTAATTCAGAGCAGACACACTATTTAATGATAAGCAAATTCACATTTTCTTCCCACTGGCAAACAGTTATTCTCGTTTAATCCAGTTTGTGTTTAAAACAAGTAAAAACAATTAGTCAGTTATTGAAACTTATTATATATTCTTTGAAAAAGAATTATTCTTATCTATCTGCAATTAAACCTTGTTTATAAAGACAAAGATAACTGATTCAAAAAATATTTTGCAGCTTAATCAGGTTAAGTACATTTATATGCAATTATTGGAAAAAAAAATCTTATAAATTAAAAATACTTGTACTGATACTAGTCTGTCACATTTATTTTTGAAATAATATTTTGTGTAGTACACACTGAAAAAATTATTTTTACAGTCTAATGCACCTGAGAAACGAAATTCCTAATATTAAGAGAGACTTTATCTTGAAGTGAAGTTAATTGGGTCTTATCCCATTGGTAAATTTAAGCAACTTAAATGTTCTGCTTCGTGCTCAAATTTAGTGGGAAAAAAATCTCTAACAAGTCTATTATCTACAATCTTGTTCTCTAATAATTATATCATGTTTTAAGGAAGTTTAGATATTTTTACTGGAAAAAAAGAGACAGAAACCCTGCTTAAGAAAGTGATTTTTGGCAGTGTTGGAGGTTGATGTGTGTCAGTGGCTCTTGGGTTTGGCCTCACAGATGAAAGGGTAAGATAGAGTACAGTCCGCATCATTCCACAGCCTCCGTCTTTCCAGAGTTATCCGAGCGTGAAGTTGCCCACAATCCTCACCATTCACACGGACATCCCAGTCATCTGGTTGACCTACATCCCAGAAGCTTACACAAACATCAGCAGTTAAATGAAACATCTTGGGAGTTTTTCCCGATTGACCTCCTCTCATTATTTTATATGGGTTCTTACTGTTCAGAAGCACTAAAATCTGTTCCATCTACCCAGGACCATTGTCCCTCTTCTTTCTCAACAAGCCCGATCCAGTAGCTCTCAGACAGCTTCACGATTGAAGACAGGAAGTCCTGGTTTAAAAAGAGACAAGACTCACATTTAACCTCAAAAAAAGACACCCACAGATTATTATGATGTAGTGTGTTGCTGCCTTACAAGTTCAGCCAGGTCATTGACAACCACTAAATGTGATCCTTTCTCCACACAACTTTTCTCAGCAGTTTGCCAGTTCTTCTTTATTGAAGACTGAAAGTAGCATGAGTCTTTATAAAACACCCAGTTTTCCTTACAGGGACCTGTACAAACACACATTATCAAAATAAATCTAAAATCAGGCAGGTTTCCAAGTCCAATATAAACAATTTGCTAAGAAGTAAAAATCAGGACATATGGGGTCCAAAAGTCTGAGTCCATTATCTAATTTAAACCTGGAAATCTTATTTTTGAAAAGTTTTAATGTGACATGAATAAAGAGGAAGAAGTTGCTGCCCTATTTCTAGGTCACTAATCAGACAAGTACATTTGTGACACTGATCATGTGACTGTTATCAAGCTCAAAATGTTCTTTGGATGATCTCAAATTATTCTGGAGAAAATGATCAGCAAGGTTCGGCACAAACTTGTGGAGTTCATTATGTTCAAATACTGAGAAACTAAATTCAACTGTTATTCTAATAATATATTTTGTAATGATCTTTTTATTCAATTATATAAGTGGAGAGCTTAGTAGCATTCTCAGTAGTGGTTTCAGACTTCGGAGCTCACTGCAAGTCATGAAGAGCCTCACCTTTCACCGGCATTACACGCTCAGAGAAGTGAGCATTTTCTGGGAGAAAAAGATGAATAAATAAATAAATAAATTAATTAATTAGAAAAAGAAATGACAAAAGATTGATATTACAGGTAGTTTTAGTACATTACATTTAGTTTATATAAGGATAGCCTACAAATACTGTACATAAAATTTTAATTTACAAAAGACAGAAAAATTGGCCTTTACTTACCAAATTGCAGAGTTTTGGGGGCATCGAGGGTCTTCAGAGAAAGTCTAAGATCAGTGACATCTTGGCTGACCTGAGAGACTTTGAAGAATCACAAATCAAAAACAAACTCTATGGTAAAAAAAAAAAAATACAAATAATAAAAATTGCATAGAGAGGGATCCAACAGGTTTGGCTAAATTTGACAAATTAGTGGGGTGGAAGAAAACATAGACAACATACTTTTAATTCCTACAGCCAGCGTCAGTATGAACACATAAAGGACAAGAACACCATACAGTATGTACATCTTTCTGTTCTGTCTACCTGTAGGAAAGAAGAAATAAGCTGAAGTGTAAGAATATGGGACAAACTTAGACGGAAACTGCATTTTGAATGATCATGGAGTCTCAGCATTCATTTAACAAACAAGGATTTACTATGGTATTTCACTGGCTTATCTGGTTCCTAGAAATTTAGAAACACTTAACTATTCTTTCTTAGTAAGGTGTCAGGCTTTACTCTTAATTTCGAGTCGACATTTTCTCCAAATCACAGTTTTTAACAATAATATACAAACATCCCTTTCATAAAAAATAAAAATAAAAATCTTTCTTACCTGATTCAAATAATAACTTTTGGCCCGTATGATTAATTTCTGCCTCAGGTGTGGTAAACCGGTCATATGATACGGATTCCATGTCTGGGGAATAAAAGCAGGTTGTATTTACATCAAATTTTGGGACATTTGTCCCAACATCGAAATATTGAAGTGTAAATAAAGAGAGTGAATGTACTAAACACAAGGTATCAAGGTCATGCGACAAACAGTTGAATATTAACCTCTAGAATGACAAACTATATCTGAACTTCATCCATCACAAACATGGAGAAGAGCAAATGCAAATGTGTGTTCAGTTCAAAAACACAGCAGAATGCCAGAATGCCATACATCAGAGATACTGTCAAAATATACAAAACCATATCAAAGAGACATCAAACATTTTTTTGCACAGCCATTCAAAATTGTAAAACATTCTCACTACCAAATCAAATTAGGAGTTTACTATGAAGCACCATACATTAAAATGCTCTCACTGTCAAAAGGTCTAAATGTCAAGTGCAATAAATCTTACTGTTTAAAGTGGCTGTTTCTGTTGGCTCTCTCTCCTTGTCTGCGGTCAGTGTCCTGATAGCTGTTTTTTGTCATTCTGTCCTTACGCAACCGTTCCTAACCATTTCCAAGAGCAGAATCAACAGTCCTAACGTCCTATTGGACTATCTGTAACACTTGTATCCTCATGTGTGTGGAATATGACAAAATATTCAGGCAAGAAATGACCATGACCAACTCATCACATATGAAATCCACTTGTTTGACCCACATGTTAAACTAAGTTTTAAGATATTAATAAGTTATTTGAACACAGCTGGATGCACACTGCTGTTCAAAAGAAATTAGAAAGAACATTTAGAATGTTACAAAAGCTCTGTTGAACTTTCTATTAATAATAATAATAAATTAAATAAATCATGAAAAAAAAAAACAATACATACTTGGCATACTGTATATCATTCGTATGTTACATGTATAAGTCAACAGTTGAATTTATATAAGTAGATTGGTTTTGATTTATTGAAGTAGATTCACTCAAGTTCCCATCCTAACATCTAAACTTGCAGCTTGTCTGTCTCACCACAAGAAGTCAGCATCACCTCAAATCTAACCATGGGTTTTTAATTAATTACATAACTAATTATGGTTGCTTAATAATTCAACTACTGTATCTTTTGCAAGATACATTATAGATAACACTATTTTTTATTTTTTATTTTTTTATGGGATACTCATGTTTTTACTCATGCATTAAATCTGTGTGCAAAAGGCTTCCCAGATAGCATAATAGTATTGGGATTATAACAACTAGTCGTATTATGCAAATTGGAAAGCCTTTTGCACACTGCTTTAAAAGGTGATATATAAAGCATATAATAAAAGCGTATAATTTATTAATAATATATCTTCAATTAAATTGGGCCATAAAATTAGATAAATTCTTTATTTTACTAAAAATTGTAGTTAATTCGATGTCTTTATATAACAGGACTGTACACTGGAACACTAAACAGGGATTTATGAATAGCGAAAGAACATTAAACATGCATCAGTCAGGCAAATAAAGTTTACAAAGAAAAAGATGACATCTACAAAGATCTAACAACATCAGAAGGAGCATGTCCAGAACAGGATCTTAAGAGAACAGTCTAAGGCAGTTGACATGATGGCAAAGTTTCCTACCACATGCCTGTCTCTAGTTTCTGTTCACAAATGTGATACCGCTCACTGTGACAGTCAGCATCATGCATCAGCTTTCGATGCACTGTGTCAGATCCTTTTAAGTAGACACAAGATTCGATATCCCAATGAGCAGGTTTATTTTCATCCCAGAAACTGAAAAGAACACAACACAATACAGAAGTACTGATCTGGTTGGTATGTTGTGCAGTTTCACTTCTGTATCTTCATAACTTTTAAAAACAATTACAGAAAACCTTAAACATATGCTTGTATCACAATGATTTTTTACTGTGGATTTGAATGATAATTATCTCTATTAACCCAGGACCACTGGCCCATTGTGTCCCTCTTGAGACCTATCCAGTAGTCTGGGCTCTTCTGAACAACTCTTGAAATGAAAAGGTGCAGCAATAAATTGAAATGATATGCTTGTTTATTTTTTTAATTCATTTTGTATCTCTTACGCTGCATTTATTTAATCAGAAATACAGTAAAAATTGTGAAATATTATTGAAACAACATGAACAACATGAATAAACCAATAGATGTCTTACCAACTCTTCCTCACTGTTCACAACCATCAAATGTGCCCCATGCTCGTGGCATAAAGACTTTGATAATTCCCATGTCCCATAAAAATTTACTATCAAATAACAGGCGTTCTTATATAAAACCCAACCATCTGAGCAGAGCCCTGTATTTAAGAGAACAAAACACACATTTACATGCAAAACTTGCTTACCAATGTATGAAGAATTTATAATTAAAATATGGCAAATACAATCATTTTTAAATGTTTTTATTTTTTTATTTAATTTTTTTACTTTCTTACCTTTATCACCTTTGTAGTGGAATGGAATAGGTGTTATATCATCAGAAAGAAGACCCCTGGTCTGATCCTCCTGTGACTTATTCTTGACTAGAGTATGTAAAACAAACCATTATTCCTGACTAGAGTATGTTAAACTAAAAATAAACCAGTTACACAACCACTAACACATAAAAATGTCCTGAGACATTATAAATCTGACTTACAGTTGAGACCTGTTATGATTCCTATTACCAAGAATGAAAGGAGAAGGAGAACCGTGAACATGACACAAGCCACTTTGCCTGAAAATGACAGTAAGTCAACAGTAAGTCAACAGTCAGACATATCAAAAGTAACCATGATATATATATATATATATATATATATATATATATATATATATATATATATATATATATATATATATATATATATATATATATATATATATATATGTCTGAGGTAAACAACGCCCTCCTCATTACCCTACGCAGGAAGAAATGTAGGAAGAAATAAATGAATAAATAAATAAATGTAGAAATACATAAATGTAGAAATAAATAAAAGCATAAATGAATAAATGTATAAATAAATGAAAGAAGAAATAAATAAATATGGGAAAAAATAAATATATACATAAATAAGGAACTAAATGTATAAATAATTATTTATTTTCGTTTTTTTTTTTTTTTGCTTTTCTATATATATATATTTATGTGTTTATTTATTTTTTATTTTGTCAGACGTGGCATTCCATACAGCACTAGTGTGACAGAGCCTCTGTTGGACCTCCATGTCACCAGATGGCGCGCGCGTCAGTCTCCAGTCCAGTACTAGCTTGTGTAAAGTTTCTTCCGCTCGTTGTTCCCATAGACAGTGGTTGTTCCACTCTCCGCAAAAATGGCCGCGGTCGGACGTTTAACCCAGAAGCTCCTGAAGTCCGTTACGCTGACCCAAACCCGTCAGCTTTCGGCTGCAGCAGCAGCTCACGGTGAACAAGCAGGTCAGTGACCACCTCTAAATACCCCAAAACAGACGACGAACTAAAAGGAGCAACCATTACGAACAGCCGGAACTCTGACAGTTACCTTTTGACCTTGTCTGACGCGAATATCTGATTAATATTGTTCTGTTGTTGTCAACTTGACATAGACTGCAGAATAGCAGTGGGTTTAGACTTTTGTGTAGTAAGGTCACGCAAACTAAATTAATTTCGTCTTAATAATCAGTTAAATGAACTAAACGACTAGCTTGTTAACCGGCTAATTTGACTTCGTTATTATTGAAGTGTATACCACGTGTTAAACAGATTTGTTTGTAACTTGTTTATGGCATTTGTTCGTGTAGCCAAGACCTGGAAGATCCTTTCATTTGTGGTGGCACTGCCTGGAGTCGCGGTGTGTATGCTGAACATGTACCTCAGGGCTCAACAACACCAGCATGAGCAGCCCGAGTTCATTCCCTACAGCCACCTGCGCATCCGCAGCAAGGTGAAGACACACACCCTTTACACCACACAAACACCTTTAAATTGTCTGCAGGAGGAGTCTGGTTGGAGTTTGAGTTATTGAAAGGATTAGTTCACCCAAGAATAAAAATTCATCCATTTTCTACTCACCCTCGAAGCATTCTAGGTGTGTGTGTGTGTCTTTCTTCTTTCAGAATAATCCAATCACAGTCATATAAAAAATTGTCCTTGCTCTTCCAAGCCTTTCAATTGGAGTAAGTGGGTGTTTGTTGACAACAGTTCAGAAGATGTGAAATAAAGTGCACACATCTGTAAGAAAACGTCCCTCACACGGCTCCGGGGGGTGAATAAAGGCCTCCTGTAGCGAATCCATGCATTTTTGTAAGATAATTATCTTCTGGTGACTGTTGGGAACCGGTAGACGTGCAGGCAGCAGATGGATGACGTATGCGTCGTGCGTGCCTCTGGGAAATATAGGAGCAAAGGAAACAAAGTTTCCTTACTTTAACACAGAAAAACCAGTCTCCTCTTGGCTTACTTCGAAATCCTCTGACATTTTTCTTTACATATCATCTTCTGTGTATGTGACTTCTTTACAAAGTCACATACACCTAGGATGCTTTGAGGGTGAGTAGAACATAGACAAATATTCATTCTCGGGTGAACTAACACTTTAATGAAAAGAGAGAGTGCAAAAGTTCATTGAAGTCTGATTGTATGCACTTTTGAGTCAGGTTTGGTTTCAAATATTGTAAGTATTGCATTTTATTAGTATTTTGTTGGTACAATTATTGTCTCAGAAATAATCGCGGTTTTACGATTATGGCAATTATGCATTTATTCATTTCACAAAATTATGAATGTATAAAGTCACATGAAAACTCTAATTGCTGCCTTTTGAAACAGAAATAACACCGTAACCAATAATGTGGAACAAAATAATAATGATAAAGACAAACAAAAGTCCATCTCTCCAATTGGAGTTAAAAAGGTGACCTCTGCTCTGTAAACATCCATGTCAGTATTTCCCTTTTGAAAATAACTAATGAAAATAGACCACAAAACTAATTAGTGTTTTCAGTTTGTATATTCTTTAATTTTGGGGGGGACCTGAGGCAGAGAACTGAAAACTGGAAATCTTGTTGGTTTTTGACCAATAATACTGTAAAAGAGATAATGAATATCAATGATAATCAAGTATTAACAGAAGACTATTAACTTTATTCACCCCACAGGGGAAACTCTTAATATTGAGGTGAATGAGTTGAACAATTATTGTAATCAACTGTCATCCAGACGTATTAATTTTAATATTTTTTATAATAATTCATATGATTTGACTTGTGGCCTGAGAATATCATGTCTTTTATTTTGGATTGTGAGATCGGAGATCGTGCTGCGCACACATACAAACACTCAGGAGAACACAAACTTGTTGTGACCCTGCGGTGACTTTTATTAATAAAATAGCTTTTGATACTGATTTGTACCCTTATATTCATCAGCAATGAGGGGGTAAAATCACTGTTTAAGTAATTAAAAACGTTTGTAGAGAGATGCGCTGAAACAGGTTCACACACACACACACTGCTCTCGCTCTCCTGATCGAACAATTAATTCGAGGAGCTAAATTTTAGCTTTTTTTTCCCCCTGCAACAGTGATAACTGTCAGCATTTCAAAATTAAACATGTGCAAACCAACTTCCCATAATTGTAATTGTAAAACATTTATAAATCTGTTGTCAATTAAACTTATTTATTATTAAATGCTCTTATTTTTTTCTTGTTTTAAATCTTTTAATTTTACATGTCATTTTAAATACAGAAAACTGATCAAGAAAAATAAAAAGATTACCTATATTTTTACTTAAATGTTGGATACATGGAGACTTTTGTGAACATTTCTGTGTACTAATTAAATAATATGTTAATTTTATTAGTCAAACAATGTGTTTCCTCTCTTTCCCACATGTACATCAGCGCTTTCCATGGGGTGACGGCACCAAGAGTCTCTTCCACAACCCCCACGTCAACGCCCTCCCTGACGGCTACGAGCATCACGATGAGTGAAGGCTGTCAGGAGCTATACCTGAACTCCCATACAGGGACCAGAGGGCCCTCTGTCTTCCCTCTCATTTCCCTGGAAATCTGTCCAGGCCTGGACCACTCCTCAGTTTCTTTCAGTTTACATGACATCTGTCCAGTATGTTGATCTTACCTCTGAGCTTTCCAGAGCTAGTGGAAATACCTTATGGAAACAGTTACATTTGCTTAAGGACCATTGTATCACATCGTCTGCTTAAACTGAAATAAAAATCCATTAAATTATAATAAACCGTGTCAGATGTCTCATTTTTGAAGGGAATGACTGAACTCTGAATTCTGAGACACATTGTTTTACTTGTTTAAATGCTGTATTAAAATATAGAAGAGAAGTGCAAGTAACACACAAAAATAAATGCTTAAGGATTTATAAAGTGTGTGAATTCTTCTCATGGGTGCATATTAGTTAAAATCTATAAATCAAACAATGCTTAAAAATACACAATCTGTATGAATACTATCTCTCCCCCGAAAAACGCAAATGGATAACGAAATGAAGTTTGTTCCTCCAGGCTCACCGTACTGTCAAGACACACTCACATGACTTTACTCTTGTGACACCTTCCTTCTCAAAAACGAAATATAATGGCATAATGAAACACGAGATCTTATCAGTTTCCGTTTATACTACATGTATAACAGGCATTTGGATTTGTGTGAAATGTTTACAGTATTGTCTAAGTGAAAATGAATAATCAGGGGAGTGCGGGTGGGATCGAGTAACTCCGCTGAAGTTGGATGACATGCGTAAAGTTGATGTAAACTTCATTCAACACGCAGACGGTGAGTCAAAATAATACTTGGATCAGTTCTTGTAGCACAGACAAGAAACATGGAGGAGCGACCTGTTTGTTTCCACATCTGCGTGATCAATCAGGCGCACACATAGGCTATCTAACATGGATATAATCGAATACTAAATGCACCGCAGCATATTCTTCATGTCGATTCTCTTTCGTTAATGCTGATTTCCCATTAAAACTGATAATCAGCACCACTTTTTTATTATTTGATTATTTTATTATATTTTGGGTTTTTCGTTTTGGCTAGTCTCACTAGTGCAGAACCCGATGGTCGTGATATCCAGCTTGATTTGAGAATAATCCAAATAGTAATTAAAAAAAAAAAGTATTTAAAATTTTAATTATTTGTTTTCATGTTACTCTTGACTACTTGAGTTCAACAACACATGTTTTATATTAATAGCCTAGTATTTTTAAATGAATAGTATATGTATGCACACCTAGTGTTTAAGAACGCGCATGCCTGCCTTGTGATGTGTGAATTTGATTTTTTTTAAGTAACTGAAGTAACGAAATTTTTAAAAAGCTTTATCAGATATGAAAGGAAATCTACCTCCATTTAAACAAGCTGCTTTGTACTTTTGAGTTCTGAACGGAATTGTAAGGAGTAACGGGTAATCTTTTCAATTTAATTCAAATTTATTTGTATAGCACTTTTCAGAATAAAAAAAAAAAAAACGTGTCTACATAAAGCAGAAGTGAATGTTTCCAAGTAATGCTCATTTCACAAATTAACATTCAAGATAATAGAATCATACAGTTAGGCTAACATGAATTAATTTTAGGCAGGAGCTCCTTTGCCTCGAAAATTTAATTGAGTTAAAGAACAATCAATCACTTTAAGTAGTACTCGAAATACAAATCCTACAAATAAATACATAGTGAAGTGGTTTCCACTTATGTGTGCGTTTTACAAAAATCAAGAACATGAGTTTTTGTGCAACGCAGTTACAGTAACATCGTACAGTAACAGTAGTTTCATTAGTAACTTAATAAGCTTTAATAGTAACTAAGACATTTATAGATCTGTAATTGTATTATAATGATTAAATCTGGACCTTTTTATTCCCAGGTTTAATTGAAACATTTCCCAGATTTTCAATGTGGTCTCAGTCTTTTGGACCAGTTTAAGTTTATGAAGTGCTTATGGGTTTTCCCCATAGATTCTCCCTTACAAACTTAGTTAACCATAGTTTGTGGTTTTCCAAAGTTAAAGGAATTCACTCCACACAGCTGATGAAAGCATTACAATAATCCACACGATTCCAGTCCATAAGTTAAAATACTTGTAAAGTGAAAAGCTTGTAAAGTACGTGTTTGTAGTAAAGAACCCCATAGTTAAGATGTTATATTAATTATAAGGTATAATTAAATATATCTTAAATGTTGCTTCTGACCAAAATACCAGTTCTACTTAAGCCATAATAATGCTTCTAACAATGAAATAGTCCATCTCCTCGTGTCCTCTCACAACAGAATCCCAAACGGTTTTAGACTGTTTGGGCTTGTAAACAGTGCTTGATCTGTGCATAATTCTCTCCTGATTCAGACAAAATGACTTTTTTCAACAGGAAGGACTCATTTCAACAGGAAGCAACAATTTAATGTTAAAAGATACCTTAATCATTGATTTGTTTATTATTACAAACACCCAGCTTTTCACTTCACAAGACATTGAATAATGGACTGGAGTCGTGTGGGTGTTTTTAACTGATGTTTGGATTGTCATTCTGACGGCACCCATTCACTCCAGAGGATACATTGGTTAGCAAGTCATGTAATGCAACATTTCTAAAGTTTTGTTAAAGAAACAAACTCTACTACATCTTGGATGGCCTGTATGCGAGTAAACTTTCATTTTTGGGTGAACTATTCTTTTAATCAGATTGAGTCTCTTTTTACAGATGCAACCAATGGCTGAGACAGCGGCTTTGGCTTACTCCCGACGGTGAGGATAATATTCAATGGATAATTCTTTACATTATTTCTTTGAACAAAGTGATATATTGTGGCTCTATACAACATGTATACAGCTTCCTAAGATGTCCGTTAGAAAAGCATCCCTTCCAGTGTGTGACCCGTCAGTAACAGAATGCTCACCGTCCATTTTCACCGTATTTTCATGCTTAACATCGATGGAAAACACTTCTGTATCAATTCCTCAACTGTTTTCAGTCATACTGGAGGGCAAGTGGGTTTGCTCAATGGCTAACTTTGCTTATGTTTTCATCATATTTCCGAATGCAGCTTCTTCTTCCTGTATGATAGTTCAAAGGTGCAAGAGGAAGGAGACCTGACTAGAGATGGGATTTACTACTTCTCTCCTGAGGATGTAAGACATACGTCCTGTTTAAATCAATCTTATTCATAAAGAAATGTATTTTTATTTTGTTTAAAGCATTAAGAAGCAACTGCACCTTCCATAACAATATTTTATTATGGCTGTTTAAATTGCGACATAAAAATTCATATATATATATATATATATATATGTATTTATATACATGCATGATGGTGTGTGTGCTGTTGCAGACACCAGTGGACCAACAAGAGCTGCTTTGTGGACAGCTTGCCGGTGTATGTCGTTGTGTGTCTGAGATGTCTTCATCTCCTGTACGCCTGCTTCGCCTGCGCAAAAGCAAATATGCTGTCCGCATGAAGGATAGCTTTATTTGGGTAAGAGAAAAATTGTCTTTGGGAAATAGCATTACAAAAGCTGTTACAAAACCTAATGTCCTGGTATCTAGCTCCTCCTGACTTAAAAAGAGCCAAAGTTTTGTAACGGAGCAGTGTAAAGTTTGTGTGCTTTCTTTGGTGGTTTCACAACCAGCTGTGGCCTAATGGTTAGAGAGTTGGACTTGTAACCCTAAGGTGGCAGGTTCGAGTCTCAGTGCCAGCAGGAGTTGTAGGTGGGGGGAGTGAAACAGCACTTTCTTCCACCTTCTATACCCATTGCTGAAGTGCCCTTAAGCAAGGCAAAAATAGCTGTCCACTGCAGCTCCGGGTGTGTGTTCACAGTGTGTGGACATTGGCAAATGTCACAACTTCCACAACTCTTTTGAATGGGATCTTTCTCTGGTTTCCAGGCATTGAGCTGTGTGGTTGACATTCCTGATGTGAGTCTATGTGACTTACTTGATCAGCTGATTGCCCTCTTCTGTTTCTACAATGGACCAGTTCGTCAAAGCTACCAGGTGCAACATCACTGTCTGCAGTCTTCTATTCACTGATTATGAATTAAAGTGAATATATTTATAATGTTACAAAATAATTCTATGTCAAATAAATGCTATTCTTTTGAACATTAAATTCGTCAATGAGTCCTGACAAAAAATGTATCATGGGCTCCACAAAAATATTTAATAACATAAATAAACTTGATCACCAAATCATCATATTAGAAAGATTTCTGAAGGATCAAGTGACAGAGTAATGATGCTAAAAATACAGCTTTGACATCTATAATAAAATAGTAAAGAGATATTTCAAATTCCAAAAATAATTAGCAATATTACTGTTTTGCTGTATTTTGTAAATATCTCCATATTTATTCATTTGTATTTGTTAAGTTAATTTTGTTTTATTAATTTATTTAGCTATTTTACTAATAAATGTTAAACAAAACAAAATGAGAAATACTGCACTGGCAACTAGCTAATATGTGTGTGTGTGTGTGCGTGTACATATATATAAATTCCAGTTAAAGTTTAAGAAATGGAAGTGTTTAATGGTTTTAGTTTTAGTTTAATATAATAATCTTGCCTCGTTATACAAACAAATAAATCTTACAAACCCCACATTTTTTAAACGATACTTAATATCTATTAAAAGGTAATACCATATCAGACCACTACCACATAATTTTTTTTTTTTTTTTTTTTTGCTGCACTTCAACGCAGTTGTACAGTAAGGAGGATTTGGCTTTACGATGGGCCAGGTATCTCTGTCACCTGCAGGGTGGCTCCACTGAGCTTCACAACATCTTCAGCTGCCTGAGGACCATTGACTCCACACATGTAAGTATGAGTGGAATTATTATGTGGAATTATTAAATTTTAAACATACTATTGTGTTAACGGTGCCCCACAAAACGATTCTTTCAGTCAGTACTGCAACAGCAAGCTTTTAGCAAAGTATCCTGTCCTCATGTTTATTGTGAATAATTTTCTCAAACCTGTTGGTTTACTTCTCCTCACTCCTGCATCAGATTGATCCTCTGCTGCTGCTGAAGGCTGCCCTCATTCTTCAGGCATGTCAGCGATGTCCTCTGGTCCTGGCAGGATGTATCCTCTACAGGGGCAGGTGAGCTTTCATTGCAGGAGAAAATGTGTTTACAATAAATCATATTTATTCCAAATACTGATCATGTATCTGTAAGTGGCTAAAGCAATTGACAATTGTTTAATGTTGCACAGGGTGGTTAGTACTCAGATGACTCCTGCGCTGACAATGAAGGTGATGGTGTATGAGACGCAAATGTACAGCCAGGTAAAGTCAAGTTTCTTGATACTACATGTGTGTGTATGTATGTGTGTGTGTTTGTGTGTGTGTGTGTGTGTGTGTATGTGTATGTGTGTATATATATATATATATATATATATATATATATATATATATATATATATATATATATATATATATATATATTAGGGGTGTAACGGTTCACAAAATTCACGGTTCGGTTCGATACGATACACTGATGTCACGGTTCGGTTCGGTTCGGTTCGATACGTTTTAGATACAGCAAAATGTAAAAACATCTCAACTTTTCAGAATGCCGCAAGCGCACCGCGGGTCATGTGACAAGAACCAACCAATCAGCTTCATCCTTTCCCGTAACAATGTTGAGAGCTCAGCCAAGATGAAGGAACAGCTGATCATAGTTGTATATGGATTGCAATTTTGAAATAAATTCAGTAGCAGAGCTACTGCAAGCGATTTTTAGAGCTGCAAATCCATTTATCCTTCGCTGAAATTTCCGCGTCTCATGGAGAGAGCACGTCATTGTTGCTTAGCAAAGACAGACGCCTCAGGAGAAAGACGCGCTTAGCGTTTTCCATGCGTTTTTAGGCACGATATGTGAACGGCCCCTAAGGCGCTCGCTCACTCAGCACGCGCTGAAGGCTCGTTGCAAAATGTCTAATGCATTTAACAGACCAGAAATATAAGATCCTAAAATAACCAACAGGTCTGGTGTTTGGGTTGGATTCCCTGTAAGCTATAGTTTCTAAATGCTGCAGGGATAGTTTGCTGCGTGCATGTTTCTCCTTTTTTTCGTCTTTTCCCAGATAGTACTGACGCATATATCCCAGATATTCCCGCTGGTTTTTTTTTTTTTTTTTTTTTTTGTAATCCCGCTGGTGTACCCTGTCATGTTGCAGATGCGACATACCGTTGTTTTTTTATCCACCACTCTCTTGCCATCACCATTATAGCTTAAAGGGAATCCAAAGTGCACCCAAACACCAGACCTGTTGGTTATTGGAGGATCTTCTCATTTCTAGTCTGTTAAACGCATTGGCTATTTTGCAACGAGCCTTCAGCGCGTACTGAGTGAGCGAGCGCCTGCTGAGTAGCCTAACATAAACATATAAGATGGTGTTTTTTTCTTCTTCGGGAGTGTCAGGGGCGTTGCCTGTTACGTTGTTTGGGTTATTGGGCTACCTTGTTGAACGCATATCATTATATTTCTTTCTCTCTCTTTTTTTTTTTTTTTCAAATATAATTAATTACTCCAACGAACCGTTCGGTATACATAATGCGTACCGCGTACCGAACCGAAAGCGTCGTACCGAACGGTTCAATACGAATACGCGTATCGTTACACCCCTAATATATATATATATATATATATGTATATATATATATGACCCTGGACCACAAAACCTTAAGTCGCTGGGGTATATTTTTAGCAATAGCCAAAAAAAATATTGTATGGGTCAAAATTATACATTTTTATTTTATATATATATGGATTTATATCTTTTTTCTCCCTATGTCTCATTACAGGATTTCCGGGTGACGGCCAATGGCTTGAGCTCATCTGTGTGCTCACTGTCCTCATTCACAGCTACCACACAGGTGTTCCTGACACCCTCTGAACTGTACGTGCTCCGCTGCCACCCAGTGGAGAGAGCATACAGGTACAAATCAAGAAGTGTATGCATTACTTGATATCTGCATTTTGTGGATATACAGTATTGTTCAAAATAATAGCAGTACAATGTGACTAACCAGAATAATCAAGGTTTTTCGTATATTTTTTTATTGCTACGTGGCAAACAAGTTACCAGTAGGTTCAGTAGATTCTCAGAAAACAAATGAGACCCAGCATTCATGATATGCACGCTCTTAAGGCTGTGCAATTGGGCAATTAGTTGAATTAGTTGAAAGGGGTGTGTTCAAAAAAATAGCAGTGTGGCATTCAATCACTGAGGTCATCAATTTTGTGAAGAAACAGGTGTGAATCAGGTGGCCCCTATTTAAGGATGAAGCCAACACTTGTTGAACATGCATTTGAAAGCTGAGGAAAATGGGTCGTTCAAGACATTGTTCAGAAGAACAGCGTACTTTGATTAAAAAGTTGATTAGAGAGGGGAAAACCTATAAAGAGGTGCAAAAAATGATAGGCTGTTCAGCTAAAATGATCTCCAATGCCTTAAAATGGAGAGCAAAACCAGAGAGACGTGGAAGAAAACGGAAGACAACCATCAAAATGGATAGAAGAATAACCAGAATGGCAAAGGCTCAGCCAATGATCACCTCCAGGATGATCAAAGACAGTCTGGAGTTACCTGTAAGTACTGTGACAGTTAGAAGACGTCTGTGTGAAGCTAATCTATTTTCAAGAATCCCCCGCAAAGTCCCTCTGTTAAAAAAAAGGCATGTGCAGAAGAGGTTACAATTTGCCAAAGAACACATCAACTGGCCTAAAGAGAAATGGAGGAACATTTTGTGGACTGATGAGAGTAAAATTGTTCTTTTTGGGTCCAAGGGCCACAGGCAGTTTGTGAGACGACCCCCAAACTCTGAATTCAAGCCACAGTACACAGTGAAGACAGTGAAGCATGGAGGTGCAAGCATCATGATATGGGCATGTTTCTCCTACTATGGTGTTGGGCCTATTTATCGCATACCAGGGATCATGGATCAGTTTGCATATGTTAAAATACTTGAAGAGGTCATGTTTCCCTATGCTGAAGAGGACATGCCCTTGAAATGGTTGTTTCAACAAGACAATGACCCAAAACACACTAGTAAACGGGCAAAGTCTTGGTTCCAAACCAACAAAATTAATGTTATGGAGTGGCCAGCCCAATCTCCAGACCTTAATCCAATTGAGAACTTGTGGGGTGATATCAAAAATGCTGTTTCTGGAGCAAAACCAAGAAATGTGAATGAATTGTGGAATGTTGTTAAAGAATCATGGAGTGGAATAACAGCTGAGAGGTGCCACAAGTTGGTTGACTCCATGCCACACAGATGTCAAGCAGTTTTAAAAAACTGTGGTCATACAACTAAATATTAGTTTAGTGATTCACAGGATTGCTAAATCCCAGAAAAAAAAAATGTTTGTACAAAATAGTTTTGAGTTTGTACAGTCAAAGGTAGACACTGCTATTTTTTTGAACACACCCCTTTCAACTAATTGCCCAATTGCACAGCCTTAAGAGCGTGCATATCATGAATGCTGGGTCTTGTTTGTTTTCTGACAATCTACTGAACCTACTGGTAACTTGTTTGCCACGTAGCAATAAAAAATATACTAAAAACCTTGATTATTCTGGTTAGTCACATTGTACTGCTATTATTTTGAACAATACTGTATGTACACACTCTACTGTTTAAAAATGTCAAGATCTTTTTTATGTTTTGGAAAGAAGTCTATGTTTATTTGATAAAAATAAATAAAATAAACCGTAATTCTTCTTCTGTTCTGGAAGTCTGGCAGTCCATAGAACCGCTTGTGGGAAACTTATGAAATTTGGCTCGCAGATAGAGGAAAGTCTTAACATTAACCATAGCAAATTTGGAGACTCTATCTCAAACTCGAACGCCACAGATAGGCCAAATTTGCACTTATATTTCTGCTAATAACTTTTAAACCGTAAGGTCTAGAAGCAAAAATCTTGTTTCATCGGATTACTTAATAGCAATTTTTAATTCTGTAGAAAATCTACGTTTTCAAACTCGTTCTTGACAGTATGTTACATTTTCACAAAAATTGGCTCTGTTCATCAGAAACAGTTATCAAAAGCCTTCTGATAGACCAAAGCATTCTCGTAATTCAATTCAAATTGTGAAACTCTTGTATTAAATAAATTCAGTTTACACAGACTGAAGTAGTTTAAGTCTTTGGTTCTTTTAATTATGATGATTTTGGCTCACATTTAATAAAAACCCACCAATTCACCCTCAACAAATTAGAATACTTCATAAGACCAATAAAAAATAAAAAAATGTTTACTGCCTCAGTTCAGAATGGCATGGAGGTGATCAGTTTGTGGCACTGCTGAGGTGGTGTGGAAGCCCAGGTTTCTTTGGCAGTGGCCTTCAGCTCATCTGCATTTTTTTGGTCTCTTTTTTTTTTCAATTTTCCTCTTGGCAATACCCCATAGACTCTCTATGGGGTTCAGGTCTGGTGAGTTTGCTGGCCAGTCAAGCACATCAATGGAAATTTAACCAACTTTTGGTGCTTTTGGCATTGTGGGCAGGTACCAAATCCTGCTGGAAAATGAAATCAGCATCTTCAAAAAGCTGGTCAGCAGAAGGAAGCATGCAGTGCTCCAACATTTCTTGGTAAAATGTTTGCAGTGACTTTGTTTTTGTTTTTTAAACAATAGACCAACACCAGTAGATGACATTGCACCCCAAATCATCACAGACTATGGAAACTTAACACTGGACTTACAGCAACTTGAGCTATGAGCTTCTCCACCCTTCTTCCAAACTCTAGGACCTTGTTTTCCAATAAGGTGAAATCTTGAATCGATATTACTTGACAATCCTCATAAGGCAGCGGTTCTCTCGGTTGGTTGTGCTTTTTTTCTTCCACACTTTTTCCTTCCACTCAACTTTCTGTTAACATGCTTGGATACAGCACTCTGTGAACAGCCAGATTCTTTTGCAATGAATGTTTGTGGCTTACCCTCCTTGTGAAGGGTGTCAATGATTGTCTTTTGGACAACTGTCAGATCAGCAGTCTTCCCCATGATTGTGTAGAATGGTGAACCAAACTGACAGAACTTTTTTAAAGGAAACATCTGCAGGTATTTTGAGTTGATAAGCTAGCATGTCACCATATTCTAATTTGTTGAGGGTGAATTGGTGGGTTTTTGTTAAATGTGAGCCAACATCATCACAATTAAAAGAACCAAAGACTTAAACTACTTCAGTCTGTGTGCATTGAATTTGTTTAATACACAAGTTTCACAATTTGAGTTGAATTACTGAAATAAATGAACATTTTTATGACATTCTAATTTATTGAGATGCACCTGCAACTTCTGACAAGTTTGGCCATACAAACTGCAGCTTTTTCTACACGGTTTGACTGTTCGTCCACATGCAAATGCAGCACCAGGTCACTGAAACCGAACATTTTTGAAAACGCCTGCCAGGGTGAAGATTTTCAAAAACTTGTTGCAGTGTTATTGTGTAAACAGTGAAACTGGCTTTTTTGTTTAGTGATGGGTCATTCTTGAATAATTTGTTCATTCATTTCATTCAGTTGCACATGTGCAAAATTCTATAGGTTCTGTACTGGTATTAGTCTAGTAGTTCAACTGTTTCAGTGAATGCAGTCTTGAGTCAGAAAGATAATTGATTAGTTCATCTCATGATTCTTCGGGTTTTTCAAGTCATTCATTCATCACGTGACAGACCCATAAGTGCGACCAATGCAGTCTGAGTCGGAAAGAGACTTAATAATAATAATAACAACCAACTCTTTATTACCTTTGTTAAAGCATTCAGTGTATGGAAAATAACCATCATGTGCTTCAATTCACACATTTATAAACTGTAAGAAATAAAAAGCTACAATTTGAGACCAGAAATGCAGTAACTGTAAGAGTAAATAATAATTATAATAATTATGATGATGATGATGATGATAATGACTATGCACCCGTTTGTAAGGAAGCTTGTAAATTAATTTCTCTATCCAATGTTGTCACGTGACAAAAGAATAGGTTAATATAGGTTAAAGCCTAAAAACTATATTTACAATTTTTATTCTTGTGACTGAATTTTCAGAAGCCATCACAACAGTGGTCAGTGTCACGTGATCGTTCACAAATCATTCTAATATCCAAATTTCATGCTCAAGAAACATTTCTCATTAATATGAATGTTGAAAACAATTGTGCTGCTTTAATATTTTTGTGAAAACTGTGATACATTTTTTCTGGATTTTTTAGATGAATAAATTCAAAAGAACAACATTTATTTGAAATATAAATCTTTTGTAACATTATAAATGACTTTGCTGTCACTTCTTGATCAATTTAATGTGTCCTTGCTGAATAAAAATATTGATTTAAAAAAAAAATATATATATATATATATATATCTTACTGGCCCCAAGCTTTTTAACAGTGGTGTCTTTACATATTCATTGGTATTTATAAATATTCTCATTCTTAGGTCTCAATGCAGTCAACCTCCCTGCCAACCCAGCAAGTCCCGCCTTTTATCACGCACTTTATCTGACACCCCAACCACAGATACTGACTCTTCAGGCTTAGATCTCATGCAGTGTCCCCCAGCGTCCTATCAGACGTTGCCATCGTCTCCTCGCTCCTCCCTCTCTGATGAACCGTATTTCAGCCCCTCTCCCTCAAGGGTTAACACTCCCCTTCACTCCAATCTCATGAACCAATCAGAGTATTTTACTCCTGACTCACATGACCACAGCATTTCTAACGGAACTAACTTGTGTGCAGTGAAAGAAAGTTTGGCAGGCCTGAACATAAAGCAGGATACAGATGCAAGCTCGGGGTCAGAAACCAAAAGCGAAGGTGTAAATTCAGACCAGGACATTCAGAGTGATGAAATCAAAGCCCTCGCTAATGGGTATGAGCAATCAAACAGTCTTGATAACCACTTGGACCACGACAACCAGATTGAAAATGAAGAAAATAAACTGGATGCTAACAATCATGTGATGTGTAAAAATGGCAAATTCCAAGGAGAAACAGAGGAAGAGGCAAGAACAAAGAGCAAGCAAGTCGAAGGGAGACTCGAGGAGAAATATGAACCCACAAACACCCCCTCACCACATGAGACCCTAGGAGACACCTCTCTAGTGCCCTCAGTATTATACCAGCATAGAGTCAGAGGTTTGGTCTTGGCCCTGCTGGTAGAGCCAGAGTTTCACACAGACCCCTCCGCCAGAGAGGAAGTGGTGAGAAACATGAGTTTGTGTCTGTTTGAAATCATTTGTACATATTACAATTCACCCAAAAGTGAGAATTTGCTGAAAATGTACTCAACCTCAGGCCATCCGAAATGTAGATGAGTTTCATTCTTCTTCAGAACAGATTTGGAGACATTTAGCATTACATGACTTGCTCACCAATGGATCCTTTGCAGTGAATGGGTGCCATCAGAATGAAAGTACAAACAGATGATCAAAACATCACAAAAATTCACAAATAATCCAAACAACTCCAGTCCATCAAATTAACAATTTGACACAAATCCATTAAGGCTTTTTTTTTTTAACCTGTCACTTCTGGCAAAAAAACCCAAAAACAATCCATATTA
This sequence comes from Carassius auratus, assembly GCF_003368295.1. Lineage (NCBI taxonomy): Eukaryota > Metazoa > Chordata > Actinopteri > Cypriniformes > Cyprinidae > Carassius > Carassius auratus. The sequence goes on from NW_020527948.1 coordinate 91,928, forward strand.
AAGACTTTTCCAGTGAAAAAGTTCATCATCTGTTGTCCTCTCACATCAAAATCCTGACATGTTTGTTTAGTAAAACTGTAAACGGTTTAGGACTGTTTTCACTTGATCTGTGCATATTTCTCACCTGATTCAGATTTTACGACTTTTTCATTGGAGAAAACCATAATAAGGACAAAGGAATCATATCTAAACCAGAAGCAATGGTTTGAAGTTATAAATGACTTAATTATGGATTTGATTCTTAGAAACACACAGCTTTTCACTTCACAAGACATTAATTGATGGACTAGACTGGAATGGTGTGGATTATTATGATGTTTTAATCAGCTCTTTTGACTCTTATTCTGACGGCACCCATTTACTGCAGAGGATCCAACAAATTCATCTGTCTTGGATGGCCTGAGAGTGATTAAATATTAAGCACATTTTAAGTTTTGGGTGAACTGTTATTATAAATGAGTGAATTTTACTGAGTGTGTGAATCCCCAATATTTAGGGGTTTAGGGTCAGTAAGTAAATCAATTTTATTTAGCCAGTGTTTGCGGTATTTTTGATGCAATAAATTCAGCCTTTCAAAAACTTTCAAAGACATTTAGAATAATAATTACAGACCCCAAAAGTGATCAAATTATTCTCTACCACAATTGCAGCATCACAGCAGCATGGCATCCCTAAATGGGCTTGAGGCTCACCTGAGAAATACCTTGCCTGGGACACCCGGGCCTCCGGGGCCCTACACTTTTGCCCACTATGACTGCATTCAAAACACTCTCACTAGTAAGTCCTGTTTCATATCTCTCTCTCTCTCTCTCTCTCTCTCTCTCTCTCTCTATATATATATATATACACACACACACACACCGTATTTTCCGCACTATAAAGTGAACCAGATTATAAGGCGCACCTTCAATGAATGGCCTATTTTAGAACTGTTTTCATATATAGGGCGCACCGGATTATAAGGCGCATTGAATAGAAGATACTGCAGTCAACCGTTTGACTGGGTTTGCATTATGCGTCCACTAGATGAAGCTGTGCTAAAGGGAATCACAACATTTTGACAGAGCACCTTGATCCATATATCAGGCGCTACGGATTATAAGGCGCACATCTTCATAGATTCTATAGAACATTATATAGACAAATTAGTCAAAATGGTGACAGACACAAATGATTGTGTATTTTGTGTGTTCTTGAAATAGTTTGTGACTTTTCATTTGTTTTGTAGCTAATGTGTGTGGGCACTCCGCTGGACCCCAGGAGGCCTTTGTGAGGGCCACTAAGCTGCTCCATTCACATTTCTCACACTTAGACACACTACAGGAGGCCATTGTCAGGTTAGGCTGTGTTTTTGAATGCCTGTTTTGCAATTTTCATCATTTAATGTGTATTAAATTACACATTTAAGTTATGTGTTGTGTTTATGAATTACAGGAACGGTAGCTCAGCAGTGTATGGAACCCGTAGCACGGCCCAGGAGACATATTTTCTCCAGCGGGGAACACCTGTCAGAAACTCTGGAAGTCCTGATCCTCAGGATAGTGCCTTCTCACTACCCAGAAAAGCCCGTCAGCGGCTCCTTAAACATGGAGTTAACCTGCTTTAGCTGGGCTTTTTAAAAAGATTTCAATTTCTCTTTGATCTCTTTTTTTTTTCATAGATATTCACCATATTTATACTATATATGTCTCTCGTGTACTGCTCAAAATGCAATGCATGATTTTGTTTATATAATAGGCTGCTGTTTGTTCATTTTGTAATTAAAAGTAGAGGTTGAAAATATTAATGTACTGTCATCCCAAGTAATAGTAAAATATAGAGGAAGTGTCTCCATCGCGAGAGACGGGTTCTGTAGTGCTGTAGTCCTTCGCTGTTTAAATGGAATAGTGAACTGAGCCTTTAACATTTGCTTAGACCGTTCAGTGTTACTGTTAAAATTTTCTCTTTTTTTTTTAACTGGAACAAAATTGTGCTTGAGTATTAATAAATATCTTTTATTAAACCTGTTTGAGATTCTGTCAGGAGGGTTTCGATCTGTTAACTAATCAGCACACACAGAAGTGTTTAGAGATAGCAGTGGCACAAAAGTACCTGGGTAACTAATAAAATGATAGTTAACCTAAAAATTAAAATTCTGCAATCATTCACTCACCGTCATGTAATTTTAAACCCTTAGACTTGCTTTTATCATGGGAACACATGATTTTTAAAAAATATATATATTCTCCCAAAGCTTTCACAAATTGTACTCTACTACATGTTTGACACAAGAACTATTGATGTTTGTTCTTGTGCATCAAACAAGTACATCTGAGCTTCTATATCTGCTATATATATATTTGATACGATCTATGTGGTCTAAAGTTTCTCTTCATAAGACTTGGGTTAAACATCATATAGATAACTTTCATGATCTCTTTTCGATGCTTTAAAAAAATTTTGTAATGGGCTTTCCTTAGAGGGGCAGAAATATCTCAGCTTTCATTAAAAGTAACTTAATTTGTTTTGTGGAGTGAGTAAATTATAACATTGTTGGATGAACTAACCCTTTAAATATGTATACACATTTTTTTTCAGACAAAATATTTTTGGATGTCATCCATTCAACAATGGTGTTGACAGTAAATGTGAACTACACCTGTGGTTCTCTAATAGGACCTGTGTGAACTTCAGGAGAGCTGACTTCTTCCAGTAAAAATCACACTGAAACTACCTGGTTAAATTCAAAAGTGAAGTTAATTGTAAGAAAGCTATTTGGTTTGATTATTTGTTATCTATGTAATTAAATTTATAAATTTCTATTAGTATGACTTACAAAGTGTAGCTTAACTGTCTACTTAGGGCCGGTGTATGTGCACCCGGATGAATGGTTTCTATATCCCAGATTACCTCTCTGTTGGTTGTGGAGCTATTGTGAGGAAAGGACAGTTTGGGAAAGCTTTATGGTTCCCTTGGTCCAAGTTGTTTCTCTTGCACATGAGCAGCTCATTGATGATGGTGCAGATGTTGTGTAATGAGGGTCATTGGGAGTGAGAACAAGAATGGACTGGCTGGGCGTCTTATTATGCAGAACCATTGGAGTTAAGAGGTCGATGGGGGTGCGAATGGCTGCTTAAGGGTCCCAAACAAAACCAGGGGAGGAGAGTTAAAAGAAGCCAAAATTAAAAAACTGAGCTTATAGGCAGAGCAAGGGAATTTACCTTATCATTCGTAGCGTGGAGAGCCCGAGACAAGCATGTCCGAAACGGAATATATGTGGATAACGTTAATTGAAATGGCCAACGTTACGCGCGCGCTAGCTTCTCTGCTGTTCTTTCTCGCTTTCATGACTATTGCTATAGGAGTACATTGCCGATCGCTTCGTACACAACTTCGCAAGGTGACTTCTTTTCAAGGAGAGCGTAAAATTCGTACTGGACACGTCCAGAGACGAGGCCGTCGCGAACCAGGACCCGAGCCCGACCAGTGCACCCTCCTGAGCGCCCCGTGGACGGAGAGCACCACTCCGCTTGGTGACTGGGGTCAGATGTACCGTCTAATGATATTATCGACGATGAGTGATGGTCCACGACGTGCTGTTTTCCCAGAACAACCGCTCTTCAGATTCGTTAGACGGGTTTATCGCTGTTGTAAAGTGGGCTACCACTGTGGAAGTGTCAAGGGAATACAAGGCGGAAAAGTTGGGGGTAAGTCGTAAAGCATCAAGAGAATTTAAAATATTAGGCTGTGGCTAAATTATAACGGTTATTCCGATTAGTAATCTATGTTTATGAGGTTCCAACAGAAGTAGCTATTGAGGAAACCATAGCAACAATAGCGCCCCAGCGAATTTATTTTGCGAAATATATATATATATATATATATATATATATATATATATATATATATATATATATATATATATATATATATATAAATTAGGCTACTGTAATTAAAACTTTTAGCATGCAATATCACACCTATATTTAAAAACTAAATGAATAGTGTTGTGTCCAAAATATATTTACTGGCAGGGATGTTAAAAGACAATCTTGCATGGCTAAGAGGAACCTCAACTGACTGCAATTCGAACATTTCTGTCAAAAATTCACCTGCAAAACTAAACCAGTACCAAACCAGCATAAACCTAAACCTAAAACTTTTTTTTTTTTTTTTTTACAGTATGTAATGTTTTGCAGTAGGTATTTACTATTTACTATGTGACAGCAGTGCCCCTAATCATGTGTCTTTTTCTTACTTGTGAAGATTACAACATTGAGTTTCTTCTTGGTGAGGATGTGCTGTCAGCCACGTTGGTGAAAGCAGAAGTTCATTTTCACTTTTCAAACCCCCAACACCTCACCATCCAACCCCTGCTGCCCTCGCTGGAGAAACGAGGGTTCCCTACTAGGTGAGATAAAGGAACTTGATAGTGAAAGTGAAGTGAAGAATGAAGTGAAAATGTTGTTAGCATAGTTCTCCAAGGAAAAACAGAACTTTCTGCAAATAAAGTCATCACTATCTTCTCTTTCTCTCTGCAGGTACAGTGTCTGGTTGAGAGATGGCGTCGTGGAGCTAAGAGTAGATCTGCTTGTCCTCTTCCAGGCCCTGCAGCTGGTCATCGGAGGAGCCATTAAAGGTCCAAGCCTGATGGAAATGCATCGGGTGAGAGACTTGATCAGACCAGGGTTCGTTGTCCAAAAGCAAAGACCCCCATCTCCTCAAGACACAGTGTCTGTAGTGTGGGGGGAGGAGAATGAGGGAAGGGAGGGTGCAGCCCCCCTGCAGCCCGCTTTAGAGCTGGGACTTGCATTACGCTGCAGTCTATTGGATAATATCGCACTGCCCTGTCAAGATTATTGTGTACATCTAGAACATGCACCCTTCATCGCTCTGACATACACATAGTGAGACACGTGCAGCTGTATTGAACAGTGTTTTAGATGTGGAAACTGCTTCTGTGTCCAGCCAAACACTGTCAATGACCAGCATCCCCATCACAAGTTCTTTGTGGCAATAAAATCACCATCCATACAGTGCACTAACACCTGGTGTGAATGTTCCCTGGATGGTTCGCTATTTTTTAAGAATTGCTAATGATTCTCATTGTTCTGTGACAATGGTGCTTCAGTTGAAGCTTACTGTAATTCAGAGTGGCCGATGTTATATGGAACACTATGCACTTGATTATGTAAATTGAACGTATTAACTTAAGGGTATTATGTGTCAGAAAAATGTAAATAGTGTATAATTACAGTTTTATATATTTTTTTTTTTTTGCATTGTATATGCAAAAAATGTTTGTTTCTATGTTTCTGTGGCCAGTGTATTGTTTCCTCTCAATTGTTTGAGACATTTTGTCTCAGTAAGGTGTTTTAAATAAATTAATTATAAATATGCCTTACATACTTAATGATTGAGAACTTAAGAGAAAAATCATACGATCTGTTTCAGATCGTAATTTTGATTAGTCTGTTGAGCATCCAATGCAAGTACTCCAATATAATGCAATTAACACATTTTACCAAATCGTTTTTGCACCTGTTAGGAATGTCACAACATTTTGTAGTCATCAATGAATCCTTTTGTAGTCATCAATGAATCCTATAATGACACAGTTTTCACAAATAAAAAAATAAAAAAATAAAAAAATAAAAACAATTCAACATTGATAATGATAAGATTTGTTTCTTGAGCAGGAAAGCAGCATGTTAGAAATGTCTTTGCTTTAATTATATGAGTCTATGACATGAGTTGCTGTTTTCTCTTGTTTGTTTAGATATATTTTCCTCCATTTCCAGTTGTATAGTGTAGGTGCACTGCACTTTTAAAGATAATGCTAGTACAGGACATAGCATAGTCTAAGAAACTGTGACCTTAACTTTATATGTATACTGTTGTTGTGAAGTGATCATATGTATGGTAATATTTTATGGAGCTTTATACTCGTAAAAAAAGTTTTATGAACAGCCTCTCATTAAAAAAAAGTCTCACTTTGTGATTGGTTATGCATTTTAAACTATCATTTTGAGATATGAACTCCCTTGAAAGCGTCAAAGAAAAAAAATATTTGTCCACCTTTTCATCACGAGCAAAAGTCATTTACACTACATCTCATATCATTCATTCTGGTGGAAATGACATTTACGCATGATAAACAAAAATTTCAGTAATAGCTGATTCCTTCTCCTCAAACCTTTTCACTCAATGTCGCAAAGCTGTTCAAAGTACACAGCATTTTGTTGATTTAATTAATTTACATTATATTTTCAGGTCTAGAAATCTTTAAAATCATGTTACAAAAATTAGATTTTACCAAATGGTTTTCACAAATTAACGTTGACATTTACATTTTTATAATTTCAAGTCAGTTTTAGGCCCCCTTGTTGAGATCCACTCGAATATATTTAATTTTCAATAAATATATAAATTATTTATTTTACTTTTTTTTTTTTTTAAAGAATATCACAGTTTTAAAAATGCAACAATATTTTAATGATAGATTTTCATAGTTCAAAACTGAATATCTGATCCTGTAACATGAATAAAACAAATGTGTCACAAAAGAAAAAAAAAAAATTAAATGTGCTTGTAGTGTTAATTTTTACTGAATAGCTAGACTCTATACTTTGCCCTCAACACAGGCCAAGACTAAAGTTCACCAAGAGAGAGTGAGAGGGAGAGAGAACGACGGAGGAAAGGAGGAGGGGATGAAGGAAAAGCAAGTAGCAAAAATAAAACTATTTCGAAACAAAAGGACAGCAGGTATCTAACGAACACTGTAAAACAAAGAGAAGAAAAGGATAAAAAAAATAAAAACTGTTCATGTGGAAGACAGACTACTGAACTCAATGACAGAGACAGAGGTGAATACTGAACGTGTGTGATATTGTTTTGCTGTGTGTGTATAAGTCTGTTTGCACGCAAAGAGTGTGTTGGTAATTGCTTCAGTGACACGGACAAAGCTTCTATGAGCAAAATATACACAAAAAACGGCCACTTAAACGTGAGAGATGGAGGGAGGAGAGGGGAAGAGAGCAGGAGGAGAACGAAGCGGCCGGCTGTCGGCCTTACAGGAGCAGCTGGTGTGGTCTCTCCTGGGATCAGGGCTGTCAAAAGAGCTGCTGATCCAGGCCATGGGAGATCTGGAGCGAGAACGGGCCTCGGCCGGTGCCGAGAGGATGGACCGGGCCGATGGTGAGAGCTCAGAGGAGGGAGACCTGGACTATCCACCTCCTATATTCCGTGAGCTGGAGAGGCTGCCGCCGGAGGAGGCCGCGAGGCAGAGGGCTGAAGTTAACCAGCTGTTACAGTAAGTCTCCTGGTGTTTTCTGATCACTCAATCCCAACTAATCTAACATGACTTCAGTGCCTCGAATGTTGTTCTTCTAAAGAAACTGACAATCTGCTTCTCAACTTCATATTTTACTCCACAAATTCTTGATTAAATCTTCTCTTCTCTGGCTCATCTCAGGTATTCTCTCTTTTAGTCCTTTTCTTTGGCTTCCTCTCTTCTCTAATGCTCTGCTTCCCAACTGATAGGGTGAATATAAAGGAGGTTCCACCTTTTTTAGTTACTAATTACCCACCCTATTCATTATTCTCTGGCCATTTCAAACTTTTTAATAAATGAACTACATCGACTGGTTAAAATTAACAGAGAGACGCAGTGTCCATCGCTCAGTGTGGTTTTGTGTAAACATGACTGTGGTGATATTGTAAATATAGAGCTGTTGTGAGGAAAGGTTTGTTTTCTAAGTGTGTGCCTCTTTGAACACAGCTATAAATGGACTTGCACTTTATTGAAACATCAAAGGGAATCTGTGTGTGATTTGTATAGGTGAAATTAGTTGCTCTTAGATATGTTTGTGTGTATTCACAAAGATTATTTACAAACTCTTTTACTGGACTTTGGCCCCTTGTCTCTTGCCTTATCTTACAGTGTAAACATTGCACCCTCTCTACCTGTGTATTATTTATCCTACCTCTTTCCCTCACCCTTCTCTCATAGCATTTTTGAAAAAAATAGTCTTAATACATTTTTTTTTTTACTTTATTTTTTCTTCAATATGTTACAAATAAATTGTATAATGTGCTGAAATTAATAATAATAATACAAATGTTGTTATTTCACTGTAATTACAGTGATATTAGTATACTATGTGTGTTTACTGCTATAATTAACACAGTAATGGTCTGTCACACAACACATTTATCTCTAACATGGAATATATGCTTTATCACTTACTTAGAATATATATATATTACTTAATAAGTTATAATAATGTACTCATATATATATATATTTTTTCTTTCCAATATCAACCACTTTGCAGCCAATCACAATTACATTTTTAAAGGGTTTGTGTATTGAAAACTGAATTCTACTTGAAATTAAAATGTTATGCTTATATTAAAGATATTTTCCTGTTCCTGACGTCAAAACTTAAATATCAGTATGCATTGTTTGTTGAGCATTTTATTAGTACTATTTAAAATTAATGTTTCTATTTCAATATATTTTCCAAATGTAAATTATTTCTGTATTGCAAATCATTACCACGGTCATTCCAATATGCTGATTTGCTGCTCAAGAAACATTTCCTGTTATAACCAATGTTAATGTCTTGAATCCGGTCTATGATCTTCTGTTCACTCACCACCAGAGGTCACCCGCAAACTACAGACTCTCACACTACACAGACTGTTACACTATACCCTGGACTACATTTCCCATCATCCATTGCACTGAAAGCTACACCCACCCAGATCCTGATAAGTTGCTTAGTATTGTTTAGCGTTCATCACTGTTTAGTTGATAGCTACTTTACGGAGCCTGCTGGATCTTTCCTCAGTTTAATCTTAGTTTTCCCATGTTCTGATTCTCGCCTGTGTATCTCGGATTACCCCTTTCGTTTTGCCATTCGGACTCTGTTTGCCGCTGCCTGGATTATTGCTGTGTACCTAGACTATATTTCTTTTCCTTGCCCTGTTGTATATTGTTCACTGTTGATCGACCTACGTCTGTTTACTGGACTGCTCTTGTGTTTTGCCTATGCCATACCTGTTGGCTGGTATTTTGAGCCTGCCTGTGTTTGTGACGTCTTTTAATAAAAAGCTTGGACATGGATCCACACGTCTCTCATTCCTGTCACTCCGTAACAGTTATGTCTTTGTGGAATCAATGTTTTTTCTAGATTTTTTTTTAATTAAAAGAGAGTTCAGAAGAATAGCATTTATTTGAAATAGTCATCTTTGCAACATTATAAATATCTTTACCATCACGTTTGATCAATTTAATGCCTCCTTGCTGAATAAAATTATAATTTTTATTAAGAAATTATAACAAAAACTTACAACAAACTTTTGAATAGTGTATATAATATGAATTGAAAAAAATATATGAAAATAATATGAAGACTATGCATACTTTGCAAGGTCATAACCACTGAGGGTTATAATCAGGGCAAAATATGATTCTTTATTCAATTAATACAAATAAATTATAAAAAATATCAGGCGCAAATGGCACCATTTCCTGAGACATATCCAGTAATAAACATCATATTCTTCATGTGTTTTCATCAGATCTTGTTAGGAAATATTCAGATATGCCTATTATAATGTATTTGTATGTTAATGTCTTAATGTGTTGGTGTGTTAGAGAGGATCCATGGCATGTGGCTAAAATGATAAAGACCTACATGCAGCAGCAAAACCTGCCACAGAGAGAGGTGGTGGAGTCCACAGGCCTCAACCAATCCCATCTCTCTCAGCACCTCAACAAGGGCACACCCATGAAGAATCAAAAGCGTGCCGCTCTGTACAGCTGGTACGTCAAGAAACAGGCAGAGATCAGCCAGCGTGAGTATGAGCATTTCTTATTTCTCTTACGTAAAATTCTGTTTTAATGCATCTTTAAGAAATAAACAATAATAATGAGCGATTATTACACCCTGATCAATGCAGAGTTCACTAATGCCAGTCGAGGTGTTGTGTCAGGAGAGGAATCTGGGGATGATGTGAGAAAGGGACGAAGGAATCGATTCAAATGGGGCCCAGCATCCCAACAAATCCTGTTCCAGGCCTATGAACGACAGAAAAACCCCAGTAAGGGGGAAAGGGAGGGACTGGTGGAGGAGTGCAACAGGTAACGAGTGAACCAGTTACCATAACCCAAAATTTAGGTGTGACGTGGGTAATAACTGTTGCATGTATATGTGTTTTAGAGCGGAATGTCTTCAGAGGGGAGTTTCTCCATCTCAGCTGGTTGGCCTGGGCTCTAATTTGGTCACAGAGGTTCGTGTGTATAATTGGTTTGCGAATCGGCGTAAAGAAGAGGCATTTCGCCATAAACTGGCACTGGACGGGCCCTATAGCAGCCAATCAGATCCCTTGACAGGCCAGACGCTACCATCCAGTCCTTCACCAGGTATGATGTCAAGCAGGCCCATACCTAACACATATTCTAACTGATATTCTATTGCATATAAAATAACACTCTTAATGACCAGTTGGTTGATTTTTAATTTGTTTCCCTAGATTTCTTCCTAAATCTGTCCTGTTTTACCCACCTTTCTCTTTGTTTATATCCTAAAGATCTGAAGTACAGTCAGCCAGTTGTGTGTGAGAGCCTGGGCACAGTGAGAAGCTCCAGTGGTGAAGGCAGAGGTTGTCTAGCCAGTCCAGTCCAGCTTGATCCCAGCCATACACTCCTGGATACACACCATCACAAATCAGTGAGATTCATATACAGTATTTTACACATATCACCATAAAGCAGCGAGATTAAGGGAAGAGTTAGTGAATTAAGTGATCACTCCCTGCTGAACACAACCCCCCCCATCCCCCCCCCCCATGGCAAATGGAAGCTGAAACCTGTTTAATTTTTTTCTCTTAGGCTTCTGGCGGTGGCTCCTTACCTCCTGTCAGTACTCTCACTTCCCTGCATGGAGTTTTAGGATCCTCTGCTGCCCCTACAGGACTGATCATGGGCTCCCTGCCAAGTGTAATGAGTCTAGGGGACTCCTCACTCTTCATAGGTACAGTGCATATTTAGTAATCTGCATATGCAGTTTAAGGGGCCGTTCACATATCGCGTCTTTTGTGCGCGCAAGTTCGTTATTTCCAATGTAGGCGCGCGGCATGCGCGCTCATAATGGAAGCGACACGGTCACGACGCGCACGCGGTGCGACGCACCCGTTTTTCCAGGCGCGTCCCCACCGCATCGAGTTAAAAACATCTCAACTTTTCAGATAGCCGCAAGCGCACCACGGGTCATGTGACAAGAACAAACCAATCAGCTTCATCCTTTCCCGTAACAACGTTGAAAACTCAGCCAAGATGAAGGAACAGCTGATCATAGTTGTATATGGATTTCCATTTTGAAATAAATTTAGTAGCAGAGGTACTGCGAGCGATTTTTAGTTGCGCAAATCCATTTATCATTTGCTGAAATGTCCGCGTCTTCATGGAGCGAGCAAGTCATGGTTGCTTAGGGGGTCGTTCACATATCGCGTCTTTTGCGCGCGCAAGTTCGTTATTTCCAATGTAGGCACGCGGCATGCGCGCTCATAATGGAAGCGACGCGGTCACGACGCGCCCGTTTTTCCAGGCGCGTCCGCACTGCATCGAGTTAAAAACATCTAAACTTTTCAGCATACCGCAAGCGCACCGTGGGTCATGTGACAAGAACTAACCAATCAGCTTCATCCTTTCCCATAACAACGTTGAAAGCTTAGCTAAGATGAAGGAATAGGTGACCATAGTTGTATATGGATTGCCATTTTGAAATAAATTTAGTAGCAGAGCTACTGCGAGCGATTTTTAGTGCTGCAAATCCATTTATCCTTTGCTGAAATTTCCGCATCTTCATGGAGAGAGCACGTCATGGTTGCTTAGCAAAGGCAGGCGCCTCAGGAGCGCTTCTGCCCGAGCACTTTGGAAAGAAGGAAAGAGCGGCACGCCTAGCGTTTTCCACGCGTTTTTAGGCACGATATGTGAACGGCCCCTAGCAAAGGCAGACGCCTCAGGGGCGCAACTGCCCGAGCGCTTTGGAAAAGAAAGAGAAAGCGGCGCGCCTAGCGTTTTCCACGCGTTTTTAGGCGCGATATGTGAACGGCCCCTAACACCAACACACTGCTAATTAATACAAACTGATTCCCAAAAAGTTGGAACACTGTACAAATTGTGAGCAAAATACAGAATAATTAAAAAATCTCATAAACTTATATTTTATTCACATTAGAATATAGATAACATGTCAAATGTTGAAAGTGAGACATTTTTAAATGTCATGCCAAATATTGGCTCATTCTAGATTCCATGAGAGCTACACATTCCAAAAAAGTTGGGACAGGTAACAATAAGAGGCCGGAAAAGTTAAACGTACATATAAGGAACAGCTGGAGGACACATTTTCAACTTATTAGGTCAATTGGCATTTCAGAGTGGCAGTGTCTCTCAGAAGTCAAGATGGGCAGAGGATCACCAATTCCCCCAGGGCTGCGACAAAAAATAGTCAAAGATGTATAAAGTACTAGAGACCCATACTTGAGTAAAAGTACAAGTGCTCTATCAAAAAAGTGACTTGAGTAGAAGTAGAAATACTAAAGTATTCAACATTTTTTGTACTTAAGTATTGCAAGTAGTCTATTTTAAAATCTACTACTCAAGTACTGAAAGTAAAAGTAGAAGTATTGTGTTATGTAACGTTAGTTATTAAAGAAAGTAGTCAAAAGTTTGAACATATTGTTTTTACTATTTCAAATGATTAACCTAAAGGACAATCACAATTCCTTTGACTGTAACTTCTTGTAAACAAAAAACGGTTACTAGGGTTAGTTAGCCCAATTTGCAAAATGATGTCATTAATAACTTACCCTCATGTTGTTTCAAACCCGTAAGACATCAGAGGGTCATTTAGAATTTTTTGAAGCATCCAAAATACATTTTGGTCCAAAAATAGCAAAAACTACGACTTTATTCAGCATTGTCTTCTCTTCCTTGTCTGTTGTAAGACTGTTAAAAACAAAGCAGTTTGTGATATCTGGTTCGAGAACGAATCATTCGATGTAACCGGATCTTTTTGAAACAGTTCACCAAATCGAATTGAATCGTTTTAAACAGTTCGCGTCTCCAATACGCATTAATCCACAGATGAATTAAGCTGTTAACTTGTTTAATGTGTCTGACACTCCCTCTGAGTTAAAACAAACCAATGTCCCGGAGTAATTCATTGACTCAAACAGTACACTGACTGAACTGCTGTGAAGAGAGAGCTGAAGATGAACACCGAGCCGAGCCAGATAATGACTCGTTCACGAGTCAAGAACCGTTTCTGTCAGACGCGTCTGATTCGTGAACCGATGAGCTGGTGATACTGCGCATGTGTGATTTATCGTGAAGCAAACCGACACACATAGCGTCTGAACTGAACTGATTCTTTTGGTGATTGATTCTGAACTAATTCTGTGTTAATGTTATGAGCCCAGGTGCATTAAATGCCAATGACGCCATTGCATCGAGCGCAAAAGAATCGGTGAACTGTTTTCTTCAACTGGTTTATTGAATCGAACTGTCAGAAAGAACTAACGTTACTGGTCATCCGAGAACCGATGCAACCGGTTCTTGACTCGTGAACGAGTCATTATCTGGCTCGGCTCGGTGTTCATTTCTCTCTTCACAGCAGTTCAGTCAGGATGCGCAGTCTTCTTAATCGCTTGATTCGCTCAATGATGTGCCAGCTTCATCAAATCTGCCATCTACAGTTCTGGCAGTGATTTGTAATGGAATGATTCGTAACATTATTATAATTGTAACGAGTAACGATGCAGCACATAAAAAAAATATCGGAGTAAAAGTATTAAACTCAGCGAAAATATGTACCGAAGTAAAAGTGGAAGTAGGAGAAAAAAATAATACTCCAGTAAAGTACAGATACCGCCTTTTAGTACTTAAGTACAGTAGTGAAGTAGTTCTACTTCGTTACTATACATCTCTGAAAATAGTGGAGCAATATCAGAAAGTTTCTCAGAGAAAAATTGCAAAGAGTTTGAAGTTATCATCATTTACAGTATATAATATCATCCAAAGATTCAGAGAATGTGGAACAATCTCTGTGCGTAAGGGTCAAGGCTGGAAAACCATACTGGATGCCTGTGATCTTCGGGCCCTTAGACGGCACTGCATCACATACAGGAATGCTACTCTAATGGAAATCACAACATGGGCTAAGGAATACTTCCAGAAGACATTGTCGGTGGACACAATCCACCATGCCATTCGCCATTCCTGGCTTAAACTCTATAGGTCAAAAAAGAAGCCATATCTAAACATGATCCAGAAGCACAGGCGTTTTCTCTGGGCCAAGGCTCATTTAAAATGGACTGTGGCAAAATGGAAAATTGCTCTGTGGTCAGACGAATCAAAATTTGAAGTCTTTTTTTCTCACAGTTCATCCTGTCCCCTTTCTTTTTCCGAATTCACGATCGCATTTAGCCGCTATACGGAGGTAATCTGCTCTGCTTTTCCCTATAGACGGCGCGAACTCAATGACTATCTGGCTATAGTCGCGGAACTCGCGCTGTCTTATGGCAGAACCCATTTTTACACTTACCACAAGCTATTTTCAGCCAAATGTGCAGTACGTGTTGCCCAGTGGAATCAATGCCCCTATTGGGGCACCCTGGATGCTGATCTTCACAGCCGCATATTTTTTAGCTGTCGCAATATATCATGCGCAGTCTGCAGGTCAGTAGCTCACTCGACCATCTCATGCCCTCAAATTAATCCAGCTATTATTCCCTGCCCAGAACCGACGCAAATCAAGTCAACCAGCTACGTTCCACGTCCGGCTACCACCCATCCAGCATCAAATAGAGAATCCTTCTCAGCCATGGGTAACCAACAGGTCTGCGGTAATTTCAACAGAGGAAATTGCGTGAGACAGCAATGCAAGTTTCTCCATGTCTGTAATTACTGTGGTGGAGCTCACGCTCGTACAGTATGCCCAGTCATGAAAGCTACCAATAAAAAATCTAGAAACTACTTATCGACTCCGATTAATATTTCTCATCTTTCCTCTGAACTTTCACACCACCCAGACAAAAATTTTACCAATTTTCTTCTATCTGGCCTCAAACAGGGATTCAATCCCGGCACTACATGCCCAATCTCACAGAACATTATTTGCAAAAATCTTCAATCCGCACTCGAAGAACCAGATACAGTAGATAAATTAATCAAAAAAGAAGTCGAGTCAGGCTTCATGATCGGGCCCTTCGATGCCCCCCCTTCAAAGAATTTCGAATCAGCCCTATCGGACTGGCTACCAGGAAATTTTCTCAGCCCCACGTAATTTCCCATTTCCCAGCATAAATAGCCTCATACCCCTCGAAGAATATTCTCTGCATTACCATCGATACAATCGACATTGATCAAGCGATCACCATGATAAAAAATGTAGGTCGCAGTGCATGGCTGGCTAAAGTAGACATCACTTCTGCTTTCAAAGTGATGCCTATCCACCCAGATTCATGGCATCTTTTCGGGATACGCTGCCGTGGGAATTTTTATTTCTCTGTACGCCTTACTTTCGGATGTAAAAGCAGCCCAAAAATTTCCGATATGTTATCAGAGGAAATCTGCTGGATTCTTTCTAATAACTATTCAATTCCTCACCTATTCCACCTGCTCGACGACTTTCTTATCATTTCACCTCCCGATGCAATTCCAGCCGAAAAGATCACAACTGTCCACAGGGTTTTCTAAGAGCTAGGAATCCCCATATGCGCACGAGAAATCCTTGGGACCAACCCATTTAATTGAATTCTTAGGTATTAACCTGGATTCAATCAAATTCCAGGCCTCTCTGCCAAAGGAAAAAATCGACAGAATAATTTTAGTGGCTTCTTCCTTGGCAGAGTGCCAAAGTTGTTCAAAGCACGATCTCCTCTCTTTGCTCGGACATCTTAACTTTGCAATGCGCATAATCCCGCAAGGCCGCCCTTTCATATCTCATCTTCTCGCACTCGCATCCTCCGTGCATGCCTTAGATAATCAAATTATCATAAACCAGGCATGTCGCAATGAACTCAGTTTATGGATCACCTTCCTCAGACAATGGAACGGCTTAACTTTTTTTCTACAGCGATCTGGTGTTTCTCCCCGACTACATCCAATTATTTACCGACCGTCGGTTTCGGGGGATTTTATCAAGGCCGTTGGTTCGCATCTCCGTGATCCAGATGATCGAGTCTCCCCAATCCTCCGCGCTGTTCGAACTCTACCCCTTAGTCGTCGCAGCCTTTCTATGGGGAAAAAATTGGACGTCAAGAACCATTTTAGTATACTGCAATAACGAAGCGACCGTGCACAGTTCAGGAACGCCCAATCTAAATCCGCACTAGACCCTCTCTTTGTCGACGACTCCAATCAACCCGTTACACGTTCCAAAAACATTTAAAGCTCATCCTTACGCAATCAAATACGCAGAAAATTTTCCAGCCACTCATTCTGCATTGGGGCAGCAACTACAGCAGCTCAGAAAGGACTCTCCCAAAATTCAGGCTCTGGGTCGTTGGTCATCAGAACCTTTCAAAAGTTACATCAGGTACAATCAAAGTCACATAAAGGCAGCCCATGCAGCCCTGATCAGCTGATAAATAATTATAAGTATATGATTTGTTAATGCAAATAAAATAAAATAAAACTATATATATATATATATATATATATATATATATATATATATATATATATATATATATATATAGTATTCTAAAATATATTATATAGATATATATAAATAAATAAATAGATAATTATTAAAATAAAAAAATAAAAAAAATAAAAAAATTAATAAAAAAAATAAAATAAATAAAAATAAAAAGCCTCTCCTTCCCATCACAGTCAATTATTGTTTCTTCGGCCAAAGTAAAGGCCTTTTAGCCGTCGTTACAATCTCCTTGCCATTCAGCATCGGACAGGGCTCTCCCTTCCGGTGCAGCAGGGCAGTGGCTCCTTCCAGTCGCAGCGTGAGCCCTTCGTCCGTCATTGAGTTGTGCTGCGCAGTCAGCGGTGGACGGGGTTCTGCCGCCCGGTGCAGCAGAACCACAGGCCCCCTTCGGTCGTTGTGACAGCCCTCCATCTGATGCATCAAAGTCGCACCTCGTACACAGTCACAAGGAGGACTCTCCCTTCCAGTGCAGCAGAGCCGCAGCTCCCTTCGGACACAGCGAGAGTCCCTCCATCTGTCACGTCTTCTTGCCTACTCTGCATCGGACGGGGCTCCCCTACCAGTTCAGCAGACCCACGGCTCCCTTCGGTCGCAGGGTGAACCCCCCGTCTGAGTTATGTTGCATGCTCAACGGCAGACAGGGATCTCCCTCCCGGGGGAATAGAGCCACTGGCTCCCTTCGGTCGCAGCAGGAGCCCTCCATCCGATGCATCAAACCGTGCCTCGAATCTTCTTGCCTATTTTGCATCTGACGGGGGTCTCCCTTCCGGTGCAGCTGACCCACGGTTCCATTCGGTCGCAGGGTGAACCCCCCGTCTTAGTTATGTTGCATGCTCAAGGGCAGACAGGGTTCTCGCACCCGGTTGAATAGAGCTGCTGGCTCCCTTCGGTCGCAGTGAGAGCCCTCCATCAGACGCATCAAACCATGCCTCGCATCACAAGGGGGACTCGCCTTTTCGGTGCAGCAGAGCCGCAGCCCCCTCGGACGCAGCAAAAGTCCCTCCAACAGTCGTATTCCAGTTAGCGTCAATCAGGGCTCTCCCCTCCGGGGCAGCACTCCCGCTGCAGAATTGCGAACCCCCTACGGAAGCTGGGAGAACCCTCTGAGGCAAAAAACTGTGCCTCCATAAACCCGCTATGGGGGACTCCCCCTTCCGGTGCAGCAGAGTCGCAGCTCCCTTCGGATACAGCAGGAGTCCCTCCAACAGTCGCTTCTCTTTGCCTTCTTAGCATCGGACTAGGGCTCCTCTTCCGGTGCAGCAGACAGGGCCAGATTAACACTTTGTTGTACCCTGGGCAACAATATTCAAGGGCCCCATCATCATGACCCCAGGATCACCATAATATGGTCATATAGAGAATATATTACTTTAATATACAGTAAATATACTCAATACTTCAAATTCTAACTGTCACCAGGTGTATTTTGATTTACAAATATTTAAATGCTCATAGGACTACAAATGCAGTACTATGTCCCCTATCAAAGACATTCACTCACATATGATGCTATGAAAACAAAACACATCAGCATCTTTATAATCTGGTAAAATTTACCCACTACATTGAGAGGGAGGGAAATATCCTCCATTTTCACAAAAATGAATAAATGAGCAACCACTTTCAAACCATTGTTTATTTAACAACATTTATTCCCAATAGAAATGTATTGAATTGATAGAGCTATAACAGAAGACCACAGACAACACAACAAGAAACAATTTGGTCCTCAGCTCATTTTAAGCAGAAATCACCCTGACAGGGTGACCCTATTTTCTCAGAATTCAACAAGGCAATCAAGTTATTAGTCCAACACAAACAATTTGAAATCTGCCATTTATCCCTCCACAACATTTTACAGCATTTTAATGAAACTGACACCTCAAGGAAAAAATAAATAAATAAAATGCAGTATCACTATTATCTGCTCATAAACATTTTTATCCTAAAAGCTCATTTTAACTTGTTTTAAAATAGAACAACAACCTTTCACAGCACAATTAACCAGTTAAACATTTGAGTGCTACATAAACATTTAGAAATCTGTCAATTTTTCTGAAGAAGACAAGACAGAAATAAATGCTACATAATCTGGCAAAACACATAATTTTGGTCCTAAATAACGACGAAGGGCATGTTTGAATTTGAAATGCTCTTCGCTCTCCGGGCTGTAAACATAAGCTGGCGGTGTAGAAAAGTCCTTGCTAGCTGAGTTGTCCTCGTCGTTGACGGAAGCTGACTTAACAGAACTGTCGGCAACATTAACAGGAGTGAAGAAATTACCTATTTTCGGGAAATAAACTTTACATTTTCTGCTTTTCTGATGTCCTTTTTCCTTTTTTAATTTCCGCTTCGCGCTCCCACTTAGCCTCTCCATGTCAGATTTTTTTTCTGTTGTAGCAACGCCTGACGTAACCCACTCCAGCGTAACATTTGACCCACCTCATGTGGACTGACCAATGAGGAGAGGGTCTTAACTTGGGGCTCTCTCTTCATTGGTCAGGCAGCATGAGACTGACTCTCAACCGCTCTCAACTCACGTTCAAAGTCATAGGCAGCGCAGCGTCTCTCTGTGCACCGCAAATTCCCGTGTTGACAGTTTGTTTAATATAAAGCGGGAGATTACCAGATACAGTATTTTGCTCATGCCCTTGCTGCCTTGGGCCCTTTAGAGGTCTTGGGCCCCTGGGCAATTGCCCAGTTGCCCGTATGGTTAATCCGGCCCTGGCAGCAGACCCACAGCTCCCTTCGGTCGCAGTGTAAACCCCCCATCTGAGTTATGTTGTATGCTCAACGATGGCTAGGGATCTCCCTCCCGATGGGGTACAGCCGCTGGCTGCCTTCAGTTGCATTAGGAGCCCTTCATCCGACGCGCCAAACCACGGCTCGAATCTCATTGCCTATTCAGCATCTGACGGGGCTCTCCCTTCTGGTGCAGCAGACCCACGGCTCCCTTCGGTCGCAGTGTGAACCCCCCGTCCAAGTTATGTTGCATACTCGATGGCGGCTCTCTTCAGTCGCAGTGAGAGCCCTCCATCAGATGCAACAAACCGTGCCTCATACTCAGCCGCAAGAGGGACTCTCCCTTCCGGTGCAGCAGAGCCGCAGCTCCCTTTGGAGGCAGCAAGAGTCCCTCATTTCTTGATATACAGCATCGTGCTCCTCTCATAAGCGGCACGGAGGGCTTGCCGGTAAGACGTTGCGAGCCGCAGCTCTCGTCTAACACTGCACAGTCTCTCCCGGTCGCTCTGCATTTTCTTCCCAACACGCATATTTTGGGGGACAACAAATATTTAGGGGAGTTATTTTGGGTTCGGGCTATGCTCCGGGCCTGGACCCCTCCCCCAGGACAGCACGTCAAAATATGCCTACTATTTGCCTTCAGATTAGATGTAAGGGTGAACTCGTGAAATGTGGTTTTATTAACAAAGTTTGGGAGAAGCACGATCAGATAATCATCCAATTTGGCACCGGTGCATCTCGTTTAGCTAAACATCTTAAATAGCACACAAGCGTATATATGTCCAGTCTTCCTACCTCCTGTCCCACGACAGTTTTTCGGCATCCCTCCTCCACCCCAAGTCCTCACTTCTAATCTATTTATCCCAAATTAGGGACAGGGGGAGTTATTTTGGGTTCGGGCTATGCTCCGGGCCTGGACCCCTCCCCCAGGACGGCACGCCAAAATATGCCTACTATTTGCATTCAGATAAGATGTAAGGGTGAACTCGTGAACCAGATGTTTTCTCTTTCAGGAAAGACCTTTTATTTTCCAACATGACAATGCTAGACCACATACTGCATCAATTACAACATCATGGCTGCATAGAAGAAGGATCCTGGTACTGAAATGTCCAGCCTGCAGTCCAGATCTTTCACCCATAGAAAACATAAAGAGTAAGATGTGACAAAGAAGACCTAAGACAGTTGAGCAACTAGAAGTCTGTGTTAGACAAGAATGGGACAACATTCCTATTCCTAAACTTGAGCCACTTGTCTGCTCAGTCCCCAGACATTTGCAGACTGTTTTAAAAAGAAGAGGGGATGCCACACAGTGGTAAACATGGCCTTGTCCCAACTTTTTTGAGATGTGTTGATGCCATGAAATGTAATATCAACTTATTTCTCCTTTAAAATGATACATTTTCTAAGTTTAAACATTTGATATGTCATCTATGTTGTATTCTGAATAAAATATTAAAATCTGAAACTTCCACACCATTGCATTCTGTTTTTATTCACAATCTGTACAGTGTCCCAACTTTTTTGGAATTGGGTTTATAATAACAGATGTCTTTTATTGCAGGTTTGACATCCTCTCAACCACAGACAGTCATCAACAATGTAGGGGGAGGTTTTACTACCCTTCAGCCAATCTCATTTCAGCAGCATCTTCACACCTCACCTCAGCAGCCAACAGTGCAGCAGCTTCAGAGTCACATTGGTCCAAGCTCCTTCATGGCAACAATGACACAGTTACCATGCCACAGTACGTTCTTATTTACAGGTCTGAGTAATTAATTATTGGTGCATCAAGACTAGCATCACTGTTATCGGGTGGACTTGAAAACTTCTAGAAATGCTCTAGAAACCAGCCAGAACAGTGAGTTTTAAATGGACAGACCTAATATATCTCATTTCAGAAAAATAGTGTGGACTTCTCCTAAATTCTGCGGTAATATTGTGTGTTTCAGTGTACAGCAAAGCAGACCTGAGCTCTTTCCCCTCCTCCAGTCTCCTGTCCCAGGCTATGGTCATCGCAGACAGCAACAGCATTGGGACACTGACTAACCTCACAGCTGTTCGACAGGCATGAACCAAACGCAAACTCATCACACTGACATGATTATATGCACATAATTTTAAGATTAGGTGCTTATAAAGGTAAAATGACATCATAAAGATTTGCATGTGCAGAGTAATATTTGTGAAAGTTTACATAAGACTGCAAGAGAAACATTGTAAAGGTGTAAATTATGATTCAAGCGCAAGAAAAAAATATTTGCAGCATTTTACTGTTATTCTTAAGTGTAATTCATGTATTGTGAAACTGCAGCTTCATGCTAACGCAAAATAAATTTGATTTGCATTCTTCAGACTTCAATTTTTCTGCGCTTTACACTTTTGACACCAGGGGTTAAAGCAAAAAAAAAAAATCCTGAGCCTTAACTTTTTAACCGGGGGAGGGGTGGGGCAGCACATGCAAAGCAGTGAACGTGGCTAATTTAACAATTGAAAGGAAAGTTATTGCTTTCTTTATTGAAACAGGCTTACAGAGCTGCGGGCCAGGCCGCTTCTGCCCTGCATGCCATGGCCTCACTTCAGGTCTATTAGGCCAAGCTACTCCGGCAGCTGCACGAGGGCAGTACTGACCCAGGGGTTTTGCAGGAGGCGCGCACTGCTACCGACCTGGTTCTACGGGCGACCAAGGACACTCCGCGCTCCTTGGGTCAAGTGATGTCCACTTTGGTGGTCCAGGAGCGCCACCTATGGCAGAACCTGGCAGACATGAAGGACTCTGATCGGGCTCAGCTCCTCAACTCCCCGGTCTCCCAGGATGGCCTGTTTGGCGGTAGAGAGCTTTGCCCAGCAGTTCTCTACTGCCCAGAGGCAGTCTGAGGCCATCAGACACATCCTACCACGTCGGCCCACTGCTGCCTCCACCCCGCCCCCAGCGCAGCCGCCTCAGCCTGCCTCCTCCACTCCCGCTCGGCCACAGCAGCAGCCTTCACCCCGGCCGCAGCAAGAAGATGGCCACAGAAGGGTGGCGCAATCCGTCTCTGCACCTAAGCCTGCCAAACGCCAGGCCAAGCGGCGTTCCTTAGATGGGCGACCCGGAGTTGGAGACGTCAGCTCGTCAGGAGATGGTAGCAGGACCACTCCTTCCCCCGGAGGAGGGCCGGGGGAGAATCCTTTGTTCTCATTTTCTTTTTGTTCCGCCACTGGCCCTGCGGCCCAATGGTACCCAAACCTTCACTAAAAGAGCTGTTTCCTCTACCTCCGGGTCCCAAGAGGCCACGAACGACAGTTGCCGACGTGTTTCCTCGCCGCTCTCATTCTCCTCTCCCCTTCCAGTTTCCATGCAAAGCCGGCCCGAGAACGCTTCGCCCTTCTCATGTCCTCTTTGCTACTTGGAGTCAGACGATTGCCTGCACTCCGCCCCCACTAAGGGATGCTATGCCTCCCATGCCGGGGCTGTCTGTTCCACCACGCTGCCCCACCGTGGGTATGCCTGTAGAACTAAATTAATTATAAAATGTTAAACCTCACAACTTAACCTTTAAACCATGAAATGGGATGAGTCGGAAGTATAATTTATTATATTATTTAAAACTGATTTATGTGGGTGAATTTTCACATTGGACTGAAGAAAAACTGCAGACAGGATTATTGAAAATGCACATTCATTCTCTGCCAGTAGGAGGTGCTTTTGGAATGTCAGAAATATATTATGGTTTCCCCACTGTAAACAAATCAGCTCAGCTCATAAATGATAGTTTATCAGGTAAAATGAAAATCCAATCGAAACTTTTCTGAAGACAATAAGTGCCCTTCAGAGGTTCATTCATATGAAAATAAAATTAGTGAGAATGAGAAAAGTGTGAAAAAATATAGCCTATACTAACGAGGAATGTCCATTGATGAGTTACCAGTGTAAGCTGTTATACGCTTAAGCGCGTAAATGTAAGTCATGTCGGCTCACTGCCTGTGTGCCCCACCCTCCCTGTGTCCTCTCACGCAGGTGTGCTTCGCAAATGAGGATCATCACGCAAATGAAGGGTGATTCCGGCGAGGAGCCCAACAGCAGCCCCTCCCCCTCAGGTGCCAGGGCCAAAGCCAGATGCCGAGCTAATCCACGTCCTCGCAAAGGCCATGGAGGGTCTGGGCCTCAAGTGGTCGGATCTGGATGAGCCCACCCATGGCCTATTGGTCAAATGGTTCCTGCCTGAGACCTGCCAGCAATCCTCCCACCAGCGCCTAGCCCCGTTCTTGCCAGCCGTCCAAGATGAGCTCACCAAAATGGATGAGCCCACTACCCGGTATGGGTGAACCCTTCTAATGCAGCAGCTATAATCACCGTTGATGGTGCTGACGAAAGTGGATACTCCAAACCCCCCCAGAAGAAGCAATCGCCTCGCATCTGTGCCCAGCAACTGCCCTCAGCTTTAAGGGCCATACAGTGCATGCATCCAAGCCCTGCATGACCACCTCGGCCATCGCCAACAAGGCTATTTCCTTGGAAGGATTTCGGAGGAGATATTCGCTGGAGAAGAGGAGAGTAGATAAGTAGACAGGTAAGTCAATGTAGGCGATGCTAGTAGCTGGACCAGAGGTAGTTTCCACTGTGTAGTCACGAGATCCTATGGTTAATGAAGCTAAGGTGTGTTATTATATATGGTGGCTGATTGGTGAGTGAATTACAAACAGGTGCCGGTGATTAATACTCTGAAGATGGGGTGCGCTGTGACTGGCTGGGGAATGAGCCTGACGGATCTGTGACATTGTTTCACTATTTCAAATTCACCTTTCAAATTTAACACTATTTTCAAACACTCGAGCCCTCACGTCGTTTAACATAATTGTGGGTGGGACTTACCGAAATTGACCAATCATTATTTTGACAAGCGTATGGTAAGCACCTATAGGAAGAGGGAAGATTAATAAACTGCCTGCAATCGACCATGAAAACTCATGTTAAATATATTTTAAAGCACATATACAAAGTTATATTGAAACTATATATTTTTAATTATTATCTTATGATAACATTTATCTGTAAAATTACTAGCTTCTCACTGGGTGGGCCACAGCTGAAAATGGGTGGGGCATTGCTCACCTGGACCCACCCGTAGCTTCGCCACTGATACAGATTGGTTCTACACAATCAATCAATTGTTTTCGCTTGTAAATCACGTTTACAGGCTTGCAGTGCTTTTGACCGTCTAATGGTGAAAACAATGTGCCAAAACTGTAAGCACTGAAAAATGGAAGTCTGAAGAATGCAGATCATATTTATTTTGCGTTAGCATGAAGCTGCAGTAAATGAATTTACCCATAACAACTTTTGCCATGTGAACATGTAAATAAATATCCTGTTACAAAATATATTCCATAGTGTAAAAATGATCAATAGACAAAAAGGTATATATCTATCTTTAATCTAATTATCACAGCATTTCAAAGCAAAAAAGTATTTTAGAAATTTCAAGACAACTCTTCAATCCTCTGGTAAAACAACTTGAATCTACAGCAACTCTTTAAAGTGCTCTATCATTTTCTCTCCATCAGATTCTCACCTCAGATCCTGAAGCTCACTCTGAAACTCCTATTGAAGAGGAGTCTTTACATCTGCAATCCACTTCACCAGAGCCAGGTACAGACCCTCTCAGACCTTGTGCTTAATCTAGCTGTATTCAGGTGATACTGGTATAAAACCATTTACCATCACTGATTCTTTGTTAATAACATTTCCAGTGTCTTCAGGCAGTTTGGATCTCTACCCTCAGACGAGTGACCCTCATCCTTCTCACCTGCTCTCCTCTCCACCTGGAGATATAGACCCTTACATCCCTACACATATGGTCTCTCCTGCACAATAGCTTCAACTACTGATGGAAATCCCACAGAGAGCTGGTGCATATATATATATATATATATATATATATATATATATATATATATATATATATATATATAAAATTCAAAACTGCCACATTGCTACCTGCTGCTTACCCACACTGAGGAGGAAAAAGAAAAACTTTCAAATCCATCCTTTCAAAACTTTTAAATTATGCTCCATAAAAGAACGGAGTACAATTCAAAATGGAATCTAATGTGAACATTAGCATGTATATAATTACAATTTTAGGTTTCATATTGTGTGACTGCAATAAATCACTGCAAAAATAGAAATGTCATCTCTAGATTTCTTTGTCTGGTCAATTGGTAAGACTGATTAATATGAATAAAAAGTATAGAAAATAGTAAATTGGCAAAATAAACACTTTATTGATGTATTTAATGTGTGTGGTTCTTGTCTATTTTTTTTTTCTCAGAAAGACTTCATCAGCTGAACACGACTCTTGATCACTCACAGTCTCGTTTTCATTCTAGTCAAAAATTAAATATGGCACTACCATGACTGAGGTCTTTTACTTTAAATAAAACTTTTATTTATTTATTCACAATCCTTTCCGCCATCATCTAATTTTATACTTTTTCTTTGTCAAGTTTTCCACCACAGTTGTTTGCTCTTCTGTTCCTTCTCCATTAGACTGTTTCTCTGATACAAAGATAATGTCCTCCCTTCTTCCTGTGGATGATTTTCTTTTTTCTTCTTCTCTTTAGTGTCAGTGCTCTGATTTTCCTCTGCTGTCACTCTTTTGTTGTACTTTTCTTCTCAGTTTTAACTGTAAGGCTGTGGAGGTGAGGATGTCTGACAGAGACACAGTGGCTTCTCTAAATCTCAACTTCCAACTTCTTGTTGCTGTCACTGCAGTGAAAAGTGAAAGTGAAGTGAAAACTTGATTTAAACATAATACAGACTGTAATAAATGCTCTATAGGTAAAAAAGAAGCCATATCTTAACATCATCCAGGCGTATATTCTCTGGCCCAAGGCTCATTTAAAATGGACTGTGGCAGAGTGGAAAACTGTTCTGTGGTCTGCAACAGTGCTTTGGTAGATGTTACATGTCAAAGTAACATCCACATGGATGGCAGGATCCAAGATTTCCCAGCAGAACATTGCCCAAAACATCACACTACCTACGCCAGCTTGCCTTCTTCCCATAGTGGATCCTGGTTTCATGTGTTCCCCAGGTAAGCGCACACACACCCAGCCATCCACATGATGTAAAAGAAATCGTGATTCATCAGACCAGGTCACCTTCTTCCACCGCTCCGTAGTCCAGGTCTTATGCTCACATGCCCACTGCTGGTGCTTTCGGCGCTTGACAGGGGTCAACATGGGCTCCCTGACTGCAGACCCATACGCAACAGACTTCAATGCACTGTGTATTTTCTGATCACATTTTTTTTTCCATCAGAAACAGCATTAACTTCATGAGCACTCTGAGCCACAGCCATCTCAGACATTCATGAAGAATTTGTACAATTTTGATTGCCTTAAATCAGTGGCAATTGAAGAACAAGCAGCCATTCTTGCAAGAGACACCAGAATGCTTTGTATTTGAGGGTTACATTTGAAAAAATGGACTAGTAATAGCAGAGCTGTACTTTCACCAATTCCTGAAGAGGAATGAGCTACTGATGTGAAATACTTAGATCTGGACAGTGGCCTGCTTCCCATGGAAAGAGCATTGGGAATTATATGGTGTACAAAGAATGACATTTAATTTTAAGATTGAAGTGCAAAACAAACCAGTGCAGGTTTGGGTGAGATGATGTACATCCTCCAATGAGCCACCAAATGCAGCACCAGCATAATATTAAGACATATATCTTCAGGAGAGATCTCTGTAAATGAGCAACTGTTCAATCTTCTTTTCAGAGTTTAGAGTTTTACATATTATGCTAGTCGTGTACTCAGAAAATGCTGAGTAAAGAATTGCTTGATATTGTAGGGTTGAAAATCAACCAAATTTTTTTTGTTTCCTGTCCCAAACCTATCATTCTGCTATCCTACAACATGAACCACTATAGTGAAACCATCCTTAGTCCTGATCAGACAGAATGCATTGTTTTTTTTTTTTTTTTCGTTTTTTTTTTGCATTTTAATTTGCATGTTGGCATTCAAACCTGAAAAACATGTTCTCTCTGACTGATAAGAATTAAAATGCAAATCTCTGTCTGACAGAATGCATTTAAAAAGATTCACTGCCAATAGAAAACAATTAAAAAAGGCGCCTCTCACTGAAAAAAAAACTTGTCTTAAAATGCAGTTTCAGAAATTATAATATGTTTTCAAAATTAGTTAATAAAGTTTTTCATGCTTAAAAATAAGGTGCTTTAGAAGAATATCAATGGCAATATATGCTAAACACTTCATGTACTCTTCCTGGCCACATTTCAAGCATCAATGTCTTCTGAGAAAAAAATACGGCATTATTATCACATCAGTTCACAACCCAAACACAGCCATCTATTATTGCTGAAGATTATTAAATACCCACTCAATACCATTCCAAAGAACAAAAGAATGATGAGAATGAATGATGAATTCTGATGGAACCACATTATTCCTGGAATACTCATTGATATGAATTTAGAGACTTAACCATAAATTATAACAATAAAGCAAGAGAGATGTAGATCAAGGAAGGAGGAGCTTTTAATAAAATGATTAGAACTTCCTTTTGTACGTTTTAGTATGTAAAATTTGAAACTCAAGAACACTTGTTTGTTATTTGGAATTCTTTAGATGTAGTAAACAAAACAAAAGGAAAAAATAAGATAAAATGTGTTATTTGAATTGAAAATAAACCTGGCTTACTGGCTTGTGACAGTGAAACCAAACAATGGGAGAGAAAAAAAAGTTTAGAATAGAGAGAAAAGTGCCTAAATGAAATACTAAGAACAAAACCATTTACACATCAACAAAACAGTATATGAGAAGTTACCAACTTTTTACTTTAGTTGGGCTCTTGAACTGACTTTTTAACTATAAGGTTTTTTTGTTAGTTTTTTTTTTTTTCCTGTTGTAACAATTTGTCTTTGGGACTTATAGCAAATTAAATAAAAAAAAGGAGACAAAGAAAAATAAAATCTGTTATTGTTGTTTATAAATTGATAAGAACAAACATTCTCTTATTCCTGATTCACTGATTTCATCCAGAATGAGTTTCATTTGAGTCTGAACGAGATCGAGAGATCTTCTCGTTCATGAATGAAATGACCGAACTGGTGCATGTCATTCGTGAACGGGTTGAATGAACTGATACAGCTCGTTCTTGAATGAAATGAACTGGTACACAGCCTATCTTGTTCATGAACGAAATGAATGAGAGTATACCGGGTCAGTTGGCCGTTTAGCAAGTAAATCTCGATCAGCAGATACAAATCACAGTTATAGGTACTGATGCAAAAAATGAGACTTCAATCCTGGTCAGACGGTGGGGTGGTATTTTAGTATGCAAATTTATTCAAAGAATATAGGAAATGAGAATACAACTCATAACTTGCAAACAGATTAGTAAGTATTAAAATCAGCTTCAAATATAGAAAATACAAATCCCAAAATTAATATAGTTTTAAAAGCAATCCATGTATGATGGATGTTGCCCAATTAAAAGTAATACAAAATGCATTATAATATTCAAAAGTAATCAAGATGTAAAAATAATAATACAAAGTATAGAACAATACCCTGTATATCAAAAGTCAAAAGTTATAATAGTATTCATATAATAACAAATAATATAATAATAATCATATCTGAGATGAATAAAACCTGAGAGAAGTTCAAAGTATTCAAGTGAGCCCGGAATCAGAGATAAAGAAGGTGAGAAAAAACTAAGTCCAGCTAGAAGGGTCTAGGCTGAACTCAGTCTGAGCGTGAGGAAGGAGGGGTGAATTGCCTCCTCTTATAGTCCTTCAAATCTGTATCAAACTCATGCCACGTCCCTGCAGCCACGTCTCAGACAGATATCAAAACATTCGTTATCTTTTTCCGAGAATACATATGAGCTCCTGCAGCCTAATTTCAGTTCCCTATTTATTAAGGTCAGCAGATTGTTTGTTTAAAGTCCAACTGTCCTGCCTCAGAAGATTAGTCGTCTTGTTCTCTCTTATCAAGAACCCACAGGGGGAATTAAAATAACTCCAAATAACAGATGTGTGGTGAAATATGAACGTCTCTGAATCATGCGGTTTTTAGAAGTATAAACATTTCGTGGAAATCTATATCTTTAACTTTTCTTAATTCCATATTGGTATAGAAGTCTTCTAAGTCTAAAGTTCAGCTGAGGCCTTCAGCACAGGCTGTCCTGTACTTTTAAGCACGTAGCAAATGCACACATGACAGAAGTCATAATTTGGGTTACACCAGTCCCCCACTCGAGTCTTGACAAAAAGACTCGCACCCAAAATCCTTTCCCTTGAAAATAAGATACATAATAGTCAAAGGTAACAATAATGAATACATAGTTGTAAATATAGACATGCATGCATAAGAGTGAGTTAAATAAAACATTTCAGATAAGCACTTAATCGTGTAAGCATAAAGGAAATATAAAAGTGAATGAATCTTTTCAGGTAGATTGTAGATACCTCTTTAACCCCAGCCGCGTTAAGTTGACAGGAATTCTTCACCAAGCTGATCAGACGAGGAGCACTAAAAGCATCCGACCCCTGACCTCACCTGGACTTTTGCTGGGTCGAGGACTTACTACAGCATACCCTTCTTTCCATCTCTAAACTTATCATCATACTTTCTCTTCTTAATGGGTAGCTTCTTAAGATATTTGTCCTTATCAGATTGGGGTATCATGTCGCAAATTTCCAAACTTTCGTTGATCTTTTTCAACATCTCGTATCTTTCCTTACCCTTCACCTCTAATTCATACATTTCTTCATCATTGCTGATAGCAATAGGAGTAAAAGAATCGTTTTGATCAATAATCTTGTGAGGCATCTTGATGTAGGGATTTGTAAATCTATATATCAGCTGGTAGATTAAAGCACAAGTCTCTCAGATGATGTAGAGCTAGCGTGCGATGTGATGACGATGCGTCCAGTTCTTGGGATCAAACACTGATGTCCAGCTACGAGCACAGCAACCACTCCCGAATCGTCAATGCGCTGCACTGTTGCAGAAGTCACACCAAAGGGTCACCCTTAGAACCAGTCGTGTGGTAAATGTACGCAGGATAGGTTCCGTATCAGCATGCACTTATACCTGTTTAGTTTTAGAGTAGTAGGAACAGAAATATGTGGAAACAAAAAGAACACAAACACAAACACACACACACAAACATATAATGCCAAAGCGAAGCGACAAACATTACATATAACATTTTTACACACACACGAATAAGGACACAACAAGACAGATAAAACAACATTAATCACAATTGTTACATGTAAACATTATGGTTTTCAGTTTCATTTCATCATTTTATAAACAAATAAATACATTAGATCCAGGGGAACTCAGCATTGGAAACCTGGAGAGAAGTAAACAATTAATCATTAATCATTGTTCGTCCTTAGTAGCAATTCGTCTGATAGAGCTTACACCTGTTGGACAAATTCACAGTGAAAACGTTATCATTAACAACCTAAGGAACAGATATTGTGAATTTTGGTTAATTTTGATTCTCCAGAAGCAAGTGAACAATCACTAAATAAATAATCGATAATTGAATCAATCAATTATTACACTCCTGACATAAGTCAGACCCTCAATCACCTCACAGAGGTTGAAAACAAACATTGATTACAACCTTAATTTTAGAAAGGGTACCCTTAGTCTATAAAAAGAAAATCTATTGTGCATTGAGAGATATTGTTAGTATAAGCAAGCTGCAACAGGGGCTTCACTTGTGCAAGATGCTTCCATCGAGTCAAGCCTGGCTCGATTTCAATGAGTAGAAAGAAAAGTTGGAGTAGTCAGCAACACTGAGTAAGGACTTTCATACCTGGAAGACATTGGACCTAAATTCCCTCTTTCTGAACCATTACTTTGTCCCCCACTTGTACAGGATTTTAGCCGTTAAATTAAATGCAGCAGTCTTTAAGTCTCCCGCAATTTGGACGCTGAGGGCACTGAACGGGCATCCTTAAATGCGCATAATGTGTACCCATGATCAGAGGGTACAAAAATAAAATCTACCTGTCAATGTGTAAAAGGTCCTCGCGGGCGAGGACTGTGGCTTATTGATATCATACCTCTTCATAATCGTGGCTTTGTTTGTAAATG
Source organism: Carassius auratus (assembly GCF_003368295.1). Lineage (NCBI taxonomy): Eukaryota > Metazoa > Chordata > Actinopteri > Cypriniformes > Cyprinidae > Carassius > Carassius auratus. Next base: position 123,526 of record NW_020527948.1, read on the forward strand.
ATGGATATATCTGGACAGTCTGTCCCTCACAGTCTGTAACATCTCTGGTCAAAACCATGTTTGTTGTAACATAGTATTAGTTTTATGAACCCCTTGGTGTGCAGTCCTGTGGTATAGATCAATTAATATCTGCTAGGCGGAACACCCTTTTCATTTAGAGCATTAATTCCTTCTTCAGTTAAAATAGCTCCTAACCTTTTTGACATATTTCATTATCTTCATTTGTGTACAATTTAGATAGGGTTTCTGATCCTGCACAATTTGGATGAACAGGGAAAATTGCAGTTACCTCTCCAAGTGATGCACCCTTGGCCGCCTCTCTCACAGCCTTATCAGCTAGCGAGTTTCCTTTTGCCCACCAATCATTGAAAGTACTGTGACCTGTAACCTTGCAAACCGCAACACTGTTAGGTGAAATTTTCTCGCACGTTTCAAGAATTCAAGAATTTCTTTAATAATGGTTTGATGACTTATTGGCATACCGGCGATGGTCAGATAACCGCGACGTTTCCAGACAGGGCCATAACTCCGCACTACATGATAACTGTAGCCACTGTCAGTAAAAATATTCACATAAATGGAGCTATTTTCGCTTGCAGTTAATTTAAATGTAAAATTTAAAGCAGCTTTCAAAGCATGCAGTTCAGCAATCTGAGCACTTCCTCCCCATAGCGACCCTTCAGCCAAGACTTCGCCCATCCTCCCCTCTACTACCGCCCAACCTGTGTAGCGTGTTTCCCCCTCATAAAAGCTGCTGCCATCCACGAACATGTCCATGACATACAGATCTCATTTCTGACGAAATGTCCTCTGTCACAAATAACCACCTCAGCACAGTCATGTGCACTCCCTTCGTTCTCCATCAGGGAGGCAGGGTTCGTCCGGTTAGGGTTATCTGTAACAACAGTAAGCTGAGGACTCATTAGAGCAGTTTCCCACTTAGCAGGTCGCTGATTTGAGATCGATTTCACCTTTGTTTCAGGTAGCAAACGTAAAAAGCGATGTGGGGTATGTAAAATAGTCTGGTTGTAGCCGACGATGTGCTCAGTGATCTTCAGCGCCCACTCTGCACAGTCCAACGCCATCAAGCATGGCGTCTGTCCTTTCATAGAAGAAGGAATCACAATTGAATAATATCCAATAGTTCCAAAACTTTTGTCACCTTTATGCTGTCCCAGCACGCAGTTGTAAGCATTCGGGCCTACATGTGTCCAAATGTGGAGCGGTTTTGGTCATTTAACACAGGAGAGGAGGCTAGTGCGGATTTGAGAAGAGTGAAAGGCTCAGCCATGTCTGCTGTCCACTCTAGAGGGGAAGCACCCGGAAGGCCTCCCTTAAGAGCCTCGGTTAGAGGTTCAGCCAAATCAGAAAAATCAGGGAAATAAACCCGATTAAAATTAAATAGCCCCATTAATGATCTTAAACCAGTAACTGTGGTTGGCTTCTTTAATTTTGTAATTGTTATGACCCGATCTGGAAGAGGTCTTTCTCCCTCACGACCAACACTCTGACCTAAAAATGTAATAATGGTTGAAACAGCTGTACTTCCTGTTTGTTCAGGAGGAAGCCAGCCTCTTGAAGTGCTCTCAAAAAGAGAGTGAGTACACTCAGATGCTGCACCTTATTTGGAGATGCAAAAAGAATGTCATCACAATATTGAATTATAACGGACGGCGCGCACGATTTTTTTTTTAAATGGTTGACTGATTGGCAACAATGGGGGTTGCTTTGGTGGTCACAGCATTCAATGCGGTGTAATTTATAGTAAGCCTATAGTTATCGTCTGGCTTTTTTTTACAGGCCACAGGTGAATCACATTGAGAGGCACATCTTACCACAATCCCTGCTTTCTCGAGCTGGCTCACAATTGCCTGTGCCACGAGGATACTGGAATACTGGAGGAGGTACAGGACCTGAAACATTTAGAGGTTTAATTCTGCAAAGACCAACATCAAGTTTAGAAGTTGACCACAAATCTGAAAATTTCTCAGAAAAATATTGTATCATTGGAGAGTCAGTAGACTCTTTCTCATTTGCTGTAACAGCTCCAATGTTAAATTTAGGAGTTCCATTTTTCTGACGACTGGAATGGGAACTGGCAAAATTTGACTAACTATTTGATTTAGTTAATAAAATATCTGCTTCCAATTTCTCCAATATATCCATTCCCACTACAGTGCCAACTTGACTTTCTCCAACCCAGAATTGCACCCGAAAGGGTTTGCTTAAGTGGATAAATTATTAAGGGAATTAATTGAGACTGTGTGAAAAGACTGCCATCAGATAATCCTCGAAGAGTCATGTGTTTATTTGTAAAATGTAGATTAGAGTAGCTAAATAAATATGTAGCTATGATCTCAAGTGCTTTGGTCAGCCTGTGGCATCAGCAGCTTAAGCTGTGCCTGCATGTCGACTTCCTTTTCTCTGCATCACCTCTATTTTCAGAGCGAGGCCGAAGGGGTGGGGGGGGGGCTACTTTGGTAGCCGTCGCTGTTGCTGAAAAGAGGAACCTTTTCAAACATTTTAAAACCCTCGCTCTCCATCTCGCTCAGGGCACCTATTTACGTAGTGGCCTGTTTCCTGACAATTATAACAGGTAATTACAGAGACAGAGGGCGATCCAATCGCATCATCTGCTCTTTTCGTTTGGTCAACAATATCTTGAGCTCTGGTTCCCCACGTGTGCAGTGTGTAACAGTATATGAGATTTCAAATCAACAGCTTCTTTCGTAGCAACAAACTCTTTCAAAACTCATGTGAAATGCTCAGTATATTTAACAAAGGGCTTGTTAGGGCCCTGTCTGATCAATGTTACATTAGTAAAAAGTCCTGATCCAATCACATGCTGTACTTCAATACGCAGTTCGTTAAATTAAGTAGCAAAATCATTTGCGGTTGTAATTAGTACAGTTAAATTTCATAATTGGCAGCGTGTTTACAATGCTAGGTAAATCACGCACACCAATAGTTCGATAGACCCCCACTTGGCCACCTGCTTATAGCATGGTAACCTTGAATATAATTTCACATATTTGCCCCACTCAGCCTCAGCTTCTTCCAAACTGCCAGGAGAAATAACAAACTATATTCACAATTCTCAGAAATCTGTTACATTTCTGCCAGTTATAAATGTCATCAATCTTAGGAGCTTTGCCTATATCGGCTCTCGGCTCCTTTGTTACAAGATTTTTAATAAATCCCACATATCTTATAGCCTCTCTAGCTGCTTGCGCTAAATTATAAACCTGTACAATTCTACCATTTCTGTCTGTCAAAAGCCCTTTGACTTTCCTTATCCATAAACAACATAAAACACGTGCCTATTTCTTCTGTTCTTTGTGATCAGTAATTTCCTTCAACCTGTTAAATGTCACCCCGTCCCGAATACGGGACGCCTGCGTTGACTATACTATATTACAATCAAATCAAATCTAATCTTGACAAACTATATACCATTGGAAAAGTCTAAGACTCTCAAATATATATTTTACCAATATTCTTGTTAACAGACTATGTAGGAAAAGTAATAAAATTAATTTATGACAAGAGTACACCCTCAGAAATCTACATTACAAAAGAAGACTTCCTCGTTGCCTTTTTCTCTATCACATTTTATAAATCATCAAAATTCATCCTTTAAATCCCATTTTAAAATCAGACATTGCATTACCATGTAAATGGCACATCAAAATCATGTTTACAAAATATTTTCGGTCATGAATTGTAAAATTTTAGGTTTGTATTATGCAAATTCAAGTCTATCTTCAAAAACGTGAGTGACAGTTAAGGGGTCAACACCCATTCACTCTGTCTGCGTGGAATCGAAATCTCTCTAAATCCATCTTTAACCATTTTCTGTCTTATTTCTTCTACATTACATATTCTTTTGGAGTTTCTTTTATTTGAACAGGTGCCATTATCTCATGTGCTGACAAATCCAACAAGGAAAAGGTTTTATTCAATTCAGATACACTTAATTAAACTTAATTCTTTATTTATCTTAACTTATTTTTACTTATCTTTACTTATTTTTATTTATCTTTACTTATTTTACTTAATTCCTTTACTTATTTTACTTAATTTCTATTTATTTTTACTTAATTTCTACTTATTTTTACTTAATTTCTACTTATTTTTACTTAATTTCTACTTATTTTTACTTAATGCACCGTCTGACAATTTATTGATCTAAATTTATTCGCAAGGTGGGGTTCTGTTTGTGTCGAAAACTGCCAAGTCTAATCCCAGAGATTATATCCAAAAACAAGAGAACGGCATTCAGACCCGACCAGCACGCTGTAAGTAAACCCTCACAGCGCGTGTCTCAAAATACTGTTGCACTTTCGGTTTAACCCAAAAGTGCTCGCAATACACCCCCGGTAACCCCGCAGGATGTAAAGCGCAGATATTTATCCACACTACCAGTAACCCTCAATAGTGAACAACACATTTAATGCCGCGGATCACCGTCTCGTCCCCCAGCGCGCGCTGATTTTTCAATTACGGTTAAACCACCGTCTACGGTTATACCACCGGCTATGACCCAAGCTCGTTCTCTTGCTGCAGTCAAGAATAGTGAACGAGGTGGGTCCACAGATATATCTCCTAGACCCGGCAGGCAACACCACAGAAGCCCATGAAGAGAAAAAGATGAGCTACTCACCTCTCTTTATTTTGCCTTGCGTTTGCATCAAAACTTTCAATGAAATGAAAACTTCAACGATCCCAGCGGTGCCTCCAAAAACTGATGCAAAAAATGAGACTTCAATCCTGGTCAGACGGTGGGGTGGTATTTTAGTATGCAAATTTATTCAAAGAATATAGGAAATGAGAATACAACTCATAACTTACAAACAGATTAGTAAGTATTAAAATCAGCTTCAAATATAGAAAATACAAATCCCAAAATTAATATAGTTTTAAAAGCAATCCATGTATGATGGATGTTGCCCAATTAAAAGTAATACAAAATGCATTATAATATTCAAAAGTAATCAAGATGTTAAAAATAATAATACAAAGTATAGAACAATACCCTGTATATCAAAAGTCAAAAGTTATAATAGTATTCATATAATAACAAATAATATAATTATAATCATATCTGAGATGAATAAAACCTGAGAGAAGTTCAAAGTATTCAAGTGAGCCCGGAATCAGAGATAAAGAAGGTGAGAAAAAACTAAGTCCAGCTAGAAGGGTCTAGGCTGAACTCAGTCTGAGCGTGAGGAAGGAGGGGTGAATTGCCTCCTCTTATAGTCCTTCAAATCTGTATCAAACTCATGCCACGTCCCTGCAGCCACGTCTCAGACAGATATCAAAACATAGCCTAATTTCAGTTCCCTATTTATTAAGGTCAGCAGATTGTTTGTTTAAAGTCCAACTGTCCTGCCTCAGAAGATTAGTCGTCTTGTTCTCTCTTATCAAGAACCCACAGGGGGAATTAAAATAACTCCAAATAACAGACGTGTGGTGAAATATGAACGTCTCTGAATCATGCGGTTTTTAGAAGTATAAACATTTCGTGGAAATCTATATCTTTAACTTTTCTTAATTCCATATTGGTATAGAAGTCTTCTAAGTCTAAAGTTCAGCTGAGGCCTTCAGCACAGGCTGTCCTGTACTTTTAAGCACGTAGCAAATGCACACATGACAGAAGTCATAATTTGGGTTACACCAGGTACTGTGCACATTCTTGTTTTCATATTTAGCTACAGAACATAACGCCACATTTAATCCCTGATTTATTAATGTGAATATATTAGGCTATAAATGAACTATCTGACCAAACAATTAAAATGTTAATTATGCAAGAAAACCTCGTACTTTGTTCATCTGAACAACTTAGACTATTTATTTAATGAATATGCAAACATTTTAATAAAGCCAAATCAGTTTTTGTAACAAGTGAATACGTTCGTTGACTTAAGACATAACATTTTTCACCATCTGCTGGCTTATTTGTGTAATATGAAGAAATGGTCCCTGAACGAATCAGTGAATGAATCTGAACTAACCATTTTGGTGAACAAAATGAAAATGAACAAATCTCTTGAAAGAATCACAATTTTCACCACTACTTTAAATCATTATGTGCTGGTTGTCATATCACTGATCAGTCTTAGACTGCAAAATATATAATGCATTCATATAACTGGACTCCGAATGTATCCAGCAGTACTTTAAGTCAGTCTAGCAGATTATGGTTACTAGAAATAGCCAACATCACTTGACCAACCACAACAATTTTGCTAAAACACATACATGTAAGGGAAACAAGTAAATTAACTCAAAGGGAATCGTTTAAGATTGTAAAGGGAATTTGAACAGAATACTGTTTCACGGCTGATCACTGAAACGGCCAGTGAAACGAGCCTTATAACATCAAATCTCACTGTAAAAAGTGAACAGTTGGATATACTTCAAAATATACTTCAATTGGTCACACCTAAAGAAATTGCTGCAAGAGAACTTTCTTTAATACCTCGAATGTAAACTGAAGTGGTTTTGGATAAACCAGATTGATGATGTATATCATCCCAAGAAGCAAGGCACAAGCTGATGTGGATGAAGGCAGCTCATTCAGAACTTTAACACCCTTGATGATGACACCTATGTCAGCCTGTGGTTCGTGATGTTCTCCCCAATCCTTCCAAATAACATACACCGCCATGGTGAGCTGCTCCAGCTCACCCTCGCAATAATCTGCTGGTTCTCCTAAAGTAGTGTACATTATTATAATTTTTTTTTTTTACATTTTTCATTCATAACTATAAAACACATTTTGTACTTTCTGAAAAATCAAAATAGAATATGCGAACTTTCAACTCACAAGGTATTCCTTGAGGATTTCCCCCAAGGAAAATGATGAAGGCCTTCAGGACACACACTCTTTTCATGTGAATGATTTCAGTCTGTGATAAAGCAATCGATAACAATTAGCTTTACACCCTAATATATTTAATCATTCTTAATTAAAGGGACACAATAGTTCACCCAAACATTCTAATTTGCTGTTAATTTACAGGCCATCCAAGATGTATGTAGGTGACTTTTTCTTCAGTATAGCAGTTTTTTTTTTTTTTTTTTTTTGTCAATTGCTAGTCACTTTGAGAGTAAAAAAATATATATATATAATTCTTGCATAGACCGAATCGTTTCGCTTCATAAAACCTCAATAAATTGTCAGGACCCACAGGTATTAATTTTGTTTTGCCTGTGTTTTAATTTTTTTTTTTTTATTCTTTTTGACTTGCATTAAATAAAATCACAGATGACCACAGTTTCAGCTAAAAAAAAAAAAAAAAACTACCTTTTACTGTTCTACTGAAGAAAAAAGTCACCTACATCTTGGATGGTAAATTACCAGACTGTTTTTTTTATGAGTGAACTATCACTTTTATATCATCCATATTGATTGGGTGGTGATGACAATTTCACATTTCCATGCTATAAAACAAGTACTTAACAATTAAATGTTACTGTTAAACATACTGTGACTAAAATAAGATTTTGTAGTTGATATTGATGTAAAAAACACAGACGTACCTGATCCAAAATGTGAAAAATTGCAGCAGTCTTCTCAGGGGTTGCTCGAATTTCTCCGATTAGTTGACTCATATATACATCTAACTGTGCAAAGAATATGTCGTCCAGTGGAAAAGCCATAACCCTAAGGAACTGTGCATTGATCTGAAATTAGAAAAAAAAGTCAACAACTGTCAAAATGCACATGCAAAATTGTATTATATCAACTCAAATAGTGTATTTAGCCAGTAAAACTAGAACTTTAACTTCGTTTACTCGTAATGCCTGAAAAGAGCAAGCCACCTCGCCCTGAAATCCCTGACACTGAGCTCCTGGTTCACTACCTCCTGCTGTCTGTAAGCAAACGTTTTAACAAACAAATTTTGACCTTTGTTAAAAAAACAAGACTTCTTTGTTGCCTTTTTCTCTTTCTCATTTTAGAAATCATGAGAAATTATATATCAACTGAAAACTTAAAATCTCAAAATTCATCCTTTAAAACAAATTTTAAAATCAGACATTGCATTACCATGTAAATGGCACATCAAAATCATGTTACAAAATGTTTTCATTCATGAATAATAAAAATTTAAGTTTGGATCGTGCACTACAAAGTCAATGTTCAAAAATATGAGTGACAGTTAAGGGGTTAAGCTATTCAATAGTTATTAAATAGTTATTAAAAATACATACACAATAAGTGATGTGAGCAGATCCCATTTCAATCCCATGTGTGAAAAAAAAATGTAGTTAATAATTTAATCCATTACATTACACATTTTAGGTAATACAATCAGTAGAGCTGTGCAATTTTACAGAAAAAGCATTATACGATACTTTGTTAAATGATGTGATATTCGATATGCAATACAATATTTCCTTATTCAATTCAATTCAATTCAATTTTATTTATATAGTTATTTTTACAATACAAACAGTTACAAAGCAACTTTACAGAAAATTATGTTCCTACAATATTTAGTAGTAGCTTATAAGTGGTGATTGTCAGTTTGTGCACGTATGATAGGATTTTTAGAAAACTTAATACAGGATGTAGTCAGCCAGAGGATGAACATTATAAATAATTAATAATTATTATATGATGCAGTCACACTTGTTTAACCCAAGCTAAAGAATAAGAATGCGCATTTGATCAGATGCAACTACACTCACAATTTAAGACATACATTATTTGAATGCTTGGCGAAAGAGGAGCATTTTTAATCTAGATTTAAACAGAGAGAGCGTGTCTGAACCCTGAACATTATCATTATCATTTCAAAAGACAAGTTGCTGTCTAATATAACACACAGATTTTTGACTGTAGAGGAAGTAACAGTACATCCGTCTAGTTGCAGATTGTAATCTACAAGATTCTGTGTAGTGTTTTTTGGTCCAATAATTTATATCTCTGTCTAATCTAAATTTAATTGGAGAAAATTATTTGTCATCCAATCTTTTACATTTTTAACACAATCTGTTAGCTTAGATAATTTAGAAGTTTCATCTGGTCTCATTGAGATACATAGCTGAGTATCATCAGCATAACAGTGGAAGCTAATTACATATTTTCTAATAATATTACCAAGGGGCAACATGTATATTGAGAATAGAAGGGGACCTAGGACGGATCCTTGTGCACTCCATATTTTACTGATGATAAATGAGATGGCTCCCCATTTAAGTAAACAAAATGGTAGCGATCGGACAGGTAGGATCTAAACCATCTTAGAGCCTGCCCTTGAATACCTGTATAGTTTTGTAATCGATCTATGAATATGTCATGATCTATGGTTTCGAACGCAGCACTAAGATCAAGTAAGACTTGTCACGCTGTCTAATCTCTGTTTCCCTGGGTGTCCACTAATGGGCTCACTTCCCCTTAGGCACTTCACCGTAGGCACTAGATTTCCTCTAGTCTTATCCTGTCATCACAGTAATTGCACTCCGCTAATTGCACCAGGTGCAGGCACTCTATTGTCATTAGCCTCCTTATAAATTCCAGTCTTTTCCTGTTGTTTGTATGGAGTCCTTTCCGTTCGTATGTTCAGCCTTCTCATCTTCCGAGATTCCTCCTTGTCTTCCCGTTCCTTTTCCTTTCCTGTTCCCTCTTTTGTTTATTTGTTCATTTGTTTTTGGACTTGTTTTTTGGTTTTGACCTTTGGAGTGTTTTTGACCACAATTTGGATTTTCCCTTAATAAATTACCTGCAATTAGATCTCTCGTTCTCCCTGTGTCTCTCTGGGCAACGAGCGTCAAAAGACTAGAAATTAGATGCAGCCTTGATCTGACGTTTATTATCTGAAATCAATTTAAATTTGATTAAAAAAATATACAAAAATTATATGTATATGTTTAATATTCTTTCTTGGAAAAGAAAGCATCCTACAGCATTTCATAAAAACAAATTTAATTAGAGCTGAATTAAGGGGAGGACGTTTTTAATAGTTTTACCTCATATGTTCTTTTTTGTAATCCATAGAAGCATCGGCGTGATCTCGCTTCTGAATTGCAATAGCAAAAATGCATCACAGACAAATGTCTGAATATTATTGCATATAAAATCATCTGGCGACTCTGGTGAGATAGCAATATAATGTCTAGCAATAACAAATGTAGGCTGTGTGTGTTTTCTTAATCTCTCCAGTAGCCTACCGACAGCAGAGCCGTTAACATCAGAGCTTATCAAAGACTATAGAATACCCAAGACATGTCACTCGAATAGTTTTGAATTGGGAAAAATACATTGCTCAATATGGCCTCTCTATCAAAGGAAGCCCTGCCTTCTGAATGAAAGAGCCAATCGGTAATGTGTAAAATCAATCACTGCAGGTGCCTATAGAAGTCCTGGTTGCTATAGAAAGAGTCAAGGTTCGGAGATGCACACTTAGGACTGCACACACACACTGGTTGGTCTAGCCTGAAAGAATAGTGTGATGAGTGGGGCAGGGCCGAGAGCTGTGGGAACAGAGCGAGGTCGGTGGAGTGATTTGGATATGAGCGACACCTGCTCCACTCGTCACAAATAGCTTTTTTAACGCTGTTTGAGCACAAGAAATAACATTATGGGACAGTTGTCAGATTTCATTGGTGATTTCAAATATGAAATTTAATCGGAAGCTTGACGAACAGTTTTGGAGAATTTGATGTTTCCCCATTCAGATAGGAGCTGCAATTTCATGACAGGAGGCATTTCAAAGGTGGCTGCCAAAGTATGGTTGGGTACCGAAACCCAGTGCCAATATGGTACCCATGGAACCGGTATGCACCAACCGAATCAGAACGCAGATTTTGGTGCCTCTTAAATGCCTGAGCGATCGATGGAAAATTTGTCCTGGTTCTCTGAAATGTACACAAGAAGCATGGGCATCGCTAGGCTTCTTTAGCGGGGCTATAGCATTTAGCTCCATAAACTGTACACAAATTCGTGATCGCCTCAGAGTCAGTCCACTTAAATTTTATATGAAAACAGTGGCAGACCTGTCTCCTCCCCTTCTTTCAGCGCGCTCTTCAATCCGCAGACCGCGAGCAGACTCAAACAGAAACCGAGGAGACAAGGTGTGTGTTTATCGATAGATTGTTCGAATATCTGTATCTGTGCAGTTTTTTGTCATAAAAACAGTTTACAAAAGGTCACGAGGTAGCAGTCGGTTTCCCATCTACTCTAAAGTTTTGCTGTTCACCACTCATCACACCACAGCTGTTTATTCCAGTGAAAATATACCCCTTAACACGTATGAACGCATACTTCAATTACACATATTTATATATACTTAATTTAATTATATGTACGTTATACATACTCTATTGTGCAAAAGTCTTAGGCACGTTAGTATTTTCACCCCAAAGAATTGTGTTCGGACAGTTATTTATATATTTTGCTTTAGTATGTCAGTAGGAAATATCAGTTTACATTTCCAAACATTCATTTTGCCATTAATTTTAATAATCATCTAGTGAGATTTTTGAATGCACAAGATGTCTGACAACAGACGGTGCTTCACAAAGAGATCTGCTTGTGCATTCAAAAATCTCACTAGATTATTATTAAAATGAAAGGCAAAATGAATATTTGGAAATATAAACTGAAATTTCCTGTTAAAACCAATCGATACCCAACCCTACTGCCAAGTGGCATGACATGCATTAAAGGTTTGTTCACCCAAAAATTAAAATTAGACTGTGTTTTACTTAACCTCGAATCATCCTACTGTAGGTGTTTATGACTTTCTTCATTCAGACGAATCCTGCTGGAGTAATATAAAAAACTGTCCTGGCTATTCCAAGCTCTATCATTGCAGTCAGCTGATGATGCAGTTAAACAGTCCACATGTCGTCAAATAACAAGTTAGTTAGTAATAATTAAGTAATAAAATGAGAGCTGATGGTAAAGCTTTGTATGCTACAACAGAATATACACTGCCATAATACACAACCACAGAACGTAACAGTACCTAAATGATGCAGTACCTTTTTCTTAGAGTAAAGAAGGGGTAAAGAAAGTACAAAAGTGTCCCTTTGAGTGTATTGCCTCACAGTGGCTTTAGCAATTATTTCTTTCTTTTTTTCTCTGATAGTGTTCCTTCAACAACTCAGATATGCAAATCAAGGGTGTGCCAGAGTTTGAGTCCAAAGTTGTTTTTTTCTTTTCCCATTTTTGATATTTGAGCATTGTTAATATTTGGTTTCACTTTCAAAAGCAGCCAGGTTTATTTTCAATTCAAATCACACATTTACATTTTTTGCTTTTGTTTTGTTTACTACATGTAATGAATTCAAAATCACAAACAAGTGAAGATTTCAGATGCAAAAGCATCTAAGTGCTATCTGAAATTTTCATCTAAAATTAGGATTTTTATCAACCTCCTATGCTTAGATTGAGTCATTTTACTTTAATGGCAATGTGCAGGTCCTTTTCCAGGCTGATAAAGTGAAACTGAATATAAATATAGAAGCCTGATAAAAATCCTAATTTTAGATGAAATTTCAGATGGCACTTAGTGTCATGATTCTGCCCTCGTGTCCTTGATTTTTCCTAGTCTTGAGGCAGGATCATGACAGACCCGTGTTTTGTGTACAAGCGCATGGCCTTGTCTTTGGGCCATGTGCTTGTGTTGTATCGTTCCCTTGCCCCGCCCCCCTTGTTAACCTAGTCGTGTCTTGATTGTCCTATCTGTAACACCTGTCGTGTCTTGATTAGTACCCCTATTTAGATCTCCTAGTGTGCTCTGTCTTGCGTCGGTTCATTGTCATTGTGATTGTACCTCAACTGTGTCCTACAATTGTGATTGTGTGTGAGATTGTGCTGTACCCGCTGAAGTCCTTGTATTACCGTGAGTGTTTATAGTTAGTATTTAGAGTCCTTGTTTATCTTGTCAGTCCAGTCCTGTTTTAGTTATTTAGTCTTTACCTTGCTCCGTGTTTTCCCCCTCGTGGGTTTTGTTTTCCCCTTTTTGTAATAAACCCTTTGTTTGAGAATCCCTGTCTGCACCTGAGTTCCTCCCTTACCAAGATCCTGACAGAATGAACCGACCACAAAGGAACTCAGCAGACAGGAGGCAATGCTGGATGGCATCAGCCAGCCAGCGAGATTGTTTTGAGGGCTCTCGCCTTGTGGTGTTCCGGGGGACCAGGGGAGGTCGTTCCGGAGCGAGCGGGCGAGAGGAGGAGCCCCAGAGGTCCCCACCTACCCAGCTGCCCACGGTCCCAGAGGGTCGTGTCCTGGCCGTGGCAACCCTGGGGGATCAGGCAAGTCCCCCCCAGAGTCCTGAGGCACCTCCCACTACCTTCAGTCTCCCCAACAAGCGAGGGAGACGGTTTTCATGGGAGTCGGTTTCAGAGTCTTCGGCGTCCGAGTCTGCCCTGTCCGAGACCAAACTCCCCCAACCCGCCTCTGACCCAGCTGTAGCCTCTGCACCGCGCCCGAGGAGGAAGAGGAAGAAGGGGCCTGCCTGTCCTGTGACCCTGTCTCCTCCCGAGCCAGCAGCGGTGAGCGCTGGCGTGCCCGTGCCAGCAGCGGTGAGCGCTGGCGTGCCCGTGCCAGCAGCGGAGAGAGCTGGCGTGCCCGTGCCAGCAGCGGTGAGCGCTGGCGTGCCCGTGCCAGCAGCGGAGAGAGCTGGCGTGCCCGTGCCAGCAGCGGTGAGCGCTGGCGTGCCCGAGCCAGCAGCGGTGGGCGTGCCCGAGCCAGCAACAGTGAGCGTGCCCGAGCCGGCAAAGAAGAGAGCTGCAGTCGTGAGAGCGGAGGAGAGAGCCGCGGCCGACTCTGCAGCAAAGACTCTTGTACAGTCGGTCTCATCCCATAAGGAGCTGCCTATTATCCTAGCTGCTAAAGCTTTTTCTGATTATTTGTCCCGTCTTGTCCAAATTTTAGAAGTCCCCGTCAGTCCTGTTTTGTCCCCTGACCCTGTCCCCAGAAGTCCTAAGTGTCCAGCCGTTGTCTCCCCGTGTCCCGTTGATGTGGCCCCGTGTCCCGTTGATGTGGCCCCGTGTCCCGTTGATGTGGCCCCGTGTCCCGTTGATGTGGCCCCGTGTCCCGTTGATGTGGCCCCGTGTCCCGTTGATGTGGCCCCGTGTCCCGTTGATGTGGCCCCGTGTCCCGTTGATGTGGCCCCGTGTCCCGTTGATGTGGCCCCGTGTCCCGTTGATGTGGCCCCGTGTCCCGTTGATGTCGCCCCGTGTCCTGTTGTCCCCCCGTGTCCAGTAGACGTTGTCCCCTCGTGTCCAGTAGATGTTGTCCCCTCGTGTCCAGTAGATGTCGTCTCCCCGCGTCCCGTAAGTCTTGCCCCGCGTCCCGTAAGTGTTGCCCCGCGTCCCTTGTCTGCTCCCGTCATGTCCCCGGTCAGTTGTCCCGAGACCCCTCCCCGCCCCTCACCACCCAGACCTGCCCGTACCCCCCGTCGTCAGCCTTTGTCCTGTCCTCCTAAGATTCCTACCCCTCCCACCCGCCCTGGTCTGTCCCCCATGAACTTTGTGGTCCCGCCCCCTCCCCTTCCCTGTTTGTTTTTTTTGATTTGTCACCCTAACCCTGCCATCGTGTATTCATGTCTGCCTTTGTTATTTTTTGTCATGTCTTGTTGGTTTGTGTCGGTGTCCCAGTCCGTCATGTCAGTCATGTCTAGTGTTTGATGTTCCCTTGAGGAGCGTCTGGAAGCCGCTCCTTAAGGGAGGGTTTCTGTCATGATTCTGCCCTCGTGTCCTTGATTTTTCCTAGTCTTGAGGCAGGATCATGACAGACCCGTGTTTTGTGTACAAGCGCATGGCCTTGTCTTTGGGCCATGTGCTTGTGTTGTCTCGTTCCCTTGCCCCGCCCCCCTTGTTAACCTAGTCGTGTCTTGATTGTCCTATCTGTAACACCTGTCGTGTCTTGATTAGTACCCCTATTTAGATCTCCTAGTGTGCTCTGTCTTGCGTCGGTTCATTGTCATTGAGATTGTACCTCAACTGTGTCCTACAATTGTGATTGTGTGTGAGATTGTGCTGTACCCGCTGAAGTCCTTGTATTACCGTGAGTGTTTATAGTTAGTATTTAGAGTCCTTGTTTATCTTGTCAGTCCTGTTTTAGTTATTTAGTCTTTACCTTGCTCCGTGTTTTCCCCCTCGTGGGTTTTTGTTTCCCCTTTTTGTAATAAACCCTTTGTTTGAGAATCCCTGTCTGCACCGGAGTTCCTCCCTTACCAATACCTGACACTTAGAGGGTTTTGCATCTTCAAGTATTCTTGAGATTCACATTTTGCATACTAAAATATACAAAAGGAAGTTCTAATAATTTTGTTCCTATTAGTCGAATGATGGATGCTCCATCCTGAAAACACAGTTTTTGTTTTATCCAGCTGTATTTACTCTGTTAGTCAGTCAGGATCAAGGATTCAACTGCATTATGGTAAAAATTAATTTAAAGATAATATAATAATTTTGTGTAGTCTTTCATACTATAGACACAACCAGTTTTACTCACTGAAAGATTTATTAATCATAAAATAATTGTATTATTGTCTAATTCTAACTGTATTAGAGTCTTACACACTGATAATGCAGAGTCGTGCATTAATTTGAGTGACGATGGCTATTATGGGAGTGGCTTGATGGAGCGCAGGAGATGCAGATAGCTTGGGAACTGGTCATCCTGGAATCAGTAAGACACTTTCCACTCTCCAAAGGAAGTACTGGTAGCCGAGAATGCTGGAGGATATCAAGGAATTCATCCAAGTATGTGCCCTCTGATCCATGACCAAGGTACCTCGACAACTACCTACCGGAAAGGTTCTCCCATTACCGATTGCTCGTCGCCCTTGGTCCCACATTGGGGTTGACTTCATCACCAACCTCCCAGCTTCGTATAGTAATACCTGCATCCTTGTGGCTATAGACAGATTCTCCAAAGCATGTAGACTGATTCCCCTGAAAGCCCTACCCACAGCCTTTTAAACAGCATAATTTCTGTTTAATTATGTATTTCGTAATTTTGGCATTCCAGAAGACATTGTTTCGGACAGGGGGGCTCATTTCATCTCAAGGGTTTGGTCTTTGCTCTTCTCAACGTCACAGTTAGTCTCACTTCCAGCTACCACCCACAGGCAAATGGACTACTTGGTAGACTGGGAGGATTATGGACCAGAAGAGAGGTGTTGGGTGCCTCGCCAAGATATTCTCGACCCGAGTCTGCTCACAGAGTTTCACGCCCAGCATCCAGAGAAACCCACTCCACAACCTTGAGGCAGACCCCCAAGAAGCCAGAGCAAGGGGGGGGGGTGCTAGTGTCAGGGACCCAACAGAATTAGTGAGAAACAGTATTAGTGTCCCGGAATTGTGTGGCTTTGACGTCTCGACAATTGACAAACTCACCTGTATTTCACCGAAGCAAACTCCACAGAACCCGCACCCAAAACATATTTGTAAAGATTTTAAACAAATACAACAACAAAAAATAATAATACACTATATGTATGTATGTGTATATATATATATATATATATATATATATATTAGGGGTGTAACGGTACGTGTATTCATACCGAACCGTTTCGGTACAGGGCTTTCGGTACGGTGCACGTGTGTACCGAATGACAGAATGCAATATTTTGTGCGCGGAATATAAGTACATTTTCGTGTTTCCAAACGAACATATTAAGTGGTGGACGTCTCCGCGTTCAGAGCAAATCACGCCCTGCAGCTGATTCTCAGACCGGCGACACACTGGATGCGTCGCGCAAGCGTCTCAGCTGCGTGGCATGTCCGTTTTTAATCCGGCTTTCATGTTAACAGGTTAGAGCTAGCAGACTGCCTGCGTGAGACGCGCAAATATTGCACCTGTTAAACATAGTCTATTTTGTGGTCAGACTATTTTATTTAGTGGAGAACTTTGCAGCAGAATTTTATTTCTTATTCTTTTTTTATTTTATATATATTTTATTAAAAAGTATATTTTTTAAAATGTATAGTAATAAACAACCTGCAGTTTAATGTTTGCATTTCTTTCCCTTACTGTACCGAAAATGAACCGAACCGTGACTTTAAAACCGAGGTATGTACCGAACCGTGATTTTTGCGTAGCGTTACACCCCTAATATATATATATATATATATATATATATATATATATATATATATATATATATATAAAATGGTTGTCAGAGTTTTTAACTAGATGCACATTGTGTTCAGTTACATAATAAAGAGTAATGCAAAGAGTTTGATGAGTTCATATTGTGTGTGTTTATTCAAAAAGATTTTGGCAGACATTGTTTCTGATGCCACATTGCACTCATAAACATTGGTATATGTCTGTAATTATCCCTTTCTTGCTGGCAGATGTCAACTTTCCCTACTGCCAGTACTACCTATTAACAGATTCCAATGTCTTATGGGAGGCCTGTGAGAAAAACACCATGTCACTTTAGTTAAATAGAGGCAACAGTTTCTATGGGTTTGGACGAACTTCAGCATAGTTTTTAGCTACATTAGAAAAGCGAACAACTTTTATTTGGGCTGCTTTTTCATTGATGTCCCTCCACATATATTCAGGAGAGAGCAGTTTATTAGGTTTGTTCAAAAGGAAATACTTGTTCAAGTGAGACTCCTCTTGCCATACTGCCTCAATGGAGTTTGCAGCATCAATGAGCAGCTTCTCCCTGCAGGTTTTGGTGAGTTGATGTACATCTTCTAATAAGCCACCAAATGCAGCACCAGCATAATAAAAATCACCTTCCCCAGCTGGAATGTATGCTTGAGACTCTGGTCTACGCTCATATGTGAATCGATCCCTTGGAGCGTCAAACAACCAAGGATGAATCACACCTACCAGACGACCCAAAGACTCCACACCCCAACGGCCATAGAACTTTGTATCTATGTCAAGGCAGAAAATATAGTCAGCTTTGTTGGCCAGTTCATTCTCTATTAGTTTTTCCAGTTTTTCCATCCTGCTCATACTGATGTCCTGCCATCTTTTCAATCTCTGGATTTTTAGAACTGTCAAATTACGGTTTTCACCCATCTTCACCTCAGGAATCGATTCTGGTTGATCTGTAAACAAGTAGTAATGCACTCGAAATCCAACAAAGTAATGCTGTTCTGCTGACTCCAAAAAATCTTTAACAAAACGTGTGTATCTAACAAACAGAGGAAACAAACACAGGGAGAAATATTATGGTTCATTTATGCTTTAATCATTACTATTTCCAGAATCAAGAAAAAAACAGAGGAGGGGAAACAAATGAGGATTATTAATAAGATGAGAGATATCATGAAGACTTACTTTCCCAAAGCGAAGACTGTGGTTGCTATGGTGAGATTGTGTTGTTTGTAGATAGAGTCGATCAGTATGGGGTCAAAGGTTCCCTCCCAAATGATTGGAGCTGACCATGGTGTCACAGAAGCAACATCTTTCCGACTTCATTAAAAACACACATCCAGCGCTGTAATCATTTCATTCATGATTGGAAATGGGCAATAACTGGTTAATACTAAAAACATAATACTCACCCTACCAACACACTCGGCTGGTTGTACAACAAGCTGTAATAAAAATGAATAAGCAGAAAGAACAACATACACTTTTGTTCATGGAGTTGATACACATTTAAAACATGGGTTTCCCAGTTTTTATATTTCCATCTATGAATTGAAGACATCATCATTTAACTCTCACTTGTCATCTGATCAGAACCTCAAAAACAACCATGAACCAGTAGTTCAGTAGTCCTCATTACGGGTCAAATTGAAAAATAAAGTCACTTTTAAGAAGATGAAGTTTTACACACCCTGGCGATGAGCGCAATCCAGAAGTCTTTTGCTTCCATTTTGGCCTGAAAATAACAGAGTCAAACTCTAACTAATTTGAAGTTGATTATGTTGTGTGTGTGTGTGTGTGTGTGTGTGTGTGTGTGTGTGTGTGTGTGTGTGTGTGTGTGTGTGTGTGTGTGTGTTGATGAATATGAGTGTGCACATAAATACTAGCATGTGCGTGCATATGTTTTTTTGTGTGTGTGTTGAAGAGTGATGTATGTGTTTGCACATTACTCACTTGATGACGACTTGTTCTTCTATCTGCTGATTGCAGCTTAAAACATTAAAATATAAAATAATTTAGTAATGCAAACTTCCCAAATCAAGAGAAAATCCCAAACTACATCAGAACTATGTTTTTCTAACTGCATTAAACTCACCTGTTCGGGATATTGTTCAGGTATATGAGCCTGTAAAGGAAGACATATAACTTCAGGAGAGATCTCTTTAAATGAGCAACTGTTTAATCTCATTTTGTTTTAGAGTTTAAAGTTGTATATATTATGTTTGTCATATACTCAGAAAATGCAGATAAAGAATAATAAAAATAAAGAATTGCTTGATATTGTAGGGTTTAAAATCAACCAAAACTTTTGTTTCCTTTCCCAAACCTATCATTCATCAATCCTACAAACTGAACCACTATAGTGAAACCATCCTTAGTCCTGATCAGACAGAATGCATTTTTTTTTTTTTTTGCATTTTCATTTGCATTTTGGCATTCTATTTTCAAAATCATGTTCTTTCATGTTCATGTTCATTTGGACAACTTCAAAGGCAATTTTCTCAGTATTTGATTTTTTGTTTTTGCACCCTCGGGTTCCAGATTTTCATGTAGTTGTATCTCGGCCAAATATTGTCCCCTAACAAACGATACATAAATGGAAAGCTAATTTATTCAGCTGTCAGATGATGTATAAATCTCAATTTCGACAAATTTACACTCAAGACTGCTTTTGTGGTCCAGGGTCACATATATCCTGAGAATAAAATAAAAATGTTCACATTTTTAAAGGGGTCATAAAATGCAGTTTAAGAAACTTATAATATTTTATCAAGCTTAGTTCATAAATATTTATCCTTTAAAAATAAGGTGCGTAAAGCAGAATAGAGTGGAAATGCTGAATACATGTACTACTTCTAGCCACGTCAAGCACTAATGTTACCAACTTACTGCATTATTAACACATCAATTCACAATCCAAACACAGCCATCTAATATTTTTGAAGAGTAATTACATACCCACTCAATACCATCCCAAAGAACACAAGAATGATGAGAAAATTCAGATGGAGCTGCATTATTCCAGGAATACTCATTGATATGAATTTAGAGACTGAAGGTTACGTGAGAGGAATAAAGCAAGAGAGATGTAGATCAAGGAGGAGCTTTTAGTTGACTCACAATGTTATTAGAACTTCATTTTACTACTGTATATTTAAGTATGTAAAATGTGAAACTCGAGAATACTTGTTTGTGATTTTGAACCCATTAGTTACAAAACAAAAGCAATGAATAAAAATGTGTGATTTGTATTGAAAATAAACCTGGGTTACTGGCTTTTGATAGTGAAACAAAACAGATATCAAATATCAATAATTGGAGGGGAAAAAAAAGTTTTGAATGGACAGAAAAAAATGTGCCTAAACAAAAGACTAAGAACAAAACAATTTACACATAAACCAAACAAACAAACAAAACAGGGATATGAGAAGTTACAAACTTTGGACTTAAACTCTGGCACACCCTTGATATGCATATGAGCTGTTGGAGGAATTCTCTCAGAAAAAAAATGAAAGAGAAAAAAAGCAAAAATTGTATCTTTAGGGGTACAACAGCTTGCCACTGCAGGGCAATACCCTCACAGGGACACTTCTGTACCTTTTTTTGCCTCTTCTTTACTCTAAGAAAAGGTACTGTATCATTTAGGTGCTGTTAAGTTCTATGTGTATTATAGAAATGTATATTTTGTTGTAGCCTACAGAGCTTTGCCATCAGTTCTCGTTGTTGCTAACCTCACACTCAAACGTGCAGGAAGTTGTAGGGAGGTGGTTGCCTGTCCAAATTTAGTAATATATTTTCTCCTGTTTTTGGTAGTGATGGGAAACTGAGGTTTTTTGAACCATTTGAGGTTTTCATCAAATTGTGCCAAAAAAAAAAAGAAAGAAAAAAAGGGTTAAATACTCGAAGCTTTTAAAACAGTTTGCATCTGGTGGTCAGACATATTTTCTCCAGCATATCTAACAAATAAATGCCGAGCAGAGGATATATATAGAATTACTTTTGTGCCTATAAAACTGAATATATTTTTTTCAAGAAGCTTTTGAAAATATAAACTGAAACTGAACAAAATGTCTTTGAAACTGTAAAAAAAAATCCTTAATCACTGACTTCGTTTTTAATACACTTCATGTTTTGCTAAATGTTTTCTCCTCTTTCTTTCGCTGATCACAAATGCACTTCCAGAGTTTTCATTTAAGCTACTGAAATTTTAGTTAATCTCTGAGGGGGCGGGGCTAGCGGTAGTGTGTACTTATTGGATACTAAGTTTTTGATTGACAGTTTCTCGAAATGGAAGTGAAGTATTCATGGTTGAATAAATGGTTGTCTTTGAGGTTCTGATCAGATGACTAGTGAGAGTAGGTACCTTCATATACTACAAAGTGGTTCATTTATCTAGGCTTAAACATTTAAGTATTGTTATAAGCGTAAACTGTTTTCTATGTATAGATTTTATTTTAGTCAAGTCGTGATGATTTGAGAAGGCTAAATTGATCAAATGTAGGCTCACTGTCTGCCGCTGGCAACTTGGTCGTTATTTTAAAAACAAAAACTTATATTTAACAAACAAAACAAAACAAAATTCTAAATTAACTTAATAAAAAACAATTAAACAAAATATAATCACTTTGCCATTACATACAAAACTATTCTTCTATTTTAATAATAAATGTAGGCCTATTATTGTATGAAATATAATACTTGAAGTCTACATAAAAAGAGCAGAATGCAAAATGTATACAGCAATGAAAAAAAATAAACCTACAATATAGAAACCTGAAACAACAGAATTCTATATTCACATGTCTCTTTGTGCTTGTGTGTCATCATACTAATCACCTTATAGGCTATTTACTCCTTTTTTCTAACCCAATAGCTCTTAAATGCAATCCATTGTGGAATCGCTCCTGTTGTAGAAGCACCAAAATTTGAGGCTTGTGCAGGGCTCTACTCTTGATGGCAAGCTAAAGACGGGATAAAGGTGGTCGAGAGAAACTAAAAAGAAAAAAAGAAAAAGTTACATCAGGTTACCTTTGCCTGTCTCTCTCACTATACACATCAATGTATTAAAATCCCAGGACAATCCTAGACTGAGCTTCTACTGCTATATATCACTCTACAGTCTCTAGCATGATTATCCCATCCATTCATAAAGAGACAGCAGTGATTCTACAACGGGTTGCATTTTAGAGCTATTTAGTTAGAAGAAAAAAAAAAAGAGTAAATGAAGCAGCCTATAAGGTATGATATGACATACAAACACACAGAGACATATGGATACTCAAATTAAAGAATTCTGTTGTTTTCAGGTTTGTCATATACATTTTGCATTCTGCTCTTTTAATGTAGATTTAAAGTATTTTAGTTCATACAATAATACATTTATTTCAATCATCTGTTGGAAAGAAAATAGAAAGCATCGCATAGTTTGTAATGGTTTATACTATAGTTTTTTTTTTTTTTTTTCATTGACCAATTTAAAATGTTTATTTGTTTTCTGATTTGGAAAGTTTTATCTTGAATCTGACATTTTATCTTATAAGTTGATCTCATGTTATGAGGAACGTTATCTGTAGGTCTTGACTGTGTATGATTTTCAATCATCCAAGGTGTAATTGATGTTGGTAATACTTTTTAATGTATCCTGTATTGTAGCTAATAGTTGTAGTGCATTACAAGATATTTGTGTCATTTAATCATCTAAATTTAATTTATGTAATTGAAAACTAGAAAGTGTTGTTGTGCCACATTCATTATTCTCTACCCTAACAACATTTGACGAAAAAAATATTGTCACGGCACAGCGAAGAGAGCACCGTGGAAGAAACAGCTGCTTGTTTGACTATGTGAACAGGTGTACTGAGTGAAGGTAAATGAGTCCGGGAGAAAGGGAAGAGGCTCACCCTGGTGGTGGAACACCGGGTCGGGACTCATGACAGGACCCCTCCTCTAAGGAACGGATTCCAGACGTTCCAGAATAAGACATCACGGAGAGAGGCGGAATGGAGGTGGATCTGCCAGTTCTATCTGGATTTGCCAGTTCACTAGGATCTGTGGTTTCTTAATAAGAGGCTTAATAACCACCAACTTAAATAGTTTTGGGACGTGACCTAAAGATAACGACGGTTAATAATATTGAGAAGCGGTTCTTCGGCTACAGGTAACAACTCTTTCAGTAATTTAGTGGGTACAGGATCTAATAGACATGTTGTTGGTTTAGATACAGTGATAAGTTGTTTAGCTCTTCCTGTCCTGTAGTTTTAAAGCACTGCAGTTTATCTTTGCATTGGATGAAACTGAAGTGTTAGATGCTGTATAATCTGTATTCTCTATTGTATTTCTAATGTAATCTATTTTATCAGTGAAGAAATTCATAAAGTCATTACTATTTAACGTTAAGAAAAAAGGAATATTTGAATCAGGTGGCGTCTGGTTATTTTTTAATTTAGCCACTGTGCTAAATAAAAACCTTGGATTATTTTGGTTATTTTCAATGAGTTTGTGGATATGTTCTGCCCAAACAGTTTTTAGAGCCTGTCTATAACTGGACATACTGTTTTTCCATGCAATTCTAAAAACTTCCAAGTTAGTTTTTCTCCATTTGCGTTCAAGACTACGAGTTTCTTTCTTGAAAGTGTGAGTATTTCTGGCACAGTACATTTTTCTCTAACCTTTTTCAATTTGATGGGTGAAACAGCTTCTAATGTATTAGAGAAAATAGTGCCCATGTTGTCAGTCATTTTGTCTAATTATTTTTGGGTACAAATAGCAGTTGAGATAGATCAGGCAGGTTATTTGCGAATCTTTCTTTGGTGGCTGGAACAATAGTTCTGCCCAGACGGTATCGCTGCGACATACAGTTAATATCAGTTATACGCAGCATGCACGATACAAGGAAATGGTCTGTAACATCATTACTTTGAGGTATGATATCTATATCAGTAAGATCGATTCCATGCGATATAATTAAATCTAGTGTATGATTAAAACGATGAGTGGGCCCGGTGACATTTTGCTTGACTCCAAAAGAGTTTATTAGGTCATTAAATGCAAGTCCTAATGCATCATTTGTATTGTAAATGTGAATATTAAAATCTCCCATGATTAGCGCCTTATCAACTGTAACCAGAAAGAAATCTGCAAATTCTTTTAAAAATTATGTATACGGCCCTGGTGGTCACAGTAGTCAGAGCAAGACATACCTGTACATTAGATTTCTTTTGCATGTCTGACAGTGTAACATTAAGCAGAAGTATTTCAAATGAGTTAAACCTGTATCCTGTTTTCTGGGTAACACTGAGAAACAACTTTTCTATGGAGCTTATAATATGTAAAAACTATTTTAATTGTGTAAATTTGAATTATCAACAACTTTAATTTAACAAAACTGAACTTTATGTGGCATTTAACATAGTTCTGAATTAGATTTCTTTTAACTGGAAGACGTGTCTTCAAACAGCAGTGGTTTTCTGGTGTTAGCAAATATTCCGTTTTTTTTTTAATACAGCTTCAAGTTTTCAAGATGAAGAAGAAATTCGGAACGTCAGATTGAATATTCAAAATTCAATATGTGAAATTCAGATTGTAGAGAAAGTAGATCAGAGGTTATCCACAGGGAAGAGTGGATCTCTTTTTCTCCAAAAAGTCGTACAAAGCATTTACGGTGACCGGAGCTGACAGCTTCAGTTCACTTGTTCTCTAGTCTTGTTGTGGCAAAAACATATTAACTTGTGGAAACGTGATAATACGTTGTGCATGGCCGTGAGCTATTGGTTTTTTGGGAACATCGTAACTTGTGTGAGCGTGATAATATCATGACTACGAGATAATTTTGTCGAGATAATCTCATCGAGATGATGACATCCAGGAATCGCTGCGTGGCTGCCGCTTTCTGTCTAAAGTGTTTTTGCGTCTTGGTGCAGACATTGTCATAGTTACAAACAACAAGGTCACATTTGAGTTTACTAAAAATAAACAAAACATATAACAGAAGTTTAGTTTATGAGTTATTAGCTATTTGTCATGTCATGGGACTATGACTAGCAAAGTTTTCATATCAAACACAGTTAACAATGACAATTTACTCGTAGCCTAATTACATTTTACCTGGCAAAATACTAACTAACTCACACACGCATGCTCTGGATTTGTATTTATTTTATTCTCTGTAAAAAAAAAAAAAAAATAGATCATCCAATAGGAATTCTTATAGGCTACATTTTAAATGATCAGAATGTTTTCAACACTATCGAGATGAGCTCAGTAAAATGTTAGATTGGTTGTTAATAATCTGCCCGGTAATAGTTTAAAGACGATAAAAAGATAAAACATATTTTTATCTCTAGCAAGTTTTGTATCAGGAATCCGTTTGTTTTCCCCCAAAAAGGGGCGTTACCTTTCGATGACGCAAAAGTAGCGTTGGCCTATACAGGTTTATCAAACGGGGCAAGTGCAGGACTCTGCCAAGACTTCCTGTGTTGAGGGAACAGGATTTTCCAGTAATGAAACATTTTTGTCCACCCCACAGACTTGTCAATCCAATAACTGATCGTCTTTTCACATAAAATTTGTATATTATTACTATTACAAACAGCGCCCTCCAGAGGGGAGGAAGGAGTAATGATAGACATGGCATAATACTCCCCGTCTGGTATCAAGAATAATACCAATCTTAATTTCTTAAGACATAAGCAAAATAACCTCTGTAATAGGTCATAAGAAAGTTTTAGCATTATCACTTTCAGTTACAGTTTTCTTTTTCTGACTTTGCCTTCTGAGTCTTGATTTTGCAGCGTCTGCTAAATGATTAAATGTAAATTTTGGTGCCTGTTATTGTTAAGTATTGAAAATTCATTACAATAAATAAATACATTACAATAAATAAATTGGTTTAAAGAACCCCCCCCCAACCCCCCACCCCCCCCCACACACACACACACAAATCACACATTTCACAAGTTCCACTTCTGCTATCACAAGCCGAGGGTGAAAAAAGGTTTGCTCAAACCTCAAACTGAATACTGCATCACACGCCACACTCAAGGCTATAGCTTCAAATAGCCTGTCCAGTTCAGCCAGAAATGACTCCACATTTATATTAGCTGGTTTATAAACAAAACAACAAATATTTGTTAACTTGCTAAAGCGGGAAAATAAAGAAAAGAAAGTCCTGATAAAAATGTGGATGGGGCTGAATACATGAAAATGTATATAAAAAATTAATAATATAATGACCATTTTAAAACCAGCACATGACCAGCTTAGAGCCAGCATAAAAAATACTGTTTTCCTTCTTGTTTTTACATGTTCTTTGTCCTTCGCACATTTTTTCCATCTATTCTAAACTTTTTTTCCTCCAAATGTTGATATTTGAGCTAAGGGTTGTTCCACTATCAAAAGCCAGTAAGCCAGGTTTATTTTCAATTCAAATCACACATTTTTTAGTTAGTTTGTTTACATCTAATGAGTTCCAAATCACAGATAACATTTTGCATACTAAAATATACAGCAGTAAAAGGAAGTTCAAATAATAATGTGAGTCAATTGTAAGCTCCTCCCCTGATCTACATCTCACTTGCTTTATTACTTTCACTAACACTTCAGTCTTGAACTTCATATCAATGTGTACATGAGTATTTCAGGAATAATGCAGCTCCGGCAGAATTTTTTCATCATTCTTTTGTTCTTTGGGATGGTATTGAGTGGGTATGTAATTATTCTTCAGTAATATTAGATGGTTTGCCTTTGTGTCTGGGTTGTCATAATAATGCATTATTATTTCTCAGAGGTTGGTAACTTGTGCTTGATATGTGGTCGTGAGGAGTAAATGAAGTGTTTATATTCCCTCTCTATTCTGCTTCTTATTTAAAGCATTTATTTTTACATATAAATTTCTGGAACTACATATTATGACCCCTTTAAAAATGAGAGTGATATCATAATATCAAGATATCATATTAAGGCCCCAATTAGACAAAATGTATATAGAATTTTTTAAAGACACGTCTCACTGGTTTCTTTACTGTAATAGTCTGGTTGTAGGATTGCTGAATGCACAGCAAAAATCTTGGTTGATTTTCAACCCTACAAAATCAAACAATTTTTTACTCTGGATTTTCTTTTGTACATGACAAGCATAAGATATAAAACTAGAAGAAGAAGATTAACACTTACAAAGATCTCTCCTAAAGTAATATATCTTTCTTTACAGGGTCATTTTTCTGAATAATAACCAGAAAAGGTGAGTTTAGTTCAGTTAGAAAAGCATAGTGCAGATGTAATGTATATGTTGTTCTCTTGGTTTGAGAAGTTTGCATTAATTAATTATTTCATATTTTACTGTTTCAAGCTGCAAACAGCAGAAAATAAAACAAGTCTTTATCGAGTGAGTAATGATGTGCATACACATACATCACTATTCAACACACACACACAATCATGCGACACCACGTAATCAAATTCAAATCAGTAAGAGTTTGACTGTTAATATCAGGCCAAAATGGAAGCAAAAGACCTTTGGATTGCGCTCATTGCCAGGGTGTGTAAATTTCCTCTTCTTAAAAGTGACTTTATTTTTAAGCTGATCCATAGTTAATGAGGACTACTGCTCTAGACAAGAACACTTTTGGTTCATGATTGTTTTTGAGGTTCTGATCAGATGACCAGTGAGAGTTAAATGATTACATATTTGGTTCATAGATGGACATAAAAAAAATATAAAAAAACACTCTGAAACCCATTTTTTAAATGTGTATCGACTCCATGAACAAAATAAATGTGTATTTTATTCTGTCTGCTTATTCATTTTTATTACAGCTTGTTGTACAACCAGCCAAGTCTGTTGGTAGGGTGAGTATTATGTTTTTAGTATTAACCTGTTATAGATCACTTCCAATCATGAATGAAATGATTACAGCGCTGGATGTGTGTTTTTAAAGAAGTCGGACGGATGTTGCTTCTGTGACACCATGGTCAGCTCCAATCATTTGGGAGGGAACCTTTGACCCCATACTGATCGACTCTATCTACAAACAACACAATCTCACCATAGCAACCACAGTCTTCGCTTTGGGAAAGTAAGTCTTCATGATATCTCTCATTTTATTAATAATTCGTATTTGTTTCCCATTCCTCTGTTTTTTTCTTGATTCTGGAAATAGTAATGATTAAAGCATAAATGAACCATAATATTTCTCCCTGTGTTTGTTTCCTCTGTTTGTTAGATACACACGTTTTGTTAAAGATTTTCTGGAGTCAGCAGAACAGCATTACTTTGTTGGATTTCGAGTGCATTACTACTTGTTTACAGATCAACCAGAATCGATTCCTGAGGTGAAGATGGGTGAAAACCATAATTTGACAGTTCTAAAGGTTCAGAGTTTGAACAGATGGCAGGACATCAGTATGAGCAGGATGGAAAAACTGGAAAAACTAATAGAGAATGAACTGGCCAACAAAGCTGACTATATTTTCTGCCTTGACATAGATACAAAGTTCTATGGCCGTTGGGGTGTGGAGTCTTTGGGTCGTCTGGTAGGTGTGATTCATCCTTGGTTGTTTGACGTTCCAAGGGATCGATTCACATATGAGCGTAGACCAGAGTCTCAAGCATACATTCCAGCTGGGGAAGGTGATTTTTATTATGCTGGTGCTGCATTTGGTGGCTCATTAGAAGATGTACATCAACTCACCAAAACCTGCAGGGAGAAGCTGCTCATTGATGCTGCAAACTCCATTGAGGCAGTATGGCAAGAGGAGTCTCACTTGAACAAGTATTTCCTTTTGAACAAACCTAGTAAACTGCTCTCTCCTGAATATATGTGGCGGGGCATCAATGAAAAAGCAGCCCAAATAAAAGTTGTTCGCTTCTCTAATGTAGCTAAAAACTATGCTGAAGTCCGTCCAAATCCATAGCAACCAGTATACAGGGACGTTCGCTGAAAAAAATTGAACTGTTCGGTTCTCCACGCGCTGGGACCAAAGTTCAACTTAAATCTGTAGTATGGTTTGTTATAAATAACACATAAAACAAACTCTTTCAGTTGATGGATGCGCATGAGAGAGAGAGAAAAAAAACCTGGACAAACCATTCTGTCTTGTTCAGTGATGCTGTATGCTCGAATATGAGCAGTCATTTAT
This sequence comes from Carassius auratus, assembly GCF_003368295.1. Taxonomy (NCBI): domain Eukaryota; kingdom Metazoa; phylum Chordata; class Actinopteri; order Cypriniformes; family Cyprinidae; genus Carassius; species Carassius auratus. The sequence goes on from NW_020527948.1 coordinate 152,756, forward strand.
TCCATCTTCATTCAGGTGATGAATAGTATGAAGTTAATTTAATGGCAAAAAGATTTGCATACACAGGGTAAGAGTTGTGGAAGTGTACAAAAGTCTGTAAGCATAAATTAAATTTGCATGTGTAAGAGAAGCTTTGTAAAGGTTTGTAAGTTTTTTAGGATGTAAGCATATAAAGGCATGCAGCATTTTACTGTTACTCCTAAGTGTAATTCAAGTTTTGTGAAACTGCAGCTTCATGCTAAAGCAAAATAAATATGATCTGCATTCTTCTAATTTCCATTTTTCCACACTTACACTTTTGGCACGAAAACTGTTATTTTACGGAATGTTACTGTTTTATTTAAAAAACAATGTTCATGTAATTTAGAAATACAGTTTAAAATGGTAAAATTAGACTGTAAATGTACATATTCCATGTAAAATCACATGAAAAACGTAAATGTGCATAAAATATTTTAGAAATATCAAAAACTTTGATAACATGCAGGTGCTGGTCATATAGTTAGATTATCATCAAAAAGTTGATTTATTCACTAATTCCATTCAAAAAGTGAAACTTGTATATTATATTCATTCATTACACACAGACTGATATATTTCCAATGTTTATTTCTTTTAATTTTGATGATTATAACTGACAACTAAGGAAAATCCTGAGGTGCCTGTCTTCCCTGACTCATCTGATGACCTGAGGGATCAGAGCGATCGGGGGGGAAAGCGTAAGGAAGGAGGCTGGGCCAGTTGTGGGCCAGCGAATCTATGTCCTTCGAAAAATAGGTTGGGCAATGAGTGTTGCTTTCTGAGGCGAAGAGGTCGACCTCATGAAATCTCCCAGATTTTGCGAACCGTCTGGGGATGGAGCATCCACTGGTCCGAGGGGACATTGCTCTGTGAAAGCATGTCTGCTCCCAGATTTGTCTTGCCAGGTAAATGCGTTGCCTTGAGCGACCGCAGCCTGGGTAATGCCCATTCCAGTGCACAGAGGCTGGGGCACCCCTACAGGCGTTTTCCAGAAACCTCAAAAAATGCTATTTTCCGTGGTGAGGTTGGATTCTGAATTCAGAAACAAGATTCATTAGGACCAGCACTTAATGTCACGCGCGATTTGTAACTTTAGTAACTTTATGTTCCTTTTCCGTCTTCAAGCAGTGGTTATTACGCCTGTATCCATTCATTGTCGAGGTCGACGCTTCTAACACCGGTGTAGGCACTATACTTTCTCAACGCCATGGATCACCAGCGAAGTAATATCCCTGTGCCTTCTTTTCTCGCAAATTAACAGCAGCAGAACGGAACTACGACGTGGGCAATCGTGAACTTCTGGCCATGAAATTAGCACTAGAGGAATGGCGCCACTGGCTGGAGGGAGCATCACACCCATTTGTAGTTCTCACCAACCACAAGAATCTCGAATATCTTCGCTCGGCCAAAATGACTAAACCCCAGACAAGCAAGGTGGGCATTATTCTTCACAAGATTTCAGTTTACTGTAACGTATAGACCTGGTTCAAAAAATACCAAGTTCGATGCCCTCTCGTCAAACTGAAGAAATGGTCTGCTCAATCTTCAATGACAGTATTCTTTCCGCGAAACTTCTCATTGCCCCTGTGCAGTGGGACATCATGACTGAAATAAACAACCTGAATCTTCAGAACCCGCCACCTCCTGAATGTCCCGCAAATCTCACCTATGTTCCAGAATCCCTACGAAAATGCCTATTAACCCAGGTACATGTTTCACCCAGTTCAGGACACCCCGGAATCACTGCCACAGCACTTCTGCTCAAGAACCAATTCTGGTGGTCCACTCTGTTAATTGATACCACCAAATTCGTCCAGAACTGCACCATCTGCAGCACGTCTAAAACCCCCAGACAACTACCAGCAGGACTATTACAACCACTGCCCACACCACAACGCCCATGGTCTCACATCGCTATCGACTTCATCACTGATCTTCCCAACTCACAAGGTAATACTACTATCCTCACTATTATCGATCGATTTTCCAAAGCCTGCCGTCTAATTCCCCTGCCGAAACTTCCCACCTCCTTTGAAACTGCTGAACTAATGTGCAATTATGTATTTCGTTTCTACGGTTTACCGGAAGACATTGTCTCGGACCGGGGTCCTCAGTTCACCTCAAGAGTATGGACTGCCTTCTTCAAACATCTGAACGTGAACGTCCGCCTCACATCTGGCTACCATCCTCAGTCCAACGGACAGACTGAACGGTTCGGTTCCTATGATCGTGTTGCCAACAGGCGGACTGGAGCAGGTACTTATTTTGGGTGGAGTATGCACAGAATTCTCTCATGAAACCAGCCACGGGGGAGACCCCCTTTAAATGCGTGCCGAACCACCCTTGTTCCCCTGGGCTGGTTGCAACGCAGTGAGGATGTCTAGGACCATGCTCATACCCACTTACTTCATGCAGTAAGAAGACAGGAACAGCAGGCTAACCAACACCGACAAGCGTCAGGAGCCGCTCGCAGGGGGAGGGCTCTGTTACAAAGGAGGCTCCCGTGCTGCCTCCTTCCCACCACCAGAGGGAACTCTCACCTGAATATTGACTGTACCCATTGAACTCCAATTACCATCCTGCCTCATCCCAGGGACTAATTACACACACACCTGCAGCTAATAAAAACACACACATATAAGCAGCTCACTCACTCCTACTCACCGCGAAGTCTTGATTTGCCCCGGCTGTCACTACTGAGCGTTTGTATCCATTTAATCTGCCTTCTTGTTTTGATCTGGACTGTTTAATGTTTACCGATTGTTCTCTGTCTGCCCTGACTCGGATTGACCTGTTCCTGTGATTGTTTGCTATCTACCCTGTTCTTGTGCCTGTACCTGGTTCTATCTCAGCCTTGCCTTCTCCCTTGTATCTACTGGTGATTGACCCTGTCTTGTCTGACTATCAAATAAAGCTGCAAATGGATCTCTGCTGATGCTTCACAGCACTGACACACTTACATTTAATGAATGTAAAAAAAATAAAAAAAAATGAATTGGCAATGAGTATGGGGATCAGCTCATTTGATTTAAAAATAAATAAAATCCTGATCAGAGCATCCTTGACTGAAATAGAGTTAGTGTCTTAACACTTGTACTCATATCTGTAGAACATGTAGGTTAAATAATTATACGTTAAAGTTAAAAACTTAAAATATGTACTTAAAAAAGAAAACAGGATGACTTTGAAAAGCATAACTGTAAAATTGTGAGGAAGAGCTGAGCAAGTCTTGCACATTTATTTCCAGGTCTGAGAGTGACTTCTTTTCCTTAAACTATTGCACCTATTTTTGCAATAAAAGACATGTGGTTACATAGAAACACTTTGCAAAAACCGTGCTTCCGTTTCCAAATGAACTAAACTTTTGGCTGCAATGAAACGACTTCCGGACACATTGAAAGTAGCCTATTTATGCTCTCTCACAGGCGAGAATGTTTGAAAGTGCAGTCTTTGTGCAGGTACAACAGTATGTGTATTGCAAGTTTTCAATGTCTTTTTGCAAGTGTGTCAATGGGTTTCTTTCTAAATGGCATTTCATAATCTTGTAATCTACACCTAGGGAAAATAGTTCCACAACTTCTGTTTCATGACAGTTTTAATCACCCTTCCAAATTAAAACACTGTCATTGAAGCTGATGGGGTTATTGATAAGGACTCTCTGATAGGGATTCACAGATGACACAGATAGGGTTCAGAACTATAGATATAATACATTTGTCAATATATTTCTTGTTATTTTTGTAGATTTCCTAAAATTGCATACAGTATTGTTCAAAATAATAGCAGTACAATGTGACTAACCAGAATAATCAAGGTTTTTCATATATTTTTTTATTGCTACGTGGCAAACAAGTTACCAGTAGGTTCAGTAGATTCTCAGAAAACAAATGAGACCCAGCATTCATGATATGCACGCTCTTAAGGCTGTGCAATTGGGCAATTAGTTGAATTAGTTGAAAGGGGTGTGTTCAAAAAAATAGCAGTGTGGCATTCAATCACTGAGGTCATCAATTTTGTGAAGAAACAGGTGTGAATCAGGTGGCCCCTATTTAAGGATGAAGCCAACACTTGTTGAACATGCATTTGAAAGCTGAGGAAAATGGGTCGTTCAAGACATTGTTCAGAAGAACAGCATACTTTGATTAAAAAGTTGATTAGAGAGGGGAAAACCTATAAAGAGGTGCAAAAAATGATAGGCTGTTCAGCTAAAATGATCTCCAATGCCTTAAAATGGAGAGCAAAACCAGAGAGACGTGGAAGAAAACGGAAGACAACCATCAAAATGGATAGAAGAATAACCAGAATGGCAAAGGCTCAGCCAATGATCACCTCCAGGATGATCAAAGACAGTCTGGAGTTACCTGTAAGTACTGTGACAGTTAGAAGACGTCTGTGTGAAGCTAATCTATTTTCAAGAATCCCCCGCAAAGTCCCTCTGTTAAAAAAAAGGCATGTGCAGAAGAGGTTACAATTTGCCAAAGAACACATCAACTGGCCTAAAGAGAAATGGAGGAACATTTTGTGGACTGATGAGAGTAAAATTGTTCTTTTTGGGTCCAAGGGCCACAGGCAGTTTGTGAGACGACCCCCAAACTCTGAATTCAAGCCACAGTACACAGTGAAGACAGTGAAGCATGGAGGTGCAAGCATCATGATATGGGCATGTTTCTCCTACTATGGTGTTGGGCCTATTTATCGCATACCAGGGATCATGGATCAGTTTGCATATGTTAAAATACTTGAAGAGGTCATGTTGCCCTATGCTGATGAGGACATGCCCTTGAAATGGTTGTTTCAACAAGACAATGACCCAAAACACACTAGTAAACGGGCAAAGTCTTGGTTCCAAACCAACAAAATTAATGTTATGGAGTGGCCAGCCCAATCTCCAGACCTTAATCCAATTGAGAACTTGTGGGGTGATATCAAAAATGCTGTTTCTGAAGCAAAACCAAGAAATGTGAATGAATTGTGGAATGTTGTTAAAGAATCATGGAGTGGAATAACAGCTGAGAGGTGCCACAAGTTGGTTGACTCCATGCCACACAGATGTCAAGCAGTTTTAAAAAACTGTGGTCATACAACTAAATATTAGTTTAGTGATTCACAGGATTGCTAAATCCCAGAAAAAAAAAATGTTTGTACAAAATAGTTTTGAGTTTGTACAGTCAAAGGTAGACACTGCTATTTTTTTGAACACACCCCTTTCATCTAATTGCCCAATTGCACAGCCTTAAGAGCGTGCATATCATGAATGCTGGGTCTCATTTGTTTTCTGACAATCTACTGAACCTACTGGTAACTTGTTTGCCACGTAGCAATAAAAAATATACTAAAAACCTTGATTATTCTGGTTAGTCACATTGTACTGCTATTATTTTGAACAATACTGTATATTTACATGCTTTTCTTTTTCTTTTTCCTCCTTACATATAAGTACTGTGAGCATCTAAAACCAAGGTCAGCGTGAAATGTTGAGTTGCACAATGCAAAAATGTTCACAGATTACACTTGCATTAGTTGTGAGGTTTCTGTTAATTTTCTAAAAGGTTACAACATGAAGGGCTACACAGAAATGACACACATTATGAGCATGTTGCATAGTAGGCTGCAAGTTATGGTTCAGAAATTACAATGCATTTAAAATCATGTTTGCTGTCATCATCTGCAGTCATCTTCTGCGTCACAGTGTGAGTCTCTGCAGGGACCTTTTCAAGTCAAGTTACTAACTGTCAGTAATATAATTATTCAAATTTGGTTTTAATTTTTTTAAAAGGAAAACTATTTAATAGTTGCAGTAAGTTTATCACAGTGTTACTCATCTCTTCTTTTTCTTATGCATGACAACAGGAAGTTATGAGGGGCCGTACAAGCCATAATTTATTCTGGCACTCTCACACACTTACATTCTCATTCACATAAAAAAAGACCAGGTTCAAAACAGCACAGGCAGGTTATTCCTGACACGATGTAATTTGGTAACACAAATGTAGTGATCATCATGATATATTATCTTTAAATGGATCCCTGGGTATGAAGACTTGTATAGCTTAATATAACTTAAATTATGTCCTTACTAAAAATATGTATAAAATAATTTCTGTGGTCCACTAAATACCTCAAAGGCATCGGGGCTGAAGTGGACATAAAAAAGTGGGTCTTTAGGAAGTTTTATTTGTCCACATGCATCTTCCCATTCTTTTATCCTCTTCTTATCGCTAGGAAATCAATGAATTGCTTCTCCTATTGCCCTTCAACTGAAAATTACAACCCAAAGCCACACAATGTGGTATCATATCAGTATGTAATTTTTTTGAGTTGTGTTGTGGTAAAAAGCAACAGAAGCTCGCAGAGTGCAACCATTTACATCATCAATGCAGAATGTACTGTGCACATAAAATAATGGCACCCCCATAGTGTAAAAATGATGTCAATTTTTTAAAATAACATACATCTTTCGTGGGTTTTCTATTACATATTTCAGTAAGAAACATGATTCATGTTATATTAAGACAAATGCACTGAAGACGGACACAAAGAGGAGAGATGTCACACAAGCAGAGCAAATACTGTACTAGACAGAACAAATTAATTGAAATACTGAAAGAAAACCATTATTACGGAATTAGGGTGGGTTGAATATGGATGTATTTCTGTGGAGAACTGAGGACTGTCTTCAGAAAAGTTTCGATAGCATTTTCTTTGTCCTTGCACCGTCGTTAAATACACATTAAAGGAGTGTTAATTAGCGTAGTGTTGCAAGCAGCAATAACTCAGGAAACATCTCGTTTACGTATGTAACCTTGGTTCCCTGAATAGGGAACGAGATGCTGCGGTGACGTCACCACGTATGGGAACACCTCTGGTGTGACGAATGTCTGAAGCCCTATACCATCCCGCCAATCCTATTGGCCAAATGGCGCATAGCACCACCCTACGCATGCGCACGCATGATATACCTGGGTGCAGCGCGCCATTTCGCTCAGATTTCATGACTGAAGATGAAGAGTTATCAAGGTACGGAACGGCCAGAACCGCAGCATCTCGTTCCCTATTCAGGGAACCAAGGTTACATACGTAACCGAGATGTTCCCTATCATAGGTCACTTCGATGCTGCGGTGACGTCACCACGTATGGGAACGATATACCAAAACGCCTGACGTACCTGATAACTGAGATCCGAGGAAGCATCTGCTCAAGCGGAGAGAACCCGGGAGCCAGGAGCCATCCTCACCTCTAGACTGTAGGACTTGATAAAAGTACTCGGTGAGGACCATCCTGCCGCAGCACAGATATCATCCATAGAAGAGCCACTGAGAAAAGCTTGAGAAGAAGCTACAGCTCGAGTGGAATGAGCCTTAATCCCTAAGGGCGAAGCGAGTCCGCGCGCCTCATAGGCCAAAGAAATTGCCTCCACCAGCCAATGGGACATGCGCTGCTTTGTAACTGCATGGCCCTTACTTTTATGTCCAAAGCAGACAAACAGCTGGTCAGATTCACGCCAAGGGGCTGTACGATCCACATAAGTCTTTAAAGCTCTCACAGGGCAAAGACTTAGATCTCCTGACCCAGCCTCAGCAGGTGAAAAAGCTTCCAGAACCACTTGCTGAAAGCAAAAAGGGTTAGATGCGACCTTAGGAACATAGTTAGGCCTGGGCCGCAGCAGCACCTTCACAGAGCCCGGTGCAAATTCCATGCATGAAGGTGAAACAGAAAGAGCCTGTAAATCCCCAACTCTCTTGAGGGAGGATAAAGCCATGAGAAGAAGTGTCTTCAGTGTCAGGAATTTATCCGATACGGTCTCCAAGGGCTCAAACGGATGCCCTGATAAACCTAGCAACACAATGGATAAATCCCATGAAGGAACTCGCACAGGGCGGAAAGGCCTCAGCCGTCGCGCACCCTGTATGAAACGAGAAACTAATGGATGACGCCCCACAGAGGCACCGCCTATGTATTCGTGGTAAGCTGAAATGGCTGCCACGTAAACCTTTAAAGTGGCTGGTGTAACGCCATCCGAAAAACGCTCCTGGAGGAACTCCAGCACTGAAGCCACTGGGCAGTAAACTGGATCCACATTATGATTGCCACACCAGGCTGTAAACAGTCTCCACTCGAAAGCATATAAGCGTCTCGTGGAAGCTGCTCTAGAATTCAATATAGTCTCAGTAGTTTCAACAGAAAGACCGGGACATACTAATGCACTCCGCTCAATGGCCACGCCCACAGTTTCCACAGATCTGGCCTCGGGTGCCAAATCAGCCCCTGTGCTTGTGATAATAAATCCTGTCTGAGGGGAATCTCCCACGGAGAGCCCGCTAGCAGACTGATCAGATCCGCAAACCACGGCTGCGTGTGCCATCGCGGAGCCACCAGAAGCAGCTGTTCCACTCTGTCCCGCCGTATTCTGCATAATACCGCTGGGATCAAACGAATCGGAGGAAAAGCATACAGACTGGTCCTGGGCCAGCTGTGAGCTAACGCATCCACGCCCAGGGGCGATGGGGAGCGTAGGGAGAACCATAGCGGGCAATGCGTAGTCATGCTCGACGCGAATAAATCCACTTTCGCTTTGCCGAATATCCGCCATAAAAGATCCACCGTCTGGGGGTGTAATCGCCATTCTCCCTGTTCCAGAGCCTGTCTGGATAGCAGGTCCGCTCCGAAATTCAATCGTCCGGGGACATGAATGGCCCGGATCGACAGAAACTTGTCCCGAGACCACAGAAGAACACGCCTCGCCAGCCTGCACAGGGGGCGAGAGCGCAATCCTCCTTGATGGTCCAGATAAGACACAACCGCTGTGTTGTCTGATCTGAGCAGCACATGACGGCCGATCAGCAGATCCGTGAAATACTGGAGAGCCAGAAAAACTGCCAGTAATTCCAGTCTGTTTATGTGCCAGCCGCGCTGAGCCGCTGTCCACACTCCGTGGGCTGGTCGCCCTCGACACACAGCTCCCCAACCAGTCAAAGACGCGTCCGTCGTGACAGTCTCTCGGAAAGCATACATTCCCAGTCGAACTCCTGACAGGAGAAATTCGGTTGACATCCAAAATTTTAGCGACATCACACACCGCCGTGTCACCGAAATCGTGCGATGCGGGAGACAACGGGGTGAAATATTCCGCCTTTTCGTCCACCACTGAAAGGGGCGCATTTGAAGCAATCCCAGACGAATCACGGGGGATGCTGCTGCCATTAGACCCAAGAGCCTGAGGCACAATCTCACTGTCACCGTGCGACCCGCTTTGAAGTGCCGCACGCATGACGCAATCGACTGAGCGCGCGGGAGAGAAAGCTTCGCTGTCATCGCGCGAGAGTCCAGATCTATTCCCAGAAAAGTTATCCGTTGAGAGGGAGTTAAAACACTTTTCTTGAAATTTGTTCGTAAGCCCAGGCTGTTTAAATGATTCAGCACAAGATCTCGGTGAGAGTGTGCTTGAGTCCGCGATTGCGCTAGCACCAGCCAATCGTCCAAATAATTCAACACACGAACGCCCTGGAGCCGCAACGGGGCCAGAGCTGTGTCCATGCATTTTGAGAAAGTACGGGGCGCTAAAGCCAAGCCAAAGGGAAGAACGCGGTACTGATACGCTTTGCCCTCTAAAGCGAATCTGAGGAACTTCCTGTGTCTCTTGACGATCTGAATATGGAAATACGCATCCTTCAGATCGATCGTAATAAACCAATCGCTTGGTCGGATCTGAGACAGAATAGATTTCACCGTCAACATCTTGAATTTGCTCGGTCTGAGTGCAAGATTCAGACGGCGTAAATCCAGAATAAGCCGTAACCCGCCGTCTTTTTTTGGTACCACGAAATAACGGCTGTAAAAACCATCTGAGAGGGGTGTACTTCTTCTATAGCCCCTTTGCTCAGCAGAGCTGACATTTCCTGTCGCAGCACCGCCATTTCCGTAGACTTCACCGTAGTGGAAAGAATTCCGCGGAAAGGAGGCGGGCCTTTCCGAAACTGAATGGTGTATCCGTGACAAACCGTGTGTAACACCCATAGAGAAATGCCGGGCAAGCGTTCCCACGCGGCCCGAAACAATATTAGCGGTTTCAAAACTTCCGCTCCCTGCAACGCCGTCATACGCGTTAAAACGACCGGACACGAAAAACCTGCGGTGTTCGTGCACCGGGGAAGCGTATGCGCCAGAGTCGTTGCGTTCCGTTGAGTATAATCCTGAAACGTGTCCACGGCAGGAATTAGGCCAACAGATGGAACATCGGGCTCTGCCGCTAGCGAAAAAGCGGCGGCTGCGCGAGCCGTCATAAACGGGCCGTTTGTGCAGGGTCCTTGAGTCGTCCCTCGAACTCCGAAAGCAGGACTGTGCAGAGTGTCTGAGGGAGCGTCTGTCATTACAGCTCGATCCAATGTTGCTCGAGGCGCTGTTTGCGGCGAGACAATCAATGTTTGAGCATGGGGACTGCAATGAGAGCGTAGGATGCGCGAAAGCGGTCCGACAGCGCTCTCTAGCGGAGGGCACAGTCCCTGGCAAGCAGCAAAAAGATCAGGAGCTGCTATTCGGCACCCGAGAACGAGAGGCTTTAGCCGTCGAGGTCAGGTTCAATCGTTTACGTTGACGCTGGTGCGCCGGAGGAAAAACCCTAGGGCCCCAGTCCTTACGAGGAGGCGCCATAGGTGTGGGTTCCTCTCGAGAGGCTGCTCGCTGGCGGTGAGAGGAGGTTGAGCGAGAACGCGCGAGCGCTTGCCGGCGTTCGACCTCCCTGGGTCTACGGGGAATCAGCTGGCGGAAAGCGGCTGATTGCTGTTTCGCTGCCCTGAACTTCTCCACTACTGACGTGACAGCCTCACCGAACAACCCATCCCTGGAGACAGGGGCATCCATAAGGAAAGATTTATCCTTCTCCTTAATATCGGTGAGATTAAGCCAGAGGTGGCGCTCAACCGAAATCAAACCGGCCATAGTACGGCCCACTGCACGAGCGGTATGTTTGGTAGAACGTAGCGCCAAATCCGTAGCTCTGCGAAGTTCTTTCACTGCCTCCGGTGTGATGCCCTCACCTTCATCCAATTCCTTCAATAACTCCGCTTGGTAGGCCTGAAGGACCGCCATAGAGTGGAGCGAAGCAGCCGCTTGACCAGCCGCCATGTAGGATTTACCCACCAAACTAGACGTGACTCGACACGCCTTCGAAGGAAGAAGGGGGCGAGACTTCCATGCCGCGGCCGAACTAGGCGCAAGGTGTTCGGCGAGAGTCTCTTCCACCGGGGGCATTATAGTATAGCCATGGTTCGCCATATCAGAAACGGTGGCGAAATCCGCGGCCGCAGCATTAGTGATCCACGCCGAAAACGGCTGTTTCCAGGACCTCGAAACCTCCTGGTGGAGGTCCGGGAAAAAAGGCAAAGGCCTCCGGGGCTGTGTAGGTGTCCGACTGGTTAGAAAACGGTCGTCCAGCTTAGAAGAAGGTTGGGCCTCGGCCTTGTCAACCTCCCAGTCTAGCCCCAATTTACCCACCGCACGAGAAACCACATCCAACAGCTCACTGTAGGAGGGGGAAACACGCCTCTCCTGTCCGCTAGGAGGAAGAGGGCTAGTGTCGGTCGCGAAGTCCTCAGACCCCGAGGCCGCGGTGGATAAAACATCGTCGTCATAGCGTCCACAACCAAAGGAGATGGCGGCGCATGCCTCCGGTGTGGGAAGTAAATCCTCATTAGAGAAGACGACAGGCTCAGTATAAGATTTATTCTGCAGCAGGGTAGGGGAGAGCGAGCGATGTGGAGAATATTCCAGCGCTGCGCTGTCCACAAAGTCCATGTCGCACGTGTCACCCCAGGCCCTCGCCTCGTGCGGTGCCTCGGCAGTCGCAGAGGTGACCTGACGGGGGTTAGACTCGAGGGCGACATTAGAGAATACTTCCACCCTGGAGCGCAGTACTCTGAGCCGCAGGCCATCACAATGGGGACAGGAAGAAAGGCCGCTAAGCGCCGCCTGTGCGTGATGTAAACCAAGACATACTACGCACCTGTCATGAGTGTCCCCCGCCGTGATGTACCTGGTACATGGCTCCTTACATTTTCGAAAACTCATCGCGTCCGCGAAGAGGAGTTAACACTGCTCGAAGAGATCGCTGGAGAACGCGAGATGATAGGGCACAGATGATTCGCTATTCCTGAAGGAATGAAATCTGAGCGAAATGGCGCGCTGCACCCAGGTATATCATGCGTGCGCATGCGTAGGGTGGTGCTATGCGCCATTTGGCCAATAGGATTGGCGGGATGGTATAGGGCTTCAGACATTCGTCACACCAGAGGTGTTCCCATACGTGGTGACGTCACCGCAGCATCGAAGTGACCTATGATAGGGAACGCTAGTGTTCTATAAGCGCCTCCTGCTGTCAGAGATTGAATTTGCATTTTCAACAGAATAAGAAAGAGCTTTATTGCAAAGTGTGTTTACACACAGAAGAAATTTCGTCTTGGTGTCAGGAGCTTCCACTACACAAAGTACAAGCATTGTGCAGACATAGATATAATTAAGGTAATCAAGGCAAAATAAACATTTAATGAATGTAAAAAAAGAAACTGGCAATGAGTATTGGGATCGGCTCATTTGATTCTAAAATAAATAAAATCCTGATCAGTGCATCCTTAACTGATGGAGTTAGTGTCATGTAGGTTACACAATTATATGTTAAAGTTAAAAACTTAAAAAATGTACTTAAAAAAAGAAAACAGGATTACTTTAAAAAGCATAACTGTAAAATTGTGAGGAAGAGCTGAGCAGGTCTTGCACATGTATTTCCAGGTCTGAGAGTGACTTCCTCTCTTTGAACTATTGCACCTATTTGTGCAATGAAAGACACATGGTTACATAGAAACACTTTGCATGAACCGTGCTTTCGTTTCCAAATGAACTAAACTTTTGGTTGCAAGGAAACGACTTCTGGACACATTGAAAATATTTATGCTCTCTCACAGGTGAGAATGTTTGAAAGTGCAGTCTTTGTGCAGGTACAACAGCATGAGTATTGCAAGTTTTCAATGTCTTTTTGCAAGTGTTTCAATGGGTTTCGTCTCAAATGGCATTTCATAATCTTGTAATCTACACCTAGGGAAAATAGTTTCACAACTTCTGTTTCATGATAGTTTTAATCACCCTTCTAAATTAAAATATATGTTAAAGTTAAAAACTTAAAATATGGACTTAAAAAAAGAAAACAGGATGACTTTGAACAGCATAACTGTAAAATTGTGAGGAAGAGCTGAGCAAGTCTTGCACATGTATTTCCAGGTCTGAGAGTGACTTCCTGCTGAAAAAGGAAGTAATGGATACCAAAAAAAGGTAGAAATATATGTATGTAAAAGAAGAATGCATGTGTGTGAAAGCAAAAATGTATGTATGTGTAAGGAGAATGTAAGGGCCCTATAATACAACCTGCACAATGCTACGCAAGGCACAGTGCAAGTGTGTTTGCTAGTTTCAGTCCGGCGCTGTTCACATTTTCCCGTCCAGCACCACGTCATTTAATTAGCAAATGCATTTGTGCCCATGGGCATGCTGGCCTAAAAAAAGGTGTGTTCAGGCACATTGCTATTTTAAGGAGCTGAAAATAGACTGTGCCATAGACCAACTCAAACCTGATCTAAAGTGTGGCTCAATGTTTTTTCTTTGTTATATAAAGAGCATGTTAGTATAGGCAGGTCCTCAACGCGTGTACCGTATTTTTCGGACTATAAGTCGCACCGGACTATGAGTCGCATTTATTTAGACCCAAGAACCAAGAGAAAACATTACCATCTACAGCCACGAGAGGGCACTCTATGCAGCTCTGGCAGAGCTCCCTCTCGCTGCTGTAGATGGTAAAGTTTTCTGTTAGTTCATTTCTCTTGGTTCATGTCAAATTAATTTTGATAAATAAGTCGCACCTGACTATAAGTCACAGGACCATCCAAACTATGAAAAAAAGTGTGACTTATAGTCCGGAAAATACGGTACACGCTGCTTATCAGGGACGCACAGCAGCACACAAACATGCAAAATATAAAAAAATCTAAGGATTGCAATGCATAAAAATTTGTTGTAGGCAAATTTTATATATATATATATATATATAATACACGGTGCGTACATGGTGCAAGTTTTGCTGTTAGGAGTTCAATTTTTTTCAATCGTGTGGAAATCGTGTATGCACGGATGGTCGTGGCTCGTATAATGTGCGAGGAATTATGAGCTAAGCAGAGTGCCTTACGAGCACTTCCCGACGTCCCGATCATTTTTAAACAAAAAGTCCTAAAAACTTCTTGAGCTATCAGTTTGAATTTGTGACGTGCGCTGTTCAACTAGCTGAATTGTTGATCTATCTGAAGTTGACCAATCACGAACTAGGAAAACCACAGATGAAGACGAAGACGGCAGCGCCACGGTGAATGTGGACTATTGACAGAGGATAAACTCGCTGAACTCTAGCAGGAACAGCAAGCGCTGTATGAAGTTTCTAGCAGCGTGTACCATGCTTTTTAAATCTCTCTCTCTCTCTGACACACACACACAGACACCCATATGTAGTTTACGGGGACTCTCCATAGATGTAACGGTTTTCTATACTGTACAAACAAATATTCTATCCCCATACACTACCTCTATCCATCAAGGAAAAATGCATGTTTAAAATTTCAATTAGACCCAGTTTAGTATTTTTTTAAAGCCATTTGGTTTACGAGGTGACAGGAAGTGTCCTCATAAACCATGTTTACATTGTAATACCCACATCATTATAGATATTTGTGTCCCCATAAACCACATACAAGAACACACAGACACACACACACACACACACACAACAACTAGTAATATGATTAAATGGCTTATCACTTTTGACCAAGAGGTGGCACTGTGATCAAATCATTTTGGCGTGTTCTGTGAGAGATGACAATGGCACACACAAAGTTTAGTGTCAATATGCTAAAGCATTGCAGCGATACAGGCTGAAATGTGATTTTGGCATGATGCCTCAAATTTGTCGCTGGGCTATGCAAAAATAATTTTGTCTATCGACACAAAATCCATAACATTTTGTCAGCACAGTCTGAAGATCATCTAATTCGAATTTGGTAAAAATAGGACAAACGATTCATGAGGAGTTCGTAAAAGTCGGTTTTCAACATAAACCAAAATGGCGGACCGGAAGTTCAGCTTACTCTGGCATATTTGGTATCTATGTTGTCGGCATAAACCAGGGAATATTTTGAGTCCAGTTTCATTGCAATAAGCTAATGCATAAAAAAGTTATTAGCATTTTTAAAAGTGTAATTATTGATGGTTAATGGTTTATCCAAACTGTTATCTAATTTATGTTGCATGTTCAGTTTGAGGTGACAATAACAGATACAAAGTTTGGTGCAAATATATCAAAGCTTAGCAGAGATACAGCCTCAAATGCATTTTGGCATCGGTCCAGCAAATTCGTTAATGCGCTAAATGAGAACCATTTTGTATATCGACATGAAATCCATAACTTTTGGCCTCTGGGGTCTGAAGATGATCTGCGTCAAATTTAGTGAAAAACGGACTAACGGTCTAGGAGGAGTTCGAAAAAGTAGATTTTCAACATTAATCAGAATGATGGACAGGGCGTTCAGATGTCCTACTAAAAAAAAATGGTATGGCTATTGTCGGCACAACCCAAGGAATATTTTGAGATTAGTTTCATTACAATAGCCTAATGCAATCAAAAGTTATTAGCATTTTTGTACATTTCATAATTGAAGGTTAATGAATGGTTAATTACTCTTGGCCAATAGGTAGCGCTGTTACAAACTTGATGTGGCATGGTCAGTGTGAGGTGACAATAACAAATACAAAGTTTGGTGCAAATATGCCAAAGCTTTGTTGAGATACAGCCGCAAATGCATTTTGGCATCCTTGTATTTAAAAATATTCATTTTTCATATTTCCTGACCACTAGGTGGCGCTGCGTCGAAACACTGTAGGTAGTCTCAGGTTAAGGTTTTTATAACACACACCAAGTTTGGTCTTAATATGCCAAACCGTTGCAGAGATATAGCCTCACATGCATTTTTGCTTGCTTTTCGTCAAATTTGTTCATGTGTCGTTCGAGAACAGTTGGACAAATCAACTTGAATTCTACAACTTTTCACCAGCATGGTCTGAAGATGATCTGAGTCAATTTTTCTGAAAAGCGAACTAACCGTCTAGGAAGAGTTAGAAAAAGTAGGTTTTTCGAAAAATTGAAAATAGAAAAATATGGGGTTGAATTTTGGGGTTAAATCGACTTGGCATGAGCCACGGATTCAGAAGAAAAAAATGATCATTTTCTGGCTTACAAAAGTTCAAAAGTTATTAGCATAAAAATATTGAAACTTTGGACAAGTGGTGGCGCTAGAGAGTTGGAGATAGGGACTTCAAATTTGCTGTAGTTAATGTTGGGACTGTCCTCTATCAGTGTGCCAAATTATACAACTTTCCCGCAATCGGTTCAATGGGCTGCAATAGACTTGCGGCGGAAGAAAAAAATGACGCAAACGGATACAATAGGTGCCTTGCACCTTTGGCGCTTGGCCTCTGAAAAAGCAATATATCAAATGAATGTTTACCCTTTTGTCCTATAGGTTTCCTTCTATTAGTGCTAATTTAACTAGTTTGTTCACCTAGTTGTTTTATATTATATAGTTCAGATCAAATTTTTTTAGGCCTAATCAATTTAAGTTCGGTTCTTTTCTTATTTATTCAGTGGTTTCTGCTATGCAGTATTACTAAGACTGCTTCAAAGTAACCTTTTTCTTTGTTCTAACACTAATGAATAGGTTTAAAATTCTTGGTTTAAAAAGTTGGTTTCACAATTCTGTACACACAATTCTGGTTACAGTCAGTCACTCAGTCCAACTGCTGTCTGCAGGAAGGAAAATATAGCAGTCTTTACAGTCCTACCAGGATGGAGAATACCCAGGTGAATTTACTTTCCTTTGCATGTGGCTGATATATAGCAACAGTCTCTGTTCTCCTCAGTGGTTCTTTCTTTCCTGCTCACATTAAACAGTGTTTTAAACATTTAAATTGTAATAAAATGTAATTTTCAAAATGTAATATTTTTTGAGGTTGTGTATTTATATTTCTAACCTGGGTTACAGCCTCCCCTGTTAAACCCATGCAAGTCCCTTTGCATGATACTAACTGGCTGTACTGTTATAGATTGAGGGAACTCAGGGTCACTAATCTGCTCGGTGAGAGAGTTTGTGAAGGCCAGATTCAAACCTTGGAATAAGGATTGAATGATTGTAACTAAAGGATTTCCCAACTCAGGGTAAGTAAACATTTTTCTTTCTCTTTAACTCTTTGAGATCTTCTTGGAAAATGTATCTGATTTTCATCTTTATTTCTTCCTCAGGGTTCATTTGATTCATTGGGTTGAACTGCACTGGTGTTGACCAGAGGATCAGTTATGTTTGCAATGATTGTGTCTCCATACAGATTTCAGATGAAAGTTGCTGTTGTTGTTCTGGACTCAGTTCAGGTAAATTACTAACTTTTTTTTACATTTTTCTTTTCAGGTTGCTCAGCAGGTAAGTATTCTCTTTGTTGTACATTTGCTACCTCAGGTAAATTGTCAGATTGCGCATTACAAGATGTGTCATTAAGATTATCTCCTAGATGGATAGTAATTGATTCTGCAGAGTCAATAGGTGCAAGAGGTGGGTCCTTTGGATGTCTCATCACATCATACTACTGTGACGAACGTGTACCAATGAGACACAGGGAGAGAGAGAGATCCAATCGCAGATTTCTTTATTGATGGGTAATCCAAATCGTAGTCAAAAACAATCCAAAGTCAAAACCAAAAAGACAGTCCAAAATAAACAAACAAAGGAAAGGGACAGGAAAGGGAACTCGGAAAACGAGAGGACTCTGAGGACGAGCAGAACAGGAAGAATCTCGGGGGAAGAGAATTCTGGATACACGAAGGGTAAGGACTCCATACAAACAACAGGAAAAGACTGGTATTTATCCCAGTCAACAATTTGATCTCACAATGATGTCACTATGAGCTCACAATATTCTCATGGTGCGGTCATAATGTGAGTGTCACAGTGAACTAAAAGTGTAACCACACAGAGCTCTCACTGTGTGCTCATACTTTGTTCACAACATGAGGTCACTGCACAATCACAGTGCACTCATACTGTGGTGGAAATATGAGGTCACAACACACTCACTGTGTGCTCATACTGTGATCACTGTGTGCTCATACTCTGGTCACTGTGTGCTCATACTGTGATCACAGTGCACTCATACTGTGGTGGAAATATGAGGTCACAACACACTCACTGTGTGCTCATACTGTGATCACTGTGTGCTCATACTCTGGTCACTGTGTGCTCATACTGTGATCACTGTGTGCTCATACTCTGGTCACTGTGTGCTCATACTGTGATCACTGTGTGCTCATACTGTGATCACTGTGTGCTCATACTCTGGTCACTGTGTGCTCATACTGTGATCACTGTGTGCTCATACTCTGGTCACTGTGTGCTCATACTGTGATCACTGTGTGCTCATACTGTGGTCACTGTGATGTCCCGCGCACTCACCGTGTGCTCATACTGTAGTCACTGTGTGCTCATACTGTGGTCACTGTGTGCTCATACTGTGATCACTGTGTGCTCATACTGTGATCACTGTGTGCTCATACTCTGGTCACTGTGTGCTCATACTGTGATCACTGTGTGCTCATACTCTGGTCACTGTGTGCTCATACTGTGATCACTGTGTGCTCATACTGTGGTCACTGTGATGTCCCGCGCACTCACCGTGTGCTCATACTGTAGTCACTGTGTGCTCATACTGTGGTCACTGTGTGCTCATACTGTGATCACTGTGTGCTCATACTGTGGTCACTGTGTGCTCATACTGTGATCACTGTGTGCTCATACTCTGGTCACTGTGTGCTCATACTGTGATCACTGTGCGCTCATACTCTGGTCACTGTGATGTCACTGTGCACTCACCGTGTGCTCATACTGTAGTCACCGTGTGCTCATACTGTGAACACTGTATGCTCATACTGTGGTCACTGTGTGCTCATACTGTGAGATCACCATATAACACCACTATGCAATAATTCTGTTAGTTCACTGATATCTAAAATGACTCAGTTAACTCAAACTTTTACACCCACATTCTTTATTTCCATCAATCAAAACAATCAAACAAAAAGTCAGATTTTTCCTTTATTTGGTTTCCTTTTCAGCCTGGTGTTGGTGTTGGACAAAAAAATTTCTACTTGGCGAATACATTCCGCGTCTGGTGTTGTTCTGGTGGTTACTTTTAGCTTCTTCACCTCTATTTCATTTTGTTTGTGAAAAGACCTGACACATTCTAAAAACACAAAGAGCAAGGTGTTAACATTACAATTTCTATAGCAGCATCCAGATGCACAAACCAAAACTTAAACACTTACTTTTCAAACATGTCAGGAGCACAGGTGGCAACACCTTCTTCCCATCTTTCCCCGTTCTGTTATACAGACAGAGAACATTGTCTGACGCTATGCTTTTTAAAGCCTGTCTCACCATCTCACCTATATTGGAGCTGCCGTGAGTATGGATGAGATAGTGTACCTGACAAAAACATACATAATATTGTCATGATTAAAATATACCAGGCTTCAACATTTCTTTTACATGGTATCTGCTGCAAAAAAATAAAACAGTGGCTTTGTTGTAAAAATAAACGCAAAATTTATATAGTAGTACTAACATAAAGCTCTCGATAATTTTTGTCTTCTTCAAGCCTCTGACAGAAGGCTTCAAACATTTCAAAGCTGGAGCACTGTTGTTGTTTAAAAAGTTCCTCATGGGCATCTTCTTCTGCCCGCTTCATGAGAACAGACTTAACTTTGGCCAAGTCATTCATGATGACAGCTTGTCTCTGTTCCAGCATTTGAATTTGTTGGAGTATCTTAGTATTCATTTCTGAAAAATTGTAAAGTTAGATTGTTATATAGCAAAGGATGTTATGTCTGTATAAATAAATAATGTCTAATTGATATATCACATACCAAACAATTTCTCCATGGTGACTTTGCATTTTGTTTCCTTTGGTTCCTTCCCTGTTATCAAAATTACATACATAGGTGGTTCACTTTAATTGTGGGGACATTTGGTACAATGTAAAAAAAAAAAAAACACACACACGCACGCACGCACACACACACACACACACACACACACACACACACACACACACACACACACAATTCATAGTCTTTGGATCAAAATCAGGATAACATGCAATAAAAAAGGCAAAAACCCTGCCTTACTGACTTACTTGACTAACTAATCAAACTGAATGCATGAGCGGTATAAGCGCTACCGCATTGTATTCATCTTTATCAAACAATGACAAAGGTATCATGATTGCTTTATGTCTCAGTTGAGTGGTGTCAGTATGTAACATTTTAGTGTGATTCCGAAATCCTTTGAATATGCCAATTATTCTGGAGTCACATGGCTTAGTGTACAAAGGTTCCATTCTGCAAAAAACCTCACAAAAAATCAGATTTTCTTGAACTCCATGTATAAGGCAGTAGCTATCATTGGTCATTCTGTAACATTCTTTTGTCTTTGGCGTACCAGAGGTAACATTTGATTTCTTAGAACTTGATATTGCTTGCCTCTCTGCCAATCTGTTAGCTACTTGAATCAGTGGATCACTTGAACCGCGGATAAACCTCTTGATTTGACCCATATTGTTCTCAAACTTGTACGCTGAACAATAGTGTAATGATCTGTTGTAATTTGCAACATCAGTGAGATGTAGCAAGCAATGCACATTATATGAGATGAAACTCATGCTATACAGGCTGCTACCTTTTTCAACAAAATATGTTAACAGCTCATCTGCATAATCACGATGCTCCATTAGGTTTTCACTGTACAAGATGCGCATTCCAATACTAAGTGAAAGGAAGTGAATATACTTCTCCTTATCGAGAACATATTTCAAAATCACTGGTCCAGTATAAAGCAAAAATGTTCCGAATTCAGTTGCTTTCCAGTGCTTCAGTTCATCTAACCCCCTTGGTTTCCTATTGAATTCAGGAGGTATGTGATGTCGGACAGCTTGATGAAAATAAGTAATGGTGCTAAAATGTCCAGCTGATAATCTATGGGCCAAAGGTCCTTCTTTCCACAGCATCAACATTCGCTCAGTCACTCCTAGATCTACACAATGCATGGGATCTATTGGGAACTGCCTGATCATATCAATGTCCAGATTCAAAAGAATGCTATCTGTTTTGTGATGTTCAGGATTTGTCTTCTGTCTAAATGACTCATTGGTTCTGAGATTTCCTTTATACAAAAAAAGCATTTTGCTCTCATGAACTCCCTTTACATCACAAAAGTCACAGCCATAGCGGCCATTAAACTGAACTATTCCTTTGATGAGGGCTCGTGCTGGTGCATCACATTTGATGTTTTTGAGGACAATTCTCTTCCCTTTAAAGCCTTTTTCCATCAGTTCTTGCAGCTCCTCCATAAATCCCTCAAAAACTCCAAATCACTTGGTTTCTTTGCTCCAGAAAACAGAGCAACAACGAAAGGACTGTTTTTCACTTCATCACCGTTGATGACAGCATACTGAAGCGGCCACATTGTGAGGTTTTTGGACTTGAAAATGGGTAGGCTATCAATATTCAAAGAAATCTCAAAGTGGTCGTATTTTGAAGTGTCTTGCTCAGACAGAGTATGTGTAAGACCTTCCTTTAATCCAAAATATGTGTATTTGCCACCTATCAAAAACAAGATTTTACAGTTCAGTGAAATTTCTGAATAATATTGCCAAATGAGTGCAATGAGAATTTTCAAAGTTAAAATGTACCTGATTTTTCTGTTATTCTCAAACTGCCAGAACGAGGTGTTTTCAATAGTGTTCGTCCGTCTGTTGGAACATCAATGTCATGTTCCTTCAAAATCTTAAGCAAATGAGTGAGAGAGGTCATGGAGATGTTGAATTTTATTGCCCACTCAGACAGCTTTTTCTCCAGAGACAAAGCTAGCTCTGAGTTACTTTCACTGGTAACATCCATGGAATCATTTAGTCTATCAATTTCATACCATAGCACTTGATCTTGCATATTAATTATGGTATTCTGTTGTGATTCTGAATCATACTGTTCTTGCAAGTCTTCATTTTGATGCTGCTCCACAACATTCAGCATATTTCCTGAGTCGTCTGATGAGTAGTCTGATTCAAGTTCTCTGGAGGAGTGTTCACTATCAGAAGTGTTTTCATTTTTTTTTCTGAACAGCCAAAATGATCTTTTTTGATTTTCTACGAGCCTTTTTTTGCTGTCTTTTCAATGCCTTAATTTTTGTTTCCAAATCCTAACAGGCCAAAAAGAACTTCTGTATTAGTAAAACATTATATGAAACACATAAATCTTTTACAATTTTTTTTAGTTTGAGAAGACAACCTTAGCCACTTTCACTGATTACTGTATTTGATAATTGTTTAAGAAGTCTTCTTTGGACAATTGTTGTGTATCCTAAAGAAAGTGTGTATCATAAAGTACTTTAAACTAGACTTTTGTAGATCTACACTTTACATTCTTAATGATGTAGTGTTGCATCTGATGTCTGGGTAAAGTTGCTTGTTATGTTAATAAGAGGATGAATCTCAGTCACTTTGAGTTTTGGTAAATGGGAAGTGACATTGAAGCTTTTAACATAAAACAGCTACAGTTCCGCAGATAGAAGTTGTTGTTAAAAAACTAGTCATATAGCGTGGTGAAATAAGGCTTTTTATCTTTAATATGAGTGTCTAAGAGTAGGCGTACTTCATCTTTTTATCCAAAGAGCAATGATAGTTTACGCTATTCCACCAGTGCAGCATTCTTGCTTACTGTTGTTTTACAGTGCTTGTTAATTATTTAAATATAAGTATAAATAAAAAAGAATTAATATATTGAAATATAAAGTTAGTAATGTTGTAATGATCTGACATAACAGGCCTAACAATTCACAAATACTGATATGCAAACTAGCTGCAGCTAGCAATTTTGGTGTGATTACTGAAGGTAAAATGGCTGGTGCACATGTAGCATGTGTGAGTAGTACTCTGCTAAAAAAAAAAAAAAGACCAGACCACATTGCACATCTAAAAGTATGTAAATAGGCCACTCACCATTTATGCGGTGTAACAATACCATGCACAACTTTTTCTTCTTCTTTACATGTTTTATGGTGGTTGGAAGACCAGCTTAGATGGTGCATTTACCACCACCAACTGGACCGGAGTGTGAAGCATTCACAATGAGCTCACGCTTTACACACATGCTGAGGATCACAGTATGAGGATCAGATGAACTCACCTTGAGCTCATGCTTTACACACATGCTGAGGATCACAGTATGAGGATCAGATGAACTCACCTTGAGCTCACGCTTTACACACATGCTGAGGATAACAGTATGAGGATCAGATGAACTCACCTTGAGCTCACGCTTTACACACATGCTGAGGAACACAGTATGAAGATCAGATGAACTCGCCTTGAGCTCACGCATTACACACATGCTGAGGATCACAGTATGAGGATCAGATGAACTCACCTTGAGCTCACGCTTTACACACATGCTGAGGATCACAGTATGAGGATCAGATGAACTCACCTTGAGCTCACGCTTTAAACACATGCTGAGGATCACAGTATGAGGATTGTGTGATGTCACTGTGATCATCGCATGATCTCACGTGTTGACTGGGATAGGGAGGCTAATGACAATAAAGTGACTGCACCTGGTGCAATTAACAGGAGTGCAATTACTGTGATGACAGGACAAGACTAGAGGAATTCTAGTGCCTACAGTGAAGCGCCTAAGGGGAAGTGAGCCCACTAGTGGACACCCAGGGAAACAGAGACTAGACAGCATGACATTACCACCTTCTCCACGGAGCAGCTGCCAGATGCTCCACCCGAACCCAAGGAAAGACCAAAGACACAAAGAGACCAGGAGGGAGGTGGAGCGGCGGAGGACCAGGGGGAGGGACGGAGGGCCAAGTAAAATGGGAAAAACAGAGACAAGAGGACCAGGTTAATTGGGCAAACAGAGACAAGACGACCAGGTAAAATGGGGAAACAGAGACAAGAGAAGTACAACACAAAACAATGAGTCCAGGAGGAAGGTGGACCGGCGGAGGATCAGGGGGAGGGACAGAGGGCCAGGTCCATAGGAGGAAAACAGACAGAAGAACAAAAAAAAAAAAAAAACACAAAAACACAAGTCCAAGAAGGACATAACGTGATGCCCACCAGGGCGGAGCAGAAGACCACCACATCCATGTAGCCGAATAAACAGGAGGACAAGTCTGATTGGGCAAGTCTGAAACAAAAAACATGAACAAATTAAGGGTAGCCTCTGTGGCCACAACAGGATCAGTCGGGTGCTCAGAGAGTTCAACTGAGACGTGACGAGGCTCTGGAAGTTCCGCAGAGGTGAGGAGAGACTCTGATAGATCAGCAGATATGTGGAGAGACTCTGGTAGCTCATCAGAGACGTGGAGAGGCTATGATAGTTCAGCAGAAAAGTGGGGAGGCTCTGGTATTTCATCAGAGACATGGAGAGGCTCTGGTAGTTCCATGGTGTTTCCTTGTTCATGAAGATCAATGGTGACTTGCCTTTGCTCATAAAGATCACTGGTGACTTGAATTTTCCCATGAAGAACCCCGGTGACTTGACTCGGTCCTTGAAGATCACCGTTGACTGGACTCTGTCCCTGAAGATCACCGGTGACTTGACTCTGTCCTTGAAGATCACCGGTGACTTGACTCTGTCCTTGAAGATCACCAGTGACTTGACTCTGTCCTTGAAGATCACCAGTGACTTGGCTCTGTCCTTGATGATCACCAGTGACTTGACTTGACTCTGGAAGGTCAACAGTGACTAGCCTTGACTCTGGAAATTCCAAGGTAACTAGCCCTGATTCTGGAAGGTCAATCGTGACTAGTCCTGACTCTGGAAGGTCAATGGTGACTAGCCCTGATTCTGGAAGGTCAACGGTGACTAACCCTGACTCTGGAAGGTCAACGGTGACTAACCCTGACTCTGGAGGGTCCACGAGCACATGACTCGACTCTGTAGGGTCCATGAGCACCTGACTTGACTCTGGAAGGTCCACGAGCACCTGACTCTGGAAGGTCAATGGTGACTAGCCCTGACTCTGGATGGTCAACTGGAACCTGACTTGACTCTGGATAGTCAACTGGAACATGACTCAACTCTGGAGGGTCAATGAGAACCTGACTCAACTCAGGAATGCCCACTATAGCTGACATCCTCTGTAGTGGCCGGGCTGGCAGCCACCTTGTGCATTGGGGCTGGGTTGGTGACCATCTTGTACTGTGGTGCTGGCTCAGCAGACGTGATGTGAACAGTCTCTGGATCAGCAGACATGACGTGAACACTCCTGGGAATCTCTAGGATTTTTGACAGCATGGAGAAATAATCCAAAAATGTCTCAGCGGCCATCTTGGGCTTTGGCGCTGATCTGGCGGCCATCTTGCATCGCGGCGCTGGGCTGATGACCACTTTGTGCTGTGGCGCTGTGCTGGCGTCCATCTTGCCTTGTGGCACTGGGCTGACGGCCATCTTGTGCAGTGTCGCTGGACCTGCGGCCATCATGGGCAGTGGTGCGGGGCCGGCGGCCATTCTGCGCAGTGGCTCTGGGCTGGAGGCCATCTTCTGCTGTGGCGCTGGGCTGGCATCCATCTTGCCTAGTGGCGCTGGGCTGGTGGCCATCCTGTGCTGTTGGGCTGGCTCCCATCTTGCCTCGTGGTGCTGGGTTGGTGGCCATACTGTGCAATGGCACTGGGTCGGCGGCCATTCTGCGCAGCGGCGCTGAGCTGGCGGCCATCTTGCATCGTGGCACTAGGCTGATGACCACTTTGTGCTGTGGCGCTGTGCTGGCGTCCATTTTGTTTCGTGGCGCTGGGCTGATGGCCATCTTGTGCAGTGTTGCTGGACCTGCGGCATCATGGTCTTTATTGATGGTTAATCCAAATCGTAGTCAAAAACAATCCAAGGTCAAAGCCAAATAGACAGTCCAAAATAAACAAACAAAGGAAAGGGACAGGAAAGGGAATTCGGAAAACGAGAGGACTCGGAGGACGAGCAGAACAGGAAGAATCTCAACGAGAGGACTCGGAGGACGGGCAGAACAGGAAGAATATTGGGGAACGAGAATGCTGGATACACGAAGGGTAAGGACTCCATACAAACAACAGGAAAAGACTGGTATTTATAGGGAGGCTAATGACAATAAAGTGACTGCACTTACTGCAATTACTGTGATCACAGGACAAGACAAGAGGAATTCTAGTGCCTACGGTGAAGTGCCTAAGGGGAAGTGAGCCCACTAGTGGACACCCAGGGAAACAGAGACTAGACAGCGTGACAACTTCTGTAGGAATTTCATGGTGTCTGTCATTTGAGGTTGTCCAGCAATGTGTGTCAACCATTCCTCATCGTCATCATTGCTCAGATAACTCTCTTAATCTCCTTGGTTGTTTACCTCTGGGTTTTGTTGCGTTGCTGGCCGTTTGCAAATTTTAGACTGAGGGTGACTCTCTTCAACAGGTGACAAAAAAAAAACCCACAGGGCAACAGGAGGTCTCTGTGTAAAGTTCATAAGGGACCGTCTTTGTTTTCCGGTTTGACAGAGTAGACAGGGAGTTCCCCAGTACGACTTACAACGATATACACCACAGACTCCCACGTATCTGCCAGTTTGTGTTTACCTCTCAACTTCACATTTCTGACCAGGACACAATCACCAATCTCCAAAACAGATTCTGATACTCTTTTGTGATATCTCTGCTTGTTTCTGTCAGGTGTTTTGGCAGCATTCCTACTAACTAACTGGTAACTCTCCTGAAGATGTGTTTTGAGAGTTTGGACATACTCAGAATGAGATTTTTGATGACTCTGTCTCACAGGTACATTGAAGGCAAGGTCTACTGGCAATCTAGGCTGATGCCCAAACATCAATTCATATGATGTAAATCCAGTTGTTTCCTGCTTTGTACAAGTGTAGGCATGTACAACTGGCATGACAAAATCACGCTAAGGTCTCTTTTCATGGTCCTTAAGGGTGCCAAGCATGCTTAAGAGTGTACGGTTAAACTGTTCAACAGGATTTCCTCTAGGGTGATATGGTGTAGTTCAAAACTTATGAATCCCAGAAATTTCACAAAGCTCTTTAATAGTTTTGGATTCAAAATCTGGGCCTTGATCACTGTGCAATCTTTCAGGAATACCATAGTGAACAATGAAATTTTCCCAGAGAAACTTTGCTACAGTCCTGGCTTTCTGGTTTTGAGTAGGAATGGCTACCGCATATTTTGTGAAGAAATCATTAATCACCAGGATGGCCTTTGTGTTTTGCTTGAATCAGGCTCCAACGAAAGGAAGTCCATACAGACTAATTAGAGTGGTCTGGAGACTTGGATGTTAACTAATGGAGCAGCTCTTTCTGGCAAAACTTTGTGACACACACACATCAACTGCAAGTATTTATCTTGTGTCCAATGTCATTTGCCATTTTGGGCCAATAGAACCAAGTTCTGGCAAGATCCAGGGTTTGATCTAATCCTAGATGTCCCATACCATCATGTAGACTATTCAGAACCACATTTCTGAACTCATCTGGAAGGACCATCTGATACAGATACAGAATTTCTTCACCAATGGTTTTCTTTCTATAAAGAATCCCATTTTTCAGCTCTAACTTCTTCCATTCACGCAACAGAAATGGTAACTCTGGTAACTCTTTTCTCACTGTTGGAGGCGAAGAGTCAACAGATTCTAACGGATGTATAACTTCTCGTATTGCAGGGTCTGCTCTCTATTTTTCCTTAAGCTCATCTTCAGACACACTAGGAACAACAGGAAACCCATCACAATATTCAAAACTGTCTGGTACAGCTTCTGAAAACATTGACAGGGACTCAACCAGAGGAACACTTTCACCATCCAAAGTTTGGCATACCAGATGTTTGTCACAAATGGCTAGAATTACATCTTGGGAAACAAAATCAGAGTTCTCAACCTCAGGCAGGTGGTGCAAAGCAAACTGGTGAATAAGTTCCTGCTCCTTCAAAGATACATAGTCATTCATCAGGCCATCATGAGGATGCCTTGAAAAGACCATCAGCATCCAGGTTACACTTTCCTGGTCGATACTGGAGCTTAAGAGAAAAAGTTGCAAGGGCAGATGACCATCGATAGCCTGTTGCATCAAGTTTGGCGGATGTTAACAGGTATGTTAAAGGATTGCTATCCGTGACCACAGTGAAAGTATTGCCATAGAGACAGTGACCAAAATTTTCTGTGACAGCCCACTTGAGGGCTTAAAATTCAAGCTTGTGAGCAGGATAACGAGCTTCACTCTTTGTTAAGGCACAACTTGCAAAGGCGATTACACTCATGTTACCATCCTGCTTTTGGTAGAGTGCCGCTCCCAATAGAGTGGTGCTTGCATCTGTATGTATTACATACGTTAGGCCTGGGTCAGCAAAACCCAGCACTGGGGCAATTGTCAGCTTGTTGATCAGTGTCTCGAAGGCTTTTTGACAGTCCATCAGTTCTTGCAGTCAATCAAATTGAACTAAAAAAATCCTAGTGGGCACAAAAAGGCTGTCTTATGTTTGTCTGATTCCTCCATCTCTATTTGATAATAGCCAGACTTGAGATCTAAAACAGAAAACCATTTGGAGCCTCTGAGTGCTGAGAAGCTTTCTTCTAGGTTTGGTAAGGCATAGGCATCTTTTATTGTCTGTAGATTCAGCTTTCTGTAGTCAATACAGAGCCTGACGTCCCCATTCTTCTTCCTAACTACCACAATGGCCGTGGAAAATGAAGATTCAGATTCACGGATTACCCCAGTTTCAAGTAACTTCTCCAAATGTCTTTGGACAGTCTCCAAGTAATTTGGGTGTATAGGTCTTGCTTTTGGCTTGAAAGGAGTCTCATTGTGGAGTTTTATGCAATGCTTTACTTTGTTTGTTTGGCCAAAATCAAGGTTGTGTAATGCGAATACTTCAGGCATTGCAGACAGCTTCTTAACAATTCTCTTCTCCCATTCTTTGGGACTGGAGAATTCCCAAAATCAAAATGCAAATCTTACTTGTTTGAAATCTGATCTGGTGGTACCGTTTTTGCTTGTGTATGATCATTTAACACAACTTGCTTAAGAGCATGGATTTCTGCAATGATACTCTACCTTGGTATAATGATGTCATGCTCTGTCTCATTTCTCATTACCACTGGTACTTTTCGCGATGGTATTTGAGGAAAGGCAAGCACACGGCTGGTGACCATTGGCTTTTGACATTTACAGCTCCTTCAATGACAATACTCTGTCCGGCAGGAACGACAGCTCT
This sequence comes from Carassius auratus, assembly GCF_003368295.1. Taxonomy (NCBI): domain Eukaryota; kingdom Metazoa; phylum Chordata; class Actinopteri; order Cypriniformes; family Cyprinidae; genus Carassius; species Carassius auratus. Next base: position 182,211 of record NW_020527948.1, read on the forward strand.
AATGTCCCCGAGCAGCCTCACACATCCAATGTTACTATTCCCTTTCTGCTTATGTTGGTGTTCAATTGTCTTTAAATCTGCTCTATACCCATACAGCAGTGGTTCAGAATTTGAAAGGTTGGAGTCAAAGTATTTCTAATAGGCCTAATCCAGAGTATGTGTGCCTATTAATACACTGGGTTGAGTAGTGGTGATTGTGTCTGGAATAACTAATGCAAGAGTTGTCACCTCAACTTCTGATCCCAGAAAGTCTTTAGGAAAGGATATGTTCACCTCCACATATCCCAAGTACGGAACGGTTAGGCCTTTTGCAGCCTCCACTTCCAGAAGATTGTCCAGGGAACTTATGCTCAAGTCTGGGAAATTCTGTTCATGGAAAGACTGAGAAATTGTGGTCACTTGAGACCCAGTATCAAGAAGACAGTGGCAACCTTTTTCCCTCAACACACACTTGTGCTGTGTACTTGACACCAATCAGCCCTTTCGGTATATGAACAAAGCAGGACTTTGTATTTAAACTTCTCGTTTAAAGAATCAGAACTGTACTGGCTGTCCCATAATTGTTGTCTTTCCCTTAACTGCCTCCTCTTGCTTGCTACAAGTGAAGGGTTCGCCTCGTCATTATATGCCAAAGCAATGTGACCATCCTCACCACAATGGAAACAATAGCCAGGCCTTGGTCTGTCCAGTGCCCTCTTAGATGCTGTGTGAGGTGGACCCTTTGAAAAGGGTTTGTGGGAAGATTCATTCTTCATTCCATTAGCACTTCCTTGACGATTCTGTTTCACATTATTTTTGTGAATTGGCTCTGCAGTTCCGTGATTAAGTTCGAGGCCTGTAATCAACACATTGTCCCAGCAACCTCAACAAAACTGTTTAAGCAGCTGCTTTTCAGCTTCTTTAGAAGAAACACCGCCTCGCTTTATTCCCTTTGTAAGGACTGTCTGCAACCGCTGTAAGTATAATGATGGCTTCTAACCAGAATCTTGTAGGGTGTTTAAGAATTTGGCAAAAAGTTCATCCCCATCTTCTTCAGTGTCAAATGCAGAGTCTAGTAAGTCAAGGTAAGCTGAGGGAAGGGCTTGTGTATTTATCTATTTTAATATCTGCCAACAACAGCATAATGTTAACAGTCAGTAATAATAAAAAAGAAAAGATAAAAAAAGAGCTAAGTCTACCATGACAATGCCATAGAGTGTGGGTTCTTATCCTATCATAATTTACTGTAGCATGAGTGTTGTCTTTTCTGGTTCAAAGGATACATTATTACAAACTTATTACACCATATCATCACAATATTAATACATGTAGACAGAAAAATAGACAAGTAGCTTTAAACCCAATACATACGTGGTGGACACTGATGAGGTCTGCCTTTCTCTCCCCCATGTACTCAATCAGGCATCTCAGTTCCACTTCTCTCCTTTCCTCCACATAGGCAGACGGATCCTGTCAACAAGCAAAATCTGATCAAAATTCACTGCCAGATGACAGTAGCACAAATCTGAGAACCTCTGTATTTCAACCATTCAATTGCTGTAAAAGATCCTACTATACATACACCACTGTACTGTACAAAATCTCACACTATCACCAGCATCTCACAACATCTCAGATTTAACTGTCCAATAGGCTGTATTCATCAATATGAATCAAGCTTCTATTAGTACAGTAGTAGGAGAAGGAGACAGAAAGCTGATCATATCTGCCTTGTATTGGTGTTCGGTACAAAAAACCTTCATCAGAAATGTAATTGTATTGAGCCCACACTACTGTTTGCAATTTTACCTATGTTTTACTTACCTGGGAATAATTATAGATGTAATTGTATCTATTCTGAAGTTTTTCTTACCTGTATGTGAAGTTTGAAGACCCCAGGTAACAAAAGCGCTTGGTTACCTAAAGACCAAGAAATATGCATGTTAGAGTAAGTTTAAAAAAAAGTGGTAAATGTAAAATATTTAAGTAATAGGTTAGAAATAGTTTTAGGTTTTTTTTTTTCGACCAAAAATCTGTTATTAATTGACTATTAATATGAGTTAATATGATTAATATGACATTAAATAAGTCAAGTCACCTTTATTTATATAGCACTTTGAATAACAACAACAAAAAAGATTGTGTATAAGTTAATAAGTGCTGTACTTATGCCTCTATGTGCTTCAAGGCTACTTCAATTGGCTTTAATTTTGACCAATAATCTAACTTTTAATCCCTTGTTAGCCCTCACTTAAACTAACATAGCCAGTTACTAATGTAAACGTGTGGTGTCTAGAAGTTTACTTTACCGTTGAATGTCAAATATTAGTTTCTGTTAACTGTCAGTAGTACTATCATATCCTTAGTCTCCAATCTGATGATTTATGACCCTGATTTATGGCCTGATTTATGTGCGTACAGTCAGTTTTGACTGACAGGTAGTCATATATCAAAAGTGTACATGGTAATTTTGGATTGATTTATGACTATATGGCCTGTCTGTCACAGCGGTTGCCATGTCACTGGGTCCTGTCACCCTTGATTGATATGACAGAGGTGTGTGTAAATCAAAAGATCAAACATGTCTCAGATTTGACTTGTGTTGTGTTTATTACTGGTTATATGATGGTTGCATCTGTAACCAGAGCTGTGGGGGTTTCTGTGGAGTTCCTTCCTGGCCTGTTACTCACTTCCAATCATGATGTGTTTGGGTTCTTCCTGGGAAAAAAAATGGCTGAGTAAAAGTGACTGTATTGACACCTTGACAGGATCAATGTTTGTTTGATCTATATGGTATATGTTGATACCTAGACACCTACAGTGTGGCTATGACTGGTCTACATCCACCTCTGAAAAGGAGGTTGTCTGGGCCTTTGGCTTTCATGTTTGTGTTTTATGTCAACACCTTCGGTGGATTGGTTTCTAGACACCAGAGACCAAAGCTTCTCCCCCTGTTTGTTTTCCTCCTGTGATGTAGTCTGTGTCCAGTATAATGTTTTAGTATGTTTGTTAACGGTAATGTGGTTTATTTGGTGGTGGGATGATATCCAGACACGTGACCATCTCAAGCCTCTAAACGGTTCAGTTCTGCTTGAATTTACTTCTGACTTTGAAGGAGGTTGTGGGGTCTAACTGATAGTGGATGCGAGTATCATCTATGTGCATGTGTTAATGGCTTTACAACATCCACCTCATATTATATGCACAGAATCATGCTTTAGTTCAGTTCATGAAGCACAATAAAACCATAATGGTTGGCCATGATGTGTTACAAACACGCCAGGTTCCACCTCCACACAATCACAGCGCACACCCTCACCTGAGTACTAGTCATCACCACCTTCTCCTCATCAACCACTCATCAGCGCTGCACCATATAAGCCACACACACGCACCCAGTCATCTGCAGCGATTCTTTGGCTTCGCCAACTTTTATAGACGATTCATTCAGAATTTTAGTACTATCACCAGCCCTCTAACCAACCTCCTTCGCCAGAAGCCCAAATCCCTGTCTTGGACTCCTGCCGCCACCGAAGCCTTCCAGGCTCTAAAGCAAGCCTTCACGACCGCCCCACTCCTCGTGTATCCAAACCCCGAACTGCCATTCATAGTGGAAGTGGACGCCTCAACCACCAGAGTGGGAGCGGTCCTTTCACAGCAGCAGGGGACTCCCATCCGCCTCCATCCATTTGCCTTTTTCTCCAGGAAACTCAACCCAGCGGAGGTTAACTATGACATCGGGAATAGGGAGCTACTCGCCATCAAGCTTGCCCTGGAGGAGTGGAGACATTTGGCTGGAGGGAGCCAAACATCCGTTTCAAGTTCTCACTGACCACAAGAACCTGGAGTACCTTAGAGCAGCCAAGAGACTCATCCCCAGACAGGCCCGCTGGGTGTCATTCTTCACCCGCTTCCAATTCTCAATCTCCTACCGCCCAGGGACAAAAAACGTAAAGGCCGATGCTCTATCCAGATGTTACACACCCGAAGAAAGGTCAGAAAACCCTGAACCCATCCTCCAGGACAAAGTCATAGTCGCCCCTATCACCTGGTCAGTCGAGACTCTTCCTCCTGCCGAAGCTCCTAACAACACCCCGCCGGGTTGCCCACCAGGACACCAGTATATCCCCAGGACATGGCGCACTCCACTCATCCACTCGACCCATACATCACTTGGCACTGGTCACCCGGGGGTCAATGAAACCCTCTCGTTGCTACGGGAACGCTTCTGGTGGCCCAACATGGCCTCGGATGTCAGAAGGTACGTGAGTGGATGTACCAGCTGCGCCATGTCCAAGAGTCCTCGCCATCTACCATCTGGCAAACTCCATCCTCTGTCCGTCCCAATCGCCCGTGGTCACACCTAGGGGTGGATTTCATCACGGACCTTCCACCCTCTGACAATAACACATGTATTCTAGTAATTGTGGATAGATTTTCTAAAGCTTGTCGTCTTCTTCCTCTGAAGGGCCTCCCCACTGCCATGGAAACGGCAGAACTGATGTTTAACCATGTCTTCAGGTACTTCGGCATCCCAGAAGACATCGTGTCGGATCGGGGCCCCCAGTTCATCTCCCGGGTATGGAGAGCGTTTCACTCCTTCCTAGGTGTGGCCATCAGCCTGTCCTCCGGCTTTCACCCACAGTCAAACGGGCAGATGGAGAGGAAGGTCCAGGAGATCGGACGCTTCCTCCGTACCTTCTGTCATGGCCACCAGGACTCCTGGAACCAATTCCTGGGGTGGGCCGAGTACGCACAGAACTCCCTCCGTCAATCCACCAATGGACTAACACCCTTCCAGTGCATACTCGGCTACCAGCCACCTCTATTCCCCTGGTCAGGAGAGCCCTCTGATGTTCCTGCAGTCGACTACTGGTTCCGGGAGAGCGAGAGGGTCTGAGACGCGGCTCATCATCAATTACAATTATCAGAAGGTCTGGCTGTCTACCCGGGACATCCACCTGCGTCTACCCTGCCGCAAGCTTAGTCCCAGATCCATTGGCCCGTTCACCCAGCTGATCAATCCGGTCACCTATAAACTCCAGCTTCCCCCTGAGTACCGGATTCACCCCACATTTCATCTATCACTCCTGAAACCTCACCATCCCTCTGTTTCTCCCTCCACAGAACCTGGCGAGACAGAAGCCCCCCCTCCTCTCCTTCTAGATGACGGCGCAGCCTATTCGGTCAAGGACATCCTGGACTCCCGGCAGCGTGGTGGGCAGATGGAATACCTAGTGGACTGGGAAGGATACGGTCCAGAGGAACGTTCCTGGGTCCCATGCAACGACATCTTGGATCCCGCCTTGCTGGATACCTTCCACTCCATTCACCCCAAACGACCAGCTCCCAGGGGAAGAGGACGCCCACCACGTCGTCGGGGTCCCCGGCCCTCAGGAGCGGGCCCTGGGGAGGGTGGTACTGTTACAAACACGCCAGGTTCCACCTCCACACAATCACAGCGCACACCCTCACCTGAGTACTAGTCATCACCTCCTGCTTCTCATCATCCACTCATCAGCGCTGCACCATATAAGCCACAAACCCAGTCATCGTCCGGTCACGTTAGCGACAAGATCATTCCTGTATGCTTACTATAAGGACCAACTCCTCTTCTACCTTCTCTCTAAGGATTGCCTCCAAAGATACCGATTCCCCTCAAGTGCGTGTGTGTGGTTCACCTACCCTTCTCGATGTCACTACCTTCCCGGCACGGATCCCAACGCCCATCCACTCCTCACTGCCTGCTCCTCTGCTTGTTTCTTTAAATAAAACACCTTCATCTGTTACTCCTCTGTCTCCTTAGTGATCCGTAACATGAATATTGCTGAACAATATTGCTTAAAATAAATCAAAGTACATGACATGACAAGACAAAACCACAAGCAGTGATTTAAAAAAGTTTTTACTTTTTGTTGTTTTTTAAGAAATGTTTTCATTTTAATATAGCCTGTAGATAGTGTGTGTACTGTAAATGAACAAATATACATTTAGCTTAAACTCAGTAAAATAATTACACTTACCATTTTAAACATGTTTAAAAGATTGCACATTGTGTGTCACTAAAGCAAGGCATATTGTCTATTGTCTTAAAAAATGTTTAAATAACCAAACATTACACATTGTGTGTCACTAAAGCAAGGCATACTGTCTATTGTCTTCCATTTTTTTTAAAATAACCTGATGACCAGCATTGTTTCTTCATATAATTTATGCACCCAAGTGCTTTTCTCAAACGAGTAGAAAACTCTATGACTATTTGACTATTTTTGCTTGTCAAAAGATTATGTCAAGGGTGTTTCAGATCTAAAAATCACAATGTTTTGTAAATGACATTTTTCTTACGCAACTAGATATACCCATACCAAGATTTTGGATGGCCGTTCACAATTTGTTTGTTGGACTGTACGTTTTTAGGTGATCTTTGTGTGGTATCATAATAGGAATAAATTAACATTAAGATATTAAGTTACAGTTTTTCTATTCAAGATATTTCTTTTAGTGCAACTTTGTGTCTGTCCAAAAAGTGTGATCACATGAAGCATCAACACAAAAATGAAGTCTAGCTGTTTTACACTTAAAACTATTACAACCAAAACAAATCAAACGGTTCCACTGAAAGCTGCAAACTTGTTTAAGTTGGAGCATGTTAAAGTTCCCACACTCTTGTGTAGATACATTTGATCCATAACCTTTAGCGTTTTCAAGTGACCAAATCACTAAGAAAGAGAGTATAGCAAGAAAACAAATGTTTACAATGCATATAAAATTCTGAATACAATTGTTAAAAATTGTTTTATGTTGATTTGTAAATGGTATTTTTTATTAGTCCACTAAATTAAGTCATCTTGTTCAGATAGCAGATGAAACCATTCACATTTTGTTTGTTTGGCCGTTTTTGTTTTAAGACTCCTGTAAATTCATGCTAATTCTTTCATGGGAAAGAGAGCAGGGTGAGCACATCCTATTCATTTAAGAAAAATTAGAGATAGTTGACTGATCTGTTTACACGTTGTTTTGCAGTTCAATCAGGACCACTTCCGTCAAGTTTATTTAATGACAATTATAATTGCATACAGTTAGTGTTGGCGGTATGGTTATGTTCTGGGCAACACTCCACACGCCTGTCCATGCAGCCATGCTTGGACAGAGCGGGGAAAGCAGCAAGACAAACCCCCCTGGGGTACAGAACAGAACCATAAGCATACATAAATTACAATTCTCAATTACATGAGTTGTAAACAAAATGTCATGGAGACTGCTTCCAATGAAGACACTGTAAAGAAAGAACAAATTAGATCAGATTACAGGTTCAGTTGGTGGAGTTGGGGTTGGAGGAGGGAGTTAATTGCAAGCAGCAATGCGATGGAGAGACACTGAATAATGGGAATTTAAATAGACCGCAGGAGATAGGCGTCAAGACTGGATTGGTACACGTCAGGAACAGCTGACTGTCAGCTGATGCAAGCGTGACTCACGTGACCTGACTGAACTAACGCAATGCTCGATTTTTCTGATGAAGAGTTTTCTCTGACTGTGGTCAAACATACAGTGCCTGTTAATAGGAATTTTTACAGCATAACTACAGCATAAAAATATCGCCCCTACATCTAGAACTCTTGTTCATATAGCTGATGACGATGTTCACATTTTTATTTGTCGTACTCATTTGTTTAAACATTTCCGCTTGACATTAAAGAGTAGGCTTATGTGTACTCCCCTTCGGTCAGAAGCATTAGCATCTACTGTGTGCTAAGATTTTTCTGCTTTGTCCATTTTTTGGCAGATTTGCTAGAGGGACTATGTCACCTTGTTGTAATGTGATTATGTTTAAGATCCATAAGATTGCACTAAACGCCCTTGAATAGGTTATAGACATACACTTTTATACAGGAAATATGTTTCCACAACAGAAATATGTATCAGAATAACAAATACCTAATAGTGAAATCCTCTCTTCTAAACTATTGTGAAAACTTTTAATGTTGATCTGGCCCACCAGCCGTGTAACGTTTTCATTGTTTTTTAGATAAAGACTATTCTCAGAGTTTGGTCAAACAGGCAAAAACATGAACAAAATAGAGTACAAGATGATTAAATGATTGTCAAGAGAGTGTTTAAACTGAGATTGTGAAGCACTTTAGAGCCTTTTCTGGTCTACCTGTGTCACAAAGACACATAATAGCCACTACCTCAACTTGAAAATGAGTTCTGCCATACAATACAAACCCGTCTATTACACTTAAAGTTAGACATTAAAAGTCAAGGATGCCACAGGAACTATTCCCTTTCCCTGTGTCTCTAAACATAACACTGTTAAATAAACCAGAGATGACATGTAGAAAGAATTAATTGAAAGGGACATGTTTTACTCCGTTTTAGATGGTCTGCACAAGCACACGTTTTAGACGTTTTAGGTATTCGTCAGACTAAAAGGTTTGATTCAGGAAACACAAACGACGAACTGCATGTTGTCATGACTGTCTTTATAATTTATCTACTTTTATTAAAACAACACAGTGTGAAATTACGGTCTTCGACAGCATGGGCCCCCATGAAATAGTAGTATATCTTTATTGTTTTCACAAAATATCTAAACATTTATCTAGTTTAAAATATTAGTTATTACATGTTTACAAAGTTGTCATGTCCGACGTTTTAATTTTTAAGAACATTTGATATAGTGTGAATACTGGTAAAGTGGGACAATGGGTAAAGTGGGACAGTTAAGCTTAATAATTTATATCTTTACATGGATATGTTTTTTTTTTTTTTTTTACTAAAAATCAACACTGAGCTCATCAGTAGCAAGTATGTGATAAAAAATAAAAAAAATTATGTGGCTATGACATCACTTCCGGGGTGTGGCACATCATATTCAACAACCTGCAGTGAATCGTGATGGTAAGTAAAATGACATATCATTCTGCGGTAAATAATGTTAAGGTTATAAAAGTAAAACAACTCATGGATCATTTATAATTGTTACATATTTGTTATAGGATGTAATGGTGAATCAGAATTTTTAAAAATCACATTCACATTAATCTTCTTGGGGTTTTTTATGCGATTTTGACACTGTCCCAGTTTGCCAATAGCATATTGTTAAATTGGGACAGGGTATTACTGGCAAACTGGGACAGCCATTCAAGTCATTCTAATGGAGGAATTGAGTTACCTTTTTATATGTAAAAACCTCATACATTTAGTTATTTAGCTAGATATTTCAACAAAGACTGACTTAAACTATGCCAGCTCTCACGCATTCAACGTGAGACACATGCAATTAACACTTTTCACACACTTTCACGCCACACATCCATTTTCTCACGCACAGAAAAATCACGAAGCATAGAGGACACAGAGACCGACAGACTAGACAGAGCGGGTTACTTTTATAAAAAAAAATCTCAGCTCTCTCTGTTAATGAAGGTTATTATTATTTTTTTTTTTATTTGTATGAAATAAATTTAACCCAATATAAAATCTTGTGGGTTGGCGAGGGAGGGGGTGGGTTGAATTTGCTTTACCTGCACCCCTTCTTAAAAAATGTGATGTTTATATTATTGTTGTTGTTTATATTGTTGTTTATATTGTTATTGTGTATTTAATTTATAAGGCCTACACTTGAATAACAACTGAATGTGTTTTAAGTGTCCCAGTTTTCCAATAAAGGTGTCCCAGTTTGACAGTAGCGCCTTGAAAAATGTGGTTTGGGGTCATTGTGTGTTTGAGGAAGAGTCATCCATCCTGTGTTTAATGTTTCTTTCTTTTTTATTGTCTATAGTATAGTGGAGCTCCTAAGCTATTTAGAATAGTATCATATGAGTGGCTAAGACATTTGGATCATAATAAAAAAGTATGCAGAATATAAATTATCAGAAAGTGTCCCACTTTACCAGTATTCATTCACACTAGTTTATCGTTTTTTAAATTTGAAGGTTTAAAAAACATATATTTCACCAAACCTTGAGGCCTGAAAAATAGGGTTAGCATCGGCCCCCATTTCAGCTGTCACCATATTTCATTTCACCAGAAAATGCAAGTGAGCCGAGATTTGGTTACTGAGATAATCTACATGATGTGAAACTAGCTCACAGTTACATTAGAGTTTTGGGTTCTAGTCTATGTTGAATAGTGTTTGTTTCTTTTCCACATGTTTAACACCGCATTACTCCATTGTGAAGACATGTACTGTCTAAAGCGTTTTTCAGTGTAGTAGTCCAACTCTGAAACCAGACCAAACAAAAATTAGCTTGAGCCTTAGTTGTAGCAGAATGAAAATGTTTTCTTTTTATCTTTCCATGATTTGTGCGTGTTGTTCTGAACCACGGTTTCATTTTTAACATCACAATTCGTATCGCATTGTCCTGTGTGATTGTAAAACGTTTTGTGTGTGTGTGTGTGTGTGTGTGTGAGTCTCTGTTTTTTTCTTTTGCAAACAGTGCTGCTGTAATGTTAGCGAGCTCTTTGTGTTCTCTGCTTTACCGTGTTTATATACGTCAGTATTCTTTAAATTTGCTAGATTAAATTAAGTATTTAACACAGTTTTGGGTAATGTGTGTGTGAATATAGAATGCGGCACAGGGATCTTTAAAAATATTTTTTCCTGATCCCATATATTGTATCATTTATGTACTGTTACGTTCCATAGTTGTGTATTATAGCAACAGAGCTTTGCCATCAGTTCTCATTGTTGTTGCTAACTTCACATTCAAACGTGCAGGTCAGGATGTTGTAGGGAAGTGGGTGTCTGTTTAAATTTAGTAATATCTTTTTTCCTGTTTTTGGTAGTGATAGGAAACTGAGGCTTTCTGAACCGTTTGAGGCTTTCATCAAATTGTGCCAAAAAAAAGAAAAAAAAAAAAAAAAAGATTAAATACTCGAAGCTTTTAACACAGTGCGCATTAGCGACATCTGGTGGTCAGACTTGTTTTCTCCAGTATATCTAACAAATAAAAGCAGAGCAGAGGATATATATTTGGAATTACTTTTGTGCCTATAAAAATGAATGTATTTTTTTTTTCCAAGAAGCTTTTGAAAATATAAACTGAATAAAATGTATTTGAATCAGAAAAAAATATTCCTTAATCATTGACATTAATCAATAGACTGCATGTTTTGCTAACTGTTTCCTCCTCTTTCTTTCGCTGATCTGGACTTACAAATGCAGTTCCAGAGTTTACATTTAAGGTAATTAAGTTATAGTTAATCTCTCAGGGGGGGCGGGGCTAGCAGTGGCGTGTACTTATTGGATACTACGTTTTTGACTGAAAGTTTCTTGACTTGGAAATGAAGTATTCATGGTTGAATACATGGTTGTCTTTGAGGTTCTGATCAGATGACTAGTGAGAGTTAAATTAGGATGTCTTCAGTTCATAGATTGAAACAAAAAAACTGAGAAACCCATGTTTTAAATGTCTGTGTGTCATATCATATATCACCTTATAGGCTACTACTTCATTTACTCTTTTTTTCTAACTGAATAGCTCTCAAATGCAACCCATTGTAGAATCGTTCCTGTTGTAGAAGTACCAAAATTTAGCTAAAGACAAGAAGATAAAGGCAGTTGGGATAAGCTAAACGGGAAAAAAAAGCGAACAGTTCAGGTTGCCTACATCAGGTTATTTCAGGTTTCTATATACTAGGTTTATTTTTTTCATTGTTGTATACAATTTGCATTATGTTCTTTTTATGTAGACTTCAAGTAATTTAGTTCATATAATAATACATTTATTTCAATCATCTTTTGAAAAAAAAAAACATTAAAAAAAACACATTGAAAGCATCACATAATTTGTAATGGTTTATACTGTAGTTTTTTTGTTTTATTAACTGACATTGATATGGAGCCCCTCTGGTCCCACTTTGTCAAAAAAAAATATATATATATCTCGTGGCCTCAAGTTACTACCTTGTGACCTCCAGATACTAACTCGTGGCCTCCAGATACTAACTCGTGGCCTCCAGATACTAACTCGTAGCCTCCAGATACTAACTCGTGGCCTCCAGATACTAACTCGTAGCCTCCAGATACTAACTCGTAGCCTCCAGATACTAACTCGTGGCCTCAAGATACTAACTCGTGGCCTCAAGATACTAACTCGTAGCCTCCAGATACTAACTCGTGGCCTCCAGATACTAACTCGTAGCCTCCAGATACTAACTCGTAGCCTCCAGATACTAACTCGTGGCCTCAAGATACTAACTCGTGGCCTCAAGATACTAACTCGTAGCCTCCAGATACTAACTCGTGGCCTCAAGATACTAACTCGTGGCCTCAAGATACTAACTCGTGGCCTCAAGTAACTCGTGGCTTCAAGATACTGTTTTGTTTTTGCCGTGTTGGCCTTTTTGTTTCATTCTTATTAAAGTGAATCTTCCCTACATCTGGACCCTGACCTTGTTTCTTTCCACGGCGCCATGACAGAATCCATGCAGCAAACATGGGTCCAGCAGGGAGGTTCCTCGATGTCCGCCAGGGACATCGATGCATCGAAGACTATGCCTGGGACTTCGTGGGGGCGGCTCAGTTGTCGGCGACAGAGAAGACCTGTATTATGGTCTTCTTCTGGGGAGGACTGGCCAAGCCCTTTAAATCTTTCATGCCATACTGGCACCCCAACGAGATGCTGGAGGACTACGTGAACCTGGCTCAGCCATCAGGGTGGGGGTGCCGACCCAGGATATTCCCCGCAAGGTGGTGGATGCCGCTGTCGAGTCCCCCAAGGCGGGGTGGGTGCCACTCACAAGCCCCCCGAGGAGGCGGCGGGTGCCACTCACGAGTCCCCCAAGGAGGCGGTGGGTGCCGCTCATGAGTCCGCTCATGAGTTCCCCACTCACTCGTCCACGGTTGCTGCTGACTAGTCCTCGAGGAGGCGGCGGCGGGTGCCGCTCATGAGTCCCCCGAGGCAACGGCGGGTGCCGCTGTCGAATCACCCGAGGTGACGGCGGGTGCCGCTGTCGAGTCCACTGTTCACAGAGGTGGCGGTGTCCGCTCACGATCCTGGTTCTGCCCTGGGTTCCCACCCATTTTTTGGCTTAACTGTCACAGAATGGAACGCATAGGATTGTGGGATATCAAAGGCAGTGAAGGATATATCTATGCTGCCTTCAAAAACCGGCCAGATGAAGGCATCTCAGGAGACAGGAAATGAAGCTGACATTGATTTCGGACGAGCCTTGATGCCTTCCTACCTTGGAATGCAACCTCCGAAGGCAGCATTTTTTAGTTTTCTGATTCAGCCTGTGACTGGGCAGGAGATGGTGGAAGGAAGTGAGGGTACAGGAAGTGAGATGGGATTTGAAGAAAAAGGCAGGAGAGATTGGAGTGTTTGGAATGTAATGCAGTTAAGATATATGTAAAGCAGCATCTAATATAGATGAAACAGATAGTGAACAAAGTATGACAATAGCAAATAAACAACAAGATGAAGAATATAAAGTGATCATGAAACTGAGGGGTCATCATGAGTGGAATCTGATTCAGTTAACAAAGTCGATAAATAAATTGTTAGGTGAGGTTAAAAATGCAAAAGTATTAAGAAGTAGAGCTGTAATCGGGCCTTAAAAGCTAGGTTCGACAGGACCTGAGCCCGACAGGTACATTTTGATTGACAGTTTTTTAAAACCCCGAACCCGTTTATAGCCCGACATTTATTCAAATGTGCGCACACACACAGCCTTTTGTCAAGAATAAGTCATTTATACGCCCAAGCCCACATAAAATAATATTAAGCCCGAACCCATCGGGTCCCATCGAGTCCCGTCAGGTTCAGGCAAAGATCTTCAGCTATATTAAGTGGAGTGCTGCTGATTTTTTTTTTTTTTTTTTTTTTTTTGTAGGAATAAAACGCAACAATAGAAAGCCATAGAACTGAACAGAATAGATGGCAAGAGAATAAAGTGAATCTTGACTGGAAACACAGCGTTGATTCAAGGGGTTATCACAAGAATACCGGTAAATGTCACAGAAGACCAAATCAGAGACATTCTAACTGGGGCAAAAGTGCTGGAGGTAAAACGCTTTAGAACAAACAGAAATGGGGAGAAATGCAATAGCCAGCCTGTAATGATTAAGTTTGATGAAGCAAAACTTCCAAATAAGTTATATATAGGCTAGATGAGCTATGAGTTCAGGCCATACATCCCTTTCCCCCACTGAGATGTTTTAAGTGCCAAAGATATGACCATGTAGGAGCAGTGTGTAAGGGTAAACAAAGACGTGGTAGATGTTCAGACGAGCATGAGTATGGGGAATGTGGAGAAGGAGTAAAGCTGAAATGCTGTAACTGTGGAGGGGAGCACAGTTCAGTCTACCCAGGATGTGAAGCAAGCAAGAGGGCAATGGAGGTGCAGCGAGTGAGATCGCTGCAAGGAATAACTTACGGAGAAGCTGTAAAGAAAGTGTCTAAGGAAAAGGAAGCCTATAAACCAGATCTCAAAGAAAATAAGAAAATTATTGGTCTTGTGGGAAGTATGAGACAATTGAGGCAAAGGACGATTTGTTAGTTATGGGAAAAAATGAATTTGTGTTGTTTATGGTTGAGGTGATAAACTGCTTGGCACAGACGGACAGAAAGACAGAAAAAATCAAAATAATAGCTAAATCAGCAGAAGAATTTCTAGGAATAAAAGGCCACATCAATGTGTACGATGGGGAATTGTTTAATTTGGACTTCTGTGTGTATGCTCTTTGAGGTGGTGACCATAGACCTCCATTATATGAGTCACAGACAAGAACGGTTTGACCTAAAAATATTAAAATGGAAACTACTGCGGAAACAAAGACACCTACATCTTGCTTGTCCCTGAGGTAAACTAAAATATACCAAAATTTAATTTGAAAGTGAACTATCCCTTTAAGAATCGTTTCGTGGTCTAGGGTCACATTTAAACAACTTTGGCTTTGTGTTGTTGGTCAGAAAAAAGAAAAAAGGACATAATATATTTTTTTTTCAGTGCAACAAATAACAAGTAAGTACAAAAAGTTTGTAAACAATTTAAAGTTATTTGCATCAGAATTTGGGCTTAATTAATGTAAAGCATCTTTATAAGAATGGGTGCTTATGGAAATAATGTAATGGTGCCACAGACAAAGGAGACAGGAAGTACTGAGGGACAGGGAGACCACCAGGGTCAGTCAGATGTACAGCTTCATGGTGGTGTCAAGCTTTTGTCAATGGTTTTGGAGGTGTGTGTGACTTTTCATCAGATGAGCACAACTGGATCACCAATTTACTGTATAATCAGCCACATGATCAGTCTAAATAGTTAATTTAAAAGTCTTTATTTTGTTTTGTTTTCTGTTCTAGGATTCAGACTGTTCTAAAACAGTGAGAGTAGAGGAAGGGTCAGAACCAGCGAGAGAGCCAGAATCTGCAGCACGGGGAGATGATATTGCCAGCACCAGCATGGGGGAGAGGAGCACAGTTTTTAGTTTAGATCTCAGTGACTCACTGCAGAAAACCATACCAACCACATCCTCAGTGTATAGAAAAACAAGTCAGTGGCAGGAAGGAAAAACTGTCTTATACTATTTTATCAGAGACAACAGGCCAGTGCCTTGCTAAGATGGTAACTGTTGTGCTGTTGAGGCTTATTCTGCCCATGACTGCTTTATGTGGGCAGAGTTATGATGGTGCCTCAAACATGGCAGGCAGTGTTCGAATTGAGTGAATTTGGTGTCCGGGACCCCCCATAAGCATCAAGGGACCCCCCATAAGTCCCAAAAAACGACCTTGGGGGGTCCCCTGGTTTTTCATTAAAACTAAAATAGAAACAATATTTGAGATAGTCTTATCTATTTTTTTTAGCTACAAGTCATTAAAATCTCATGTACAGTTCACAAATGGATGGGTTCAGGAGCTGCAAATCATGGAACCGGAACAGCGGCAAACAGTATACAGTAATCCGGTAAGCTGCGCTCTACCTAGCTGCTAGTTTAGTAACCGTTAGTGCTAACAACCCTTCACACATGGACTTTTAACAATGTGTTTCAAAAGTGTAGTTAGTAGCTGTCAACCCTCCCGTTTTATTCCGGGGTTCTCACTTATTTGAACTCTTTTCCCGCTGTCTTTCCATTTTAATATTTTATTGTAAAATATCCTGTTAGCCTTTCAATCGGACCTGTCAAGTCTCTGTGTTGTTGTCCTGTTTCTACTCCTTGCCTTTCCAGCGAAACAGATGTTTTCAAAGTATCGTTTTGCTTACTTGAAAGCAACCTTAGCGTGATGTTGGGCTTTTTAAGGTAGCGTGGTTGTTGTGAGAGCACGATTTCACGCCAATCTGTAACTAAAGTCAAGTTAGACCTAGCTTCACAAATCTCTTAACGTTACTTAATGCAGCAGTTTTGTAGTACGATTTTTTGCTGTCAGCAGAGGGATAGCAACAAAAAGATTAATGTTGAAATTTCCCGTATTTTGGATCAGTAACCCAAGAAATTTCCCTTATTTTCAATGTTGACTTAAAGCTATATAAATTAATATTCAGATGTTATGGTCTCCGTGGTCGCGCCTCCAAACGGGAAAGCGATGTAAAGTTAATCCATTTTCATTTTATTTTCCCCATGGCGATTATGTGTTGCGCTATTACACCCCACAATACAGCAAAGGTTTACCATGGTTGAAATAGATTTTTAACTAATCAAATTAAGACACACGGATGAGAGGGAGTATGTCTAAACACTGCGCAGTAGTCCGAGTAGCAGCAAAGGAGGCTATCAATGTGGCGGCCACGCCAAGTTATGACGTCACGACACCCAAGCCCTATTCATGCAAGAAAATACTGAATTTAACCAAAGAAAAGTAAGTACAGTAGGCCTGTTCATGTGAATTGATAGTGAATCAAGAGATCGAAATTGATTAATGGTCATCAGCATTGTAATCTATAATATTCTTTCTATTTTTTTTTCCCTCTTGTAGAAACACTGTTGTGACAAAACATATATTTAATGTAGTCTCTCATTCGCCACTATGGAAGTTTACCCAACTATGACAACTTCCGCTATAGAAAATATGAAAGGGTTATGTAACTACATTCAAGATAAGTTAGTTTTTTTAATGAAATAAAATGCATACATGTGCACTGTTCAAAGTATATAGATTAATTTTACATATAGTAAATGCTCAGCTGCAAAAACATAAATGTCACCCCGTCCCATATACGGGACGCCTACGTTGACTATACTATATTACAATCAAATCTAATCTAATCTTGACAAACTATATATCGTTGGAAAGGTCTAAGACTCCCAAATATATATTTTACCAATATTTTTTGTTAATCTTTATGTAGGAAAAGTAAAAGATGAATTTATGACAAGAGTGCACCCTCAGAAATCTACATTACAAAAGGAGCTTTGACCTTTGTTTAAAAAAAAGACTTCCTCGTTGCCTTTTTCTCTATCACATTTTAGAAATCATCAGAAGTTATATATCACTTGAAAACATAAAATCTCAAAATGAATCCTTCAAAACCCATTTTAAAATCAGACATTGCATTACCATGTAAATGGCACATCAAAATCATGTTACAAAATGTTTTCAGTCATGAATTATAAAAATTTAGGTTTGTATCATGCACATTCAAGTCTATCTTCAAAAACGTGAGTTACAGTTAACAGGTTAAACACACAAATTAAATGAAATTCACAAGTAAATTAAATTATATTATTATATGAAATAAATATATACAAATATGTATTATTATTTTGTTGTTGTTGTTTTTTTTTTTTTTTTGGCAGGATGGGGGGACCAATATAAAAAATATACTGACCATTTTAAGACCAGCACATGACCATCTTAGGGCCAGCATAAATTTTTTTTGTTTTTCATATGTAAATGGTTTTGTTCTTTGTCCTTCAGGCACATTTTTTTCCATTTATTCTAAACTTTTTTTTCCCTCCAATTGTTGATATTTGAGCTAAGGGTTGTTTCACTGTCAAAAGCCAGTAAGCCAGGTTTATTTTCAATTCAAATCACACATTTATTTATTTATTTATTTATTGGTTTGTTTACATCTAATGAGTTTAAAATCACAAATAAGTATTCATGAGTTTCACATTTTGCACATACTAAAATATACAGCAGTAAAAGGAAGTTCAAATAATAAAGTGAGTCAATTGTAAGCTCCTCCCCTGATCTACATCTCACTTGCTTTATTCCTCTCACTAACACTTCAGTCTTGAACTTCATATCAATGTGTACATGAGTATTTCAGGAATAATGCAGCTCCGGCAGAATTTTTTCATCATTATTTTGTTCTTTGGGATGGTATTGAGTGGGTATGTAATTATTCTTCAGTAATATTAGATGGTTTACATTTGTGTCTGGTTTGTGAAAATAATGCATTATTATTTCTCAGAGGTTGGTAACTTGTGCTTGATATGTGGTCATGAGGAGTAAATGAAGTATTTATATTTCCACTCTATTCTGCTTCTAATTTAAAGCATTTATTTTTACATATACATTTTTGGAACTACATTGTATGACCCCTTTAAAAATGAGAGAGAAAAAAAATTAACAAATTTATTCTCAAGATATCATATTAAGGCCCCAATTAGACAAATCGCATATAGAATTTTTTTTTTTTAAAGGTACGTCTCACTGCAAAAAAAAAAAAAAAAAAAAAAAAAAATATATATATATATATATATATATATATATATATATATATATATATATATATATATATATATATTCTGTTTGATCGGGGGCTAAGGGTGGTTTCTATACTGTAGTAGTCTGGTTGTAGGATTGCTGAATGACCAGAAAAGCAAAAAATCTTGGTTGATTTTCAACCCTACAGTATCAAGCAATTCTTGACTTTGGATTTTCTTTTAAACATGACAAGCATAAGATATAAAACTCTAAAAAGAAGATTAGCACTTACAGAGATCTCTCCTAAAGTAATATATATTTCTTTACAGGGTCATTTTTCTGAATAATATCCAGAACAGGTGAGTTTAGTGCAGTTAGAAAAACTTGTTGCAGATGTAGTGTATATGTTGATCTTTTGGTTTGAGAAGTTTGCATTAATTAATTATTTAATATTTTACTGTTTCAAGCTGCAAACAGCAGAAAATAGAACAAGTCGTCATCAAGTGAGTGTGTATACACATACATCACTCTTCCACACACACAAAAAAAATATTAGCACACACATATTTGCTCATAGTCATCAATATACACACAAGCAATGTGACACAACATAATCAAATTCAAATCAGTAAGAGTTTGACTCTGTTAATATCAGGCCAAAATGGAAGCAAAAGACCTTTGGATTGCGCTCATTGCCAGGGTGGGTAAATTTCCTCTTCTTAAAAGTGACTTTATTTTTAAGCTGATCCATAGTTAATGAGGACTACTGCTCTAGACAAGAACACTTTTGGTTCATGATTGTTTTTGAGGTTCTGATCAGATGACCCGTGAGAGTTAAATGATGATCTCTTTGGTTCATAGATGGACATAAAAAAAAAAACACTTGGAAACCCATGTTTTATATGTGTATTTTGTTCTTTCTGCTTATTCATTTTTATTACAGCTTGTTGTACAACCAGGCGAGTGTGTTGGTAGGGTGAGTATTATGTTTTTAGTATTAACCAGTTATAGACCATTTCCAATCATGAATGAAATGATTACAGCGCTGGATGTGTGTTTTTAAAGAAGTCGGACGGATGTTGCTTCTGTGACACCATGGTCAGCTCCAATCATTTGGGAGGGAACCTTTGACCCCATACTGATCGACTCTATCTACAAACAACACAATCTCACCATAGCAACCACAGTCTTCGCTTTGGGAAAGTAAGTCTTCATGATATCTCTCATCTTATTAATAATCCTCATTTATTTCCCCTCCTCTGTTTTTTCCTTTATTCTGGAAATAGTAATGATTAAAGCATAAATGAACCATAATATTTCTTCCTGTGTTTGTTTCCTCTGTTTGTTAGATACACGCGTTTTGTTAAAGATTTTCTGGAGTCAGCAGAACAGCATTACTTTGTTGGATTTCGAGTGCATTACTACTTGTTTACAGATCAACCAGAATCAATTCCTGAGGTGAAGATTGGTGAAAAACGTAATTTGACAGTTCTAAAGGTTCAGAGTTTGAAAAGATGGCAGGACATCAGTATGAGCAGGATGGAAAAACTGGAAAAACTAATAGAGAATGAACTGGCCAACAAAGCTGACTATATTTTCTGCCTTGACATAGATACAAAGTTCTATGGCCGTTGGGGTGTGGAGTCTTTGGGTCGTCTGGTAGGTGTGATTCATCCTTGGTTCTTTGATGCTCCAAGGGATCGATTCACATATGAGCGTAGACCAGAGTCTCAAGCATACATTCCAGCTGGGGAAGGTGATTTTTATTATGCTGGTGCTGCATTTGGTGGCTTATTAGAAGATGTACATCAACTCACCAAAACCTGCAGGGAGAAGCTGCTCATTGATGCTGCAAACTCCATTGAGGCAGTATGGCAAGAGGAGTCTCACTTGAACAAGTATTTCCTTTTGAACAAACCTAGTAAACTGCTCTCTCCTGAATATATGTGGAGGGACATCAATGAAAAAGCAGACCAAATAAAAGTAATTCGCTTCTCTAATGTAGCTAAAAACTACGCTGAAGTTCGTCCAAATCCATAGCAACCAGTATTCAGCTACACTGGTGTGTTCTCACAGGCCTCCCGTAAGACATTATGAATCTGTGAATCTGTAAACAGGTACACTGTAAAATCTAATTAGTTAGGCTTTCTTGAACCGATTGGCTTAAAAAAAATCTAAGTAAAGTGAAATGGGAATAGTATGTTGTACTGACAAATGGTTAGTTATAGTTACACAAGAGTTAAAATAACTAAAATAAGAACTGTAGGGAGTAGGGGTGGGATGGTTTGCTGAAAAAAATCAAACTGTTCGGTTCTCCACACACTGGGACCATGGTTCAACTTAAATCTGACATCTGTAGTATGGTTTGTCATAAATTACATGTAAAACAAACAGGGTTCTGCTAATATATATTTCTGTTAATAAATGCGCATGAGAGAAAAAAAAATCTGGACAAACTATTCAGTCTTGTTCAGTGATGCCGTATGCTGGAATATGAGCAGCCATTTATTCCATCTTCATTTGGGTGATGAATGGTATTAAGTTAATTTAATGGCAAAAAGATTTGCACTAGCAAGGGTAAGAGTTGTGGAAGTGTACAAAAGACTGTAAGCGTAAATTAACTTTGCATGTGCAAGAGAAGCTTTGTAAAGGTTTGTAAACATTTTAGGATGTAAGCATGTAAAGCAGGGATAGGCAACTCCGGTCCTGGATGGCCACTATCCTGCAGAGTTTAGCTTCAGCCCTCATAAAAACTCATCTGCCTGTATCTATCTAGTAATCCGGAAAACACTGATTGCCTTGTTTAGGTGTGTTTAATTAGGGCTGGAGCTAAACTCTGCAGGACAGTGGCCCTCCAGAACCGAAGTTGCCTATCCCTGATATAAAGGCATGCAGCATTTTACTGTTACTCATAAGTGTAATTCAAGTTTTGAAACTGCAGCTTCATGCTAAAGCAAAATAAATATGATCTGCATTCTTCTGATTTCCGTTTTTCCGCACTTAAACTTTTGGCACGAAAACTGTTATTTTACGGAATTTTAAAGGTCCCGTTTTTTGTGCTTTTTTGAAGCTTTGATTGTGTTTACAGTGTGCAATATAACGTGTTCATGTTTTGAGTGTAAAAAACACAGTATTTTTCACACAATTCACTTATCTGTATACCGCTGTTTTCACTGTCATAAAAACGGGCTGATGACTTCCTTGTTCTATGAAGTCCCTCCTTCAGAAACACGTGACGAGTTCTGATTTTGCCAGCGGTTCCTGTGTCGTGTTGTCGACACCAGGATTTGTTTTGAAAACTGCTGGAGATGTACTTATAATCACAGGAGCGTTTTTACTGATGAGATGCGCATGAAAAATCACATTCGTTTTTTTGCACAGCCCTACCATCTAGTTAACAAAGCTAAACAGCGTTGCCCTTTGTGTAATAAGTTACAGAAAATGTTAAACGCACAAACTTAAATAATAAAATACACTTTTGTGGTCCGTAAACAACGCCTTCTCCAGACAAAGAGGGAACTGCTCCATCTTTCAAGATTAATCTTTGTGCGAATCGGCATTAAACTGATTGAGATTGAGGAAGCTGTCCTCAGCAAAATGTGCTGCACATAGTTTTACATGTTATAATTTATTTATTATAATTTTCGGTAACCGAGTTAAACATAAATTGTAACCATTGATCTCTAAGTACAGCGTCCCTGGGAAGGCCAAACAAAGGTGATTGGACTCCGAAATGAAAATAACAGCATTTTGACGACATGGCGACAAACACAAACGCAACTCTTCCTCTTCTCCGTCGGAGCGCAACAAGACCACGCCCACTTTTTTGTGTATTCCTGTGGGCGGAGGTTAGTCAAAAAACTGTTTTAGTGATGTCATTACTGCAGGAACTAGAGGGATGTAGTCCAAACGGGTCGTTTCGTCGAATTCTGTTAAATAAAATATCTCGCCTGGCATTGAACTTTGAGCTTTAGAATTTTACAGATATTATTTATACTCTAACAACAACATTACACACTAACTGAAGTTTAAAACATGGGATCACGAAGAACGGGACATTTAATTTTTTTTCATGTAATTTAGAAATAGAGTTTAAAATTGTAAAATGAGACTGTAAATGTACATATCCCATGTAAAATCACATGAAAAACATGTCAATGTGCATAACACCACAAAAATATTTAAGAAATATCAAAAACTTTGATATTTGATGTTTTTCACATAAGACACGAAATCAGTGTGCTTTACAGGTGCTGGTCATATAAATAGAATATCATCAAAAGTTTATTTATTTCACTAATTCCATTCAAAAAGTGAAACTTGTATATTTCAGTCAGGACCACTTGAGTCAAAAATACCATAGACAATTCTTTAGTCAAAATTTTGTATAGCTTTTATTTGCATAATTGTTAAAGTTACATTGGCGGTATGGCTCTGTTCTAAGTTACCCATACTTTTCATGAGCTCCATGAAAGCTAGTCAGGTAACAGCAGCAGCTTCTGGGGACAATCTCCCATTTAAAACTGGGAGAGCAGCAAATAAAATTCCCCCATTGAGAACAGAGCATGCATCAATGAAAACAGTATGACATTGATTAAGTTAAACAAAGTTAAGGAGGCGATCGGGGAGGAGGTGGGTTGCAAGGAATGCAGTGGAAGCAGCCAAGCAGTAGACTGCAAATGCACTTAAATAGGGCGCCCTGTTTGAACGGACCAATTGAGTGCTTTAGCGATCAGATCAGCTGTTAAATCTGGGTATCAGCTGACAGCAGAGCTTGACTATGTGGCCTGCCTGAACTGACGCTGAAATGCTATATTTTATTCATTCATTACACACAGACTGTTATAGTTCCAATGTTTATTTCTTTTAATTTTGATTATTATAACTGAAAACTAAGGAAAATCCCAAATCCCTGTTCTTAAATGTTGTGAAAACAATTACAAACGTGTTATTTTTTTATTTTTTTTCACACAAACACGCACATACATTTAACGGATTTATTTCTTAATTGCTTGTTTAAGAACACAAAAACATGAGGCACCAATGTTTCATGAGTTTGGTACACAGAATAAGATGCATGCTTATTCAATAATTGTTTTATTTCCTATTTGGGTTTATACTGTACATATGCTTAAAGTAACTGTTTTTTTCCTCCCCACGGCATTGTTAGATAAAGTATCAAAGTATCTATGTAGGCCTATTGAGTTATGCAATTACTTACTGTAAAAGTTTTAGTAACTTGTAGTAATCAATACATGTAGGCTAATCAAGCATGTTGAGATTGAGTAATTGTAACTCAATACATATCAAGTCACGCTAGTCACCAAAGAACAAACATCACATACATGTGGATCTTTTGCTGAACCTCACCAGTCTCTTGTTCTACATGTGCCCAAGTACCACTGTGGTGATTTTCATATCATTTTACTGTATCATTCTATAATAATTGCATGCCAAAATCATGAAAATTTTTATATTTTTCATCATACACTCATATTTTAAATTCATAAAATATTTAAATCAAATTGTTTTCTACAAACTCCACCACACGCTTATTCTACATGTAACCCAAGTACCACTGATGTGATTTTCATTTTATGGTACTGTATCATTCTTAAATAATTGCAATCATTCTAAAAATTGTAATCAAATTGTTTTCTGCAAACTCCATTAGATTCTTGTTCTACGTCTTCCCCAGTAAGACTGTGGTGATTTTCATCTTACTTAACTGTATAATTGTTTAATAATTGCTTACCAAATCATGAAAAGTGCTATCTTCTTCCTCAGTGTAAATACATTTAGAAAATCCATAAAAAAGGTTAAATTCAATTGTTTTCTGCAAACTCCACCAGTTTATTTTTCTACATCGATATTGACTGTGTATTTGACATTATGTTTGGCTTAATGAAGGTTTTGGTAATTCTCATCCCGCATTGTGTGTGCGGTTTCTGTCTTGACCCACAACATGAACATGTCATGATTTACAGGTGAATGTTTACAAACATTTATATGTTAATTTGAATAAACATTTATGTAGCCTATTCCTTGCAGGGGCGATTCTAGGATTTTTTCAACTGGGGGGCACAAGAGGGGCCACGATTAATACAGAGGGGCCAATCTTGTGTTGTTTGAACTGTATATCCAAATCATTTCAAGAGTTCAGTAACCTTTAAAATCAGTAATAAACAGTGATACCCTATTATATTTTAATAGCAGTTATTCACTGCTCTAAATAATAAAAAAAAATCAAATACAATTTGTATTAACTTTTCACTTTACAAAAGTGAAAGAAAAACTGTAATAAATAAAATAATCCAATGTATATATTTATAATAGCCTTATATAATATATATATATATATATATATATATATATATATATATATATATATATATATATATATATATGTATGTATATATATATATATATATATATGTATGTATATATATATAATAGCCTTATTTATATAAATGCAGAATAACATTAATAATTCATAGAAATAAATATACAATTAATTAATTAATATAACTAATATAAATTTAATATAATTTCATTATATGTTTTTGTTTATTATCCACATCCCATTCAATTTGCATAGCAGCAGTTGCAGTAAATTTGCATTGATGAATAAACAAAATCAACTTATGTCAAGGCTAATTCATCTTGAGCATACTGATTTAAAAATATCATATATCCATACTTTGTTAGAAAGATACTTGTTCAAAAAGGTAGCTTTAATTTAACATGTAAAATATGTGGATCCTATAAAACAGTTTAGAATAGCTTAATTAGTCCAGTGTTATTTTAGCATTAGTTATTTATTTTGCTATTTAATCATGCATTAAATAATTATGTATTTTTTTGAGAATGTTTCTGGGTGTCATCAAATGACGTTTTGTCAATAACTTCTGTGAAGGGAGGGAGAGAGAGCTAGAGAGAGAGCTTTCCAGGGTGCAGACAGCAATCGCGGAGCACCATGGTGATTTAGAACGAAACTGAATTTATTAGGAATCTACAGACGCAAATAGACTAAAGGTGTAGAAAAATAAAGACCTATATGTGTATTTTGGACTTTTTTCACCACAAGTCTGAAAGAAGACATGTTACTGAAGACAAACAGCCCCAAATCTCAAAACTGACCAGTAAAAAAAAAACGATGTTTTTGCATGTGTCTCACCCATATAGACTTCTAAAAAAAAAGTCTCAAGTGTGGAGCGTTAGATAAACATTACACGATTTGTTTCATCACCTCACTTGAGTGAAAAAAGTCGCTAATCGACTGCATGATTCAATAATGACTTTATTAGAATTGCTATTATAGTTTTTTTTAAACCATTGCTTTAGATTGCGTTGTTGCCTATATCGGCGCGTTCGGACGGAAAAAAAAAGTAAATCGTAACGCAGTAAACCCCTTTTACATTCATCATCAGAGGAGCATAGTAAATATAACGATTAGCATCTTGGTCTGCTCTAGGAGATAACATCGTCATCGAACCTGGTCTGTCTAACACCGAAAGAAGTTAACGTTAGTACCAAACACTTCTTGCACTGCAACAACTCGCTAATCGAAAAACATAAGCTATTTAAAATAGGTGCTTTTTTCGTTGGAAAACAGCAGCTCGCTATTCTTGGTCCTCGTTGAGAAGCATCGCGACGCAATCATGAGTTATTTACTAAACTGAAAGATTATAATTTGAATTTGTGAGTGACAGACAAGTAGAAGGGTGGGGGCACACTGGGGGGCCAATCAGTTTTCAGGAGGGTTTTCATGGCCCCTCTCCTGGCTACGCCACTGATTCCTTGGGGTGGCAAGCTCATTTTTAGGATGGCAGCTGCCACCCCGTGTTACCCTTGTGGACATGCCACTGAGTTGAGCTGCTGCGCGTGCAGAAGGAATCACTCGACCTTCAGTTTTATGGTCAATTTTCAGATGTTGTAGTGTTTCAAGTCCAGGTAAGCATGAAGAGTCAGATTCCAGAAGTTACAAATAAAAGATTTATTAGCATCATAGGCCAGCAACAAACACAGCCTGCATGCCACCTGGTTACTCATATTGAGTTGTTCTTCTATACCTTTTATAGGTACCAACTATTTAGCTTTATTCTGGTGAATCAGTAATACAAGAACACAACAGATGTGAGGCGAAAATAAGCAGGTAAATAAATAGTCATGTTTTCAAATTTTGGTCATTACCAACGTTATTTCTACTATATTTGAGTTTTTTTAATCGTTAAACTAGCATTTCAAACCAGTGCCGTTAGTCATTTAAAATAATCCAAAAGTTTCGAATTTAGGTTCCATTTGATGGTATTGTATATTTTTTGCTGTTGTTGTTGTTGTTGTTGTTTTTGCTAGTATCTTACCACATCATTTTGTAGCTGTAGGTTTTGGTATCATGTAAGTTAGGCTAACTGCTATTTTGTCGCTGAGGGAAAAACGGGCTTTGAGGTAAATTAACTCGTTAGATGGTTGTCTACGATACTTTTATTAGAAAGATGTGTCATTTGTGGTTAATGAACTCAGGAGTTTAGCTCAGGTAAGTTTGATTAACTTACCAACTTTACTGAACTTCGACTCAGTGTGCAGTGTTTTTAATCAGTTGTTATATACATAATCGTTGGTCAGCTTATTATCCTTCATTAAAACCCTGTATCTAAATCACATATTTAATCACTTTTTAATAAATTATTTCTGTTGGTTACCCTTCATATCTGTGTATGGTTAAGCAAATATTTAATATGTTAAAAGTATTTTAAAAGCTGGTGACTAAACCCATTGACATGTTAGACCTTAAAATGGTGCATGAAAAAATAGTGTCTGGAGTGTGTCATTTGAGAATTCATGTATCCCTGTAATCTTGTAATCTACACCTAGGGAAAAAAAGTTTCACATCTTCTGTTTCATGACAGTTTTAATCACCCTTCTAAATTAAAATCCTGTTGAAGCATTGATAAGGACTCTCTGATAGGGATTCACAGGTGACACAGATAGGGTTCAAAACTATAGATATAATACTTTTTTCAATATATTTCTTGGTATTTTTGAAGATTTCTTACAGATAAGTACTGTGAGCATATACAACTAAGGTCAGTGTGAAATGTTGAGAGTTGCACAATGCAAAGATGTTCACAGATTACACTTGTAATAGTTGTGAGGTTTCTGTAAAATCTCTAAAAGGTTACAACTGTTACAGACGTGCCAGGTTCCACCTCCTTCCAATCACAGCGCACGCCCTCACCTGAATACTAATCACTCCCACTTGACCCTCATCCACCAGCAATAACCCCTGCACTACAAATACCACAAACACGCACTCAGTCAGTGTCCGGTCTAGTTCGTAACAAGGTCTTACCTGTATGCTAA
The DNA here is from genome assembly GCF_003368295.1 of Carassius auratus. NCBI lineage: Eukaryota > Metazoa > Chordata > Actinopteri > Cypriniformes > Cyprinidae > Carassius > Carassius auratus. The sequence goes on from NW_020527948.1 coordinate 210,152, forward strand.
CTCTAAGGACTAACTCTATCGCTACTTACCTCTCTCCAGTGATCTCCAGAAGCTCCCAGTCTTCATTGTGCGTGTGTGTGGTACACCCTCCTCCTCCAGCATCTCTATCCCTCTTCAACGGATCCATTCTTCACTGCCTCCTACTCTATCACTTAACCCAACTCCCTGCAACAACCTACCACTGGACTCCAGTGCATGCTCTGCTACCAGCCTCCACTCTTTCCATGCTCAGGAGAACCCTAGGACGTCCCCTCCATTGACTACTGGTTCCACCAACTCCAACGGGCCCTACGCAGGGGGAGGATGACCCTCGACCTTCGCCGATCCGAGGCCCCTGAATACCAGCCCTTTCAGAAGGTCTGGCTGTCCACCCGGGACATCCGCCTTCCCCTGCCCTGCCACAAGCGGAGTCCCAGGTTCATTGGCCCATTCATCATCCTAGAGCAGATAAATCCGGTCACTTTCATACTTCAACTACTTCCAGAGTACCGGATTCACCCCACTTTCCATGTGTCCCTCCTTAAGCCTCACCATCCCTCTGTTTCTCCCTCCACAGAACCTGGCAAAGCCGGCAACCCCCCCCCCCCCCCATCCGCTCCTCCTTGAAGACTGTGCTGCCTATGTAGTTCGAGACATCCTGGACTCCCGGCGCGTGGTGGACAACTTGAGTACCTAGTGGACACGGAAGGATATGGTCCAGAAGAATGCTCATGGGTCCCACGCAACGACCTCCTGGATCCGAACCTACTAGACACCTTCCACTCCATTCATCCCAACAGACCAGCTCAAGAAGAGGACCATGTCATTGGGGTCCTCGGCCCTCAGGAGCAGGCCGTGGGGAGGGGGGTACTGTTACAGACATGCCATGTTCCACCTCCTTCCAATCACAGTGTGCCCTCCCCTGAATACTAATCACTCCCACCTGTCCCTCATCCACCAGCAATCACATATGCATTACAAATACCAAACACATACTCCGTAAGCGTCCGGTCTTGTTCACAATAAGGTCTTTCCTGTTTGCTAACCCTAAGGACTTACTCTCTCTATTTACCTCTCTCCAGCGATCTCCAGAAGCTCTCCGTCTTCATCCTGTGTGTGTGTGTGTGTGTGTGTGTGTGTGTGGCACACCCTCCTCCTCCTCCATCGTCTCTAACCCTCTTCAACGGATCCATTCTTCACTGCCTCCTGCTCCATCACTTTACCCAGCACTACCTGCTCCTCTGCTTGTGCCTAAATAAACTGTCTCTGTTATCCTCCTGTGGTATTCTGTAACAACCACAACAACATGAAGGGCTAATGACACACATTATTAGCATGTTGCAAGTTATGGTACAGAAATTAAAATGCATTTAAAATCATGTTTACTGTCATCGGCAGTTATCTTCTGCGTCAGAGTATGAGTCTCTGCAGGGACCTTTTCCAAGTCAAGTTACTAACCATCAGAAACAGAATTATTCAAAGAGGGAAAACTATTTAATAGTTGCTGTAATATATACAGTATGTATGTGAGAGAGAGTATAGTGGAAACGGAAGGCAGGTTAGATTCTATCAGGGTCACTGGGTTAGGTCTTGATCAGCATAACTGGGGTAGATGAGGCAGCCACAGAAGTATTTCAGAAAGCTACCTGGGTTTAAAAAAAATATTATCATCGTGAAATGTTTACATGGCCTCGTCCCTTGAGCGAGTTGTGATTGTTGACGCGTGCTCCGCCTCAGTCGTTTTGCCAGATACACATATTAGAAGCGTCTGTTTTATTTATTTATTTTTACTTGATTTAGGAAGTGAATTAAGTATGAGGTTGAAAGTCAGGGTCACCGATATATATATATATATATATTTTTATATTTCAATAACTCAAGATTTTGACTAATTGTGGTTTCATTATTTGAAGATTTTTTTTTTTTTTATATCTGGTTAGGCCAGCATATCTGTCAATAGTAATAAAAACAAAAGACCAGGTTCAAAACAGCACGGGCAGGTTTTTCCAGACAGGATACAATTTGTTAACACTAATGTAGTGATCATCATGATATATTATCTTTAAAGGGATCCTTGGGTATGAAGACTTGTATAGCTTAATATAACATAAATTATGTCCTTACTAAAAATATGTAGTGGAATATTTCTGTGGTCCACTAAAAACGTCAAAGGCATCTGGGCTGATCTTCCCTTTCTTTTCTCCTCTTCTTATCTCTAGGAAATCAATGAATTGCTTCTCCTGTTGCCCTTCAACTGAAAATTACAACCCAATGCCACACAATATGGTATCATATCAGTATATAATTTTTTTGAGTTGTGTCACAGTAAAAAGCACCAGAAGCTTGCCGAATGCAACCATTTGACATCATCAACACAGAATATACTGTGCACATAAAATAATGGCGCCCCCATAGTGTAAAAATGATGTAGATTTTTTTTTAAATAACATACATCTTTCGTGGGTTTTCTATTACATATTTCAATAAGAGACATGATTTGTTATATTAAGCTATACATAATACATAAAGTCTTAATACCCTGGGATCCCTTTAATACAGATGCACTGAAGACGGACACAAAGAGGAGAGAAATCGCACAAGCAGAGCAAAACTTTACTAGACAGAACAAATTAATTGAAATACTGAAAGAAAACCATTATTATGGAATTAGGGTGGGGTGAATATGGATGTATTTCTGTGGAGAACTGAGGACTGTCTTCAGAAAAGTTTCGATGGCTGTGACGAGTGGGGCGGGGCCGAGGGATGTGGGAACGAGGAGTGAGGCCGGTGGAATGATTGGGAAATCAGCGACACCTGCGACCCACCGCCATTCTCGAGTCCCATGTAGGAGATGGAAGGATATAAAACTGGAGCGACGACCGTGAAGGACGAGAGAGGACCAGGCCTGGGCTTTTATTTTATGTTTGCTTTTTATTTGCGTGCATCAGTCGTTCGTGAGGGGCTGATGCCCTGTTTTGTGTTTATTTTGTATTATTAAAGTTTCGTTTGATTGTCCGCCGGTTCCCGCCTCCTTCTTCCCGTAGTTATGGAGATTTAATTATTACAGTGGTGCCGAAGCCCGGGAGAAGGAGGGACGCGCTGCTGAAGATCCCTCGCCGCTGTGGTGAATCCGCGGTGCCATCGAGCAGGCGAGGAGTGTGCCACCATGGACGCTCGAGGCGGTGGGCTGGAGTGAGTTGCCGGGGATGGGTAAGCTCGCTGCTGGCCGCCCGTGATGTGGTGGGGCGGTTGCCGTCCTTGAGGGAGCGGAGGAGTCGGCGCCGTTCGCCAGAGAGCCGGAGCCTGCTGCCGTCCGCCTGAATGGGGAGGATAAGTATAATAACAACACAGTATCTACACAGAGAATATATTAAATACAGTGATTTAACAGTCAAATAAGGAACGTGCTATTATATGGGAAGATGTGCTTTTAGAAATGATTAATAATGCACAGTTAAAATCTGACACCTCTCAGCGCTGAGGACAGAGATGGAGCCGCTCTGTCTAGAACATTAGTGTGCATGCGCCAAAAGAGTGCTTTAACTCTTAGATATGAGAGATACATATTAAATATATATTAAATAAACCATATAATGATTAAATAGCACACAGATTATGACCTTTAAACATAGCGGTAATATATGTGAGAAAACTAGTATATAAATACACACGAACATCTTTACCAGTTAGTTCGTCTTTGTCAATTGCATGCATTACTTTATAAATACTCAAAGCAGTTCAACATTCACAAACAATATAGAAAGCAATGGATGAGCAGACTGTTACTCGCTTTTTAGGCACGCATACGACTTTGGCAAAGATAAATCACTACAGTACAGCTAGCATCTGTCCGCTTTCCCGATCGGTCTAACTCCGTTCTGAGGGTGGGACCGCTGACCTTCGCATCCTGCATGTAGTGCTGATTGGCTCGCAGGATGGATGCTGCATGTGCGTTGACTGTAGTGTATGGCAGGTAATTGGATGAGGCGTGCCACTGGGCATGTGTATGACTTTCCAACCTTAATTTCTGCTGCTCTTACTCTGCGGTCTACTCCAGGGAATACCTTCGACACCTGGCCCACCGGCCAGAGTGCTCTGGGCAGCTGAGGATCAACAATCAGGACGATGGTGCCAACCTGGAGGTCAGATGCCTCATCTTGCCACTTCTGGTGGGTCTGAAGGCTGGGAAGGTAGAACCTGATGAAGCGCCTCCAGAACTGGTCAGCAAGGACTTGACTATGGCGCCATATGCGTCGACTGATCAGTTCAGATTCAGGGTATATTACAGGAGGAAGTGATGAATCTGACTGCCCCATGAGAAGGGAATTTGGTGTGATAGGGTCGAGATCAGAAATGTCAGATGAACTGTAGCCTAGTGGCTTGGAATTTAAGATCCCTTCAATCTCCACCAGCACAGTGTACATTACTTTGAAGGTGACAGACTGGGCACCAAGTGTCGTCATCAAGGCCTGTTTAAGGGAGCGAATCTCTCTTTCCCAGCTGCCACCAAAATGTGGAGAATTAGGGGGATTGAAGTGGAATTGTATTTGCTGGTGTTACATGCATGTATATTTATGTATTTGCCTGCCCTCTAGGGGCAGGAAAAGCGTGATTTACCATTGTTCTGATTTAGCAGATCCTCTACACCTGTGGACTATTTACGTGAGCTTAAAGGAAGTCAAGTTCCCATACTTCGGGGGCGGAACTTGAGCGGCCGTCCCGAGTCGTAGCTGAGCTCTCTTCTTTGTTTATCCCTCTTATTTTTCCTGTCTTATTTCTCCCACTTGTTGTTATATTCCGTTTTATTAATAAATTCCCCTTTTGATCGAGCCTTTGTGTCATCCCTCTTTTGTGTTATAGCAGTGGCTGTAACATAATTGGGGGCTCGTCCGTCGTTTTTCTTTTTTTTTTCTTTTCTCAGCTGTTTCGTGTGGGAGGGAAGAAAATGTGTATGGCCGTGTTTTCGTCGTGTTTGTTCGATTTACTTTTCGGTTGTGAGTAACTACGAGCGTCCCAGGTGAGTGTTTGCCCGATTTAGTCAGTAGTCGTCGGGTAGGTTTGAACCTGCCACTTTGTTATTTTGCCTTTTTTATTTTTAGTGGTTATTCGGAGTGGAGGCACGCTTCAGTTCACCGGCAGCTGATCTTGTTAATGGGATCGGTGTGCAGGTGTTCATGATTTTAGCGTTTAAAGTGGCCTCGAGCCCCTAACGCCACTGAAGACTAGGGAATTAATTTAATGTTAAATGGGGTAAATACGCGTGTGTTATGAGATCGCTTTTGGTTATTCACTTTGTAAATTTAAATCGGTAAGTGAAGTTTATTCTTAATTCGTATCATGCGTGATAATTTCGTGTAGCGGCCAAAATCACTTTGTTTTCTTTAGTTTTGACAGGTAAAATTTAGGATTTGTGAAAACGATTTAGTGGTTTCATTTGAGTATTTTTCTGAATTGTGTTGAAACCATTATTTTCGTTATTTTTGGTGAATAGCCTACGTGTGTTGAAATGACTTCGGTAGTTGATGTATTTCGGGAGTCTCCTTCTGAAGAACTGCTTTTATCGTACACAAAAGAGCAGTTATTGCAAATTGCAGAGTCTTATAAAGTCGAAATCGCTCCTAGGTATAAGACTTTGAAGGAAACTTTGCGAAACGTCCTTAAAGGCTGTCTGGTGGAGTTAGGCGTTTTACAAAGGCCATTAGAAACCGTTAGTGTTGTGGAGGAAGTGGCTGATCCTTCGGTAAGTGAGAATGCTATTCGATTGAGAGAGTTGGCATTTAAAGAAAAAGAATTGGAGTTAGAGAATGCCAAATTAGAGCTGCGAAAGCGTGAACTTGATCATCAGTTTGCTTTGAAACGAATGGAGTTAGAGATGAGCTCTAAGGCTGCTCACGCTGCCTCTGATGGTTTTGATGTCGGCCGAAATCGGAGGATGGTCCCTCCTTTTTGTGAGAAGGACGTTGAGAAGTATTTTTGTCATTTCGAGAGGGTTGCAGCTTCATTAAAGTGGCCTGAAAATGTTTGGTCTTTGCTTTTGCAATGCGTGATAACCGGTAAGGCGCAGGAGGTTTATGCTTCGTTGTCCATTGAAGATTCTGCGGATTATGCGATTGTTAAAGCTGCTATATTAAAAGCCTACGAGTTAGTCCCAGAAGCATATAGACAGCGATTTAGACAATACACGAAACTTTCGAATCAGACTTATGTTGAGTTTGCGCGTGAAAAGGAAATTTTGTTTGATCGTTGGTGCGCGTCTCAAAAAGCCGAGAGTAGAGAGCAGGTTAGACAGTTAATCCTTATAGAGGAATTTAAGAGTTGTGTACCTGTCGCCCTTGCTACTTATGTAAACGAACAAAAAGTAGACACGCTCTACAAGGCTGCTACTCTGGCCGATGACTTCGTTTTAACGCATAAAGTCACGTTCAAAGATGTTTAAAAACCACGAGATAAAGCTCCTGTTGATCCACCTGTTGTGTTTCCTCGCAAATCGTTTAATGTGTTGGCCGCACCTGACCATTCACAACAGTTCAGTATCGTGGTGGATGCTAGTGATGTTGGGGCGGGAGCTGTCCTCCAGCAGATGGGTGCTGATGATGTGGAACACCCAGTGTGTTACTTTTCTAAAAAGTTTAATGCTGCACAGTTAAAGTATTCTACTATTGAAAAGGAGGCATTAGCATTAGTTCTTGCGATTCAACATTTCGAGGTGTATTTGTCCAGCTGTTATTCGATCCTTGTGTATTGTGATCATAATCCGCTTATCTTTTTGAACTCCATGCGCAATTTTAATCAGCGTCTTATGCGCTGGAGTTTATAATTGCAGCCATACGACCTTGACATTAAACATGTCAGAGGTCGGGACAACGTGGTCGCTGACGCCCTATCCCGGATTGGATACGCCTGTGGTAACGTATGTTTTTGAGAAAGGTGTCTCTTAGTAGATGTACTTTCTTGTGGTGACGGTTCACTTTTGGGGGATGAAGGTGTTACATGCATGTATATTTATGTATTTGCCTGCCCTCTAGGGGCAGGAAAAGCGTGATTTACCATTGTTCTGATTTAGCAGATCCTCTACAGCTGTGGACTATTTACGTGAGCTTAAAGGAAGTCAAGTTCCCATACTTCGGGGGCGGAACTTGAGCGGCCGTCCCGAGTCGTAGCTGAGCTCTCTTCTGTGTTTATCCCTCTTATTTTTCCTGTCTTATTTCTCCCACTTGTTGTTATATTCCGTTTTATTAATAAATTCCCCTTTTGATCGAGCCTTTGTGTCATCCCTCTTTTGTGTTATAGCAGTGGCTGTAACAGCTGGCTTGCCAGTTGCTGTTGCAATTTTTCCAGAATTACATTTGTGCCTTCGAATTCACTAGAAATCATTGTTAATTTATCGCAATTTGAGCCTATTTCTATCTCTGCTTTTAACAATATTGTTTCTAAGCTGAAGTCTACATCTGCTCCTCAAGACATTGTTCCGACACCTCTGTTAAAGCAAACCATTGAATCGGTTGGCCTATATATGGTTTCTATAATAAATAAAAGCTTATTTCAGGGATTGTTCCCGAGTATTGTAAACATGCTGTAGTCCAGCCTTTGCTGAAAAAAGAAAATCTGGATAAGAGTGTTCTTTGCAATTAAAGACCTATCTCAAAACTTCCATTTCTGGCAAAGGTCTTAGAGAAATGTGTTCTGATTCAATTGGAGTCATTTACTGATGAAAATCATGTCGGTGAAGTACTTCATTCCGGCTTTAAGAGGCACCATAGCATATTAACAGTGCTATTGAAGGTTTTTAATGACATCTTTTTGGCAACCAATCAAGGGAATGTGACTGTTCTTCTGCTGTTGGATCTCACAGCAGCGTTCGACACGGTTGACCACAATATTCTTATTTCCCGGCTTGAAACATGTATAGGCATTTCTGGAAATGCCTTAAATTGGTTTAAGTCCTATCTCTTAAATAGACGATTCTCTGTTTGTATGGGTGATTGCACATCAGCTTCATCACCTTAATCATGTGGCCTTCCACAAGGGGCTGTTTTACCACCACTTCTCTTTTCTTCTTATATGCTTCCTTTGGGTTCAATCTTGCGTCAATACAATGCGTCTTTCCACTGCTATGCAGACAATACACAGCTGTATATACCACTTAAGTCAAATGACTCCACTGCCATAGAAAGATTGTTGGGATGTTTAAATGAATTAAAGGCATGGATGTCTACAATTTTCTTGAGCCTTAATGAATCGAAAACAGATTTGATTATTTTTGGTCTCTCCAACCTTGATAATGCAGTTAAAACTGAGCTGGATCGTCTGAGCCTGTTTAGAAAGCATCATGTAAAAAATGTGGGGATGATTTGTGATAGTGCACTGAAATTTGACAAACAGATAAATTAATTCGTTAGAACGAGTTTCTTTAAATTGAGGATGATTTCCAAAATTAAGCCTTTTTTATCCCCGAAAGATCTGGAAAAAATAATTCATGCATTGATCACTTCGAGATTAGACTATTGCAACTCGTTATATTATGGTGCCCAAAATAAAGTTTTAGATAGACTACAGATTGCGGCTGCAAGATTGCTTACAAGCACTTGCAAATTCGATCATATTACTCCGTCACTTTTAGGATTCATTTTAAAATCTTGTTATTTGTATTTAAAGCTCTGCGTGGTTTAGCCCCATCTTATATTGCTGATCTAATCCAGGAACAAAAGTCAATGAGATCACTACGATCACAATTTCAGAAACGTCTTGTTGTTCCTCGGTCTAAGATGAAGTCTAGAGGGGATCGCGCATTTGTGGTCGCCACCCCTAAATTATGGAACAGTTTACCTTTATATATGAGGGACCTTCCTACACTCAGTCAGTTTAAAAGCCATCTGAAAACATATTTTTTATGAAAGCGTTCAATCAAGATAAGTGTGAAGGGTGCTAGTGTCATTTATTTCCTTTTTATAATATATGTTTTTTTGACTGTTTTATGATGTTTATACTACCTATTTAGATTTATGGATATGCAGTTTCTTTTATTTATTTATTTTTTTCCTCTGTTCATTGTTTTATTGCTTGTACAGCACTATGGTCAACTTTGTTGTTTTATTCAGTGCTTTATAAATAAATTTCAATTTGAAATTTCAATTTGAACTTGCTATGATTCTGTAAATGCTGTGCATGGTGGTCTCAGTGTTTTGTATGGGACAGTACTTATATGAAGTGTGTCTGTTTAGTGATTCCAGAGGAGTCCCAGGGAAGATTATTGGGTGTTGCTCTGCCCTTGTGAAATCCAAAGTTCAGTGCTGTCAGATCTGGCCTCAGGAGGTAAATGGCTTATGGTTGAGAGTTGGTTTACTGGACCACTGCCTCAGGTCGAAACCCCCTCCTGCCAATAAGCTCCAGAGTTTGTCAACAAGACTCGTGTCTGCCTCTACTGAGATGAAACTCTGCAGAGAGTTATCTACATAGAAAGACTTCAGTACAGCATGGCGGATGTCTTCCCCAGGTTGGCTATGGTCAACAATGTGTTTTTGTAATGCAAAGATGGCACAGCAAGGGCTACATGTGGAGCCAAAGGGGAGAACCTGCCATTCATAAATGTTAGGTGGATCCTGTGGATTTAGATAAAATACAAATTAAACACAACCCTGTTCTTCCCGTTGTGTTGGACCAGAAGATGGGGAATGTACCAGGTGTTGGTTGGGCATTCTTCAACACTTAGTTCCACCTTGACTGCATAACCTGACCGCTCTAGTTTCTGAATTTCTGCTGTGTAGGCAGCTGCTTGCTCTGGATCTTTGGCCAGCCTTCTCTCCATGGCTTGCAGATGTGGGAGAACAGCATTTTTGGGAGCCTTAAGGTCTGGCATGTTCTTAAAATGCAAAAGTGGGGTTGCATAGCGCTTGACGCCATCCACCTCTACTCTCACTGTCTTGCTCTCCAGAATTTTCACTGCTTCCTGATCTTGTCTGGATCTTGTGCTCATTTTTTCACTTTGCCAGGGAAGCACGTCCAGCTGCCAGAGTATATCCACTTGTCTGAGAAGATCAGTTTCAGGTGGTGCTACTGAGGTTAAAAGACACTGTTGTTCAGTGACCTCATGTTGCAGGTGTTGTACAGGACCTTGCAAAGTCCAGCCGAGATGAGTCTTGATAGCTGCTGGCCCCCCTGTAGGGCCTAGATGGATTGGCTCCACTGCTGTAATGAGGTGGGGATAGTCTGATCCGATGAGCAGGACAGGGCGAAATTACTCTAAATGGCTCAAAGGAAGCCCTCTGAGGTGGTGGTATTTCTCCCTCAAAGTCTTAACCAGATGTGTGTGTTCAGCAAGACTTAGCTGCTGGGCTGTGAATGCACCCTTTATGCGATACAGTTTTCTGGGCTGAGACAGGGGGAGATGTGAAATGACACTGATGCACCAGTGAGCATTTGTAATTCCTGCTTAACTGTGCAAAGTGGAAGATCTTCTGGCTGATCTTTTAGGCCCAACTGTTGAGCAGCATTGTGCAAAAGGATGGTCCTCTCTGATCCATCATCTAAGATGGCATAAGCTTTTATCTTGTGTGCCCCGTTTCAAAGAGAGACCTTGACAATCTTCAGAAGAACCTTTCGACTGGCAGGAAGCTTACAAATGAGAAGTATCTCGTTCATAGTATTGAGGAGGCAGAAGTACCTTCAAGTGGGGTAGTGTTTGGGAGGTCTTCACTCCTGAGATTGATGTCATAAAGGACCAGAAGGTGACGGCTATTACACTGTTTGCAGCCCATTCTCAGATTGCACTCTGAACCTTGATGATTCCTTCCACAGCGGCAGCATCTGTTGCAGTCTTTGATCTAGTTCCATTTCTGGTCTATGGTAAGCTGCTTAAAATTGTTGCAGTTGTTGAGGGAGTGTTTGAGGTGGTCACAGTAAGGGCAGTAAGGGTTTAAAACAGGCTTGTTGGCCGTAGGTATCATCTTTGTCAATGGAGGTGCTTTCTCTGTGGCAAGCAGAATGGTGGCACTTTTAGTAAATTGCTTGGAGTCTCTGATCACTTCTTGTGTCCGTGCTGGATATCCACGACGACTGGCTCCTGCAAACCTTGTTGTGTCCTCCTGCACTTGAATTTCATACTTTAGCCACTCTGACAGATCAAGAAGGGGGGGATTGGCACTTGGTAGGGATGTGCAAAGCGCTGAAAACTTGACCTGAGGTCAGTCGGCAGCTTCCCTAGGACCCGGGAGACATGAGAGCCGCACTGCAACTCAAAGGTGCCCTTCTTTCCTAGTTGCTCTAACATGCCGACGAGGGAACGAACTTTGAGGGCGAAGAGTCAGAATGCTTTAATGTCCCCACTGGCTATGTTTGGACCATCCATGAGCTCTGCTATACATTGCAATGCGAGTTGATGCAGCTGTCCGTATTGCTGATCCAGTACTGCCATGGTCTTTGTGAAAGGATGTTGTGAATGGCTGTATGAATCGGCGATAAGCTGGGCCTCCTATAGTTTGAGGTGATCAGTAAATATTTGGAATTTGAATCTTTCTGTGGCTGTAGCTGGCAGAATATTTTATCTTGAGCCACGAGAATTCTCTAAGGTTTGGACATACGAAGTCTGGAATTGTGGGGGTTGGACCTCGGTACATCTGCCCTAGCTCATGCTGAACCAGACTGGATTTTCTGCATGGCAGGTGAGAGCGTCGGGGAGACCCGAAGGATGGAGGCACTGCTGACTCTGGCTTATATGATGTACAACTCAGCCTGTCAGGCATCTCAGCCCTGGAATAATAGGTTTTTTCCACCCTTGATTCATCCCACTTAACATTTTCAGAATGTGATGTATGGTAAGGCACGGTAGGCTTAGCGCTGGGGACAGCGGTTGGAGCTAAGAATGTCTCAAAACTGTGCTCAGGCTGATCTGACTCACCAGACCTGAATCGTGGGGCTGACACTGGTGCAAAGCTCTTATCACTCTGTCGGGTTCTCAACAAACGGCGTGGTGCAGGTACAGGTCGCGTAGGAGTGACAGGTGGAGAAAACTGTTCTGCAGGCTGTCGCTGCTCCATTTGAATCTGTAGCTGCTGCATTTGACATCTCTCCGTAGTAAATCTGGGAATCCGGCTCGAAGGACCATGTAAAACTGAGTGGCTACATGTAGCTCTTCTCTTTTAAAGTGTATTTGCCGGTTGGCAACAGATCCACAATGGAGCGTCCAGTTAGAGACTTATACGGGATTAACCCATTTATTGTCACCACAGAAATTGCATGTGTATGTGTGGTTTTCTACAAATAAAAATAAAAATATATATATAAATACAAATAACAACAGTGGTCACAATAAGTATAATAACAACACAGTATCTACACAGAGAGTATATTAAATACAGTGATTTAACAGTCAAATAAGAAACATGTGCTGTTATATGGGAAGATGCGCTGTTAGAAATGACTAATAATGCACAGTTGAAATCTGACACCTCTCAGCGCTGAGGACAGAGATGGAGCCGCTCTGTCTAGAACATTAGTGCACATGCACCAAAAGAGTTCTTTAACTCTTAGAAATGAGCGATACATATTAAATATATATTAAATAAACCATATAATGATTAAATAGCACACAGATTATGTCCTTTAAACATAGCGGTAATATATGTGAGATAACTAGTATGTAAATACGCAGGAACATCTTTACCAGTTAGTTCGTCTTTGTCAATCGCATGCATTAATTTATAAACACTCAAAGCTGTTCAACATTCACAAAGAATATAGAAAGCAATGGATGAGCAGACTGTTACTGACTTTTTAGTCACGCACACAACTTTGCCAAAGATAAATCGCTACAAATTTTACAAATTTTGTCTTGATGTCAGGAGCTTCCAGTACACAAAGTGCAAGAATTGTGCAGACATACATATAATTAAGGTAATAAAACTGATAATAATAAATAGTAATAATAAAATATACATTCAGCCCATCTGATGTTTTTGTTTTGTGCACTTGCTTCATGTTGCATGTATTTTTGTTTGTTTGTTTTTCTGTTCAAGGTTAGTTTGGCCAGTAACAGGGCAAAATGAAAATTTTAATGAATGTAAAAAAAAGAAAAAAAAATTGGCAATGAGTATGGGGATCCTGATACATTCCTGATCAGTACATCCTTAACTGAAATCGAGTTAGTGTCTTAACACTTGTACACATATCTGTAGAACATGTAGGTTACATAATTATATGTTAAAGTTAAAAACTTAAAACATGTACTTGAAAAGAGAACAGGATGACTTTGAATAGCATAACTGTAAAATTGTGAGGAAGAGCTGAACAAGTCTTGCACATTAATTTCCAGGTCTGAGAGTGACTTCCTTTCTTTGAACTATTGCACCTATTTGTGCAATGAAAGACATGTGGTTACATAGAAACTCTTTGCATAAACCGCGCTTCTGTTTCCAAATGAACTAAACTTCTGTTTGCAATGAAATGACTTCCGGACACATTGAAAGTAGCCTGTTTATATGCTCTCTCACACGGGAGAATGTTTGAAAGTGCAGTCTTTGTGCAGGTACAAAAGTATGTGCATAACAAGTTTTCAATATCTTTTTGCAAGTGTTTCAATGGGTTTCGTCTCAGATGGCCTCCCATTATGTATTATGTCTTGTACAGTATGGCCCCTAGGAAGTTACATACACACAGTCACACACACACAATCACACTCGCACATTCTCACTTACACATTGTCACACACACATCCTCACACAGAGAGACTCACACAAGCATCCTCACACTCACACACTATCACAAACACATTCTCTCACATGCATTCTCACAGAAATAGTAATAAGTAGTAATAAATAGGTAGTATAAGTAGTAATAAATAGGTAGTATAAACATCATAAAACAGTCAAAAAACATATATTATAAAAAGGATATAAATGACACTAGCACCCTCCACACTTATCTTGATCGAACGCTTTCATAAAAAATATGTTTTCAGATGGCTTTTAAACTGAGTGTAGGAAGGTCCCTCATATATAAAGGTATATATATATATATATATATATATATATATATATATATATATAATTGTTTTATGGGGGTAAGAGTGGGGAGGGGGGTACGGGGGGATGGAATCAGCCGTTTTGAACGAAAAGTTAGATTGGAACAATTCAATAAATACTTAAGCCATGGATTTGCTGTCACCTACTGGCGGTTTTATTGTAATCATTATTTATCAAGGTGCCAGCACTAGCCTACTACCAGCACAAAATCGGCAGAGCCCGATGTTCAATCTGTTGGCCTAATTCCTGCCGTGGACACGTTTCAGTATTATACACAACGGGACGCAACAGCTCTTATGCATACACTTCCCCTGTGCACAAATGCCGCATTTTCGTGCCCGGACGTTTTAACGTGTATGACAGCGTTGCAGGAAGCGGAAATTTTGAGACCGCTAGTATTGTTTCAGGCAGCGTGGGAACACTTGCCCGACATTTCTCAATGGGTGTTACGCACAATTTGTCACGGATACACCATTCAGTTTCGAAAAAGGCCTGCCTCCTTTCCGCGGAATTCTTTCCACGGTGGTGAAACCGATGGAAATAGCAGTGCTGCAACCCTTTGTGGTACCAAAAAAAGACAGCGGATCATGACCCATTCTGTATTGTTTCAGGCAGCGTGGGAACGCTTGCCCGACATTTCTCAATGGGTGTTATGCACAATTTGTCTCGGATACACCATTCAGTTTCGAAAAGGCCTGCCTCCTTTCCGCGGAATTCTTTCCACGGTGGTGAAACCGATGGAAATAGCGGTGCTGCAACCCTTTGTGGTACCAAAAAAAGACAGCGGATTATGACCCATTCTGGATTTACGCCGTCTGAATCTTGCACTCAGGCCGAGAAAATTCAGGATGTTGACGGTAAAGTCTGTTTTCTCTCAGATTCAACCAAACGATTAGTTTGTCATGATCGATCTGAAGGATGCATATTTTCATATTCAGATCATCAAGAGACACAGTACCACGTTCTTCCCTTTGGTTTGGCTCTAGCTCCCTGTACTTTCTCAAAATGCATGGACGCAGCTCTGTCCCCGTTTTGGCTCCAGGGTGTTCGTGTTTTAAACTACTTAGACGATTGGCTGGTGTTAGCGCAATCGCAACTCAAGCACACTCTCATCGGGATCTTGTGCTGAATCATTTAAACAGCCTGGGCTTACGCACGAATTTCCAGAAAAGTGTTTTAATCCCCTCTCAACGGATAACCTTTCTGGGAATAGAATTGGATTCTCGCGCGATGACAGCGAAGCTTTCTCTCCCGCATGCTCAGTCGATTGCGTCATGCGTGCGGCACTTCAAAGTGGGTCGCACAGTGACAGCGAGATTGTGCCTCAGACTTTTAGGCAGCGGCATTCCCCGTAATTCGTCTGGGATTACTTCACATGCGCCCTTTTCAGTGGTGGATGAAAAGACGAAATATTTCACCCCGTTGTCTTCCGCATCGGACGATTTCGGTGACACGGCGGTGTGTGATGTCGTTAAAACTATGGATGTCAACTGAATTTCTCCTGACCGGGGTTCGGCTGGGGATCTGTGAGACTGGGGATTTCTGAGAGACTGTCACGACGGATGCGTCTTTGACCGGTTGGGGAGCTGTTTGTCAAGGGCGCCCAGCCCACGGACTGTGGACAGCGGCACAACGCAGCTGGCACATAAACAGGTTTGAATTACTGGCAATTTTTCTGGCTCTCCACTGTCTCGAATCTGCTGATCGGCCGTCATGTGCTGCTCAGATCAGACAACACAGCGGTTGTGTCAAACCTGAATCATAAGGGAGGATTAAACTCTCGCCACCTGTGCAGGCTGGCGAGACATGTTCTTCTTTGGTCTCAGAACATATTTCTGTTGATCCAAGCTGTTCATGTCCCCGGACGTTTGAACTTCGGAGCGGATTTGCTATCTAGGCAGGTTCTGGAACAAGGGGAATGGAAATTACACCCCCAAACGGTGAATCTCTTATGGCAGATTTTCTGAGAAGCGAGAGTGGATTTATTTGCGTCGAACATGACTACGCATTGCCCGCTACGGTTCTCCCTATGCCCCCCATCGCCCCTGGGCTTTGATGTGTCAGCTCACAGTTGGCCCAGGACCAGTTTGTATGCTTTTCCCCCAATTCATTTGATCCCAGCGGTATTATCCAGAATACGGCTGGACAGAGTGGAACAGCTGCTGCTCGTGGCTCCGCGGTGGCACACGCAGCCGAGGTTTGCGGACCTGATCAGTCTGTTAGCGGGCTCTCCATGGGAGATTCCCCTCAGACAGGATTTATTATCACAAGCACAGGTATTGATGTGGCACCCGAGGCCAGATCTATGGAAACTGTGGGCGTGGCCTCTGAGCGGAGTGCATTAATATGTCCCGGTCTTTCGGTTGAAAACACTGAGACTATACTGAATTCTAGAGCAGCTTCTACGAGACGCTTATATGCTTTCAAGTGAAGACTGTTTACAACCTGGTGTGAAAATCGTAATGTGGATCCAGTTTACTGCCCAGTGGCTTCAGTGCTGGAGTTCCTTCAGGACCGTTTTTCTGATGGAGTGATACCAGCCACTCTAAAGGTTTACGTGGCAGCCATTTTTAGCTTACCACAAATATGTGACCCGTCACGGAAACCAGTGATACAAGTCGGCAGCACAACTTTCGAGCAAAATGAGAAAGAAGCGGGGTTTTTTTTTTCAAAATTGGTGATTTTAGTTTTTTTGCAGAATCTATTAGTTGAGATCATGAAGAAGCCTCTCCATGTTTGAGATAGCAGCATTTGTATATTTAAAAGCGTACATTTTGAGGTTGAAATCGGCCAGTTTTTAGGAGATTCTAGCACGCAGTAGGGGCGTGTGTGTATTTCCATACTAGATAAGTCGGCTTTTGTTTCTTTTGTTATTGCCCCCGTCCTCTGAGGGAAGCGTGGCTACTTACTATGCAGCGCTCTGGCCGGCTCTAGCGAACAAGAACTCACTGATTCTGAAGACGATCTGAGCGACGATGAAAGCGGCATAATAAGACTGTATAATATCCCTAAACTACAACTGAACGAAGATGAAGACGAGGAAGAATGTATCAGACTGGTGTCAGACAAGTTGGACCGTAAGATATCAGAGGCTATATCGATAGCAACATTTGATGGGGATAAAGACAGAGAAATGGGGAAAATCAGTGACTTTGACAGTAAATGCTAAACGAGGAGAAAGGTAGCCAGAAGCTTTTCCAGACATTATGTACAACATATGGCTGGATTCTTTAGCTGCGGAAAAAGAGTGGCAGGACATGAAAATTATTGGACATTTAGAGGCAAACAGACGCACAGTGCAAACTTTGGAGATGGTTACTTATTTCATTGAAGGCAACGAGATCTGCAAGTTTCCATAAACATCAAAGTTTGTCGTTTTGTGTTCATTCTAAGAACACATACACATTATATCATGTTTAGACCATGTTTAGACCTTACGTTAGTTACTTGCATTTACGTGTTACGTTAAGTGTTTACTGCGTGAGGTAATTTTTTGTTGTAAGCTCTTTTCAATAAAATCCATGCAAAAGTTAATGATTGATCATTTTAGAATGCAGTATAGGATGTACCGAATATTCTTCAGTTTTATGCAAAACAGAAATATGATGAATAGAATATCAAACCTCTGTCATATGGCCAAAAAAAAATGCCAAAAAAAATGTAAAAACCAGCAAATAACAAATAAAATTAGAATCAATATGTACTTTTTGTTTACGTAAACATTCAAATAATAACATTGGGTGGGTTAAGTCCTACCTCTCTGACAGATCCTTCAGTGTGTCTTGGAGGGGTGATGTTTCTAAGTCACACCACCTTGCTACTGGGGTTCCTCAAGGCTCAGTACTTGGACCACTTCTCTTCTCCATCTACATGACATCTTTAGAATCTGTCATTCAGAAGCATGGCTTTTCTTATCACTGCTATGCTGATGACACCCAACTCTACTTCTCATTCCAGCCTGATGACCCGACGGTAGCTGCTCGCATTTCAGCCTGTCTGAGTGACATTTCTAGCTGGATGAATGACCATCACCTTCAGCTTAACCTTACAAAGACTGAACTACTGGTGATTCCAGCTAACCCATTGATTAATCGTCAACCATAACTCCTTCGAGGACAGCCAGAAACCTAGGAGTTGTGATGGATCATCAATTAAGCTTCACTGACCACATTGCTACAACGACCCGGTCCTGCAGGTTTGCCTTATACAACATTAGGAAGATTAGACCCTTCCTGTCAGAGCAAGCAACCCAACTTCTTGTCCAAGCTCTTGTTCTCTACAGACTGGACTATTGTAATGCTCTCCTGGCAGGCCTTCCTGCATGTACTGTCAAGCCTCTGCAAATGATCCAGAATGCAGCAGCAAGGGTTGTCTTCAATGAGCCAAAAAAAGCTCATGTTACTCCTCTCCTCATCAGGTTACACTGGCTACCAGTAGCCGCTCGCATCAAATTCAAGGTACTGATGCTTGCCTACAAGACGACCACTGGCACGGCACCAACTTACCTAAACTCACTGGTTAAATCCTATGTGCCCTCCAGAAGTTTGCGCTCTGCAAGTGAACAACGCCTTGTGGTGCCATCCCAAAGAAATTCAAAATCACTCTCACAGACCTTTTCCTGGACTGTGCCCAGCTGGTGGAATGACCTCCCAATCTCAATTCGTACAGCTGAGTCTTTACTCATTTTCAAGAAACATCTAAAGACTCATCTTTTTCGCCTGCACTTAACCTACTAACACCAGCACTTTTCCTTTTCTTGTCTTTTTCATTTAATAAAAAAAAAAAAAAAAATTATACACCTGGCTATGCTTTCTATACTAGACTGAGACTTGTCATGGCACTTGTATTCTGTTGTTGTTCTCTTGTTGACCTGACTGCTTCTATTGTTCTCATTTGTAAGTCGCTTTGGATAAAAGCATCTGCTAAATGATTAAATGTAAATGTAATGTAAATGTGATTTAAAATGATGGCCAGATTTTAAAGGAGTGTCTTGCAACGTTATTTACAATGCACAAGTTCAAATAGAGTTTTGACAAAAAAGGTTTTTATAAAAATGTTAAACTTATATATTTGAGCCTCTAAATAATTTTTATAAAAGTCAAAAAAGATAAATTACTGACATTTACAATGCACATTATCCATTATTATTAATAATATGCGGTCAAATTTTTCCCACTGTGTCTGTCTTTGCTATGCAAACATGCAGCTTTACAGGGGGGAGCTTTACAGGGGGTATGGCTTATGTAAATGAGATGTAATTAGATGTAAATGAGCCCTATTGTCACTCCCAGCAGTGAGAACAGGTGAGAACTGCACAATCTTTAGAGGCTATTTTCTGCTTTTTGAGCTTTTTTGAGTAACTACCTTCAAACGGCCACAACTTCTCCAAATATTATCAGATTTCCATGTGTTACACATTTTTGGAAAGCTTGGAAACTACACTTTCAGAATCTTTGAATAACTCAAAATGCCCCAGAACCGACTTGTGTCCCTACTTTCCGTGATTGGTCACATATATAGATGGTACTTCAGTGGGCCGTCCTCCACTGGTTTCTCGTTTCATACAGAATGCCTTGCCGCCCCGTGCGAGTTCCTTCATGGGATTTATCCATTGTGTTGCAGGGTTTATCAGGGCATCCGTTTGAGCCCTTGGAAACTGTACCGGATAAAATCCTGACTCTGAAGACACTTCTTCTTATGGCTTTATCCTCCCTCAAGAGAGTTGGGGATTTATAGGCTCTCTCTGTCTCACCCTCGTGCATGGAATTTGCACCGGGCTCTGTGAAGGTGCTGTTGCCACCGAGGCCTAATTATGTTCCTAAGGTTGCATCTAATCCCTTTCGCTTTCAGCAAGTGGTCCTGGAGGCTTTACGCCCTGCTGAGGCGGGGTCAGGAGATCTAGGTCTTTGCCTTGTGAGAGCTTTAAAGACTTATATAGAAGCCAAATGTGGTGTCAGTGTATTTAGATATTGGGTGTTGTTTCTTGTTTGTACAGCGGGTGTCACTCTAATGTTACCTGAGGTCAAAGTTATAAAGGAAGTATCAAACTGCCAAAGGGCAGGGGGGTTTGACCCGGAAGGGCAAAAAGGTTTTGACCGCTTGTGGCGCATAGGCGCTAGAAAACTGATTGTTGACTGTGTGTATATGTATACCGATATGATTTACTGTTGAAACTGGATAAATGGATATTTACCTCTGCACGATAAAGCAAATAAAAGAATAATCAGCAACACAACAAAGCCTATATATTCTCAAGACCAAATCCGTAAGGTAACAGAACAACAAGGACACAGCGCGTCAGCCAGGCATAGCCGGGCGAAACTACCCCAGCTGTCAGTATTAGACTGAGCGGCTACAACTTATATGGATCGTACAGCCCCATGGCTTGAGTCTGACCAGCTGTTTGTCTGTTTTGGACATAAGAATAAAGGCCATGCGGTTACAACAGCGCATGTCCCATTGGCTGGTGGAGGCAATATCTTTAGCCTATGAGGCGCGCGGACTCGCTTCGCCTTTAGGAGTTAAAGCTCATTCCATGAGAGCTGTGGCTTCTTCTCAAGCTTTTCTCAGTGGATCTTCTATGGATGATATCTGTGCTACGGCAGGATGGTCCTCACCGAGCACTTTTATCAAGTCTTACAGTCTGGATGTGAGGATGGCTCCTGGCTCCCGGGTTCTCTCCGCTTGAGCAGATGCTTCCTCGGATCCCTCGGAACGTTACTTTAAAAAAGTAATTAGATATAGTTACTCACTAATTGTTCCAAAAAGTAACTGAGTTAGTAACTAAATTACTCTATAATAAAAGTAACTCGTTACCAGGGAAAGTAACGATTTGCGTTACTGTAAAAAAAAAAAAAAGTTGCTGTATGTCCAAAGAATTATTATTATTTTTTTAGCAGTTTTCACAAGTCAGTTGAAATGAGTAGAACAGACAGGTGTTCGTACATAACTTTCTATATTTATTGCACGTCAAAAGACAGCAAGAGTTTTATCCTGCAATTCAAGTATTATCTTTGTAAGAAAAGTGTTTTGGGCCACTAGCTTTGTAGATGCATGTGTCACACATTACATGCATGCACGTTCTTGCCTTTGACCACAATGAATTTGAAGTGGCGCTTATATCTCCACCTTGAAAATGCCAACCCTTCATCGGATTGCTCCTTATTGACTCGCAATTTCTGCTGCTGATGCGAATATCTGTGTAGCTGTTTGTGTGTGTGTGTGTTTGGCCCCGCTGGCGTGTGTGCCGGCATGCGTGTAAAAACACTGGCTCTGATTGGCTACCATATAACACATGACTCTGCCTTAGCCAATCATAATCGCATATCTCGTTTTTAACCCACCTCCACACTCGCTGTGTGTGAGCCAGGGGTGCGTTCCGATTGCATAGTTTATTAAATCAATGCATAGTAACGCACCGCATTTAACTTTCAGTAATGGTAACGACGTTGTAACGACGGGAAAAGTAATTAGTTAGATTACCCCGTTACTGACAAAATAACGTCGTTACATAATGCCGTTCTTTTAAACATCATTTTTCCAAACACTGGTCAGGCGTTATGGTATAGCATTCCCATAGTAGGTGACGTCACCGCAGCATCGAAGTGTCCTATGAAAGGGAACATCTCGGATACGTATGTAACCATGGTTCCCTGAATAGGGAACGAGATGCTGCAGTCCTGGCCGTGCCATATCTTGATAACATTCTTCTTCTTCAGTCATGAATCTGAGCGAAATGGCGCGCAACACCCAGGTATATGATGCGTGCGCATGCGTAAAGGTGGTGCCATGCGCTATTTGGCCAATAGGATTGGCGGGATGGTATAGGGCTTCAGACATTCATCACACCGAGGGGTGTTCAAATAGCAGGTGACGTCACTGCAGCATCTCGTTCCCTATTCAGGGAGCCATGGTTGCATACGTAACCGAGATGTTTTGAGGGAGTTAATAATTTCAGAGAGAAATTGTAAAGAAATGGGATCAAAGGACTCCCATACAGACGATGACTGGAAAATCTCATCAGAAACAGGAACAATGTAAATGGTTACCACCTGGGATCTTAATTTAACAATCTTTTCAGAAAAGAAACTCAAGAATCTTTCACATAATTCATTTGAAGAATTTGGTATACAATTGACAGATGGATTTAAGAGAGCTTTTATGACTGAAAACAAAACTTTTGGTTAATATTATTGTTTAGAATCAGACTAGAGAAATATGCTGCTTTTGCAGCCTTGGCAGCAGTCTGGAATGACCAAAGAGCAGACTTAAATACCTTGTGTGAAGATTTAAATCTATCCTTTTCCCCTTTTCGGTCTAGTTCTTGCACATCTGTTTTAAATAACGAATTTCGGGAGTTAGCCACCTTTCAGATTTAGGTTTTGGTTTAAAACTTTGAGAGGAGCAGTCTCATTTAAAATTTCCATACATTATTTAGCATGTCGAAATGTTGGTCGACATTCAGATCAGCAGGTGAATTGTCCAAGGACAATTGTGAGCTCAGTTAATTAAAAAGCATGTTAAAATCCAGGTGAAACCAAGAAGAATAAGACCGAGACAACATCACACGGAGTAGGTAGATTTGGCAGTGACAAAGAGAATAAAATAGGCTTGTGGTCAGAGATCACTGCATCAGAAAGCTCAAGTCCAGAGACAGAAAGCCTATAAGTGAGCACTAGGTCCAAAGTGTGCCCTTGTATATGAGTGGGCTCATTTATCCACTGAGTGAGGTTAAAAGATTCAGTAATACTTAAAAGCTCCTTAGAAAGGGAACTGGATGGGCAACAAACATGAATATTAAAATCACCAATTAATATAAAACGGTCATAATTTGTAGTAATATACCCCATTAACTCTGTAAGATCCATAATACAATCTTTACCCAAATGTAAAGATATGCAACGATACAACACAACTAACAGAATAGGACAGTTCCACTCAAAACTTAATAGCTGAGCTTCAAAACTAGAGAAAACTTTTGCAACAATTCTCTGACAGCGAGATAAAAAAAGCATTTAAAACAGTCACTAGGCAGCCCCCTCTACCATTTAGAGTTAAAAAATAATTTGGAACCAGTTCAGAAAAAGGACTCAAATATCCTACATCTGTCCAAGATTCAGTGATGTACATAAAATCTAACTTATGAGAGGAGAAAAAATCGTTCAGCAGGAGGTCTTATTTGCCATCGAACGAGCATTTATCAGAGCCAATTTCGGTGGATTAATGTCGCTGGAAGTGGCCTTGACTCTGCACAGAGATCTGAGATTTCCAAGATTTGCCCCGGTTTGCTGCGTGCTGAAACTGATGTGAAGAGATGCGAGACGAAGGTCAGGTGAGCAGTCAGGAAAGATGGGGAGAAGCCAGTGTGAGGGAAAAATCCAACGAGGACCAGACAACAGTGGAGTGGTGAACCTGCTGTGCCCAATTTCGACCCCCTGCCAAATTATTACCCCCCTTGTTCAAGTCGCTACCTGATTGCCTAATCATAACCCCTCCCCCACACCTACTCCTAAACCTACCAATATTAGGGGGGTAAGAATTTGGCAGGGGGTCGAAATTGGGCACAACACCGGCTTCCAGACCAGGGGCATCAAGCTGGATTTGCAACTATCCCGTAAGTGAGATTTCCATCTGGATGAGATCCCAGCGCGTCTGCCGCGCTTCCTCCTGTGTTTCCTTTGTGTTGGTGTGAAAGGCCAACGGCATATATAGCCTAATATATCCGATGGCAGGGATCCACACATTTAAAAAATAAACTGTTTAGCACCAACATTCTTGCTTGCCAGACATGAGGTATGAATATCCAGCAAGGTTTGACGATCATAGGTCAGCAGTGCATGACAATTCGGAGATGGAAAATTAATCAAAACAAACAGACACAGAGCAACAGGCGGCAAGTCATCACCGGCAAGTCATCTTCTTCCCAAAATTCTTGGTACCAAGCAACTAGAGCCCGTCTACGGAGAGCCTTCCCACTCCCTATTAAGACCTATTGTACCGAATTTTAGATGGCTAAATTTGTCCCTTTCACCCGATTGCCGTTGAGAAATCTCAGATCTGATTGTAGGTTTTGCAAATTCAACATTTGTTATAGGTCTAAAGTTGAATAAACAAAAAGTGCACAGAGGTTAAACACATAAAGCTAAAACAAACTCTTTTTTATAATTAATTGTTCTGTTTGGAAAGCAATAACCTAACTTACTAATTCAGTAACGTTAAACAATCTAACTTACCTTGGCGAAGTACAATCCACCCTGAAAATATGGTCATCGATCGGACGTTTATCCTTGGACACACATTCTTGGCACCTTAAAAGCATAGTTTTTAATTATTTATATTAAAATGAGTTTAGACTAAAAAGATTGAACCCTCATTTACTGATATTTCCACCTTTATAACCATTAATAAACACGCATCTGCTACGGAGAAAAATTTATGCAACTTAGCACCTCTACTGGACGTTTTACCTGAAAAGTGCAGGGAACCATGCCTCGAGTTAACGTATTTCAGGTTTTGCAAAAATGAAGGCAGATGTATTTCCAATGAGACTGGGCGTTGATATTTTAGTATGTAAAATGTGAAACTCGTGAATACTTGTTTGTGATTTTGAGCTCATTAGATAAAAAACAAAAGCAATTAATAAAAATGTGTGATTTGAATTAAAAAAATAAACCGGGGTTACTGGCTTTTCATGGTGAAACAAAACAGCTCAAATATCAACAATGAGAGAGAAAAAAAGTTTAGAATGGACAGAAAAAAATGTGCTTGAACAAAAGACTAAGAACAAAACCATTTACACATGAACCAAACAAACAAACAAAACAGGTATATGAGAAGTTACTCACTCTGGCACACCCTTAATATGCATATGAGCTGATGGAGGAAAAATGAAAAGAGAAAAAAGCAAAAAAAAATATCTTTAGAGGTACAACAGCTTGCCACTGTGGGGCAATACTCTCAAAGGGACACTTCTGTACCTTCTTTGCCCCTTCTTTACAATAAGAAAAAGGTACTGTCTCATTTAGAGCCCGTTTGAGGCTTTCATCAAATTGTGCAAAAAAAAAAAAAAAAAGTTAAATACTCGAAGCTTTTAACACAGTGCGCATTAGCGACCTCTGGGGGTCAGACTTGTTTTCTCCAGCATATCTAACAAATAAAAGCTGAGCAGAGGATATATATAGAATTACTTGTATTTTTTTTTCAAGAAGCTTTTGAAAATATGAACTGAACAAAATGTCTTTGAATCAGAAAAACTGATTTGCAAAACTGCATGTTTTTCTAACTGTTTTCTCCTCTTTCTTTGAGTTCTTGAGTTTCTTTGATCACTCTGCAGTTTCTGGCATGATTATCCCATTGATTCATAAAGAGACAGCAGTGATTCTACAACGGGCTGCATTTGAGAGCTATTAAGTTAGAAAAAAAAAGAGTAAATGAAGTAGCCTATAAGGTGATAAGTATGAAATGACACACAAACATAAAAGAGACAAATTAATACTCAAATTGAATAATTCTGTTGTTTCAGGTTTCTATATTCCAGGTTTATTTTTTCATTTTTGTATACAATTTGCATTCTGTTCTTTTTATGTAAACTTCAAGTATTTTAGTTCATACAATAATACATTTAAATCATCTGATGAAATTTTTTTTGTAAAGCATCACATAATTTGTAATGGTTTATACTATAGATTTTTAGATTTTTAATTTGATACAATGCACGACTGCTGATCTCTTCACTCGCGCAAATTTCTTTTGCTCTTACACAAAACTGGACACACACTTAGATACAGGCTACTCTCACCCGGAGTGAGTGCGCGCACTTAAAGGGGTCATATGATGCTTTATTATTTTGTGAATTGGTGTAACAGAATATGTTGACATGCTTTAATGTTCAAAAAACATATAATAATAACTACTACATTACTGTAGGTCCTCTATGCCCGGCCTCTCAAGCACATTCTGCTCTAATTGGCCAATTGACCCATTGCATTGTGATTGGCCGAACACGGCAAGTACTCATTGAAAATGTAACGACCCTTTCCTTAATTGCGAGCTTCATCTTTCAAAATAAATGTAAAGACACTTAATAATGTCCTTAAGTTTACCATCAGTAAGCCTGAAAGGGGAACAGAGTCGCGTGACAGACATAGTAATGAGCTCGTATATATTTGCAGTACACAAACCACGGACGGTTAAGACAGCTGACCACTGTGTGTCAGTCTCTCTCTCAGTTCGCTTCTGTACTCAGTGTGATAAAGCAAAGCAGCTCCCAGCTCAGCCATCCAAAACAACGAACAGAGGGCGGTCTGAGAGAGAGGTTATGTACAAATCATCCACCTAATTCCTGGCCATTTCTATAGGCTACATTTCATTAATGTTGCAAAATATTATTAAACTGAAAAGAAATTAAAGATCCATCTTTGATTGTCAAAACAATTCTAGGCTAAGTTCACTCAGCCAATCATATTTCATGTAGTATTTTCAATGGTCAATTATGGAGGTCTGATGGTTAAAGCTTTATTTACCTTTTAAAACAATGTTTACAAAGTAGCCTACTTTACAGAGATGCATATGTGCATTTGCAGAAAAGATCAAAATACAAACATACAGATATAGTGAAAAAAAAAAAAAAAAAAAAAAAAAAAATTGTGAAGTGACATTCAGCCAAGTATGGTGACCCATACTCAGAATTTGTGCTCTGCATTTAACCCATCCGAAATGCACACACACAGAGCAGTGAACACAAACACACACACACACACACACACACACACACACACACTGGACACACATATATATATATGTGTGTGTGTGAAACACAATAGCTACAATAACTAGTTTGTTAAAGCAAAAATACAACAACAAAAAAAAAAAAAGAAAATGCCCTGCACAAATCTGTTTTGAGACTACTTTTTAAAAGTGCATAATGATAACCTTTGACAACGTTTAATTCAGGTGTGATTTATATATATATATATATATATATATATAGCACATAGGCATAGAGAGACAGGACACAGTTTGAATGAGAGGATACATTTTAAGTGTGCACACTCTCTCCGGGCAAGAACATTGTGTATCTGAGCGTGCAGTTTTGTGTGAGAGCAAAGGAAATCTAAATTTGCCAAATTTGACACAACGTGTTGTCCCTGAGTACACTCAACACGTTATACAACTCTGCACAACATGTCATTTTTAATATCTCTTTTTGCAGTGTATAGGTGCGAGGTCACACTATGGCACAGCCCTTAAAGAGCCAGTGAGATGACAATTCTAAGCTTCCTATCACTGTTTATAAGTCCTGTACATTAGGTTTAAATCCATCCAAGGTTAAAAAACATTGTCATTTTGTCAAAATATCATTTTAAAATTACCTCAATTCTCAGAGATCCCCAAACTGTTCGCGCGAAGCTGTTCAAAAGATTCAGTTTCATTAAACCCCACCTTTCAGTAGCATACTGTGTTCTGATTGGTCAACTAACATAGTCAGGTTTGATTGGTTGTTCCGCACACACCTCCACGGTAAACTATGCGTTAGCATCTGTTTGGGGTGAATTATGTCTTATTCCTCTCACCGCGAAGCAAACAGTAAAATAAAAAACTTGAACAGTCTCGCTGCTTTTTCTTCTGTGTGCATATTCAAGCCGCGTGCTTCAGTTTGAATCTGAATAGCGCGTTCAGCGCGGGGGCTTGGTCACATTAGATAACGAAGGGAGACATGAAAAACAGACATCGCGTTGTTTTCATATGGATTACTTTATCACAGAATATCTGTTTTCGGCAGCACTTGTTTAGATTTAAAGTAGACATGTCAAGCTTTTTATAGATATCTCTCTCATGTCTCTTCGTTGAGTATTCACGTCAGTTACACGTGTTGTAAATGAAGATCAGGCTACAGACAGCACACATACTGATAAGACGCTCGGGAGAAAAAAAGACACATAACTTCATAATCATACTTCGCGTTGTGATTCGGAGATGCTCGTTGTTCTAAATAAAGTTTGTAATGAACCATCTTTTATGGCCAAATGCTTTGAAAATCCCGCTGTACTCACCGAAATTAGAAAAGCAGTCATCAGTGAACTGTTGTGAACACAACAAAATGGATTTGTTGTACTGCTCTGGTATTGTGGTGAAAATGAATTTTAGCCATTGGTTCTTCTGATCTTCATTCTTTGGCAGTGAAAATAAAACAAACTTGCCTTTACACTTGAAAACACACTGTGTCCTCGACATGATGCTATCACACCAAACAGAGCGTCTGTGTGGGGGGGTGGGGCAGGTCAGAGTTCCGTTTCTCCCAAGACGGTAGGCGGAGATTATTATGCAAACTGTTCCTAGTGACGTACATAGAGATGGGCAAAAGATTTGAAATCTATAACGACTCGTTTCAGCGATTCAGAGTCGACTTCTTACTTTAGAAGCCAATAACTTTATAAATCGTGTACTTTTTGGTTTAATTACTTTGCACAATGTTTACACTGATGGACAGCTACATCATACACTGTAATACAGGTAATTTTTGATTTCCCATCTGTGTGGCTCTTTAACTGTCTGTGGTCACATAAACACTCGGTGAGGCTGAAAATTGTTCCATATTAAATCATCATGACTGGTACAGACATGGTTGTTTTCCTACTGGCCATTATCTCTAAGCACTAGTGAAACATGTTTATGTGCATCCATGCTGTGACATTGTATGATGGATTTGTTAGCTTGTAGCATAGCAATGTCATATTGTAACAAAACATTTACAAAATTGGCCTTGGTCTTAACAAATGAAGAGTTACAAACATTCATATATCTAAACATACTAAAATCAATCTTGTCCAAAAGCATATGGCACATTTCTCTACTCTTATGATTACTCCTTCAGAGGTGGAAACAACACTTTTATGGAGCTTATTGTGACAGAGACATGAGCAGGATGCAATAGCAAGATAGCACTTTATTAAGAAGGTGTATAACAGTGCCATTCAGGCAAACACAGTCAGATGATAGGTCAGACGGTCAAAAACTCAGATGGTGGGTGACGCAGTACCTTGGTGGAAAACCAGTGATGGTCCTCGTGATCCAGTGCTGTATCCCTTGTGACGGGTGCCTGACAACATGACAAAGGCACAAAAAATTGGTAACTGCTGGAGCTGCTGATCAGCAGTGATCATAGACCACGCCCACAGACACAATACGCATGATGAGAGAGAGAGACAGTGGATTCATTAACTGTGACAGTACTCCCACCCCTAGGAACACCTCCATGCGTTCCTCGACGGACTTACCTGTCGATTGTAATCACCGATCAGAGAGTGATCCAGAATGTCCCTAGCAGGAACCCAACTTCTCTCCTCCGGACCGTAACCCTCTCAGTCCACCAAGTATTGGAATCCGCATCCCCTCCTTCTCGAATTCAGAATACGGTTAACCGAACATGTTGGTTCTAACCGGGACCGGCGGGTTAATGCGTGCATGAAACACAGGTTTTATTTTAGACACATGGAAGGCGGGATGAATTCTCCTGTACGCAGGAGGAAGTTTGAGTTGGACTGCCACTGGACTAATGATCTTGGTGACAGTGATGGGGCCAATACATTTAGGAGCCAATTTGTTAGATACGGATCGGAGAGGAATGTTCCTAGTAGAAAACCACTCTTTTTTACACACAACGTATACGGGAGGCTTTGACCAGTGGTGATCAGCCTGAGCTTGGTGCGCGCCCCCACCTGGAGAAGAATCTCATAGGCTATAGGGAAGGGAATTTCTAAGGGAATAAAATGAGCTGCCTTAGAGGCCTGGTCCACGACGGTCAAAACGACCGTCTTGCCCTGAGAGGGCGGTAATAAAAATCAAGTGGGATGTGGGACCAGGGTCTTGAAGGTACTGACAGTGGTTGAAGTAACCCATCTGGGGGTCGATTGGAAGTCTTACCAGTGGCACAAACCGAGCAAGCCAAGACAAAACTGCAGATTTCGCGAGTCACCAGAATCGTTGCTTTACCAAAAAAACTGGTGCATTTAACCCCTGGGTGACATGCTATGCTGGAACTAACTCCCCACTGAATGACGTCGGACCAATACCCCTCTGGCACAAACAAACGATTCAGTGGGCAATCAGGCGTTACCCATTCTAAGTCCGACATGACCATCGATTCGATCACCCACCTGAGGATGGAGACAAATAGGGTCTCAAGTAAAATACATTCGGGAGTGGATGGGCGTTCGGATTGATCAAATTTAAGATAAAAGGGTCCGGTTTGATGTTCTTGGAACCCGGGAGGTACAAGAGAGAAAAGTCAAAATACAAAGATTAATAACTTCCTCTAGTAAATGTAGCTATTCCACATTGTTTAGCTGTGCATTTATTGAATGAGCACTATGCAATGTCCGAACTGATTACATTATATTTTATGTATTGCATTGTATTTTATGTTAAAAACCTCTTAAACTCTGCAGACCCGGTACCGGGTCCGAAAATAGCATGCCAGATGTTTGTGTCTCATTTGCATATCCTTCCTTATATGGCATTTGCCCAGAAATGGGTTCATTTGAAAGCTTAGAGTGTTTTCTTTACAAAGAATACCATTAATTGGGGTTTTATGATACATAAAGTAGTCAAATTAAGCTAAGAAATATATTTCCCCCCCCCCATAAATTTCCATCTAACGATTGCGAATACGTTTTCGTAAGAATGTGTATTTAAAATATTTTTCACAAAACAGTCAAGTCATATATCACAAGAAAGCTCTCATTCTCAGGAATCTGATGATGTAGATTTTATTGTGTGACAATCACAGATCGAATGATCTTCAACAGAATCGCGATGTAAAATTTCTCACCTTATTATTTATACATTTTGCACCGCTTCAGTCAGCCGCAAACAGCCACGCATACCTATATACTCGATATAATCTTTTAGATTAGAATCTCTTCTTTCAAACAAGACCATTTTTACGTTTCTGCGTGCTTCCATTGCTGAGATATAAAGCGTTTTGTACAAGTGCGCAAAAGCGCTCCAAGGGCTGTATTATTGAAAAGATCTTCAAGTCATATAGACGTGTCTAAATGCCTTTCTTCTGCTATAGACGTCTGATCTCTTTTGTGAAGCGCTATTTGTCCTGATAGGTGCCATTCACAAGTCGTTCCCTCCAATCGAAGCTGTGATTCAGCACCGCGGGGGTGCTGGAACTGGACAGCGACTGCCCACTCCTTTTCCGCTCGTGTGACGCAATGATGTCTGGGAAACTGAGTCTTTGGCTGCTTCTAAACAAAGGACACGCGAGGAAAAACTACAAATGGCCGAAGCTCCGGATTTATAATGCATAATATTCATAAAACAAGTTATGGGTGGCCAACTTCGCCGTGGAGAGGTCAGGACGCGCATCTGGTAAGCCTATACACGTGCTACTCGCTTTCATACATTTGATTCTTTATTCTGAGGCTTGGAAGCTTCGCTAGCAATAAGCTAATATGTTTATTTTCATAACTGTGCAGTGTTCGACCGCATCTCAGTGAATGTACAGTAATCCGTACAGTACTGGGGGAATAAACATAAATTAGTTTGTTGACGCTCCGAAGTTCGCGCAAAAGCTTCGGGGAGCTTGTTTACGCTATATAGAAACCGAAACCAAAATAAACGCTGATAAAAAATCAAAATATGAAATATGAAAGAGACGGCGAGGTCTCCCAATCACAAGCAATTGGTCTGAAGTTGCCAGCCCCTTCAATGCCTGAGTTATACCATTTCAAACTTCAGTTTACACAAATAAAATAAAAAAGCGCCTTGTTTTTTTCCCTATTTATTATAACACAGACAGCATATATTGTCATTTTTATCAATTTCAACAGTGTTTTATGTAATTTCAAAGGGTTTCCTTTGAAATTATACCAAACTTTCTGAGCTTACACTGTAGCATTAGTATAGGCAGGCATTCAAAATTAGGTAGGAAAATGAAAAACGGAAATCCCCAAAATAGCATTTGTGCTTAAGAGGTTCATTTTAAGTCAATTTTTGAATCATTTTCATTTTCAAGTTCTTAAATTGCTTGTTTTATTTGTGTGATTATTTTTCTTCATGACTTCTTTTTTACTTTCTTTTATGTAAGGTCAAGTCAAGTCACCTTTATTTATATAGCCCTTTAAACAAAATACATTGCATCAAAGCAACTGAACAACATTCATTAGCAAAACAGTGTCAATAATGCAAAATGACAGTTAAAGGCAGTTCATCAGTGAATTCAGTTATGTCATCTCTGCTCAGTTTAAATAGTGTCTGTGCATTTATTTGCAATCAAGTCCAACGATATCACTGTAGATGAAGTGACCCCAATTAAGCAAGCCAGAGGCGACAGCGACAAGGACTTTGAAGGACTTCGTAAAGCACTTTGAATTACCAGTGTGTACGAAATGTGCTATATAAATAAACTTGCCTTGCCTTGAATGTTAATGCATTAACTAAGGTTAACTAATGAGGTCTTATTGTAAAGTGATATCTATTGGTTTTTATAGTTCTTTTGCACTTGTGTAAAACATTTAACTTTTATATATTTTTCTGTATTGCTTTATTGTTTTAAATGTTTAGTTATTTTTGTTGTAAGAAAAAAATTATGTAACTTGTTATACTGCATTATGACCACTTTTTTAAAACAAAATTTCAATACCGTGATAATACCGGTTACCATGATAAAAACATTATCAATTAACCGCAACAGGAAAATTTTATACCAGCATATCCCTATACGGTAGTTGTTATGGTACCGTATGGCGATCTTTTGAATGTACGCATAATGCGCGTGAAACCATTAACATGCTTTCAATATATATAAATATTAAAAGTTCCAAACACAAAGTATATAAACTTCCAGTGAATTACACAATGAATAGAAACAGATTAAAGGAGCATGGGTAACACTTTAAAATAATGGTCCGTTGTTAATAAGTAACTACGCAGGAAGTAATAGGTAGTACTACATTAACACTTAACTTAATACTATTAATATAGGAGCAAGATTAACTAAGCAGTAAGTAATAGCTCATTTAGGACATAGGTAGTTCCTTATTAGGTATTTGATAATTACTAAAGAAAAATATCGTCATTGAGAACTACTTTGGAACTATGGCCAACTAATGAAGAATAACCAATTAATTACTAATCACAACAGCTACGTCTATAAAGTGAACAATTAGCTCCTTTATGGAAACGTATATATATATATATAGCCTATCCATATGATATATTTAATGAGCTCCATTAAGTTCAATGTCTCCAACTCTAATAACTTTAACGTTAGTGATATTATGCTGGGGAGGGCTTCTCTTTAGGAAGTGACAATAAATAATGATGTTCTCTTGTCAAAACATATTTGCATCCTTCATGAAAACATTGACTGCATTTATAATGTTAAGCACAAAACAACATCTTCCAGATTACAATGTCTGGTAGAATATCACTAGTTCCTCACAGAAATATGTGGCTGTACAGTATGTGTCAGATAATTTTATTGTAAATTACTTGTGAAATCCATGACTCATTACTCGAGTGTTCAACGTGATCTCATGAGAATACGTGTGTATTTTTACGTTAAATGTGGTTCTATCACACGTATATTTACTTACGTTTTCATGCACATAGAAACGTACATTTTAGACATATTAATAGCAGTAAAACGTACAAATACTTACGTGTTAGCAGCTAAAAAACGTAAATATTCTAACGTAAAGTGTGAATGTATATGAATTCCCATGTATTAATATTAAAATCGTGGCTTTAATGATTTAAATCTGTTGTATTTAATTGTCATATCAATACATGTTTTTATTCAATTTATTGAAAGCAGTTTACTCGTCTATTTAATAGGAAATAACATTTCTGTGCATGCTGCAAACCATAGATACACACAAAAGCACAGCATACAATTACAAATCACATCCATTTTATTTGTTTGCTGTACTGCATATCTTTAGAATCCAGATGTTTGCTAGGAACATATCCAAATTCAGCCCTTTATCAATGGATCTTCATATTAATTCTCAGCAACAGCGTCCGTCACAGTCAAAGCTCGCGCTCGTTATGATTCTAATTTGAAAATAGCACCAGTGCGCCACGTTACGACATTGTTTACGGCACTGATATCGAACGCTCATTGGTCCTCATCCAATTCGTCACAGATTGCGACATGTTGTGTTTCAGTTTATGACATTTGAGTACTGCGCCAGTGCGCCTTCACAGAGAGAAGACCTTTCTTTTACTGTCTATGGAGAAGACAGATACATAATTTCATGGATTAATAAATTAAATTCTGCTCTGTACCCTATAAAAACTATTACCTCCATATAGAGGACTGCGACTGGAACTCATTATCATTTTAACTATTTTTGGTACCACTTTTGATATTTTCGCAAAAAATAAATGATTAACGTTACATTTGTTTGTTTATTATTTGTTTATTTATAACAATAACGTTATGTAGTTTTAAGAAATGTTGTCTTTAAAATAAAAAATCACTTTAAAATAATGGTCCAGATCACTAGTAGTTCCTGCGGACTGACAAGGTAACACTTGAGTAATTAGTCAGGAGTTAACATGTTTTTCACTTTTAAAATAATGGTCCAGATCACTAGTAGTACCTGCGGACTGACAAGGTAACACTCGAGTAATGAGTCATGGATTTCACAAGTAATTTACAATAAAATTATCTGACACATACTGTACAGCCATATATTTATGTGAGGAACTAGTGATATTCTACCAGACATTGTAATCTGGAAGATGTTGTTTTGTGCTTAACACTATAAATGCAGTCAATGTTTTCATGACCTTGGATCATGGGAAATCATGGGAAATCATGGGAAGTCGTGGCCTAATGGTTAGAGAGTCGGACTCCCAATCGAAGGGGTTGTGAGTTCTAGTCTCGGTCTTGTAGGTGGGGGGAGTGCATGAACAGCTCTCTCTCCACCTTCAATACCACAACTTAGGTGCCCTTGAGCAAGGCATCGTACCCCCAACTGCTCCCCAGGCGCCGCAGTATAAATGGCTGCCCACTGCTCCGGGTGTGTGCTCACAGTGTGTGTGTGTGTGTGTGTGTTCACTGCTCTGTGTGTGTGCATTTCGGATGGGTTAAATGCAGAGCACAAATTCTGAGTATGGGTCACCCACACAGAGTTCATTGCCCAAAGCAGAGAATTATGTTTTTAAGACACGTGTGTGTTTGTGTTCACAGGGCTACAGTGCAAGGTTATATAAATAAGGTATACTTTACACATTATAAATAAAGTTAAATATGACTTCATATACCAAAACCTTATTTCTCTTGATTGCCACTGTATATCTCAAAATTGCAACTTTATATTTCATAGTAATGACTATATTTCTGGTATGTGTGACTTAAAGGTCCTGTTTTACGTTTTTTTTTTGAAGCTTTGATTGTGTTTACAATGTGCAATATAACATGTGTTCATGTTTCGCGTGTAAAAAAACGCAGTATTTTTCACACAGTTCACCTATCTGTATACTGCTGTTTTCACTGTCACAAAAACGGGCTGAGGACTTCCTTGTTCTATGAAGCCTCTCCTTCAGAAATACGTACCGGGTTCTGATTGGGCCAGCGGTTCCTGTGCTGTGATTCGACAGCAGCTGAGAGCAGGCTGCCCTCCTGGTAACACGATTGGGCTAGAACGCACGTGCTGGAGATGTATTTATAGTCACAGGAGCGTTTTTACTGATGAGATGCGCATGAAAACCGCATTTGTTTTTTTGCACAGCCCTAACATCTAGTTAACAAAGCTAAACAGCGTTGCCCTCTGTGTAATAAGTTACAGAAACTGTTAAACACACCAACTTAAATAATAAAATACACTTACTAGTTGTGGTCCATAAACAACGCCTTCTCCAGAAAAAGAGGGAACTGCTCCATCTTTCAGTGGGAGGTCGTGGCCTAATGGTTAGAGGGTTGGACTCCCAATCGAAGGGTTGTGGGTTATAATCTCGGGCCGGATGGAATTGTGGGTGGGGGGAGTGCATGTACAGTTCTCTCTCCACCTTCAATACCACGACTTAGGTGCCCTTGAGGTGCCCCAACTGCTCCCCGGGCGCCATAGCATAAATGGCTAAAATGCTCCGGGTGTGTGCTCACAGTGTGTGTGTCTTCACTGCTCTGTGTGTGTGCATTTCGGATGGGTTAAATGCAGAGCACAAATTCTGAGTATGGGCTGAATGTCACTTCACTTTCACTTTCACTGAAGGATGCAAATATGTTTTGACAAGAGAACATCATTATTTATTGTCACTTCCTAAAGAGAAGCCCTCCCCAGCATAATATCAGTAATGTTAAAGTTATTAGAGTTGGAGACATTGAACTTAATGGAGCTCATAAAATATATCATATGGATAGGCTATATATATATATATATATATATATATATATATATATATATATATATATATATATATATATATATACGTTTCCATAAAGAAGCTAATTGTTCACTTTATAGACGTAGCTGTTGTGATTAGTAATTAATTAGTTATTCTTCATTAGTTGGCCATAGTTCCAAAGTAGTTCTCAATGACGATATTTTTCTTTAGTAATTATCAAATAACTAATAAGGAACTACCTATGTCCTAAATGAGCTATTACTTACTGCTTAGTTAATCTTGCTTCTATATTATATAATAATATATCTATATAATAGTATTAAGTTAAGTGTAAATGTAGTACTACCTATTACTTCCTGCGTAGTTACTTATTAACAACGGACCATTATTTTAAAGTGTTACCGGAGCATGCAATCTCTCTGCTGTGCAGAATGGGAAAGTGGCTGCTGCATTTTGCGTGCTTGAAAGGATAACAAATAAGGTTTTTATCAAACAGTAGTTTAGCTTAACCTATGACAAACAGCGCTCTCCAGGTTTGAGGAAGGAGTAATGTTAGACATGGCATAATATTCAGCATGACCGTTAGAATCAGAAGGGTAAGTGTACTGCTAGCTAGTCAAAAACTCCATCAGAGAGGCAGAGGAAGGGCCTAGTTCACCTAATACTGCTGGTTCCAGGTGCTCTGGAAAAAAAAAATTATAATTCAACTCTCATTTGAGGAGAACTTTGAATTTAGAAAGGAATAGCACGCTTCTAGGAAACCCTTTTGGTAAAGGGGAGTGTTGTTAAACTACCACGAGAGCAGCCCATGGAGCGAGGAATTCAACTCCTCAGAAGGGGAGAGAACTTGAGCACCCGTAAGAAAGCACAATGCTCACAATAATAATAAGGGGAGCGATGCTTCAAGGTGTTTTAATAGACACACTGCTTGAGTGAAGCCCAAGGTACCAGGGTCTAACCAACTCAGAAAAAGGGAACAAAGCTAATATGCATAGCCCTTACCATACTGGATTTCAGAAAGTACGTCTTGCGTGAGTCTTGCGTGCACACTCACCACTTATGTGGATTTTAGGAAGTGTGCAAAGTGTTCAACGTGCACACTTACCAACATGTGGATTTCAGAAAGAACACAGAGCTTAGCGTGTGTACTCAAAGCTTCCAATGCATTTTTCACAGATGCCAGGAAGACAAACAGGAGAGGCATGCTCAAATACATTCAACTGCAATGAGGGGAGCACTGCCAGAGACAGCATTACCCAAGGTTCTCGCTAACGCCACCTATACTTCCCACTCAATCCCTCAGTAAGAGGGGATATACTGGTGACCTAGCCGGACATCCAGGAAATTTTGCAGTGCCAGGGGCCTGATGATCAAGGAGGCTCTTGCATAAGCCTATGACCAGGCCGCATGATTCAGGAAACATGAAGCCAGGTCTATCAAACTGGATGGACAAAATAATCAATGAATAAAGTAACACTGAAATTTGAGCACCTGGTTTCTGAATCCAGTCAAGGGGGGTGCTCACAGAGGACCTACCTAGAAAGGACAGAAACCCACAGGTCTAGGGTGACCATATGAGCCATTTTCCCAGGATTCGTCCTTGCCAGGATTTCTATATTGTATAAAACATCCAAAGTAGTTTGACTAATAACATGCAGATATGGTACATAATCGACCAATTGTGGCGTGTGAGAAGGTGAGCTCTACCGAGAACGATCAAACCAATGCAAATATATACACGTTAGGTGTTTGTTCATTCATTCAACTTGAAGCGTCACTGCGCACCGATCATTGTATGACACCAAAGTACCAAAAGAGTGATTTGAATGTATAAGGAGCCGTCTGCTCTGATCTCTTTAGCTCTTATGAATGTCAGACAATGATCGATCTGCACAGCGCAAACAGCCAAAACCTGGATATTTTAGCCATATATTTCTCTCCACCAGCCTGTTGTTGCTGCCCCCTCTGCTGCTATAATATTCTTCCAGTTGATGTCTGAGGTTTGTCCAGTGGCCTTCCCTAGCCATCTCTATTTACTGTGCTCCTTTTTTTTTTTTTTTTTTTACTGTAGTTTCACCTGTGCACATCACAACCCTTTTGTATCTTTCTGTTGTCCATAAACCCTTGTTACACACACTGCAGTTGGGTCATCCTTCCAGATCCCTGATGGGGCCTGGCTTTATTGTTGTGTCTCACCACTCTTATTCAGTGTAAACAATACAATATGGTGATAAACCTGTTTGTGAACTGATATTAGGCTAATATTTACCTTGTTGTTTTTTTGCTCAAAGTTATTAAGTGGGAGATCAGTGGGCTTGCTGCAGATAAATATCCGATTATGTGATATCCTCTGTCCCAGAGAAAACCTAAAATACATGGCGCATGCAAGATAATTTAATAATTATGAACTCTGAACCTAATTCATATTGTGACCCTGGACCACAAAACCTTAAGTCTGTAACTGTAAATTTTCTTTTGCTTAATAAGCTTTCCACTGGTGTATGGTTTATTAGGATTGGACAATATTTGGCCGAGATATGATTATTTGAAAATCTGGAATCTGATCAAAATACTGAGAAAATCACCTATGAATTTGTCCAAATAAACAAATAAATGCTTAGCAATGCATATTACTAATCAAAAATTAAGGTTTGGTATATTTGTTGTAGGAAATTTACAACATATCTTCATGGAACATGATCTTTACTAAATATCCTAATGATTTTTGACCCATAACATGTTTTTTTTTTTTTTTTTTCTGTTGTTAAAAATATACCCCAGCGACTTAAGACTGGTTTTGTGGTCTAGGGGCACATTTCAACAACTGTGTATTTGTGTTGTTGGCCAGAAAAAAAAGAAAAAAATTAATTTAAAGTTGTTTGCATCAGAATTTGGGCTTAATTAATGCCAAACATCTTTTTAAGAATGGGTGCTTATGGAAATAATGTCATGGTGTCACAGACAAAGGAGACAGGAAGTACTGAGGGACAGAGAGACCACCAGGGTCAGTCAGGTGTACAGCTTCATGCTGGTGTCAAGCTTTTGTCAATGGTTTTAGAGGTGTTGTGTGACTTCAGCAGATGAGCACAACTGGCTTACCAATTTACTGTATAATCAGCCACATGATCAATCTAAATAGTTAATTTAGAAGTCTTGCTTTTGGGTTGGATGTAGTTATTGTAATTGTGGAAAACATTTATTTTCTTTTCTAGATTCAGACTGTTCTAAAACAGCGAGAGCAGAGGAAGGGTCAGAATCAGCGAGAGAGCCAGAGACCACAGCGCAGGGAGATGATATTGCCAGCACCAGCACGGGGGAGAGGAGCACAGTTTTTAGTTTAGATTTCAGTCTCTAAGAGGCCTTACTGATGAAAGTGAGAATCTGTTTCAGCTCCTGAAACTTAGGGCAGAAGAGGATGACCCCATTTCTTTGAAATGGTTAACAGATCGCAACATTGCATACACAAGCCCTAAATTACAGAACGAAATCGTGAACATTATGGCCAATACTATATTCCGAGGAATTGCAAGTGAGATTAGATCTTCAGCCCTGGCACCCAGAATATTTTTGGTGTTGAGCAGGAAAGTGTCTTTCTGTGCTATTTTGCCCATGACCTTGTCCCACATGAGAAGTTTTTTAGATTATACTGTTTATCAGAGACAACAGGCCAGTGCCTTGCTAAGATGGTAACTGATGTGCTGTTGAGGCTCATTCTGCCCATGACTGCTTTATGTGGGCAGAGTTATGATGGTGCCTCAAACAAGGAAGGAAAATACAGTGGTGCACAGGCAATACTGAGGAGCAGCAGCAATTAGCTCTCTGTGCATTTTGGTGCACACTGTGTCATTCTAACCACAAAGGCTGGCTGCTTAGCCTCCCCAATGATCCGGGAATCCCTTTCTTGGGTCCACCAGTTATGCAAGGTAAGACTGTGTTGGGCTTCACACTTGCTTCTGCTGGTGTTGGAATGCTTGAGTGCCTGAACATTTCACTACAGAAGAAGATCTAGATTGTCTTGGTCACCGTTTCAACCAGGACAGTTTAAAGTCTTTGCAAAAATTTGAGAGCATCCTTCTGACCGGGGTGTTAAGTGATTCCATAGATGAGTTGCACAAATAATCTTTCTCAGTACAGTTGCCATTTTTTCACCAAAAATGTCCTTGTAGCAACAGTGGAGAAGCAGCAGAGGTCCTAAGGGGAATTCCAGTGGAGGTGCGTGGGTTGTTTGACCAAGTTGAGGTCCTTGTCAGAATTTTGTTGGTGGTGCCAGTGTCCTCATGTGAAGCTGAGAGGAGATTCAGTGCACTGCGGAGACTGAAGATGTGTCTAAGGGCTACTATGGGCCAAGACAGGCTGGACCGCCTTGACATAAACCACATATGCCAAGTTTGTAGGGCAAAGTGATATCAGGAAAAATACACTTGGTACATTTGTTTAGCGCCTATACCTTCATGTAAGTGCTTTAAGTTACAGCTATTTGGTTTGTTTTTGTTTAGTGCCTTGTTGGCAGCAGTCATTTAAGTCTGCTTTAAAAATCTATCTTTTATTTCTACATAATATTGAGCAGTGACTATAATAATAATAAAAAATATTTACAGAATATTTGTATTTCTTTTATATGGGAAAATGTTTCAGCTGTGAAATAAACAATTATGTTTAAAGTTAATTGCATTTTGGTGCCTTTCATTGTAAATTATTTAAAATGCATGCAATAAATAAATGGGCTTAAAGAATAATATTTTGGTCAGTTTAGTCAGATTTTTCATTGAACCAGAGAAAAATTCTGAGGAGGAGGATAATGACATGGTCTCCCTGTGTGTACATATCCTTAAAAGTACAATGTTAGCTGTATTATTTGTGTTCCCTTCAAAAATTGGGCTTGAGAAATTTAGTTTATTGCCTCCCCCCAACTGCTAGATGTACGCCACTATTTTCACCATCTCTTCTCTTCTGATAGTTTGTCAGTCAAATCGTCCTCTATGTGCATTAAAGAAAGATCTGAGAATCTGTCCTGTACCACTGAAGAACAGAGACACATTCTCACACACGATCACACATTTCACAAGATCCACTTCTGCTGACACAAGCCGAGGGTGAAAAAAGGTTTGTGCACATCCTCAAACTGAATACTGCATCACACGCCACACTCAAGACTATAGCTTCACATAGCCTGTCCAGTTAAACCAGAAATGGCTCAGTCCAAGACATTTTTATTAGCTGGTTTATAAACAAAACAAAAAATATTTGTTAACTTGCTAAAGCGGGAAAATAAAGAAAAGAAAGTCCTGATAAAAATGGGGATGGGGCTGAATACATGAAAATGTATGTAAAAAAATAAATAATATGCTGACAATTTTAAGACCAGCACATGACCAGTTTAGGACCAGCATAAAAAAATACTGTTTTCTTTTTTGTTTTTTCATGTGTAAACAGTTTTGTTCTTTGTCCTTCAGGCACATTTTTTGCATCTATTCAAAAAAAAAAAAAAAATCTTCAATTGTTGATATTTTAACTAAAGTTTGTTTCACTGTCAAAAGCCAGTAAGCCAGGTTTATTTTCAATTCAAATCACACATTTTTGTTTGTTTGTTTGTTTACATCTAATGAATTCAAAATCCCAAATAAGTTTTCATGAGTTTCACATTTTGCATACTAAAATATACAGCAGTAAAAGGAAGTTCAAATAATGATGTGAGTCAATTGTAAGCTCCTCCCCTGAACTACATCTTCACTTGCTTTATTCCTCTCACTAACACTTCAGTCTTGAATTTCATATCAATGTGTACATGAGTATTTCAGGAATAATGCAGCTCCGTCAGAATTTTTTCATCATTCTTTTGTTCTTTGGGATGGTATTGAGTGGGTATGTAATTATTCTTCAGTAATATTAGATGGTTTGCCTTTCTGTCTGGGTTGTGATAATATTGCATTGTTATTTCTCAGAGGTTCTATTCTGCCTCTTATTTAAAGCATTTATTTATTTATTTTTATATATACATTTCTGGAACTACATTTTATGACCACTTTAAAAATAAAAAATAAAAAAAAAAATTATTCTCAAGATATCATATTAAGGCAAAACGGGGGGCGGTCACGTGACCCAGAGCGAGATGGCTGCTTGAGTACTCGGCTCCGCTCTAATATTCAACTAATTAACGTTTTTTCCTCCGAATCTTTCGTTTTAAACAATTTTACAGACCTTCAGTCATGTCTTACCCCACTTCGGACAAGGATTTTCCGATTTTCGGATCAACACGCTCGCAGAAAGCAAAAGAAAAAGACAAAAAGAAGACCACTCATTCCTCGCCGCTAGCAGAAGCTAATGCTAATGCAACAGAAGTTGAATCGGACATGGCGCTGGTACTTTCTGAAATAAGAGCCAATGGTTCACGTCTTGAGGGAATAACTAATAGACTGGAGGGAATAGCTGGATCCGTCTCCTCTCTACAGAATTCGTTTGCGGCTCTTACTGAGAGGATTGACGGCATTGAGACCCGTTTAACAGAAGCTGAAGGGAGAATTTCATCTGCAGAAGACTCAGTGGCAGTGTCCGAGAGTCAACTTGCTAATTTACATACCAAAGTGGAACAGCTTCAGTCAAAAG
This sequence comes from Carassius auratus, assembly GCF_003368295.1. NCBI lineage: Eukaryota > Metazoa > Chordata > Actinopteri > Cypriniformes > Cyprinidae > Carassius > Carassius auratus. The sequence goes on from NW_020527948.1 coordinate 253,111, forward strand.
TGGACGATTTAGAGAACAGAGGTCGACGAAAAAATTTGAGAATAGTTGGCCTACCAGAAAGAGCGGAAGGTTCCGGTCCACTCGTATCATTTCTCCGTTCCTCTATTCCCAAATGGCTAGACCTGCCTGCAGACTCTCTCACACTGGATATTGAACGGGCCCATAGATCTCCTACTTTTGCGCCCAGTAATCCGAATTCACCCCCGAGAAGTGTTCTGGTTCGCTTTTTGCGATTTACAGAAAAGGAAACTATTCTGAGGGCAGCGTTGAAGAAGAAGATTATTCATGACGGCGCAGAGCTTCGGTTTTACTCAGATCTTTCTTCGAGTGTCCTGCAGAAACGACGCGAGTTCAACTCAGTGGTCAAGATCATGGTCTCCCGTGGCATATATCGCGGATTCGCCTACCCTGCTCGGCTAAGATGCTTACACTCGGGACAGATCCGCTTGTTTGATGATCCGAACTCGGCTCAAGTTTTTCTCGACTCTATGGACAGATAATTTTTTTTCTTTTCATCTTCAGCTGTAATAAACGCTATATTTTTCGGAGGATTTTTTTTTTCTTCTTCTTCTGAACCCGCCAGACTTGTAAGTGATTAAGGGTAGCTTTTTTATTTTTTTTTTATTTATTTTTTTTTATACACTTTATTGTTATTATTTATGTATTTTTAAGGTTACTTTTGTTGCTACTTTTTGCTGCTTTCAATATTCGCTACCTTGAATCACTGTTTTTTTTTTTTTTTTTTTTTTTTTTTTTTTTTATAAAGGGGATCTAGATGTTGTAGGCTCAATTTTCCCTTTCCTGTACCCCCTTTTTTATTTATTATTATTATTATTTAATCATTGGGTTCAGTAATTTTAATTACGTATTGGATTTTATTCATATAGGAGCGATTCTTGAGAGGGCTTTTTTCCTCAGTGGCATTATTACGATGATATCTTTATTTATGTTCCTTATCTCACTTTGTGACTTAGTGATGTTCTTTGTGCCCTATCGTTTGGGGATGGGGCCTGGGGGGGTGGATTTTTTTGGGGTAACTCAGTGTTCAATTTGTGGTACTGTTCTGTTCAAACTTGGTGTCTTTTATATACAGGATCTACGTTTATCATCATCAGCTCATCAGCATCTTAATTTTTTTGTTTTTTTGTTTGCATGCATGATATTCTCAAATTAGTAACTTGGAATGTGAAGGGTATCGGCCACGTTATAAAGAGGAAGAAAATTTTGTCATTTCTCAAAAAGGAACATGTGTCCATTGCTTTGTTACAAGAAACCCACTTATCGGACACTGAACATTGTAAACTCAAAAGAGACTGGGTGGGTCAGATATATTACTCCTCTTATACGTCAAATAGTAGGGGGGTGGCAATTTTAATTCACAAGAACATTTCATTCAATCTGGATTATGTAGAGTCTGACTCTGAGGGGAGATTTGTACTAATCTCGGGCTATATTTTCGGAGTGCATCTCACTATTGGAAATGTATATGCCCCAAATATTGATTGCCCCAATTTTATATCTGAGACCGTTTTGCATTTTAACCAGTTTTGTGGAAACCTGGGGTTCTTAGGTGGTGATTTTAATTGTATAATTGATAATAATTTGGATAAATCCACTCCGCAGACCACGACAGGTCACAAATCCTCCCGTACTTTACGAAATGTTTGTAAAGATTTAGGCCTAGCAGATATTTGGAGGGAGCTACACCCGAAAGACAGAAATTACACATTCTATTCTCACCCCCATAACTCTTATTCCAGGTTGGACTATTTCTTTGCACCATCTGAATGTATTCACCAAGTGAAATCCTGCTATATTGGCCCTATTGCTTTGTCCGACCACAGCCCTGTATATTTAGACTTGGATATCAATTTGTCCATTCCTAAATCCAATTATTGGAAGTTTAATACTTCACATTTGAATAATGACAGCTTCTGTACGTTGCTTAAACAGAAAATAGTTCAGTACTGGCAGGAAAACCATAACTCTCAAGTTTCTTCTGCGACAAAGTGGGATGCCGCTAAAGCGGTGTTACGGGGCCACATTATTTCCTATTCTTCTTTAGTGAGTAAACTCAAGACCAAAAAAAGGAAAGAATTAGAGACAGAGGTGATTCACCTAGAAAATCAACACAAACAAACACCAAATCAAACCAATTGGATTCAGCTAAACAGAGCAAAAGCAAAATTAAATTTAGACCACACAGAGCATATCAAGAAATTACTGTTTTTTAGTAAGCAAAAATATTACGAATTCGGAAATAAACCTAGTAGTTTACTTGCATATCAGCTTAAAAAAACACAACAAGAAAGAGTTATAAAGGCAATCAGGACACCAGAGGGCAAGGTCTCTTTTGATCCTCAGACAATTAACAATACTTTTTCAGATTTTTACAGGACTTTATACAAAGCTGAAGGCTGTTGTTTAATGAAAGATATATCAGATTATCTGTGTAATTTTTCTCTTCCTGTTGTTTCTGAAACAAACAGAGCTCTTTTAAATGCCCCTTTCACTAAGGAGGAAATCTGGCAAGCTATTCAGTCCATGCCATCAGGCAAAGCCCCAGGCCCAGATGGGTTCCCGCTTGAATTCTACAAGCAATTTTGGCAAGATATTAGCCCAATTCTAATGCCTGCAATTAATCACCTTTCAGAGCTAAACTTAATGCCTGAGTCTTGGTCCTCTGCCATCATCAGCCTCATTTTAAAAAAAGATAAAGACCCTTTGGATTGCTCCTCTTACCGCCCAATCAGTTTATTGAATGTAGATTACAAAATCATAGCTAAAGCATTGTCTCGACGCCTCGAATCCGTCCTTCCTTCTATCATTTCCCCTGATCAGACCGGGTTCGTAAAATCTAGATATGGTTCTGACAATATCCGTAGATTACTGAATATTCTAGATTATGTACATACGACCAAGGATCCCACATTAATTGTTTCGCTTGATGCCGAAAAGGCATTCGATAGGGTGGAGTGGCCTTTTCTTTTTGCCATATTGGAGAAGATAAATTTAGGACACAATTTTATTAATTTGGTTAAACTCTTTTATTCCCAGCCTATGGCGTCGGTTAATACGAACCGTCTAGTGTCTGGCAGATTTCCGGTTGGTAGAGGCTGCCGCCAAGGTTGTCCACTTTCACCTCTTTTATTTTCTTTGGTAATTGAACCTCTGGCTGCAGCAATGAGGGCCAATACTAATATACAGGGTATCAGAGTAGACTCAGAAGAGCATCGTATTTCTCTTTACGCTGATGATGTGTTATTATATTTTAAATATACAGAGACTTCCATTGACACAATTCTATCGATTATTAGTGAATACAGTACTTTCTCTGGGTATAAAATTAATCTGAATAAATCTCAGGCTTTATACCTGTATGCTCCCCCCGAGGCTGCTTTGGGCTCTCCGTTTCGCTCTGCTCCCTCAGGTTTTCAATATTTAGGAATAAACATTACACCCAATTTGAGTGATTTATTCAAAGCTAATTACACCCCATTAGTTACCAAAATTTGTCAGGACCTGTCCGATTGGTCAAACCTCCCTATTTCTTTTTTGGGCAAGATTAACGTCATAAAGATGAACATCTTACCTAGGTTAAACTTTTTATTTCAAAATCTGCCCTGTTATTTAACTGCTGTTTTCTTTAAAAATGTAAATTCCACTATATCAAAATTTATATGGAATAAAAAAAAGCCCAGACTCAAATTTTCTATTTTACTGAAACCCAGAGAATTAGGAGGGGTCGCACTCCCTAATTTCCAGTTATATTTTTGGTCTGCCCAGATTAAAAATATGATCAATTGGTTTCTAAACAGAATGGACTCACAGTGGGTAGGGATTGAGGCTTTGCGATGTTTTCCAAATTTGTTGTGTACCCTACCATTTATTTACAATATATATAAAATTGAATCAGTATCTAATATTTTTACGGTATCAAACACTCTCCTAGCATGGAAAGATATTTTAAAGTATTTGAACATTCCAAACATCCCATCTTTAAAATCTCCAATTTCATTCAACCCTGATCTACCCCCTGCTATCCAGAACATTGGTCTTCGTTCTTGGAGATTGAGGGGAATTTTGGAGCTAGGTCAGCTTTTTGACAAGGGCCATCTCAAATCTTTTCAACTGCTAAAACAAGAATTCAATTTACCTAATAAGGATTTCTACAAATTTTTGCAACTACGACATTTTCTGGAATCACTTCTAAAGGATGAGAGAATACGCTTAGATCTCTTTGACATAGAAAAACAACTGTACTCTTCAGTTTCTCTTAAAAATAGGATTTCTGTTTTTTACGCCATGTTTTCTAATGTCGGTTCCTCCTCCTTAGATCCTCTGAAACTAGTATGGGAAAAAGATTTTGGAACTAATCTCAGTGACGATGACTGGGTTTCGGCCTGTTCTGGCATCTTCTTTAGAGGCGCATCAATATCAAACCATGAGCAAAGCTTCAAGTTCATTTACAGGACTTATTTAACACCGGTTCGCCTCCACAAGATCTTTCCTAATGCTTCCCAACTGTGTTTCAAATGTAAGTCTAATATTGGTACGGTCATGCATGTGTTCTGGGACTGTGATATGATCAAGACTTACTGGAAAGAGATACATAAAGCTGTTCAGAAGATTATTGGTAAATCTTTTGCTTTATCCCCAAGTATCTATCTCTTGAACTGTAAAGCTGAATTACATCTCAACCATGATCAAGAATGTGTGTTACATTTCTGTGCCTTTTTGGCGAGAAAATGTATACTTTTGTTGTGGTCCACTCGACATGTCCCTTCCATCAATATGTGGTTGAGTCAAGTTGCCACATATCTACCTTTAGAAAAACTAACCTGTGATTTACACCAGAAGTCTAACGACTTTTGGCGTGTTTGGTCCCCTCTTTGGAATTTCCTTGAGAAAGTATGTTGATTGTCTTTATTTCTTGATTTTTGTTTGGACTGGTGCTATTGCCCTTCATTCAACCCTTGAACTATCATTGTATAACTTTATGATGGACTGTATGATGGATGACTGTGTATACTGCTATGGGACACCTGTACCACGGTTTTGTTACTGTAAAACTATAAACACATAATAAAAAAAAAAAAAAAAAAAAAAAAAAAAAAAAAAAAAAAAAAAAAAAAAAAAGAAATAAGTCCATTACTAATAAATTATAAGGAAAAAAAAAAAAAAAAAAAAAAAAAAATATTAAGGCAAAACACATTTAGAAAACTATTTTTTTTAAAGGCACGTCTCACTGTAAAACATTTTTTATTCTGTTTGATCGGGGGGTAAGAGTGGTTTCTTTACTGTAGTAGTCTGGTTGATTGCTGAATGCAAAGCAAAAATCTTGGTTGATTTTCAACCCTACAATATCAAGCAATTCTTTACTCTGCATTTTCTTTTGTACATGACAAGCATAAGATATAAAACTCTAAAAAGAAGATTAACACTTACAGACAGATATCTCTCCTAAGTAATATATATTTCTTTACAGGCTCATTTACCTGAATAATAACCAGAAAAGGTGAGTTTAGTGCAGTTAGAAAAACATGATGTAGATGTAGAGTGCAGATGTAGTGTACATGTTATTCTTTTGGTTTGAGAAGTTTGCATTAATTAATTATTTAATATTTTACTGTTTCAAGCTGCAAACAGCAGAAAATAGAACAAGTCGTCATCAAGTGAGTGTGCATACAGATACATCACTCTTCCACACACACAAAAAAAAATAAGCACACACATACGTGCTCATAGTCATCTATATACACACAATCAATGCGACACAACATAATCAAATTCAAATCAGTAAGAGTTTGACTCTGTTAATATCAGGCCAAAATGGAAGCAAAAGACCTTTGGATTGCGCTCATTGCCAGGGTGGGTAAATTTCCTCTTCTTAAAAGTTACTTTATTTTTAAGCTGATCCACAGTTAATGAGGACTACTGCTCTAGACAAGAACACTTTTGGTTCATGGTTGTTTTTGGGGTTATGATCAGATGACCAGTGAGAGTTAAATGATTACATATTTGGTTCATAGATGGACATAAAAAAAAATAAAAAATAAATAAACACTCGGAAACCCATGTTTTAAATGTGTATTGACTCCATGAACAAAATAAAAGTGTATTTTGTTCTTTCTGCTTATTCATTTTTATTACAGCTTGTTGTACAACCAGGCGAGTGTGTTGGTAGGGTGAGTATTATGTTTTTAGTATTAACCAGTTATAGACCATTTCCAATCATGAATGAAATGATTACAGCGCTGGATGTGTGTTTTTAAAGAAGTCGGACGGATGTTGCTTCTGTGACACCATGGTCAGCTCCAATCATTTGGGAGGGAACCTTTGACCCCATACTGATCGACTCTATCTACAAACAACACAATCTCACCATAGCAACCACAGTCTTCGCTTTGGGAAAGTAAGTCTTCATGATATCTCTCATCTTATTAATAATCCTCATTTGTTTCCCTTCCTCTGTTTTTTCCTTGATTCTGGAAATAGTAATGATTAAAGCATAAATGAACCATAATATTTCTCCCTGTGTTTGTTTCCTCTGTTTGTTAGATACACACGTTTTGTTAAAGATTTTCTGGAGTCAGCAGAACAGCATTACTTTGTTGGATTTCGAGTGCATTACTACTTGTTTACAGATCAACCAGAATCGATTCCTGAGGTGAAGATGGGTGAAAACCATAATTTGACAGTTCGAAAGGTTCAGAGTTTGAACAGATGGCAGGACATCAGTATGAGCAGGATGGGAAAACTGGAAAAACTAATAGAGAATGAACTGGCCAACAAAGCTGACTATATTTTCTGCCTTGACATAGATACAAAGTTCTATGGCCGTTGGGGTGTGGAGTCTTTGGGTCGTCTGGTAGGTGTGATTCATCCTTGGTTCTTTGATGCTCCAAGGGATCGATTCACATATGAGCGTAGACCAGAGTCTCAAGCATACATTCCAGCTGGGGAAGGTGATTTTTATTATGCTGGTGCTGCATTTGGTGGCTTATTAGAAGATGTACATCAACTCACCAAAACCTGCAGGGAGAAGCTGCTCATTGATGCTGCAAACTCCATTGAGGCAGTATGGCAAGAGGAGTCTCACTTGAACAAGTATTTCCTTTTGAACAAACCTAGTAAACTGCTCTCTCCTGAATATATGTGGAGGGACATCAATGGAAAAGCAGACCAAATAAAAGTAATTCGCTTCTCTAATGTAGCTAAAAACTATGCTGAAGTTCGTCCAAATCCATAGCAACCAGCATTCAGCTACACTGAATACACCGTAGTATGGTTTGTTATAAATAGCATGTAAAACTAACAGGGTATTACTAATATATGTTTATGTTGATGGATTCCCATTTTGGCTTCCCAGCCATTACAACAACAGCGATGAGAAGAAAAAAAAAGAAAAATAAAAAAAAAACTTGGACAAACTATTCAGTCTTGGTCAATGCGAATGCGGTATGCTGGAATATGAGCAGTCATTTATTCCATCTTCAACCGGTGCCGAATAGTATGAAGTTAATTTAATGGCAAAAATATTTTCATACGCAGGGTAAGAGTTGTGGAAGTTTACAAAAAACTGTAAGCATAAATCAAATTTGCATGTGCAAGAGAAGCTTTGTAAAGGTTTGTAAAGTCAGCATTTTACTGTTACTCATAAGTGCAATTCAAGTTTTGTGAAACTGCAACTTCATGCTAAAGCAAGATAAATATTTTTTGCATTCTTCTGATTTCCATTTTTCTGAGCTTACACTTTTTGCACATTGCTTTCACTAAAACATGGTCAAAAGCACACTGTAAAAAAAAAAAAATATATATATATATATATATATATATATATATTTTATTATTAATTTTACGTAATTTTACATACGTAAATTTACATATCCCATGTAAAATCACAGTTTGCTATATACAGTATTGTTCAAAATAATAGCAGTACAATGTGACTAACCAGAATAATCAAGGTTTTTAGTATATTTTTTATTGCTACGTGGCAAACAAGTTACCAGTAGGTTCAGTAGATTGTCAGAAAACAAACAAGACCCAGCATTCATGATATGCACGCTCTTAAGGCTGTGCAATTGGGCAATTAGTTGAAAGGGGTGTGTTCAAAAAAATAGCAGTGTCTACCTTTGACTGTACAAACTCAAAAATATTTTGTACAAACATTTTTTTTTTCTGGGATTTAGCAATCCTGTGAATCACTAAACTAATATTTAGTTGTATGACCACAGTTTTTTAAAACTGCTTGACATCTGTGTGGCATGGAGTCAACCAACTTGTGGCACCTCTCAGCTGTTATTCCACTCCATGATTCTTTAACAACATTCCACAATTCATTCACATTTCTTGGTTTTGCTTCAGAAACAGCATTTTTTATATCACCCCACAAGTTCTCAATTGGATTAAGGTCTGGAGATTGGGCTGGCCACTCCATAACATTAATTTTGTTGGTTTGGAACCAAGACTTTGCCCGTTTACTAGTGTGTTTTGGGTCATTGTCTTGTTGAAACAACCATTTCAAGGGCATGTCCTCTTCAGCATAGGGCAACATGACCTCTTCAAGTATTTTAACATATGCAAACTGATCCATGATCCCTGGTATGCGATAAATAGGCCCAACACCATAGTAGGAGAAACATGCCCATATCATGATGCTTGAACCTCCATGCTTCACTGTCTTCACTGTGTACTGTGGCTTGAATTGGAGTTTGGGGGTCGTCTCACAAACTGCCTGTGGCCCTTGGACCCAAAAAGAACAATTTTACTCTCATCAGTCCACAAAATGTTCCTCCATTTCTCTTTAGGCCAGTTGATGTGTTCTTTGGCAAATTGTAACCTCTTCTGCATATGCCTTTTTTTTAACAGAGGAACTTTGCGGGGGATTCTTGAAAATAGATTAGCTTCACACAGACGTCTTTTAACTGTCACAGTACTTACAGGTAACTCTAGACTGTCTTTGATCATCCTGGAGGTGATCATTGGCTGAGCCTTTGCCATTCTGGTTATTCTTCTATCCATTTTGATGGTTGTCTTCCGTTTTCTTCCACGTCTTTCTGGTTTTGCTCTCCATTTTAAGGCATTTGAGATCATTTTAGCTGAACAGCCTATCATTTTTTGCACCTCTTTATAGGTTTTCCCCTCTCTAATCAACTTTTTAATCAAAGTACGCTGTTCTTCTGAACAATGTCTTGAACGACCCATTTTCCTCAGCTTTCAAATGCATGTTCAACAAGTGTTGGCTTCATCCTTAAATAGGGGCCACCTGATTTACACCTGTTTCTTCACAAAATTGATGACCTCAGTGATTGAATGCCACACTGCTATTTTTTTGAACACATCCCTTTCAACTAATTCAACTAATTGCCCAATTCCACAGCCTTAAGAGCGTGCATATCATGAATGCTGGGTCTCATTTGTTTTCTGAGAATCTACTGAACCTACTGGTAACTTGTTTGCCACGTAGCAATAAAAAAATATACGAAAAACCTTGATTATTCTGGTTAGTCACATTGTACTGCTATTATTTTGAACAATACTGTATATGTATGCACAGTATGTTTGTGTGTGTGTGTGTGTGTGTGTATTTTTGTTTTTTGTTTACATCTAATGAATTGAAAATCACAAATGGCATTAATAATATAATATGTCATATTAATTAAAGGGTTAGTTCATCGAAAAATCAAAATTATTTAATTAATAACTCACCCTCATGTCGTTCCAAACCCGTGAGACCTCCATTTATCTTCAGAACACAGCTTAAGATATTTTAGATTTAGTCCAAGAGCTCTCAGTCCCTCCATTGATTCTCTGTTGCCTTTCCTGATGTCTGCTTGTTACCGTTAATGATTCTGGATATCCCTAACATACCTGACGCTGTTCCTGATTTCTGCCTGTATGACCATTCTCTTAATAAAATTCTGCACATGGATCTGAACACCTCTGACTCCTTGTTACACCGACAGACTCTTTTTCTACATGACACTTAGTACCACTCTGGTGATTTTCATATCATTTTACTGTATCATTCATTCATAATTGCATGCCAAATCATAAAAAAAATGCTATCCATCTCACTACACATATTTGAAAATTCAAATTGCAAAGTTTTCTGCAAACTTCACCAGAGTTTTGTTCTACATGCCCCCAAGTACCACTGTGGTCATTTTCAAATAAGTAAATTTTTTTATGATTTTGGTATGCAATTATTAAATAAAGATGGAGTAAAATATAGGTATGGACATGTAAAACAAGAGTCTGGTGGAATATGCAAAAAACAATTCGATTTTTATTTGTATACATTTTCAAATATGGCTGTATAGTAAAAATCTAGCATTTTCCATGATTTTGACATGCAATTATTAAATAATGAACCTGTGAAATGATATGAAAAAAGTTTGGTTTAGTCCTTTTTAATATTTTTTTACCCCACACTTTATTTAGATTTTCTCCACATAAACAAGACACACATACAATATGTACTTATAACACTAAATAAAGTTATTTGTAAAGTTAATAAAAAAATATATACAATTCATGGATCCAATTGATTTAGAATAATGTTAACTGTAAGTAGAAAGACAGATGTAAAAAACTATCCAAATTATGCATTAATTTAGCAGCATTCCACATAAAAATGAATAATTATACAGCTTTGAACCCAAAAATACATAAATGTGTGATGATTATTGAAGAGAGAGGACTCAAATGCGAGGGCAAAATGACAGTCTTTAATTAAGCAAAGGAAAGCCACAGGTAAATCCAACCAAGGAGTACAAAAGATGAGAACCGAGGAAGACCCGAAGGCTGGGTATAAATAACACAGGTAACCTCTGTGGCTGGAACGACCAGCAGGCTGACGAGGCGGAGGCTTGACCGGGTTCCGTGGAGAACCGGAGATCGGAGCTCACAGAGCGGGGAGGCCGCGGCGTTGGACTGCATGTAAGGTTCTGTGGGGTGCAAATGGTGAGCACAGAGAAGTACGGGCAGTGATAGCAGTAAACTAACCCAACCCCGACTATACAGGACAGGACAGGACAGGACAGGGCAGGGCAAGACCAACTTCTAGTGAAGACGCCAATGACAACAGCTTCATTCGGAAGTAACAATCTGACAAAGAGACACGAGAACGAGAGGGTAGAAGTAGCCCAAATAATGAGGCAGGATGAGAACCAGGTGGAGGGGAAATTATTTTAATGGGAAGTGAAGACAGCTGTGACACAGAAGCGAAGAGCGAGGGAATTCAGGAGGGGAGAAACCAGCAGGGGGAGACAGAGAGAGAAAAAGAGAGAGATAGAGACAGGATCATGACAAGACCATGACAAAATGAAAACACAGTTATATCAAAATTAACGTTGAAAATTTAATTAGAAGGCCATTAATATGAATACGAATACAAATATGAATAAATATAACAACCGAAGGAGGATTTACTAAAGAAGACGGCAGCACCTTGAACACGCTCGCACCTTTAATCTACCACGCACCGTCAAGTATACGCGCAATGAACTTGAAGCGCAGATAGCGTGACCGCGCAACTCAGAAGCGCAGATTGTGTGACTGCAGTAAAAGACTGGAGCAAAATAATCGTATTTCCATACTACTGTCAACTGACTGACCACATCATCTTTCGCTTGTCAAAATAGTTCTGCTCAGTTTGGTCTTTTATTACCCATTTATTCTCACAGTATTGTTTCATAATGTGATATAATAATATGCTGATATTGAAATTACAAGAATTACGAAATATTCAAACTAAAAGGAATTCCTGCCCTAGCGCAAGGATACATTCTCCTCCAAGCATGCAGTGGGGCTGCTGCGCACGCAGAAGGAATCACTCGACCTTCTGTTTCATTGTCAATCTTCATTGTGAGATCGAAAATAAGTTGGTAAAGTTCAAGTTATCTCATTTTTGTCATTCCCAATGTTATTTATACTATATGTGAGCTCAGAATGTTCTAATTGTTTAATTGTTAAACCAACATTTCAAACTCTGGCGCTGACCAAAATCATCAAAAAGTTTCAAATTTAGGTTTCATTTGATGGTATTGCATAGTTGTTTTTTTTTTTTTTTTTTTTTGCCAACTTTACTGAACTTCGACTCGTAGTGCAGTGTTGTAATCAGTTTTTATATACATGATATTTTCCACGGGGAAGTGGGATGAAGATTCTGAATTCAGAAATAGATTCACTAGGACCAGAACTTAATGTGACATGCGATTTGTAACTTTAGTAACTTTATGTTCCTTTTCCGTCTTCAAGCACTAGTTATTACGCCTGTACAATAACATCCACTTAACTAACATTAATTGGACTGCATGTTTTACTCTTAGATATAGTCTCACTGATGGTCTGAAATATTGTATATGTACAGTCAGGCCTGGGTGTCTGCATAGGCACGTGCTTATTATCCCTCATTAAAACCCTGTATTTAATCTCTGTATTAAAATTATAAATTATTAAATTATTAAACAGTTAGTCCTTAAAATGGTGCATGAAAAAACAGTGTCTGGGTGTCATCTGAGAATTCATATATCCTTGTAATCTTGTAATCCACACCTAGGGAAAAAAACGTTTCACAACTTGAAGTTGATAGGGGTTACTGATAAGGACTCTCTGATAGGCATTCACAGGTGACACAGATAGGGTTCAGAACTATAGATATAATACATTTGTCTATATATATATATATATATATATATATATATATATATATATATATATATATATATATATATATATATATATATGTTGTCTCAGTGTCTGGGTTGTGTTCCCTGGGTTTCCACTAGGATTCCACCTTTTCACTTCCTGTTCCCTTATTTGGTCACCTTCCTCCTTGTTTTAGTTAATTGATTGTTCCCCACCTGTCTCCTGTTCCCTCATTATCCTTTTGTGTATTTATACCTGGTCTGTCTGAGTCTGTGTCACGGAGTCCTTGTCTTTTGTGTGATAATTTCCTGAGTCTGCTCTTGCTGTGTGTTCTTGTTTTGTTATGTTTATTGGATATCCTGGTTTTGACCCTGCCTGGACTGTTTACCCCTTTTGGATTGCCCCTCAATAAACCTCGTACCTGCATTTGGATCTCTCCTGTGTTTCTTGTATCACCGAACGTGACATATGTATTTTTGTAGATTTCCTAAAATGTCATATTTACATGCTTTTTTTCCTCTTCCTTACACAGAAGTACTGTGAGCGGCTAAAACCAAGGTCAGTGTGAAATGTTGAGAGTTGCACAATGCAAAGATGTTCACAGATTACACTTGTAATAGTTGTGAGGTTTCTGTAAAAACTCTAAAAGGTTACAACATGAAGGCCTACACAGAAATGACACACATTATGAGTATGTTGCATAGTAGGTTGCAAGTTATGGTTCAGAAATTACAATGCACATAAAATCATGTTTACATCATCATCGGCAGTTATCTTCTGCGTCACAGTGTGAGTCTCTGCAGGGACCTTTTCAAGTCAAGTTACTAACCGTCAGAAACATAACTGTGTGTGGTATGTTTGAATATTTTTAAAGGAAAACGTGCTTAAAGGCATTTGTGCTTATGAAGTTACATACACAGTCACACATCCTCACACTCACACACTCTCACATAGACAGACTCACAAAAGCATCCTCACACTTACACACTCTCACATACACATTCTCTCACATGTGTTCTCACAGACACACTCACACATATACACACTGTCACAAATGTTTCCTCACTCTCACATACTCTCACATGCATACTCTTACACACATCCTCACACACAATCACAAAAGCATAAGCATCCTCACACTTACTGTATCGTATCAAACCCGAACTAGACAACTTAAAGAGTCAATCAAGACCATGGTTGCAACATGAGCCGAATTCCTCAGAAAGGCAACAGATTGTTTTAAATCAAGTTCTAGTGCCACAAGTAAGAAGCAAGATAACCAACCAACCAACTCTTTCACAGAAAAGCTGTCAACATTAACACCATTAAACAATTATTGACAGTTTTAATTCAGAGAACAGATTTTCAAATTTGGGGCAAGTAATCAAGATAGATGGTCAAAGAGGTGCACAGCTGACCATCACATGTAAACCCATGAGAGTAAAAACAAGATCCTTGGATTGACTTCCCCCCACCTAGCAGAACCAGACTGAAATTCCTAAGGGGACCTTTTAACCTCTGGTCTCCACAGAACATTTTTATGTCAGAGAATGGCACAGGATGCACCAAAATGAACTCAAAAAGACTTCTAAAGGAATTTCAGTCCATTGCTTAACTTCATATTCATTTATATGTCACCCACACATTTGACTACCATGTTTATAATCACTTATTGTGTATGTCTTTTAAAAACTATTGGATAGCTTAAGGATTCATTTTCATGTTTAGTATGTATGTGTTTCAATCTCCTTTGTTTAAATGTTTCTGACCATCAGTTATTTGCCAAATGTATCATATTCTTGTTGTAGGAATCATGTCCAAAATTGTACCCAGCAAGAGCAGGAACATTCGGACCACATGCTTGATAAGATAACATGATTTATGATACCGGAGCAAAGACAATATCTAATTGGTCAAGACAACATTTGAGGTGTGGCCAAAAGGCCAGTTTAAATACTTAAGACACCATAAAATTTTGCTTTTAGCCTGCTTTTAGCTTTTGCTCCTAGTCATGCTTTTAGTCATCACTATTGCCGTTCTTTGAGCAAGCTTCCAGTGTGGGTCGCCCTGCACGCCTGCTGCAACTTAGCCACGATGAGAAGGAACACCACCTAGTCTCGTCAAACTTTACTTCTATTCTTTTACTCTAGTTTTTTTTTTCCATTGAGAGTTTTGTGTTCTGAGTTAAGTTTTGTAACGCAGTGTCTCCGAGTCTGACCTCGAGTGCCTGTATAATTTCAACCAGCCCACAACTCCGCTGTCCGACGACCCCCGCCCATGGGCTTCCCAAGACATCACTTCAACAACTACTGAAATTCCAGCCAATCAGCCACGGCTGAGAGAACAGCAGACGGAGACATCTAATTCAAAATAGACTTTACTGAGACTAGAGACAGCACATATCACAACTAAATAACCGACAACTTATAGAACAGAAACAGGACTATAGGCACACACATGATAAATGAGAAAACTAAGGAGGAACAGCTGTTCAAGGATTAACTAATAAGAAACCATGGAAACTAATGAGAGCTCATAGTAGACAAGAAAGGAACTTAACTAAATGTAATCTGGACAGTAGCCCCCCCTCAGAAGGCATGACCTCACGCCAAAACAGTAAATGACAGAAAAGAAGAAATGAGGGTGGAGGCTTAGGTGGAGGGCGTAGTGCTGGTGAAGGACTGGAGCCTGGAGAATTTTGAGAAGGCCAACTATGGCAAGCCTTTGTAATATTTATTCTATAAGCTGTACTAGTATCTTTTTTCATGTTACGAGTACTTATTTTTAAGACACTAGTATCTTTTCCATTAAGTACTTGTACTTATTCATTAGGTACTAGTGCTTATTCATTAACTGCTAGTGTTTATTCTTCAGGTACTAGTGTGTTTTGTAAAATAACTATTATTTATTCCAATAGTGACTAGTATTTAATTAAACTATTTGTGTTAACAAAAAATAGAACTAGTACTTATTTTTTAGTTACTAACTTTTTAGACCAGAGATATCCTGAACTTAATAGATACTATAGTACTTTTAAAATTTGCATTTCTGCCCAGTATGGTAATTGTATGTTGAATATTAATGAGCCAGCAACATATAGGAGAGAGATTAAAAAGGAAACTGAAACAAGGAGATCAATGTACTTTTTTAAAAAACCAAATAGAAAAGAAACAATTATTTGTACACAAACACAGAGAAAACGTATTTTTGTCTGTTTTTTTTAACTGCAGTTGAAATACAAAAAAGTTGAAAGTCTAATTTCTTAAATGTAGTATCCTAATATGTTTAGTTGGTCTTTAAGTGACCTCTGCTGGCAGGATGGAGATACAACGCCAATTTTATTAGCTGTTATTTTCTTATTTTTCCTCCAGTAAAACAAGAAATATCAAGACTTCAGGGGGAAGTCGTGGCCTTATGGTTAAAGGGGTTGGACTCCCAATCGAAGGGTTGTGGGTTCTAGTCTCGGGCCGGACGGAATTGTGGGTGGGGGGAGTGCATGTACAGTTCTCTCTCCACCTTCAATACCATGACTTAGGTGCCCTTGAGCAAGGCATCGAACCCCCAACTGCTCCCCGGGCGGCGCAGCATAAATGGCTACCCACTGCTCCGGGTGTGTGTGTGTGTGTGTGTGTGTGTGTGTGTGTTCACTGCTCTGTGTGTGTGCATTTCGGATGGGTTAAATGCAGAGCACAAATTCTGAGTATGGGTCACCATACTTGGCTGAATGTCACTTCACTCACAAGCTGTATGTTAACTTTATTAATTTTTTTTTTTTTTTTTTGCATATACAGTCATGGCCAAAAATATGGACACATTTGGTAAATGTCAAAGAAGGCTGTGGAAATTAATCTGCATTGTTAATCCTTTTGATCTTTTATTTAAACAATTCACAAAAATCTAACCTTTCATTGGATAATAAGAATTTAAAATGGGGGAAACATAATTATGAAATAAAAGTTTTTCTCTTGCAAGCACGATGTCAGACGCCGTAATATGCTCTGGTCCCCTCCCTGCTTACCGTGGTGACGAGATGCATAGCAGATTGTCATCACTCAATGGCTGGATGTCTAAGTGGTGCCCACAGAATAACATAGGTTTCATAGACAATTGGACGAGCTTTTGGGGCAGACCTGACCTGTTTAAAAGAGATGGTCTTTATCCATCCTGGGGTGGCGCCACTCTTCTCTCTAGAAATATGGCAAATAGTCTTAGTGTTTATACTTGACTAACTGGGGCCCAGTTAAAACATTGTGTATGGACAAAGCTGTAAATGTGCGTACGCACAAAAAAAAACAGATTTATGAATCTCTGCGTACGAAGGATTCCACGCATATTCTCTTTGTACATCCCAATTAACATAAAATTGAGCGCACATGCAGGAGCACAATGCCCCACCCAGTCTCCTCCCCTAATTAAATCAATTTAAATATGGTAATGAGTCCACTTTGGCAAAAGATAGCAGTAAGAAAATGGCTAAGGCAAGCGGCAAGAAACGAAACTTTACGGAAAGTGAATTGGAGGTGCTACTATCGGAGGTAGAGACTAGAAAACATATTTTATTTGGAACGTTGTCCTCTGGAATTAATAACAAAAGGAAAAAATATGAGTGGGAGAGTTTGGCTGAAGCCGTCAATGCAGTGGGATCTGAAATTCGCACTGTAAATGAGCTTAAAAAGAAATTGTCTGATATAAAGGTGGACGTTAAACGGAGAACTGCTGCGCACCGACAAAGTCTGGTCAGAACAGGCAGTGGTAAAGCGGTCGATGAACTTACACCCTTTGAGCAGAGAGTTGCCTCAATTATGGGTTACACTTTACTCTCTGGAGTAGTATCTGCTGCTGTGGGAGACTCCGATTTACAGGATTGCGACGAAGGTAACCAATTTCTCATTTGTTTTTACTTTGGTACATATAGCGTACCTATATTTCATTGTCAAATGCATTCAGTGTAGCGAACCAAAAGTATACACCAGAGATTTTACAGATCCATTCCTGATCGCGTCTTGACACATGCTGTTTTGGAGTCACAACAGCAAATCATTATGGCCATCGGGGAAATTAACAGTCACCTGAAAAATATCACTGACGCACTCACAGACATAAGCCACTCATCAAAGGAATTGGTCAAAAAGTGAACTTTTGTCTCTGATTACCATTTATATTATCGCAATCACATGTTGGCGGGCATGAACGGCTTGGTTGGTTGGTTGGGCTGCACATAAATTGGTCCTGGGTCGGGGTCATCTGGTGGTGCTGCCACCTCACCAAGTGGTATGCCATGCCTGTGCGCGACATTGTGCAGCACACCACAGGCCAGCACAATGCGGCACACCTTGTCAGGGCGGTATAACAACATCCCCCCCAGTCCTGTCAAGGCAGCGCCACCGACATTTCAGCTGCTCAATCGCCCGCTCTACAACTGAACGAGTGCGAGAATGGGCATCATTGTATCTGCGCTCTCGGTCAGTTTGTGGGTTGGTGAGGGGGGTTAAAAGCCACGTCTTTAGTGGATAACCGCGGTCTCCTGAAGGGTTAATTAATAATTATATGCAAAAAGACTACAATTAGATAGGATCATAACTTTAAAGGCACTTACCAAGAAGCCACCCATCACGCACCCTGCCAGCTTGGAGCCTCATCCCAACCATGCTGTTTGTAAGGATGTATGAATCATGGGTTGACCCAGGCCACCTTGCCACAATATTTGTTAGGCGCATTTGTGCATCACATATTATCTGCACATTTATTGAATGGAAATGACTTATTTGCTTCATATTTTGATTCGTTAATGTCTTGCGGTCTTTAGTTTTTTTTTTCTTTTCTTTGAAAAAATAAATTTTGGGCAAAAAGTGCATTGTAACGCAAACATTACTGAACATGTACCGAGTAAAATATTACTGAAAATTGATTAGTAATGCCTTGCACTACTGCGTTACAGCAAAAAGTAATATCGACGACCGATACTGACCTTTACAACCAAAATATTCTTATTCTGTGACAACTTATTTATATTATGTGATGGTTTTTTTGAAGTTGTGTACATTTTGGGACTTTTTATTGAAAAAAACAAAAAGGTTCATTGACTTCCATAGTATATATTTTTTCCTACTATGGAAGTCAATGAGACCAGAAACTGTCTGGTTACTGATATTCTTCTAAATATCTTCCTTTCTGTTCAGCAGAAGAAAGAAATTCATACAGATTTGAAACAACATGAGGGTGAGTATATGATGACAGAATTTTCATTTCAAAGTGGAGTATCCCTTTAAAGGTATAGTTAAACCATGAATGAAATTTACCCCATAATTTACTTACCCTCATGCCATCCTAGGTGTACAACATCTTCCTTTCTTCAGCCAAATACATGTGGAGTAACATTTAACAAAATCCTAGCAGTTCATATTGAATTGTTTATCACAACAATGCCATAAAGTATATGAAAAGTCAGAATTTTATTATTATTTCTCCAATTGTGTTTGGCTGAAGAAATGAAGACATTGTACACCTAGGATGGCATGAGGGTGAGAAAATTATGGGGTACATTTCATTAGGGTGGAGTTTAAATGCATTGTTGTTTGAAAATACTATGGGTTTTTTTTTTTTTGACAACATGAAATGTTACAGTTGTTCAGCTGCTTTATTGCTCAGTGACAATGCACTATAACCAGTCAAGTTCATTCTACAAAATTTGTTCATTTCTGAAAGCATTAGAAAAAAAACTAATGTAAACATTAACACATAAATAATTGATGCATGACAGTTAATCTCGTCATAACTGACATGGTTAATTCCAACTTTTAATTTGAGTTTAAAATGTTGTTTACAGCGTGTTAACGCATAAATTAAATTAAATGCTTTTTCAGATATTACTGTGTCTGATTCCTGATCAACAAATACAATGTCTTTCTGATATGCACATATTGTTACGAACTGCTCCGAGACACGAAGTTTGAGGATCCAAATGCAGTTTATTTAAAGTGTTATTCAGAATCGTAATCAAAATCCAGGCAAAGGTCATACACAGGCAGGCAATCCAACAAACAGACAAATCCAGAGGGTGAGGCAGAAACAGGAAAACCAGGACACGGGCAGAGATTAAGAACCAGGAACAACGAAATCTAAAACGCTCAGAAATGCAGTGGAATAACGTACAAGACTTAGCAAAGAGAAGACTATGATTCACCAATCATTTGTTTTACAGCAAGAGCGGTTTCCATGTAGACAGATAATGCATCTGAGAAAGGTACATCCGGGTTTGGTAGTGTTGCCAGCTCTTCTTCGGTCAAGCCTTGAGGCAGATCCAACTCAGGAACATGAACACCTTATGCTTGTTGCCTTTGAATATCTTCCCTGACTTCATCATCAATGTCAATCTACAACAGTTTCAGTATGAATAAATCATTTAGAAAACTTAATTAAAAACAATTAAATTAATTGATCAGTACTTAAGTTTACATTTTAGTCTTAGATTTTTTCATTGTCAATTTATCAGTGAAAAAATAAATGAAAAAAAAGGACCATCCTTCTATAAAAGCAAAGTAATTAAAGGTGCCTTATGCAACTTGGAGCCACCTATAGGCAATTAGTTGAATTACAGTTGTAACGGTTACTAACGGAGTTTGATTGACAGCTTTGCTTCCCAGTACAGTAGGCTGAGACACTTTTAGCTTGCAGGCTGCAGTCAGACAGACTATCTGAGAGAGTGTGTGTGATAATTTGTGCATACATGTCAAAGCGGCATTGCTCGTCAGGTTCATAGCTTATTCAGTCCATTTTAAATTCTGATTTTGGCCGCCTCTCAAATGGGTTAAACCATAGATATATTGCTTATGAAGTTCAAGTAAATGTACTAGATAGAAAATCCGCGCTCATTCAAGGATGTCCATTTATAGCGTGGACGGAGAAAGTGCCGACACCTGCATGATTTCATCTGACGGTATAAACATATAATCGATCTGTTCCTTGTGAGAGCAGAATGAACGAGCCTTTATTGACGTTTTTAAATCTGAAACGTCCAAAAAGCAACAAAACTGTCTCTTTTGCAGAGATCACACTGCAAATGTTTGCGAACAAACCTCATCTGCTGCCATCTGACAAACGCCAAACCAAGATTTACTCTGGTTTTACTCCAGGCTTTATCCGATGCTCTCTTTGCATTGCTATATTTTCTTTTTTTTTTGGCAAGCTCCGTCGCTAGTAGCAAGGAAAATGCTATTCATGTCGCTACACGGTAACAAGCCTACCTCTGGTTGTGCACACTTCTTCCTGTGATGTGTGACTGTCTGTTTGCTCCTCTGGTTCTTATCATGAAGAGGGCAACCATTACATTTTCTCCCCCCTTGTCAGAACGCACTCTAGAGGGAACACCATATATTTGTACAGCAGACAGGAAGCTTTGCAGCACTGTTTGAGCCTTGTTGTTTGAGGCAACTTTTAAGTACGCCACAAGCCGGGAAAAACCATCAATTCCCCCATGGATAACAATTCTCCATCTGCAAATTTAAGTATTTAAAGTTACTCATTTAAGAATACAACATATATTAAAAAATAACTTGTCCCACACAAGCACATAAAACTATATGCAATGGCTACAACATTGAACATGATTTTGTGTCCAATAGTACAGGAAAGGTTTTAAGGAATGGCTTTCTTCCTACACAACATATTCACTTATGTGAATAAAAGCATAACATGAAATCATTATATATAACAAGTAGGGCAAGATCAAGCATGCAGACTTTTTTGCATATATTCTGATAATCTGAAAGAATACAAGACTATTACACTATAATTGGTAGCTGAAAACAAAACAAAACAAAATATTTGATAAATAAAACTTTGTGACTGATGGGAATTTTATTTTGTAGACATATGTAAAGGATTATATTTAGGTGTGTAAGAGAGCAGATTATGTGTGACCCTAGACATTAGCAACATTATCCATTAACTTTACCAAAGAAATGCTTAACACCAACCGAATAAGTTTATGATTCCCATCAATGTGCCACACACTGTTGGGAGCTGGTACACTGTAACGTCGGCGTCGGGCCGTCCTAAGACGTAACCTGCGCAGTTCCATTCCTTCCGGATCTACTCGTCTTAATGATGCTAAAACCCTGTGTTCTGCAACAGATTATAAAAATAATATTCATATGTTAGATCTTGCATTTTTGTTAAGAGAAACTGCACATTTTTTTAGCAAGTTTTACATTTAAATCTGACTCAAATGAACTAGCGGTGCATTGTTATTTCTTGCGTAGTGATGGCTATCTATGTTCAAGTACATCAGATACATGTAGATGAAGTGTAATTAGACTGTATTTAAAACAAACAGTATATGACTCACATTGAGTAATTGCGCTCAATTTGTGCTGGTTTGATTTAATCTTCCCAGTAAAGTGAAACATAACTTGGCTAGTGATTTGACAGTGTCACTCGCCACTGTAATTTTTTTACCCACATTTGCCTGCCAAAATAGGAATAATGCCCAAAACATACAAAAAGGAATTTTGTAAAGGTGTAAATAGAAAAAGCCAATGGTAGGGATGCACCAAAATGCAGAAAAAAGGCCGAAAATATCTGTTAATTTCAAACGTGGATGAGACATTAGAAATGTCATTAGACATAAAATGTTAATATTTGCTACATTTCCTACTTTGAATATGAAGTTTCCTGGATCTTATGTGTCCCAAGATCATCTTGTAGCTAGCATTGGGGTATCTGTGGTGTATTTCCGCAACTATTCTATCCAACTCCTCATTCGTAAATGGAGGTGTACAAGTCACGTTTCCTAAAAACAAAGCATGTTTTAATTATAGTAAGGAATTACACACACAAGTTTTACATAATACAATTATATTATAATATTTTAACAAATTCCGACTTTAAAGCACTCACATACATTCGAGAGCCACGCCCCCCCTTCCACTTCACGTAACCAACTTAACTGTAGTAAATATCCAGCCTAATGTTTGTTGTACTGCTGTAGAGCGAGGCGGTTGTTATAGCGAAAGCGGAGGGGTCTTGAATCAGACTGAAGGGGTTGTATTCACAATTTGACACAAAATATTGATTTAAAAGTGAGTTTATTGATTTAAAAACGATTGTATCCCTTACATAAAGTCAGTCATGCGATTAACCGCTGTAGTTAAACGCAAGCAGGCATATTCTTTCTGGAAACAACATTGATACAACATTTTATTTTAAGTTACATACCTTAAGCCATCACGCGCAAGTTTTCGTCGGACTGTACTTAGCGACACACCGATACATCTTGCCGTTTCTTCTGCTGGTACATCCAACGACTGGTGTTGTTCAAGAATGCTTGGAACTGCAGCAGCGTGACGGCTGCTACAGTCCGAGGGACTCAGTCATTGAATGACACTCTGTGCCTCATCAAACGTGGCCCAAATCCTTCCATTTATTGTACAG
The DNA here is from genome assembly GCF_003368295.1 of Carassius auratus. Taxonomy (NCBI): domain Eukaryota; kingdom Metazoa; phylum Chordata; class Actinopteri; order Cypriniformes; family Cyprinidae; genus Carassius; species Carassius auratus. The sequence continues at coordinate 276,199 of NW_020527948.1, forward strand.
CCACAATTATCCGCTGCGTTTGCAACGTCTTCCCTCAACTGTGAAACTCTCCTATGTACAAAATGATAATCGAGAGGAGAATTTATTTCGCAGAAATCAGCTAAAGCTAGCAAATCATCCACAATCCCTCTCCAAACACGATCAGATCCACCGGACATTTTTGCACAACAATTATAATGTTCAAGAATGGCGCCTCAGAAGCCCACAGAAAGCGGGATAAAGCCTTGATCTCAAACTGTCCAATGACAGTTTGGCGCTTCAAATTGAGGCGACAGTTGATTGGTTGCTCCCACGTGTGTACTGTCCAATGGCATTTTTTAACTCGATTGACAAATGGATAAAGAAAAGCATTTGGCAAAACGGCAAAGAAAAGCATCTGGCAAATAGAGAGAGAAAAGGTATGCCAAATGCTTTAAAAAAAAGCAATTTAACTTGTGCATTTAAATTATTTATTAATGTATTTTTTATTGTTTTATTAATCCACGTTTAAAAACATGAATTAAATAAACAGTTTAAATGTGTCTATTTATTCATACATTTAAAATGTTTTTTTTTTAATTTATTGTTTTATGGTATTATTAAAATACATTTTAAAACATGAATATAATAAACAACTTTAAAAATGTCTATTAATTTGTCCATTTAAAAGTGATTTATTTATATACATTTTTATGTTTGAATTATTAAATTGATTCTTCATTTTATTTTTAAGTGGCAATCCTGGTCCTCCATATTGCTGAGAAGATTGTTTTCATAGTAAGACACCACACTAGCCAGCAGCGCTAGCCTTATAGTCCCTGATATTAAGAGGCAAGCACTAAGATAAAAAAAAAACAAAAAAAACAAATACAGAAAAAACTAACAAACCTATCCTACTCAAAATAGTGCGTTTACAGTAAGTTAAGATCGTTATGTGAACATGTGAAAGATCGTTAAAGCAGTTACCTCAGTATTAAAACGATTTAAGAATGATTGTAGACTGTGTAGCTACTCAATGGTATACCATGCTAAATATGTATAATGTATTTAAATATTATGATTAAATATGTATTTATTTTTTTTCAAATGTATTTTTTTCTCCAGGCAGATGACAAGGTAGATGCAGCAGGGCCTGGGGTCTTACCAGACAAACCAGTGGGGAGCCAGTGACTGTTAAAATTAAAGAGCTGGGGGCTACTCAGAAAAGAAGAAACGGGAGAAGTGTCTCAGATAGAGAGTATTATAAGTCTGTGTTTAAAAAAATGAGTCACAGAGAGTATAATAGTTCTGTGTTTTAAAAAATGAGTCTGACATTTTTTTATTTTTTTATATATAGTTAGTGAATCATTTTTGCTGATATTAACTGTGGACCACTCTACACTATTTATATTTATATACACATACACTTATTTATCCAACACATGTAGCGCTGTTTTACTCCTTTATTACAAAAAACAGTGCCCTGAGTTCGAATCACTTACTGTGTTTATCTCTTTTCTTAGTTTACCCTTAAAGTTTCCCTACCTATTATATAGGTTAAAGTTTAAATACTGAAGCCCTGTGGTTAACAAATAAAATGTATAAATATAATATATATTTTATTTAAATATATACTGCTATATATTTATATGTAGTTATTTGTTCACCAAACAACAACCAAAAAAAAAATGTAACAAACATTTAATAACCTTAGTTAAATGTGCTGTACACTACGTATTTCACATTAACTCAAAAGATGATCAAGCATTAGTAGGTTTAAACAACCACTCAAAGGCACTTTTTCCAATAAATGCTCTGTATTGTCTGTCAGATATAGCACAACAAAATAAAAATAAAATACAACCAAAAATACTGAAATGTATTAACACTCACAATATGATAAAAATAAATTAAAAATAAAAATAAATCTCTTCAAATCCTCTTTAAAGTTGACAAACTTCAAAGATCACCAAAAAAACAAAACAAAGTATTTACCCCCGTTGCAAGCTTGTATTCGTTGGGGCCCGTAAATGAAATCCAGTTGTTCCCAAAACCAAATAAAAAGGAGTCAAAATGATACCTCAATCGGCTGTAAATATCTCCATGTTTACCGATCGATGACGAGAGCAAGATGTAACCGAAGGCGGCGGAAAGATGCGTTCAAACGAACTCGGAAAAACCCAGCGATAACGTTGACTCACGATGTGGCCGGAGGAACTCTGAACGTCTCCTGGTAGCTCAGAGCGCTATCCGGTTTTTCTGTCCGATGTCACCGATCTTCCCAGGGGGCAAGGAACTCGACCGGAAGTTGAAGTCGGGTGGGGGCTGCCATCTTTTAGCAGAACTTCACTTGCGTTAGCATTCCCATTGACTCCCATTCATTTTGGCGTCACTTTGACAGCGAATAACTTTACATCTGAGGCATTTAAAGACTCCATTACCTTCTATGTTACATTATGGCCCCGTATAAACAGTTTTTGTAAAAAAATAGGCTAACGATTGCGTCATAACCACTCGTCTCTCTGTCGCATTACCGTACAGACAGGAGGAGAAGCTTGCAGGCAATTAACTTAATATGGCGTACTGGCGTTACATTTTAAAATACTATACAAAATAATTAATCAGAATACTTACTCCTGCTCACTCACGACAAAGAACTCCCCGCTCAAGCTCGCCATCTCTGCAAGATTAACAATGGCAGTTTGCACGCACAACCTGTCTGACAGATTTACATCTGTCAGACAGGTTGTTGACGTCGTCAAGCTTCGTTTGAGTCTGTGCGTCAGAAACGGAAGTGCTAAAAAACGCTAAAAATGGGCTTCACTTGTCTCAATTGAGTTCCAATGGGGTCGCTGTGTCCATTTCTTTTACTGTCTATGGATCTTCCTTGAACCGCGGATGTGCAGCCTCCTTAAACACTCTGCCTTTGTCGTCATCTGATTTAGTCAACGACACAGAGCAATCCAGCAGACACAGGCCGAGTTTTCCACTCGAACTCACAGGGAGGTGATATACATATTAGACTTCTAATTGAAAGTCTGTGTTACATCACATGAACGATATAAATTAGTTTCTGGCTTTCGTTCTGAAAGGCCCTAATTTACACGTACAATTATGCACTTTTCTCTATCTCCGCTCCCGTCTCGCTAACTCACAGCCACCTTTCCACTGCACACGACATTCGGACACGATTGTCGCATTTCTCCCTCTAGCGGCAGTCACGCAGAACATATTCACAATGGTAAAATGTATAATTTTAATGAACATAGTTAATTTATGAATGCATCGTCACAAATCAGGTGACCCCCAAAATAAAAACAGTAGGTTTTATGGGGCTAATCAACGTAAATAATGGTTTATTATTTATTAAATAATTATTTCTGCCATAAGTATTATAAGCCACCATTCTACAGAAATGGTGTTTAAAGGATAATGTTAATGTTAACAAAATGTTGGTAATTCTGACCTCGCACCGATAGTTTTGATTAGAATACATCACATCCGGTCGGGCGTTCGCATACGGTCTAGTCGTAGAAGTTCAAATATTTGAACGTATCCGAGGCTCAGATCGGATCCGAAATTTCCGCATACGCATGTGATTGGAACTCCACGAAGCTTCCGCATTACTTTCCATTGGAAATGAATGACTTCCGGTCTGTCGCATGTCGTTCGTCGGAGACAGTGGAAAGGCGGCTACACACCTCTTTCCGTTTTCCTCTTGCTCCGCCCCCTCCCCGCGTCTGGAAGCTGTGACATTACCGTGAGGAAAAAAACATCCAAAACAAACCATGGCTAACAGTCAGATTCAGCGTATATTTATGATCCAGAATCAGATCCAGAGGCTGAAATTTAACAAGAGCAGCATCAGCAACGACGTCTCTATGTGGCATGTACTGAAACTGTATATATTTGCTTAGCGGTTTTGGAAAATGACTAAGTTCCACTTTATGTCGTCTTTGTTTTTTTTTTTGTTGTTTTTTTTTTTTTTTTTTAAGCTGTACATGTGGAAAGTGCAGTTTGATGACAATCAATTTGATCAGTTTGATGACAATCGAGATATTTGAAGCAGTTTTACTCACCGCCTGCGGTTCCAACACACGATCGTGACCCTTTTTCGTTGGGACTGCATTATCCTTAAGAAATAAACAATGTGCAAATCCGGCGTCAAACTGTGCCTTGTTTGTAAAACAAGGATCTTCGAAATGCAGGGAACAAACAAAAACACTTGCACAACTCTGTTAATGCTCTGTAAAAATAAACTCCATCCACTGGTCCCTTAATGCTTTTTTTTTTTTTGGTAATCTGTGCAGGGTTGTCTTGCCCTGGCAACCAAAAACACACTTCTTTTGTGACAACTCGGTCTCTCGCTCTGATCAGTGAATGTCTCTGCTCTCAGTGCTCTGCTCTACGGGAGCGCGCGCTCTTCCGGCAGAGGTGCCCTTAGGACCCATATAAGGAAATTCCGCTCCATCTAACGTCACACAGAGCCATACTCGAAAAAAACTTTCCGAAATTTGTGACAAACAAAACTTGGAACAAAAATACTCCTTCAAACGTACAACTTAATTTTTTAAACTTCGTCCATGTTTAGCATGGGAATCCAACTCTTTAACAGTGTAAAAAACCCAGTATGCATGAAATAGCATTTCACCCCCCCCCCCCCTTTAAGTTTTTAAAGTCTTAAAATGTCAATATTAAGCCTTAAAGGTCGAATAGTCAACAATTTAATTAATTGGGTCTTAATTACAACAATAAACATTAGCATGTTATTTCAGCCATACTGATGTCTAGAGAGAAAGCCATTTTACCTGGCCCACTTTAAGTGGAATAAAGTCCTACTCAGATGCATTACTGTGGCTTCTTTCTGTCTAAACGAAAGATTAAAGTAACAATTTCTGCAATAATGTGTCTAATTACCCACCAAATTGTTACTAAAAATTAAAATCTGCACTCTACAAAATGTTTAGACCTACCTACCTAAGTGCTAAAAATATTAAATAAATGTAATAGAAAGGATACAATTTTACTTTCTAACACATGTTGAGACATTGTTACAACATTAAGTTTATATTTAATGTTAAAAAATGTTTTGCCAGATAGAACCATATAATTCTAAGTGAAAAGTGTTTTTTTTTTTTTTAATTAGAAGGTTCTATCTGCATTTGACCCATTCCAAAAAAACACATTTACAAATTTGAAAGAATTTTGATATTGTATATTTAGAATACATTTAGGATCCCTGTTATTTTCATGTTTGAAAGAAACTTGTTCCCCATATAAATTTTCATAATATGTAATGCAAAACTTTGAAGCTCAATATCTCAAAACTGCTCAGAACGCAGATAGAACCTTATAATTCCAAGGGGACGAAATCCTCCGATACTTCTCTCTTACAAATCCTTGTTTTATACTTCTAATTCACGATTCACTTGTTTTGCTCTCTCCTCCACTCTTCAGTGTTCGTCACTTCTCACCATGCATGGACTTCGCCAATGTCCTATATCATCCGCCCAGAAGAGCTTCCGCATACAACACTTAGTGCATGCTAAAGTAAAAATTTATTGTTAAAGGACTTTATTTCACTTCTTTTGAACTGTTCAACAGAAACACCCACCCACTGCAATTATAAAGCTTGGAAGAGCCAGGACATTTTTAATAAAACTCTGTCTGGATTGGGAGTGGTCCCATGTATTTCTTCTGTAGATTTAAAAAAAAAAAAAAAAAAAACATTTGGTGTTCCTCAGAAGACAGAAGGTCATACAGGTTTGGAACCACATGAGAATAAACACATGACAGAATCTTTTTTTGGGTGAACTATTGTTGTATTGCAATTCATACTTGTATTTGACATTTCACCTGACAATAGTTTTGATAAATGGATTTGAAAATATTTCTTATTTTTTTGTGTGTGTTTTTATTTATTATTATTATTATTATTATTGGTGTTGTTTTTAAATTTTACAGGGGAAGGTGTGTGATGCTGCAAATAGGAGTAGATCTTGCTTGGCTGAAAATAGCTGAGAAACGCATCTTGTCGTTCTGAAAAAAAGAAGTTTAGAGAAGAGAAAAAACATTCTATCCATAGAGGGCCAAACACCATCACAGACTTTAATTAGTGAGCATTAACATGTATTATGCATTTATGGTAATGAATGGAATGCTGTTGTTTAACATGAAAAATGTCAGCAATATAAGTCTTATTAAATTAAGAGTACGGTACATATGGACCAAATAAGAATGTTTTTTGTGTCTTTGTTTTGACATTAGGATGTTTAATTGTTGTAAGACCATGTTCTGTACATTTATTTATTTATTTATTTATTTATTTTTAATTGTTTTGAATTGAAACATTGAAAGTGAAGACATTTTGGTGCAGGAAAAAAATTATGTTTCAATAAAATGAATAAATGTAAACATTTTATTGTTATGTGGGTTTATTTTTTATATTTTGATCTGAACACTGGGGCAGTGCTGACCAGTTAATCCAAAACTTTGAACACCAACTTTGGTGTTCTCATCATCCATTCTGGTGTTAATATTTTACACCTTAAGAGTTTGTTGGTTAACACAGTCAGAGTGTTAATAATTTTAACTCTTTCAAAAGTGTTAATTTAAAGGGGGGGTGAAATGCTCGTTTTCACTCAATATCCTGTTAATCTTGAGTACCTATAGAGTAGTACTGCATCCTTCATGACTCCAAAAAGTCTTTAGTTTTATTATATTCATAAGAGAAAGATAGTCTGTACCGATTTTTCCCGGAAAAACACGAGCCGCTGGAGGCGTGACATGTGGGCGGAGCTAAAGAATCACGAGCGCCAGTAGGCTTTTGCATTGAGAGCGTTTGGAAGCTAACATTACCTTGAGGAAAAAATCATCATCCAAAACAAACCATGGCTTACAGTCAGATTGAGCCGTTTATTTATGATCCAGAATCAGATCCCGAGGCTGAAACTGAACGAGAGCAGCAGCAGCAACGACTCGCTCCGAGCGGGGCTCGAGCCCGGGTCTCCGGCATGGGAGGGGACGCACTAACAAGGAGGCAGAGATATTTTAAGCAGTTTTACTCACCGCCTTCGGTTCCAACACACGACCGTGACCCTTTTTCGTTAGGATTGCATCATCCTTAAGAAATAAACGATACGCAAATCTGTCGTCAAACTAGGCCTTGTTTGTAAAACAAGCATCTTCGAAATGCAGGGAACAAACAAAAACACTTGCACAACTCCGTTGTTGCTCTGTAAAAATAAACTCCATCCACTGGTCCCTTAATGCTGTTTTTTTTTTTTGGTAATCTGTGCATGGTTGTCTTGCCCTGGCAACCAAAAACACACTTCTTTTGTGAATTTTCGCGACGCTCTCGCTCTGATCAGTGAATCGCTCACCTGTACGGGAGCGCGCACTCTTCCGGCAAAAGTGCCCTCAGGACCCATATAAGGAAATTCCGCTCCATCTAACGTCACACAGAGCCATACTCGAAAAAAAAATTCCGAAACTTGTGACAAACCAGAAGGAGTATTTTGGGAACAAAAATACTTCTTCAAATGTACAACTTAATTTTTGAAACTTTGTCCATGTTTAGCATGGGAATCCAACTCTTTAACAGTGTAAAAAACTCAGTATGCATGAAATAGCATTTCACCCCCCCTTTAACACTTTACCAGTGATTCCCATATTATGGACAAGTGTTAATTTTAACTCTGAGGGAGTTAAATCCACTCTTTAAAATTTGCTGTGCACAATGAACTCAATTTTAACACTCCTTAAATGTATATATGACTCCTTCCGTTTTGGAGTTAAAATAACACTTTCAGAAGTGTGAAATATGTTCATTACACACAGAGTACATTTTAACACCATGCTGGATTTACAAATAAACTCTTTCAGTGTTAAAGAGCCAGTAAGATGAAAATTCTAAGCTTCCTATCAGTGTTTATAAGTCCTGTACAACAGGTTTAAATCCATCCAAGGTTAAAAAACATTGTCATTTTGTCAAAATATCATTTTAAAATTACCTCAATTCTCAGAGATCCCCAAACGGTTCGCGCGAAGCTGTTCAAAAGATTCAGTTTCCTTAAACCCCACCTTTCGGTAGCATACTGTGTTCTGATTGGTCAACTAACATAGTCAGGTTTGATTGGTTGTTCCGCACACACCTCCACGGTAAACGATGCGTTAGCATCTGTTTGGGGTGAATTATGTCTTATTCCTCTCATCGCAAAGCAAACAATAAAATAAAAAACTTGAACAGTCTCGCTGCTTTTTCTTCTGTGTGGGTGTATTCGAGGCCGCGCGCTTCAGTTTGAATCTGAATAGTGTGTTCAGCGCGGGGGCGTGGTCACATTAGAATGAAGGGAGGCCTGAAAAACGGACATTACGTTGTTTTCATATCGATTACTTTATCACAGAATATTTTCGGCAGCAATTGTTTAGTCTTAAAGTGGACATGTCAAGCTTTCTACAGATATCTCTCTCATGTCTCTTTGTTGAGTATTCACGGAGTTACACTTCATTTTAATGACGTGTTTGTAAATGAAGATCAGGGCTGACAAAGGCTGCAGACAGCACACACACAAAAGGGATTTGTTGTACTGCTCTGTTATTGTGGTAAAAATGAATTTCAGCCATTGGTTCTTCTGATCTTTATTCTTTGGCAGTGAAAATAAAACAAACTTGCCTTTACAATTAAAACCCACTGTCTCCTCGACATGATGCTATCACACCAAACAGAGTGTCTGTGTGTGGGGTGGGGCAGGTCAGAGTAGCTTTGTTTCTCCCAAGATTCAGAGTCGACTCCTTACTTTAGAAGCCAATAACTTTATAAATCGTGTACTTTTTGGTTTAATTACTTTGCACATTGTTTATACTGATGGACAGCTACATCATACACTGTAATACAGGTAATTTTTGATTTCCCATCTGTGTGGCTCTTTAAAATGTACTCTCTGAGTAATGTACATATTTCACACTTTCGAAAGTGCTATTTTAACTCCAAAACGGAGGTAGTCATATATACATTTCAAGAGTGTTAAATTTGACTCAAATTGAGTTCAATGTACACTGGCGTTCACTGGAGTGAACAATGCCCCTTTTCAGAAAGTTGTGGAAAAAGCACTTCTGAAAAAGGGTTTCATGACCTTTTAACACAAATTGTGTTAAATTTGACACAACGTGTTGTCTCTAAGCACACTGACCACTGACTGTTAAAATTCTGCACAACGTGTCATTTTTAACATCTCTTTTTGCACTGTAGTGGTGCAAGTATGGAAGTAAAATAATGACAAATGCAGCTCCCGGATGTGAAAGGGTGAATTATCAGCCGAATTTTAACCACTGAATTTGTGGAAGCGAATTTGGAAAGTGAAATAAAATGGACCGAAATTTGCCTGTTGAATATTATACATCGTATTTTTAAACCGATTGAATAATTTGGAAGTGAATTCTGGAACGTGAATATGAATTATTGATTTTTTAATTATGAAAAGGTGTGTGAAATATTTTTAATTGAAATATTCACAGCTTAAACGAACAACTATGTTAAATTTCCGGACCTAAAAATGCAATCCTTGGAAATACAAGGCATTAAAATGCAAGTACTGTTAATGCAATGCATATTCTTTTCAGTTAGTGCTATTCAGCATGCTTTTTTGTTTCAAAGACATTTGTCATTATTTTACTTCCATATGCAAGGCCCTGTGTGACATTGTAGACCATCTATGTGAGGGCATAGCAGTTACTTTAAAGATGGTCATGTAGTTGTTCAATTTTGATAATGGATTTGTTAGCTTGTAGCATAGCAATGTCATATTGTAACAAAACATCTACAAATTGGCCCACATTTAGTCAGTTTTAACATATGACGAGCTACAGACACTCATATATCTAAACATACTAAAATCAATTTTGCCCAAAAGCATATGGCACATTTTTCTACTCTTACTCCTTCAGAGGCTGAAACAAATCTTCCACCAGACTGCAGTGTCCTGTAACCCCTACAAGCAGAATTAAAGAAAACAAACAATTTTGTTTCCCTTTTAAGGACTAAACTGGAACCAAATATCCTACAGAGCAGCACACAGTGCGTTGTTGGTCTTCGGACCATAGACAAAAATGTCTTTGCCTGTCTTATACAGCTATGATGGCTTTTGGTTAATTTGGTCATATCAGAAAATGAAATGATTATAATAAATGTTGTGGAGGAAATTTTATTGTCTGTATGATTTGCTTCACTTAACTGAAGTGTTCTTTAGACTGTCTCAGTTTGCTTCAGTATGTGTTTTCGATGAGCCAAGCGATAACAGAAAATCTATTTGTGTAAGTGTGAAAGACAAGTGTTAGAGACGTAAGTGTTATTTTAGTTTCATGCACATCCTGGCTACTTAGAAAATGATTTGCATAAAATTTTTAGAAATGCATCTGGAGGACATAGCTAGGCACCTTAAATGGACATATATGTTGAATATGCATTATGATTGGATGAGATCAAAGCACCCGCATTTAATAATAAAGGTATAAATGTTGAGTTTGGGTGTTTCCTTCTTGTTCCAATCTACAGCCAACCCTGAATGACAGTATGAATGTAATCCTTTTCCTGCAGGAAAATAAATATTCAAAAGACTTTTGTCTCATACCTCTAATGAAATAGAAAATTGCCACGACAGTGTAGCCTACATATTAAATATCTGGAAGCCATGCTATTAATTAATGCTATATTAAAAAAAATTTGCTGTTATTGCATTCCTGATATAGGTCAGACCCTCAGCCACCTCACAGATACCAAACACAGACATTTTCTGTAACTTAAATCACAACCTGATACCCTGATTTTATAAAAAATCGTCTCAGGTTACTTATGTAACCATGGTTCCCTGAGTAGGGAATGAGACACTGTGTCCTCTAGGGTTCGCTATGGAGAATGCCTCATCATGACCCGTGTCTGAAGCATACTATACATTGAAAAACATCAACAACACGTTGGACGGCGATAGCCGTATACCCATGTCACCATGCTGAGGGGAGTGCAGGCCTGAACCATGATGAGCACTAAGTATCAATTCTACCATTTCCATGGGATTTGCCCCGGGATGTTAGACAGCTGTCATTACCTTACGGTTAATCATCTAAGCTACATACTAGTGATGCGCGGGTCATCTCGTAACCTGCATGTTGATTTGAAACCGACAGGCTAGTTAACGCTTTTTTGTCTTCTGCCAGTTTTCTACACAGGGTGACCAGTGGCTGCGAAATTCTGAATGAATTATCAAATCATGTTCTGCTATAAATGTGCACAAACGTATTTTTTAATCACAGACACGGTCAGTCATAGTTAGCGGTGTGTCAGCTAATAGTTGCTCCCAGCTAGAGACCTGCACTACTGCGGGAGTAGGCTGCCGCGGGACCCAGCGCCACCAATACAATATGTTCATACTTTTAATTAAACGCAAATAAAATGAAACATTTGTTTATTTTCCGTTTCTTTTTTAAATTTACATTCAACAGTGGAGCAAGTGAAAAAAATAAAAGAGTAGCAGGCAGAATATGCAATGTATTTAAAAAAGAAAAACTATACGTTTACCCGCGGGATTTTGCAGGCGGGAGCAGGACAAAACTTGATTGTTTACGGGCGGGAGCGGGAGAAAATAACATATTTTTCCAGGAGTGGGAAAAATCCCTCCCGCGCAGGTCTCTACTCCCAGCAATGTCGTGGTAAGTTTGAGTGTACGGACAGCGGCTCTATAACCGGAGTCTGGTGATGCGTTCCAGGCAGGTTTTTGAGCTCGTAAGTCACTATTTGTACCGTTCCAGGAAAGTCACGGCAAACTTTATGAGCCCAAGGAAATGTAGCTAGATTAATAATTTTATTGCAGCGTTACATTGACCTAAAATCTATTTTTCAATGTGTAACACTTGCATAAACACTGCATCCATAGGCAGTATTATCCGTAGGGGCTGTCACTGTTGTTTCGTGTGCTGTGTGACGTTGGAACTCGGAGTACATCTATCCAGTACGAGTTCATGGTGGAAAGTCACGGGTTTGACTGCCGTTCCAGTGCACTTTCAAATAAACAAATGACGAGCAAGCACTTTCTTACCGCTGCTGGCATACAGTAGCTTCCTCGAGCAAATCAGGCAGAAACAAGCCCCGGGCTCTCTCAGTTTTTTGTACCAACTGTCCTTTATCTATTTCTAGGAGTCTAGGACATCATCCCCAGGCTTCATAAACTTGCGCTCCATTTTTTTTTCTCAGACAACGCTAAGGGCCGATTCATAGTCAACGCGAGAAACACGAGCAAACGACGTGAGCGACGCGCTCCCTTTCAGAGTCTAAACAGTGAACGCAAGCGTCACGGGTGATGCGTGTATGCAATACACCGCTCACGCAACAGGGGGTAGTAGAGTCGGGTGATATTAGTAGAGTCGGGTCGCGTGATATTCAGATCACAATGGCAACTGAAGAGGAGTGTATTCTGTTGCTGATGAACTATCGTATAAATGTGGATGAATACGTATAAGTTCGCATAATTTTTCCTCTTCGCCCGCCAATGTATTCAAACCTTCTTGTTCTGTAAACACAATATACTAGAATTAATGTACAATACTTGCAATGTCGCCCCCACCGACAACGCATAGTATTGCGTGAATCGGCGCGTCGCGTATCAAAAACTAGGACGACACATTTGGCTACGCATCGACGCATAATGGCGGCCGAAGCGTAACGATGCGTAGTCTCGGGGACGCGTATGCGTACAGATGCGTTGACTATGAAACGGCCCTAACGTGACATTGACGTATGGGAGTCAATCATACCTTCTCTGCTTCTGATAGGCTTGTAACGTTAGTTAAAGCTGCGTTCCTCTCATATGATTGGTAGGTGAAATAAATTGGCTCAAAAATATTAAACTGCATGCGCAGGCTTTCAAATATTATTATTATTATATTCCTTTTTCTGAATACTTTAAGCCCTGTATATGTTGCATTTAATTCCCTATAGCCTATTTTAAATATTTGGAATATCTATTTTAATATTTCATAAGGTTCTTTGATAAAGTTACAATAAGGAGGCCTACTTAGCAACGTAACATGTGTTACGCCAAACAGGCCAGCCACGAACAAAAACGGAGACATAAAAGTGGAGACAGGACTTCCGCTTCCGCCCGCATGGAGTGAGTAGCAGAGAAAGGGAGCTCCTCGAATAAATAAGTGATAATTGCTCAATGGACTAGCCAGTCATGTAAAACTTTATCATTTTTGTTAAGGAGTCTTTGCTGCGTATATTTTAACATGAAACCGAGCTCGTGCAAAAAAGTTACATCGACGATTCAGCGTAATACGAAGACGGAAAACGGCGAAAGAAAAATGGACGAACATGTACAAGACAATGACTCTCCTATCTCACTGAGAGCGCTTAGAACGGAACTGCATACACACAGAGAAGCTGTGATTAAGGACATTAAGTCACAAATTGAAAACCTACATCTGGAAGTGCAAAAAAATCGAGAAGAGATGAAAGAAGACATGCGCGCGCTGCGAGAGGAAATCTTTCCTGAGCTGGACGCCTTACACAAAGCACAGGCCGAATCGACGAGTGAGTGCACGGAGATGGGGAAAGCGCTGACACGATGAACAGGGTGGCAGCACTAGAACAGTCCCACGAAGTCATGACCAAAGAATACAAGAAAATGCATGAAAAATGTATGGATTTGGAGAATCGAAGTCGGAGACAGAATTTGTGTTTCGTTGGGGTTCCAGAAAGAGTGGAGGCGGGAAACCCGATTCGTTTCATTAAAGTCTTGCTGTTGGAGTTATTCGGAGCCGATGACTTGGGGGATTCCAGTATGATTGTAGACTGTGTGCACAGGACTCTCGCACCAAAACCGAAGCTGGGAGAGAGGCCCCGAGCAATAATTGCTCGTTTTCACTATTATTCTGACAAGGAAAAAATTCTGAAACTGTCGAGAAATAAAGGCCGTCTTTACTACAAGGGATCACCGGTACACATCTTCCCCGATGTAAGTCCAGAGGTTGGCAAACTGCGCGCCGCGTTCAATCAAGTGAAGGCCAAGCTGCGAGCCGCCGGGATAAACTAAAGTTTGGTCTATCCAGCCAAACTGGCAATCACCGTGGATGGAATCAGGTACACGTTCGAACACCCTAGAGAAGCAGAGAAATTCATCGAGAAGAAAATTCAAACCTGATAGCTGAACTGTAAGTTACTATTTGATAGGCTGAGGTGCCGCATCTGTTATCATTTACAGCACGTAAGCAAAGACTCTTATCATTTAAACACATCTCTGAACTCTTATAGTGGCTAAGTATATATCGGCCAAGTTCACCAGGAAAAGAACTGTAACTTAACCACTGACTATGTTAAAGTGAAAAAAACACAAGAGTGTAAATAGGTCTATAGAGCATTTTTTTTCTTTATTGTTTCTAGAAAGGAGCTAAGTGGTAAGTTAGATTGATTGCTAACCTTTTTGTTGGAATGATGGGTAAAAAGGAATTTCTAAACTTGCTCCATTTTTTTTTTTTTGTATAACTCTCAATCAGAGAAAAGTGAATGGAGCTATTGTTCAAACTGTTCATGTTGTTCGAAGTTAAGGAAAACGAATTGGCACTTTTTTTTCTTTTTTTTTTCCTTTCTTTTTTTTTCTTTCCCCTCTCCCATTTCCACCCTTCTCTACAAAAACCACACTTTACAGTATCAAATTTACTTTTCAAGTTTCTTAGCCTGAAATGAAAGTAAATGCTGCTAGGAAAAATTCAGTTCAGTTTGTGTCATGGAATTGTAAGAGGCTTAATGGGGCTATTAAACGGGGTAATGTATTATCTCATCTTGGAAGACTGGGGGCTGATATCGTGTTTTTACAGGAAACGCTTATAAGGAACCAAGACCATGGCCGATTAAGAGGAAAGTGGGTGGGACAAATCTTTCATTCAAATTTTAGTTTTAAGTCTAGAGGTACAGCAATACTCATAAAGAAAAATGTACAATTTACTGCAACAAAAGTTATTTCTGACTCCAATGGGCGTTATGTTATAATAGCAGGAAAACTCTATAACCCATTAACATTGTTAGTTAATATATATGCCCCTAATATAGATGATGAACAATTTATATTATCCGTTTTAAACATTTTGCCCAACCTAGATACTCATCAATTGATAATGGGGGGTGACTTTAACTGTGTATTAGACCCATTCTTGGACAGATCTTCAAGTAGAACGATACCCCTTGCTAAATCAGCCAAATTGTTACAAACGTTTATGAAAAACTTATTATAGAAAAATTATAGATCCATGGAGATTTACTTTCCCAAACCAACGAAAATATTCTTTTTTCTCACCCGTCCATCACTCCTATTCTAGGATAGATTTTTTTTTTATTGATTATAAACTTTTGTCAGCGGTTTTACATTGTGATTATGAAGCAATGGTATTATCTGACCATAGCCCCCTAAGTCTTCAGATATTATTTGAAACCAAATATGATGCTATTAAATGGAGGTTTAAAAATAATTTATTGGCTGATAAGGTATTTGTAGAACAAACCAAAGCTCATATTGGATTGTATTTAGAGACAAACTGTACGACAGATGTTTCTAAATCCACAATTTGGGAGGCATTTAAAGCGTATATGCGCGGACAAATTATCTCTCAAAGTATCTCGATCAAGAAACAGCATAAAGAACAAAAAAATTAATTAATGGACAGAATACTAGAAATAGATCGTGAGTATGCAAGTTCCCCCTCACCAGAATTGTATAAGAAGAGGCTCTCTCTCCAGTCAGAATTTCAGTTACTTTCCACCTCAGAGACTACTAATCGGTTGAGGCGGGCAAAAGCCACATATTATGAGCATGGAGAGAGAGCAGGTAAACTCAAATTAAAGAAACTACAGCATCAAGGCTGATAACGGAAATTAGGAAAGATACAGGACAAAATACATTTGACCCACAGGAAATAAATAATATTTTTAAGAGATTTTATGTCAAATTATACTCCTCAGAATCTATTAATGACCCAGCATGTATAGAGCAATTTTTTGAATCACTTGACATTCCATCTTTAAGTGTGGAAGACAGAGATATCTTGGAACAACGGCTAACTATTAATGAAATAAAACAAGCAATATCCAATATGCAAAGTTCAAAGGCCCCAGGTCCGGATGGTTTCACAACCGAGTTTTATAAATCTTTTAGTGATCAAATCTCTCCGTTACTTTTAGAGGTCTTTAATGAATCGCTTGAAAAAGGCTGTTTACCACCAACATTTTATCAGGCAAATATTTATTTAATACACAAGGTAGATAAAGACCCTTTAGACCCTGGTTCATATAGACCTATCAGTCTTCTTGATGTTGACAATAAAATACTGGCCAAGGTTTTGGCCAAGCTCTTCCAACTGTGATCTCCACAGATCAAACAGGATTCATCAGAAATCGTCTTTTATTTTTTAATATTAGAAGATTATTAAATTTTATATACACACCTAGTCCCAATCCCTCCCAAACCGAGGTACTTATTTCTATGGATGCAGAAAAAGCGTTCGATAGGGTTGAGTGGGATTACCTCTTCGCCACTCTGGAAAAATTTGGGTTTGGTTCTGATTTTATTTCATTTATTAAATTGTTATTTGCCCACCCCCAAGCTTCTATACAAACAAACAATAATAACTCTAGTTATTTTCAATTAAATCGCTCTACAAGACAGGGATGCCCTCTTTCACCCCTGCTATTTGCTTTAGCAATAGAGCCCTTAGCAATTTCTTTACGTGCATCTACAACCTACACTGGAATAATGAGAGGGGGAAAGAACACAAAGTTTCATTATATGGTGACGACTTGTTAGTTTACATCTCCAACCCCTTACAATCAGTGCCAACCATTATGTCAGTCTTAGATAAATTTGGGAAAATCTCAGGATATAAGATTAATTTTTCAAAAAGTGTTATGTTTCCGATCAACCCTAAGGACCAACTTGATGCAATTTCCTCCTTTCCTTTTAAAATAGTAAACTCAATTAAATACCTAGGAATTACCATAACTAAATGCTTTTCTATGCTTTATAAAGAAAATATTCTGAAGTTATGAATACACACAACAGATTTTTAAGAAATGGTCTAAACTTTTTATTTATTTATCAGGTCGTATTAATATGGTGAAAATGAGTATTTTGCCCAAATATTTATTTGTTTTTCAGTGTATCCCAGTTTACATTACTAAATAATTTTTTTAGAAATTTGGATAGAATAATCACCCAATTTATTTGGAATAACAAAACCCCCAGACTCAAGAAGATATATTTACAGAAGATCAAACTGAGACGAGGGATGGGTCTGCCACATTCCAATTGTATTATTGGGCATGTAATATAAGAGCACTCTCATTTGGCTTAGAGGAGGGGTCAACAGAGTGGTGTGATATGGAAAATAAATCATGCTCACCTTCCTCTTGGCCAGCTTTAATTTATTCAGCTTTGTCTGCCCCCACTCTAACTCGCCTAAATAATCCGGTGGTTTCCAACTCTCTCAAAATTTGGAACAAGATAAGAAAACACTTTAAATGGCTGATGTGCTCTATTTTAAGTCCTTTAACGACTAATCATTTATTTCCCCCCTCCCAAATTGATTCAATATTTCAGACATGGTTCAAAAAAGGAATATGTTCCTTTCAAAATTTGTTTATTAATAAATGCTTTCCAACATTTCAACATCTACTAATTCATCTACCTAATTCACATTTTTTTAAATATCTACAAGCTCGCAGTTTTGCTCAAAATAATTTTTCATCATTTCCTAATGAGCCATTAGCCTCTCAGATGGACTCACTGTTTTTACAGGATCCATTTGTGAAAGGAGGAATATCCATTATATATAATAAATTCTCACAGTTGGAAAACGATGTTTCATTACCCATACAAAAATGTAATATATGGCCATATATGTACTTATATTTTAAATAGCATGACATATATGTATTCATATATTTGACTTATCTGAGAACACAATATATGGCTGCAACATATATCGATACATATATTTGACTTATCTGAGAACACAATATATGCCTGCAACATATATGTATACATATATTTCACTTATCTGAGAACACAATATATGTTCAACATATATGTATACATATATTTGACTTATCTGAGAACACAATATATGCCTGCAACATATATGTATACATGCATTTGACTTATATGAGAACACAATATATATGTTCAACATATATCTATACATATATTTGACTTATCTGAGAACACAATATAAGCCTGCCACAGATATGAACATTTATGTGTCCAAATATGTGAAGAAAATATTTGAGTTCCTCCATATATAATACCATATATCTGCATATATTACAGTATAGTATTGGTTTCTCGCATATATGGACAACATTAAGTATAAATATGTTACATACATTTTAAATATGTGGAAAACAAATATGTATGTAAACATACATGCATGTGATACTGATGCATTTTTAAAGTGGTGGCATATGGTTATGGTACTTTGTGGATGTATTTGTCAAAAATGACAAAGAAAACACTGAATTATTGTACTAAAAATACTATATTTGGTATTCACACAATACAGACACAATATCTACAACTATAGACATTCAGATATAATATATAAAACAGTACATTTTGATTATTTTAAATATTGGCGTTTGAGGTATTCAGACATTAAGTATCATCTTTTCAAACTATTCAGACAAGTAAATACAACATTTCTATTATTAACTGGCATTTCATTACATGACATTTTGACAAGTACAAACAATTCATGTCAAGGTATTCAGAGTTAGACAATATTCTTTTTAACTATCATTTAGCATTTCATTGACAAGCGAAAACTCTATAAAGAATAATGTGTTTTCACCATTTGGTCTGCATGGGTAAAAATGTTTTGCATTCTATGACCCCTTTCGTTTTTTTAATCAATTCGTCAACTCATTACGATTCAAAAACATAAAAACATAATTAACCTTCAGGTTTGGAAGATTCATAAAGAGACACTTTCTCTGAATAACTGCAGCTGGAACAGCTGTCAGATGCCCCAACTTTTTGCCAACAGCAACAAAGTGGTGTGGGTTCGACAATGAAGCAAAAAAACTGTGTCGCTTTGTTTCAAAATAATGTCCTATGGCATAGCAGTGTTCCCCACTTACTAAGTCTGCAACAACAAACTTATCAACACTGAAAATACTGTTATCTGTGAGGACTACAACATGCGAGTTTCTCTTTCTCTCTCTCGAATGTCTTTTAGAGTGCGTAACTTCACCATTAATTACTGCCCTGTCACGGTAACTGACAAGAAGTTCTCTCTCTATGTGATTAGCTACATTGTGGAGGGCAAGGTAGTCATCTTGCTCAAGTCTTACTTTCTCATGTCTGCCTCCAAGTGCAATGACCTCTTTACATCTTATTGCACTCTGGGTGTGTGTAGGACGGACTAAGTCTTCAAAGGCTGAAATGCATTCAGAGGATGCATTTGACAGTGTTTTCTTGGCATATAAGGGCAGACCCTTTTGTAACTGAAATGTTTTGGCAATCTGCAAAGGGACCCCTTGTGTGCTCTTGATCATTTTGAGCAGGCTGTGATTATATGACTCAAATGTGAAAGCTGAATGAGCCCATAAAGGACCCCAGTTTCGCACACTTTGTGCAAGGTGAAGAGAGAGATGGACATTATAGGACATGTTTTGTATACCATAGAGATCCCCCATTTCCATCACAAATCTCCTAAGCATGATATCTGCTTCCTGAATTTGTTGCAAGGTGACACTTTCAGTTAAGAGCAATGCCAAAGCCTTCACAAACCGTGTCCAGTGGATTAGATAGCACTCTGGTAAGATCCCTTTAAGCACTGGGATGCTATAGTAGAAAAGCCACATGTACCACTCATGCGCCTTCCAATAGTTTCTCTCTCGCAGTGATCTAGGCACTCTGGAGACACAGGAGGGTGGTTGAATAAGGTGAAGTTTTTGATCAATCACTTGGATACATCTTCCTACATACCATGGATTTTCATGATTGTCACTTCCAACCCACATATAAGTCATAGATCTTGCAACACCAAGAAGACAGGCGTGCATGTAGTCAGGTACGCAACCTTGTATCAGGTCAACTGATGGGATCAAGGACAAAATAGACGGTCCTTTCACTCCTTTCACAGTAGTGCGGTTTTCTATAGCCTCTCGAGCAAAATCTAGGCTGCTACCATGATTTCTGCTTTCAGTATCAGACTCAAAAGGATAGACCCGTACATGACCTTGACCCTTCTCAACGACTGTACCTTTTTGTAAACAGTAAGAACATCCAAATTCTCCATTGAATTGCTTAAAATTTTGAATCATCGGTCTCGCAACAGAATCACATACTGCAACCAAGGGAAATACTTTGGACCGGCCATGAATACCATTTACACTGATCCACTCAAACCCATGAGTAAGCAATTGATTGCATTCTTTCACAAATGGTGATAAGTATGTGTTACAGTTTGGCTTTGATGGACCAAACCATAAGGCTGCCAACATCACTTGTTTTGCTCTCAAATCAGGTGGTAATTCATTGACTGTATAGAGAAGTGGCCAAATACTGTAAGAAGATTTCTTAAACACAGGTACCCCGTCACAGCTAAAGGTTAGTGTGAGATTGACGTGATGCTCAGATTGGCCCTCAATATTTCTGTTAACCCTCTTGTAAAGCTCACCATCGGTGATATCTGTCAGTGGACTAGAGTGAGCAGCACTGTTAGGCCTAGTCAACTGGCTGAAGAGTTCCTCTTGTTCCATCATATTCCTTAATTGTGATTCTAGTGGAAAAACAATAAAGAAGTGCCCCTGTTTCATATGATCGGCTATTCTACAAGAATATTGACAGTTAGGACAAACCACTTTTTCTCCCTCAATGTTTACAGAAATTGTGCATCCCTCACATATGTAGTGAAACTGAATATTTCTTTTCAAGTCATCAAAAGTTTTGTAAAAGTGATGTTTGGTAGATGACACATAATGCCTCTGACTTATAACGTTAACAACTTTAAGTGTGTCTTCTAAAGCTTCATCAGTCAGTCCATGCTTGAGTTTTAAAGCAAGAAGAAGCAACTCATGCTGTTTTCTTGTATCCTCGACAGTAGCAGTTTGCCGTACCTGCCCATATGCACAGGAAGTGTTTGTTGAGGTTTGGTGGACTGGTGGTATGAATGAGAGTGGAGGTTCTTCACAGACCTGCAACACACAAAGAAATTTAAAATGTTATTTTATTTCAGCCAAGGATACCAAATAGCAATGATAAAGTATGTGTATTAATCTTACTATTATAAAGTAAAACTTGCATAACAATTAACATTCTGGTTTGTTGAGATTTCACAAATAAGCAAAAATGAGCCTTAATATGTGACCGGGAGTAGTTTTTAGAATTTAATATAATAATATTATTTTATATAATATTTATAGTATTTATAGAGACAGCTATTAACATTTACCGATATAGTACTAATGAGTGCAGAATCAGTATCAGGCGACACAAGTGCAGGATCACAGGGGACGCGTGTGGGATCAGGACCATGTGAGTTCAGTGCAGGACCACAGGAGACGAGTGCAGGATCATGTCGGTCGAGTGCAGGATCAGGATCAGGACCATGTGAGTTCAGTGCAGGACCACAGGAGACGAGTGCAGGATCATGTCGGTCGAGTGCAGGATCAGGATCAGGACCATGTGAGTTCAGTGCAGGACCACAGGAGACGAGTGCAGGATCATGTCGGTCGAGTGCAGGATCAGGATCAGGACCATGTGAGTTCAGTGCAGGACCACAGGAGACGAGTGCAGGATCATGTCGGTCGAGTGCAGGATCAGGATCAGGACCATGTGAGTTCAGTGCAGGACCAAAGGAGACGAGTGCAGGATCAGGATTAAGTGAGTCGAGTGCAGGACCAGGATGATGGGAGTCGAGTGCAGGACCACAGGACATGCGTGCAGGATCACTTAGGGTAACAGCAGAAACACATACCTGAAATAGGAAACCAATATTTATGAAAATAATATTACTTCAAGGCGGTATTCAATTCTTCAAGGCAGTATTCAATTGAACATGCTTCCTTAATCTCTGATAACACATGATTTTTTTTGTACAATAACTTTCCAACTTAAAGTGAATAAACACGAGCTAGAGCTAAAACACTACAAATATAACATTATAACTAAGTTAGACTTTATAAAGTTGTTGCAGGTAAAATGGTAAAAATGGAAGCAGGTAGCCTGCAATCCTGACACAGATCAGTGTAGAATTAGACAGAATTTCATTGTGTTCATATGTAAAGTGACTTACTTTTTTTCTCCTTGGGGAGCCTGAACATGCCGCTGACCTGAAAGAAGAAAATAAGAAAAAATGAGAATTGTATTTTAACACTAAGCTTGACCATTTCTTCAGGGTTTGGCAATTTATGTCGATTTTTTTTTTTTTCAATTTCTCAAGTGATTTTATTATTATTATTTTTTAAGGTCCAGTTTACACATATGTAGATATTTTTATAATCAGATTTTTAAAAAACATCAGTTTGAGGTTGCTAAAACTTCAGTACAAAACACACACTTACAAACGTATACTTTATTATTGTTATTTTCCCCCAATCATTAGATTCAGCAGCATTTGTTCTCCAACATTAACGTTAACTTACATGTCAATCATGTCTCCTTTCTTTGCATAGCTACAATAAACTTAAACCTACCGAGAATCATCTTTCTATGGCTCTGAACCTACCTAAAGTTCTGTGTACTTTTTCGTTCATTTATTATTATTTTTTTTTAACAAATAAATGAAAAACTAAAAAAAATGTGTGGTTTTCTTTTTTCTTTTACACGGACCACCCCTGGTTATACATAAACAATTATCATGAATGAAATGCGGAAAAGGTCAATATTACTCAAGTTTTCCCTTTTCTTAAGCTTTCTAAATTTAACAGAAACGGATAATAATAATAGAAGCATGCTTGCTTGCTAGTTCACATAGACAGTATAGTTCAAGTTAGGTAGCTGCTAGAGATAATTGCTAAGGTAACTAACGCTATGTCTTATGCACGCACGAAATTGTATAGGTTATCAGTATAGTGCACTTACCTTTTCCATCGACGTGCTGTTCGCGCAGGAACTGCTGCACCCGTGGTAAGGTATTTTCGATACTCCATTTATGAACTTAAAATCAAAATGCCGTCTTCCATAATTGACTCTGAAATCACCCAAGCTAATATTTATTTGAACCTTCTTCTTCTTCTTCTTCTTCTTCTTCTTTATGGCAGTTGGCAAACAGTGTCTGGTTGCCGCCACCTTCTGAAATGTGTGTCAGAATAATATATTTACATACACTTAAATTATCTTTATTAAACCAGTTCTTCTAAAAAATTAAAAATAAAAATAAATAAAAACCTTAATCTCCAGAATTAATTTGGAAAATATAATTTAATATCAAAATGTATCTCTTCGTCTATATTTGAACCTTGCCTGACCTTGCTTTCTTGCACATTTACTTGGTGGATTAAATAGCCTCCGGTAACGGCCATCTGATTTTTAAAACTAAGATAATAATAATAATAATAATAATAATAATAATAATAACAACAATAAGAATACCAATAACATATTGGTTTTGATTTTTAAAAAATAAACATTTTTCTTATTGAGATTTTTTTTCAGTATTTCAAACCAGTTCTGTCACTATAGCAACACCCGCGTAAACCTGATGAACGTTAATGAAGAAGACACGACAAGGAGAGACATGTATGCGCTTGTGAAATGGTGTGCCGGGGTTGATGAGGGGAAATTTAGTATTGTTCACATTAAATGCATACGAAATTTTGATCTGGAAAGTTTTGTAAACGGCGTGATTACATACGAAGACGAATTTGCCGTCGAGTGGGGTGTGGGAAAACGACCAAAAGGTGGATTCCCCATTTATATGGCTACCGTTCAATCAGTTGGAGGTAAGTGCAACCCTAACGTTTTTTTTTACTGCTTTGTATTAGTTACACAGGGATATAATGTAAGGGATAATGTAATACGAGGCGGTTTATAACTTTTAGACGTTAACAACCCCGACTGGCTGAATGCAGAGGGGCCTTGCATCAGCCTGAAGGCTTGCATTCTCAATAATAACCGCCTCGCTATAGGCTACATTATTCCTCTTATTACATGGCTAACGTTACGTACAAAATAAATAAATAATTTGACACAAAATATTGATTTAAAAAAAAAAAGTATTGCTTCCGCAAAAGAAAATAGTCCGTTCCGCGTCCAACGCTCTGTTTTTCATGGCAACGGCGTAACGTTACTTCGCAGCGGTTTGTTAACCGTTATCAATAAATAACAGGCCGCATACTAAACCAAGCCATGCAATAAGCTATATTAACATAAATAGATAACTTAATACGAAACCACGTTGTCAAGGAATGTGTTTGTGTTGTTTCAAACCTGTATGAATTTCTTCTTCTAAACAGATAACAGAAAAAAAGATATTTAGAAGAACGTCATCAGACAGTTTTTGGTTTCATTGACTTCCATAGTATAACGTTATTTTTTTTCCTACTATGGAAGTCAGTGAGACCAGAATCTGTCTGGTTACTGACATTCTTCTAAATATCTTCCTTTCTGTTCAGCAGAAGAGAGAAATTCATACAAGTTTAAAACAACATGAGGGTGAGTATATGATGACAGTATTTTCATTTTAAAGTGGAGCATCCCTTTAACTCAGACCCTTGTTGGTACTATCAGTGTGTTAGTGGCAATGGTGACTGATATTTCTCTGCATAGACATGAATACTTTGGAGCGAAAGTTGGACAAACGTTCAAAGAAAGATTCCGAAGACAACGCCATTGTGGGAAAGAGAATCCGTGTTGCCAAACGTCTGTGGGAGGATGAGGATGAGGATGACCCCCCTACTGCCGTGGCCACAGTCAGTGGAACCAAAGTGAGTTTTTTGTTTAATGTACTAACTCTTTACCCCATAATGATATATATATATATATATATATATATATATATATATATATATATATATATATATATATATATATATATAACTAAGGCAATAATTTGTATGTTTAATTTAAAATAATTTCATTTATATGTTTCCACAGGCTGCCATTCACAATCAAGGGGCTGAAATCCTAGATTCCATTTCCTTGGAAGAACAAGCAGAAAATAGTGACAACGAGCTCTCACTTGTGCGTCAAGAATTGCTAGAAATAAAAAAATTCATCTTTACAGGTAAATGTATTATATTTCCATTCTGCACACACACATACACACACACAGTAAAACTTAAATACCGGGGGCTTTTATTTTGTCAGATCATAAAACTTGACCTGCCAATGTTTCTTATTCATTGACCAGACTGCTGGCCTGCCATCCCACACAGTAAAATTGGCTGGTGTAAATTGTTTATGGGGACTTACATCATCACATCATTATTTTAAAAGGACTGATAAGAAGCGTGATGTTTTCAACAGTTTGTCTCACTAAAACATAGATGGAATAAATGCAGAGACTGAATTTCCCTCACAGGATCAAAAGAGTATACTTCTATTCTTATACTTTTTGGCTACAGTCTTTCACACCCTTTTTTCCTGTTGATGCAGAGATACCTCAGATAAAAGAAATGCTCAACAGAAGCTCCATGCACCTCGGCAGTCCAGGGTCTCTCCCCAGCCCTTCAAACCCTGTTCAAATAGTGAGTACTTTTGGTAACACTTTAGAATAAGGTTCCATTAGTTAATGTTAGTTAATGTATTAATTAACATGAACTAAGCAAGAACAATCCTTCTACAGCATTTATAAGTCTTAGTTCATGTTAATTTCAACATTTACTAATGCATTATTTAAATCAAAAGTTGTGCTTGTTAACATTAGTTAATGCACTGTGACTTACCATGAACTAACAAGGAATAACTGTATTTTCATTAACTAACATTAACGAAGATGAATAAATACAGTAATAAATGTATTATTCATTGTTTGTTCATGTTAATTAACACATTAACTAACATTAACTAATGGAACCTTATTCTAAAGTGTTACCGTACTTTTTTATGCAGTGCTGTTGGAACGTATGTAAACTGCTTGCAATCACCTTGTCTTCTATATCAGGGTAGCCGCGGGTCTTAAAAGTCTTAAAAAGGTCTTAAATGACATGTTCCTAAATTAAGGCCTTAAATAGTCTTAAATTCCGTTGTCCAAGTCTTAAATTTTTTAAACGAAGGTCTTAAATTTCATTATACTAGCCTATTTATTCAAAGTCAACCAGACTGCAACGCAAGGTGAAATGGGGGAAACAACGTGAAAATTCAACAGGGTTTAGCGTAACGCCAGAGAACGTCTAATTTCTAGTATTTATTTGTTTTTTAAATCAAGTGATCAAAGTGCTCGTTGCCGCTGTGATCGAGAAGGGTCTTGTAAAATGTGCTGAGGTATTATTAATTCGTGGCCACAAAAAATTCACCTGAATATTCACCAATTCACAAAAACAAACAAAAAAAGGAATAAAAAGCTGTACGAGAATAGTCGGCCTTCACTGAAGGTCTGTCTTCACAGGTAAGAAAAACAGTTTAATAATTATTATTAATTCGTGGCCACGAAATAATTCACCTGAATATTCACCAATTCACAAAAAAATAGGTCTTTAGCATTCACTAATTAATAGTATCAAATTGTTTTTGGCCATGTTGTAATTCGTTAAATCAAAATGAGGGAGGGAATTAGTTCAACGTGTCCACGATTTATTAAAACAAGGAATAAGTCGTCGTAACAACTAATTATTTAGATCAGTGGACAGGGCGCATAAGAACAAACAGTGAGAGAGCCCCGGCCGCGCACGCCTCACTCTCGCCATCTTCAACGAGCGCTGTATTGCTCTCTCTTTTAACGTTTAATTGGTTAACCCCTAGTTTTCGCGCCGGCGGCAATGAATCAACATTCTAATCAACCAGTCAAGAGGAGAGACATCATGGGGAAGTGTCGTTCGGTTCGGTGTAACTGTTACACATTTTCTAACTGAGCGGTTCGTTGGACCATTTTACCTGCTGACCAAAATTTCATTATTTCAAATGTAGGCACGCTGCACGTGGCAAGCGCGCTCATAAAGAGCCGCCGGCGCGACCACAACATTTTCCAACATCAAATGTGCAAACGTAATGTAAGCGGAACGAAACTGCTCGTTATTGTGTGGTTGAAGGACCGTTTATCAGTTTGGACGAGTGCAGCGCGAGCCGATCGTGATCAAGCGACACTGTTACTACACAGCGCTAGGGCTGCACGATGTGTCGTTTAAGCATCGATATCGCGATGTACGAATCCACGATAGTCACATCGCAGGATGTGCGATGTAGGCTGTCGTAGTTGATCTGTTATTCATTAACTGTACGGGACAGCTGCTCCCCGGCCCTTGACGAATGTGATTTGCGGATTAATTGCACAGCTTAACCATCATAGAGGGAAAGTTTATCATTGACAGGACTGAAAAACACATGCAAGTTTAACAGGGCAGAGAGAGAGAGAGCGTGAGAGAGACAGAGAGAGCGATCAGTCTTCAAACAACACGAGCGCTGTCTGGCTCTCTCTCCCTCGCGCATATTAATCAATTGACACGATGGTGTCGATGTTTAAATCATTTAAAATGAGAATGTAAGTGTGCTCACCCCATTTTTTTTGTATGAAAAAATATCGCAATATATATCACAGAAAAATAAAATATCGCAATGTCATTTTTTCCCAATAACGTGCAGCCCTACACAGCGCTAATAAGAGATCCAGTAAAGAAAGCATTTGAATTCGCCACAGAAGTAAAAACATCGCTGCAAGATCTAGTGAGAAACATTCACATTTCTCCGTTATTAAAGGATCGAACAGCGGGTGGAAGCCAGGAAGAAAAATTGTAAATTGTTAATCTGAACTAAAAATATAACTTTATAACTATTACAATATTAGGCTACATTTATTTTTTTCCAAGGAGCTGTTTTGTTTTATATGCTCCTAAGAAGAGTCTATTATAGCTCCATCACTGGTCAAAGTAAAAAATATATATCATACTTTATTATGTTAATTTTAATTTAAAAAATAATAAAATTCTCTGGCATTTCTTTCTTTTTGCTGTATCGAAAACATACTGAACCGTGACACAAGTGTATTGTATTGAACCAAACCGTGAATTTTGTGAACCGTTACACCCCTACTATCTATATCTCTCTTACCTATCTGTCTACCCCTCTGAAGCAATGGTTGAAGCACTTTGAATGCTGAGAAACTTTACTAAGACGATTTGAAAAGTTAGTTTATCTGTTTATTGTTATGAATGTTTGATATTTACCAAAAACATCACTTTGCAGTGTATTGTTGAATGAGTTTTTTTTATAATAAATGTATTTTAATTAAAACATTTGTTTGTTAGTAATAGTCATTATTGGGATTTAATCTGGTGTTTTTTACGACTGCGTAATGGGTGCGATGTAGGTCTTAATTTTCATTAAAATGGTCTTAATAAAGTCTTAAATTTGGGGTGATCAAACCTGGGAAAACCCTGTATATTAATTGGTCATAATCGAATACAATTTACTGTAAATTTGTCCTAATCTAATCTCCCAAATTTCCTGGTACCTTGTGGCAATGGCTCTTTTTCACACTACTTATTGATAATATGACATCTCCAACATTGACAGTAGGGACCAGGAATGCTTGACATTATACTATTGGGACCAATTTACACAGTCAATTGTACATAAATCTTGAATGCTGGATATTTTGTTTACTATACTGAATCGAAACTTTTAAGCCTATCTATTTCATTTTGTTCAACAGGAAGAAATTGTCCCAGGTTCAGGTGTTTACGTATCACGAAGTGTGTGGCGCTCTGCTTGCCAGGCATCTAGTGGGACTTCAATGGCAAGGATTTTGCTGCTTGGGGTGTTTGACATTGAAACACTCATCAAAAGTAATTTGAGAGGTTAGTATTGTCTGTACAGTAGTGTAGAGTGTAGTTAAAAATGCTTATTCCATAGGCACATTTGTTATGTTAAAAGACAAGTTCGGTATTTTACACTTAAAGCCCTGTTTTCAGATTGTTTTCTGATGAAATAGAATGGTTAAGACTTAAATTCGGACAAATGCTGCTGGTAGGGCTGGGCGATATGGCTTAAAAAAAAAATCTCAGATTTTTTCACACCAAACCCGATTTTCGATTTTAATTGATTTTTTTTTTTTTAATTTAAAAACAAACTACAACCGACAAAGACATTGCTCAAAACAAATGTACTCTTTATTTTGTTCTGATTTTCAGTTATGCAGTTTAATCTAAATTTCCCCTTTGTGCATAAGTGTAACAGGAAACAAGCCTCAAAACATGCTTGTAAACGAGACGGCAGGCACTGCCATTGTAAACAGTGAAAATGTAGCTTATCAGTTTTCTAATAACTTACAGTGACACAATGCACCTTCAAAATAAATTAAAATATAAATAAAAAATAAAATTGTGTGTCCCTCTTTGATAAAAAACTTTTGGATAAATAAATGTAACCAAAATGACAAAATTAGATCTATTACAAAGATACATTACAATGTCACAGTGGTATTCATAAAGTGCTAACAAAACTTTAAACTCATTAGCGTTAGCATTAC
This sequence comes from Carassius auratus, assembly GCF_003368295.1. Classification (NCBI taxonomy): domain Eukaryota; kingdom Metazoa; phylum Chordata; class Actinopteri; order Cypriniformes; family Cyprinidae; genus Carassius; species Carassius auratus. Next base: position 305,821 of record NW_020527948.1, read on the forward strand.
AGAAAGGTCTGATTTACGCACTGTTACAACAGTTATTGTTTTTATATTGAAAATAAGTCATTTTGTGTGTTTTTTTTCCCCAAATCTCTACACCTTTAAGCTGTGCATGTAAATGGACCGACAGTATGTGTCTGTTTTCAGCCATTTTGATTGTCATTCTGCTGATAATGAAAACGTAAACTATATACTGGTTATTTTTCATACTGAAAAACATTTTTTCCTCAGGAGGGGAATCCAAGGTTTCAAAGGGGGGAGATGGGGAGAAAAGAAGCGCCCTGGATGAAATAAAAGTGATTTTGCTATTTGACATCATCTGCCACAGGTCTGTATGTATAGTGTTGTGAGCCTTGACTCAGTCAGATCTCCTCAAGAACAACTTGGGGTTAAGTGCGTTGCTCAAGGGCACAACGGTGGTGAACGGGATTCGAACTCCAAATTCCAGGCTACTAGCATACAAGCCAGGTTCCTTTACTGCTGTGCTACCACCACCCCTTTTGGCTTCGTGCCTGCATCTGAACCACACCCATAGAAATATTTGCAAAAAAATGGACAATCATATTAGCAATAAAGCAATAAAGGAGCAATAAAGATTTTTGTCTTTAATTTTTGACCAGTGTTTTGTCTGCTTTATACCTAAAACTTTTTTTCTTTAAAATCTACCTTTTCAGATGCTGTTATGTCAAGACACTCAGTTTCGACTGGCCAGATCGGAGCAGCCCTGAATGAGAAGATGGCAGAACTAAGACTGGCAATGTCCAGGAAAAATGTTCATTAAAAATGAGTGTTTCCCGAGTGAGTCAAAAATCAGAAGTTGAAATTAAAAAGTTTTTACTTGAAAAGTTTGTATACTGAACAAAATGCATTAAAGTTTTTATTTGAAAAGACCTGGAATTGTGTGTTCTGAACAAAATGCATTAAAGTTTCTATTTGAAAAGACCTGGAATTGTGTGTTCTGTGGAATGAGTATAAATATATATATGCAGGATGTATAAAAAACATAGTTGTACCACTAATATAAGTGAAAGTACATGGTGTCATCATATAAGAAGCATATTTGTATCCCTAATATAAGTGAAAGTACATGGTGTCATCATATTAGAAGCATATTTGTATCCCTAATATAAGTGAAAGTATGTACTCTAGAAATAAATACATACATGCATGTATACATATATGCGTCTTGCATATATTTCACATATATGTGCATATATGCGAAAATATATGGCACTTACATGAAAACGGCCATTTTTGATATATTTTGAAATATATGTTTCATATATGTCTATGTGTTTTACATATATGAGTTTTGCATATATTCTCATATATGCAGCAGACATACATGGGCACTGATATTATATATGTAATTTACATATATTGACATATATTACATTTCTGTATGGGTAGAGCATTTAAGAACAGCATGGCAAGATGATCTTGGAATAGACATTGAAGACTGGCAATGGGAAGAAGCACAGGAACGGGTTCACTCTTCTTCTTTGTGCATTAGACATGGTTTGATACAATTCAAGATCTTACATAGACTTCACCTGTCTAAACTAAAGCTTTCAAAGATGTTTTCTTCGGTGGACCCAATATGTGACAGATGCAGTCAAACACCAGCTTCACTAGGACATATGTTCTGGAATTGTCCTAATATTCATAATTATTGGATTTCAGTTTTTCAATTACTATCAAAGGTACTGGAAAAACCACTAGATCCAGACCCAATTCTGGCTATTTTCAGTGCCAGTAGTGACAGTGTGGAACTCTCTAAAAATCAGTGTTTTGTGCTTGGCACGTAGATTGATTTTGCTTAATTTGAAACAAAAAAAAATCCACCTCACTGCTCTGTCCTGATTAAAGATATTATGCACCACCTTCAGCTTGAAAAGATTAGATTTTCTTTAAAGAACAAGACTGATCAGTTTTATGCAGTATGGAAACCTTTTATTAATTATTTCAATAAGACAGCAATAATTGAGCCCTAATCTCACAACACCCAATTTTTTTTCTCTCTCTTCTTTCCTTTTTTTCCCTTCTATATCATTTCCTGAGTTCAAACATAAATCATGTACATATGGAAGAATATTATTGCACATTGTATTAGCAAAGTGATTTTTGTTGGATTTTTTTTTCTCTTTGTGCCAATGTTAAAAAAAACAATAAAGAGAATGTTCAAAAAATAAATAAAAGTGGAGACAGGATGAGACAACAGCAGGATCGGCTACGTTAAGTGCAACTTGTGTGAAAAAAATACACAAACACGAGAGCCACAAAACGGGAACTTCCAGCATGTCAAGACATATTTGTGGGGGGTCTAAGAAAAGTGACGACAGTGAAATGTCTCAAAATATTACTGCTTTCTTCAAAAGTAAAGTGACAGCACATGTCAAGTCCGAGATCACCGATGCTTGTGTTGAATTGTGCTGTCGAGATCTGCGGCCCTTCGACATAGTATCTGGAGATGGATTTTTATACTGTACCCCAGTGTCTAATTAACATTGGTTCATGTTACGGACGTGTGGATGCCAGCAGTGTACTTCCTCACAGACAAACTGTTTGCGACAGAGCCAAAGCAACCGCGAAATAAAAAATAAAAAACCTCTCAAAGAAGATGTGGCATAGCTATTACCACTGACATGTGGACTGATGAGTTCAATCAATGAGCATACACTGCGTTTTCTGGTCACTTCATTAATGACGACTGGAAATTGGAGAACCGTGTCATAAGCACAGCTGAATTTTGCGATGATTGCCCTTGATTCAAGCCTTCGGTTTACCCGCACTCATAACATTAGCACAGAATCAGTTCAGAATCAATCATCAAAAGAATCAGTTCGGTTCAGATGTGCAGTGTGTCAGTCTGCTTCATACTGAATCATGCATGCGCAGTATCATCAGCTCCTCGGTTCTCCAATTGGACGCGCCTGACAAAAAACGAGACAATCGTTCGTTCGTTATCTGGCTCGGCTCGGTGTTCTTCAGTTCTCTCTTCACAGCAGCTCAGTCAGTGTATTGTTTGAATACATGAATTACTCCAGGATATTGGTTTGTTTTAACTCCAAGGGAGTGTCAGCCATATTAAAAAAGTTAACAGCTTAAGTCATTTGTGGATTAATGCTTATTGGAGACACAAACCGTTTCAAATGATTCAGTTCGATTTGGTGAACTGGTTCAAGAAGATCCGGTTACATAGAGTGATTGGTTTCGCGAACCGGATATCACTAAACTGCTGTGTTTTGAACTCACTCACAACAGACACGGAAGAGAAGACAATGCTGAAAAAAGTGATAGTTTTTGCTATTTTTGTACCAAAATGTATTTTTGATGCTTCAAAAAATTCTAACTGACCCTCTAATGTCGCATGAACTACTTCGAAGATGTTTTTATTACCTTTGTGGACCTGGACAGTATACCGTATACACAGTTTGGAATGACATGAGGGTGAGTCATTAATTACATAATTTTCATTTTTCAATGAACTAACCCTTTAATATTTTGTTATTTTATTTTTAGTCGACAAAGCCGTGAGAGTCAAAAAAACAAAAGAAGACGAGTTTAGTGAGTGGGAAGATAACAGTGAAGAAGTTGCAGAGAGAGACGAGGTTCAGCGTTACATTGAGGGCCAGTTCTTCTGGGACGGAGAGGACATTCTAAGCTTCTGGCAGTCACAGTCAATTGCCTTTCCTGTTCTTGCCAAGGTGTCAAAAATGATTCTTTGTATCCCAGCCACAAGCGCATCAAGCGAGCACACATTCAGCTCTGTTGGCCGGCTGCTGGAGTCTAGGCGAAATAGATTAAACCCCGGTACAGTGGATCCCATTGTTTTTTTGCACAGCGAACGTAAAAACGCTAAATGAACATATCCGTGTAATAAATCAAAAGTTAAGTGGTTATGTAGCATAGGCTGTAAACTGTAGGCCTATACAAATAAAAAAAAATGTTTAACCTATTAGATGAATACAAACGCTGCTTTTAATATGTTTTTCATTGTTATTAATATGACCTGATTTATGGTTCAAATTCATAATCATATGTTATTGCCTGGTTACATGGCGATGTTTCAAAGCACTTTCAGGCTGAAATAAAGGCATTACAATGCTTAGTATGTCTATTTAATGCCCGTGGGTGCGGGGCGGGTTGGGGCGGGCCAAATAATTTCATAAAAGCGGGACCCACGTGTTGAAATAAAACCCGACCCGCGCATCACTACTACATACCCAAATTTACCTGTTAAGGCCAGACTCCTTGACCCGGGGTAGAGCTCAAGGCTTGGAATCAAGAATGGATTTCTTTAAAGAGATAAGACTAAGAGCCTAGCTTCACACTACGTCTTGGCCTGTCACACAGGGGCTACCGCTTGCTCTTGCATAAGCTTGCTTGAAGGAACTGCCTCAACAGAAATAGGTATCCTGAGGATACATAGGTGGCACCCAAGATGAACAGGGCTTTTAACAACTCATGAAAGGGCACGAAGCAACCGCGTGAAGCCCTTACCATATAGGTTTTTAGTAAAGAATGCAGAGTACTAGCATGTAAACTTACTACAGTGTGGATTCACGTGCTAACTTACCATAACATGGATTTAAGGATACCATTATAAGGGGCTCTTGTGGCACTCTTAAAGAGCAGCTCATAGATGGAATGGTACATCCCAAAACCAATATGTTTTGAACTCCGCTCTCACTTGAGAGGAGAACTTCAAATTCAGAAAGAAGTAGTGCACTCCTAGGCAACCCTTTTGGTTCTGTTAAACCACCATGAGAACAATCCATGGAGAGAAGAATTTAACTGCTCAGAAGGGGAGAGAACTCCAGCACCCGTAAGAAAGCACAATGCTCACAATAACCGTCAATGCTGAGGGGAGCGATACTTCAATAGACACATTGGTTGAGTGGAGCCCAAGGTACCGGGGTCTAACCAACTCAGAAAAAGCCCTTACCTACAGGATTTCACAAAGTGCACAGAGTCTTGCTTGCACACTTACCACTTATGTGGATTTAAAAAAGTCTCCAAAGTGTTCAATGTGTTCAAAAATAGTATTTGTTTGTAAAATTTACTTAACTGCTGCTATCTTTATTTACAAGTTCAAAAAAATCACTTTTTACAGTGTGGTCAACAAGTCTGACTTTCGCTCTCTGATGCCTTGCTCTGGTCTTTCCAACAGCCTGGTCTTGCTGCCCCCTTTGTGCTCCTGTTGTGGTATCACCTGTGCACATCACAACCCTTTTGTATCTGTCTGTTGTCCATAAACCCTTGTTACTCACACTCCAATTGGGTCCTCCTGACAGGGACTGGCTTTGTTGTTGTCTCACCGCTCGCGTTTAGTGTAAACAGTACAATATGGTGATAAGCCTGCATATGAAAGAATGTGAATCAGAAACCTAAAATACTATAGCATGCAAGATAATTTGTGTTGTGTTGTTGGCCAAAGAAAAGAAAAACTGAAAAAAAAAATTCAGTGCACCAAAATGCCAAGTTTGTAAACCATTTAAAGTTTTTGCATCAGAATTTGGGCATAATTAATTCAAAACATCTTTATAAAAATGGGTGCTTATGAAAATAATGTCATGGTGTCACAGACAGAGGAGACAGGAAGTGGTGAGGGACAGGGAGACCACCAGGGTCAGTCAGGTGTACAGCCTCAGGTAATCATGGTGGTCAAGTTTTGGAGGTGGCTCATCAATTTACTGTATAATAAGCCAGATGATCAGTCTAAATGGTTTTCATTTAGAAGTCTTGCCTTTGGGTTGGATGTAGTTTATTGTAGTTTATCTTTTTTTTCTGTTCTAGGATTCAGATTCTAGGTTCTGAGACCGTGAGAGAGAGACCGCAGCACAGGAAGATAATATTGCCAGCATCAGCAAAGGGGAGAGAAGCACAGTTTCAACTTAATTGCCAGAGATATATGACATTAGTATATTTTAGTTCACATGAATTGCTTATTCAGAAGTACATATCTACCGTATTTCAAATCACATATAAAATACCTATATAAAGTCCCACTTAAGTGGTTCAAAAATATCACTCAAAAATTGAACTAATTGCAATTAATGTAATTTTAAATTGTAATATATTTTAAATTAAGTACAAATAATATGCATTTATGTGGTAAAAAACATTACATTTAATTCACACTTAAGTGTATTGTTAACTGACATTAAAGTGTATTTTAGTTCACATTAATTGGTTGTCAGTACATTAGTAGTACACTTTAAGCATATTTTAAAGACACAAGAAGCTATTATGAACACAATTGTACATATAAAGATGTAATAAAAAGACCCACTTAAGTGGTTAAAGAAATAACTCGAAAGTTCAACTTATTGCATTTAATATAACTTTAAAATGTGATGCATTTTAAATGAATTACAAATACAATGTACTTAAGTGGCTAAAATAACATTTAACTTATGTATGTTCTTTTAAAGTATATTATTTCCACAATAAGTAAACTTAAAAAGCATACTTAAGTGCACCTTCTTTTCACTTCACAAGTGCTTCTTTTTCACAAAGGATGACCAGCATAAACGGATAGGCAAGGCAAGTTTTTTTTTTTTTATATAGCACATTTCATACACAATGGTAATTCAAAGTGCTTTACATAAAAGAAAGTAACATAATAATGAAGAAAAATAATAACAAGAATAAAACAAGCAATTTTAAAAATGTATGTAATTTGTTCTTTGTCCTTCAGACACATTGTTTTTCTTCAATTGTTGATATTTGAACTAAGGTTTGTTTCACTGTCAAAAGTCAGTAAGCAAGGTTTATTTTCAATTCAAATCACACATTTTTGTTTTGTTTACTACATCTTATGAGTTCAAAACAACAAGGCATTCATGGGTTTCACATTTGACATTATAAAATATACAGCAGTAAAAGGAAGTTCAAATCGTATTGTGAGTCAATTGTAAGCTCCTCCCCTGAACTACATCTCACTTGCTTTATTCCTTTCATTTACGCTTCAGTCTCTAACTTCATATCAATGTGTACATGGGTATTTCAGGAACAATGCTGCTCCGTCAGAATTTTTTGATCATTCTTTTGTTCTTTGGGTTGGTATTAAGTGGGTATGTAATTATTCTTCAGTAATATTAGATGGTATGCCTTTTGTGTCTGGGTTGTGATAATAATGCAGTATTATTTCTCAGAGGTTGTTAACTTGTGCTTGACATGTGACCAGGAGGAGTAAATGAAGTGTTTATATTGCCACTCTATTCTGCTTCTTATTTTTAAAGCATTTATTTATTTTTATATTATACATTTCTGAAACTGCATTTTATGACCCCTTTAAAAATGTGAACATTTTATTTTATTCTCAAGATATCATATTAAGGTCTGATTATACAAAACTTGTTTAGAAAATAATTTAAAATGTCACGTCTCACTGCAAAAAATGGTTTCACTATAGAGATTTGATTGTAGGATTGCTGAATGACCGGAAAATCAAAAATCTTGGTTGATTTTCAGCCCTACAATATCAAAAAAAATATTTACTTTTCATTTTCTTTTGTACATGACAAGCATAAGATATAAACTCTTAGAATAACACTTTTACAGAGATCTCTCCTAAAGTAATATGTCTTTCTTTACAGGCTCATTTTCCTGAAAAATAACCAGAAAAGGTGAGTTTAGTTCAGTTTGGAAAACATGGTGCAGTGTATATGTTGTTCTCTCGGTTTGAGAAGTTTGCATTAATTAATTATTTAATATTTTAATGTTTCAAGCTGCAAACAGCAGATAATAGAACAAGTCTTCATCGAGTGAGTAATGATGTGCATATACATACATAACTCTTCAAAATACACAAAAAATGTGCACACACATGCTTCTATTCATCAACACACACACAATAAATGGCACACAACATTATAAAATTCAAATCAGTAAGAGTTTTACTCTGTTATTATCAGGCCAAAATGGAAGCAAAAGACCTCTGGATTGCGCTCATCGCCAGGGTGTGTAAACTTCCTCTTCTTAAAAGTGACTTTATTTTTAAGCTGATCCGTAGTTAATAAGGACTACTGCTCTAGACAAGAACACTTTTGTTTCATGGTTGTTTTTTGAGTTAAATTATTATGTATTTGGTTCATAGATGGACATATCTAAAATAAAAAAAAAACGGGAAAACCCTGTTTTAAATGTCTATCAACTCCATGAATGAAATAAGTGTATGTTGTTCTTTCTGCTTATTAATTTTTATTACAGCTTGTTGTACAACCAGCCGAGTGTGTTGGTAGGGTGAGTATTATGTTTTTAGTATTAACCTGTTATAGACTATTTCCACTCATGAATGAAATGATTACAGCGCTGGATTTGTGTTTTTAAAGAAGTCGGACGGATGTTGCTTCTGTATCATCATGGTTAGCTCCAATCATTTGGGAGGGAACCTTTGACCCCATACTGATCGACTCTATCTACAAACAACACAATCTCACCATAGCAACCACAGTCTTCGCTTTGGGAAAGTAAGTCTTCATGATACCTCTCATCTTATTAATAATCCTCATTTGTTTCCCCTTTTTGTTTGAGTCTGGAAATAGTAATGAATAAAGTATAAATTAACCATAATATTTCTCTGTTTTTGTTTCCTCTGTTTGTTAGATACACACGTTTTGTTAAAGATTTTCTGGAGTCAGCAGAACAGCATTACTTTGTTGGATTTCGAGTGCATTACTACTTATTTACAGATCAACCAGAATCAATTCCTGAGGTGAAGATGGGTGAAAAACGTAATTTGACCGTTCTAAAGGTTCAGAGTTTGAACAGATGGCAGGACATCAGTATGAGCAGGATGGAAAAACTGGAAAAACTAATAGAGAATGAACTGGCCAACGAGGCTGACTATATTTTCTGCCTTGACATAGATACAAAGTTCTATGGCCGTTGGGGTGTGGAGTCTTTGGGTCGTCTGGTAGGTGTGATTCATCCTTGGTTCTTTGATGCTCCAAGGGATCGATTCACATATGAGCGTAGACCAGAGTCTCAAGCATACATTCCAGCTGGGGAAGGTGATTATTATTATGCTGGTGCTGCATTTGGTGGCTCATTAGAAGATGTACATCAGCTCACCAAAACCTGCAGGGAGAAGCTGCTCATTGATGCTGCAAACTCCATTGAGGCAGTATGGCAAGAGGAGTCTCACTTGAACAAGTATTTCCTTTTGAACAAACCTAGTAAACTGCTCTCTCCTGAATATATGTGGAGGGACATCAATGAAAAAGCAGCCCAAATAAAAGTAATTCGCTTCTCTAATGTAGCTAAAAACTATGCTGAAGTTCGTCCAAACCCATAGCAACCAGTATTCAGCTACACTGGTGTGTTCTCACAGGCCTCCTGTAAGACACTGTGAATCTGTAAACATTTACACTGTAAAATCTAATAATCTAGCATCTATCTAACATGCAAACCGATTGCATTAAAAAAATTCTAAGTAAAGTGAAATGGGAGTAGTATGTTGTACTTACAAAAGCTAAGTTAGTATAGTTTACCTACACAAGAGTTAAAGTAACAACAACAACAAAAAGAGCTGTAGGGAGTAGGGGTGGGACGATTCACTGAAAAAAAAAAATCTAACTGTTCGGTTCTCAACACACGGTTCGGCAAGTGCTGGGACCATGTTTCAACTTAAATCTGAAAAGCGTCTGTAGTGTGGTTTGCTATAAATAACACAAAGCAAACAGGGTTCTGCTAATATATGTTTCTCCTGATGAATGTGCATTCTGGCTTGCCTGACATTACAACAACAGCTGAGACCTGAGACCTAGTATACGTTTATATCTGTGTTTAAACTAAACTTATTTAAGCTTTGCTAGTTTAAACATTTAGGAGCCAAAGGACGCAAGCTTGCTTGCACATTGAGAAGATTTGTTCGTATGCTGATCTGAAGCACACAAACCCATGCCTCAAAACGTACGCAAATATTAAGCTTTCTCTTGAGTATTGTGTTTAAATGGACAAATTTAAACAAAAATTGTGTGAAAATGTCTGTCTTGGTAAGTATCCTACAGCTGCTTGAACTTGGGCCTTCTGTATCAGTTCAATGGATCAGTGCATTCTCTTAAAGTGACAGTCTTTATATTTAACTAACAGCAGCAACAAAGAAATCACTCACTGCTCTTGATGGAAAAGCTTTTGTAACTTTAATAAAGAATAATCTTTCATTTATAACATGCAATGCTGTTTTACAATTGATTACTTTATTTAATTTCTGTACCTAAAAACTAATACTAGACCTACCTAAAAAACCTCGAAAATCACGGTTTATTTTATTTGTATCTTTACTCTATTGTATGTATTTGTGCTGTTGCTTGTAGATAAAAAATATTCTGAGTATAGTTTTTTCCATAAACATATCACTTACCAAACTGTACTGTAAAACTGACTCTAAAACCGTGAAACAAACCGAACAGTGAAAAAGTTCCACCCTTAGTAGGAAGTACTTGATAATTTACTTTAGGTTTACTCTTGACTTAGTATAACTACTCAGAATTACTAACTCCCAGAGTGCATTGTGGCATGAATAAATTATGCAGGGTTTTTTCAGTTTTATTTGCTTTATTGTGTCAGTAATAGCACAACAAGAAATATATAAAATTGTTACCATTGTTGTGTTTTGTGTGCTGAATGTTGGAATTATTTGTGGGTGGCCCATGTGAGCCTAGTCGATTGCAAGATATTGCCACCAATATTAAAGGATTATATCAACCAAAATGAAAGCTTCAAAGGGTGTGTAAGGGAAACAGGTCAATTTAGCTCAAAGGGAATCATTTAAGATTTTAAAGGGAATTTGAACAGAATCACTGTTTCACGGCTGTTCACGGAGACGCGCCTGCGGTTCAGTGAACGAGCCGTTTAACATCAAATCTGCGCTGGATACTAATATCCAAACTATAGTGAAAACACTATCAATTAGCACAGTAACAAGATCGGCAGTTTAAGACATTAACTTGTAAGCACAAAACACAAGATACTTCTCTTTTCAATATGAATAAGGCTTTATTAGATAAATCTAAGACATATAAACTAATCTAACATAAACGCACACACACACACATTCACACAAGTTGCAGGAAGGTCAAAAGTTAGGGAAAGATGAGTTTAAGAGAATGGAAATATGGAATCCCAAGTTAACAGCAATACGTTAAATTGCATAAACATGAACAACCATCAATCACGTAATTAGCGCTAGCATTGAGTTCCTCAACGAGCTTAAAATTATATTAGATACACCAGTAAAGGTCACAGTCTGGAGGTAAAGTTACTTGCATCTCCTGTGAAGAAGGAGCCTCGGTGAAAGGGCTATCCCGAGGTCGTTGATTGGCTGGAAGTTCAGTCTCTGAAGTGACGTCTTGGGAAGCCCGTGGTTGTTGGGCGTTGGCTGAAAGTGCAGAGTCGTGTTCGCTGGTTGAAGTTGAATGGACGTTACAAAACTTAACTCAGAACACGAAACTCTCAAACGGAAAAGAAAAGAAATAAAGTTTGACGAGACTAGGTTGTGTTCCTTCTCATAGTAGCAGCAGGCAGGCACGCTGGAACCGCGCTCAAAGAACAATGATGACTACCGCATGGCTAGATGCTACAAGCTAAAGCTAGGTAGCAAAGCTACAAGCTAAGAGCAGGCATGACTGATAGCACGAGCAAGGCTGGAACTAAAAGCAGACTAAAAGCCGACATGGCTAATAGCAGCAGGCAGACTAGAACTAAAAGCAAAAATTTAATCGTGTCCAAAGTTTTTAAACTTCCTTGTTGGCCAACCCTCAAATGTTGCCTTGACCAATCAGATATGTTCTTGGGGTGGGTATCATAAATCATTTGTTTATCTTACCAAGCATGTGGTTCTTGCCTCACAGGGTCTAATTTTGGACATGATTCCTATAACATGATTATGATATATTTTACAAATAAATGATTGTCAGGACAATATCAAGCAAGAAAATGCGATTATTTGAATACTAGACATGACTAGGTATCCTATAGTTATCAAAAGACATACACAATAAGTGATTATACATGATAGTCAAATGTGTGGGTTACACGTAAATGAATATGGAGTTAAGCAATGGAATGATTCATTCATAAGTCTTTTTTGAGTTCATTCTGGTCCATATATAATGTATAAAAAGCAGTTTCTTTGCCATTCTCTGGCAAAGGACTTTTCTGTGAAGACAAAGGTTTAAAGCCCTTCCCCCTTAGGAATTTCAGTCTGGTTTCACTGGCTGGGGGGGGGGGAAGTCAATGCAAGTATTTAACTTGATCTCCTGGGCTTACATGTGATGTCCAGCGTTGCATTCCAATCACGAACAATAAATTTGACAATCTCTTCTTCGAATTAAAATTGTCAATAATTGTTCTATTGGTGTTAATGTTGAAAGCTGTTGTGTGAACAAGTTGGTTGGTTGGTTATCTTGCCTGGTTCTTGTGGCACTAGAACTGATTTATGACTTCCTGAGGAATTCAGCTCATGTTTCAATGCACACAGCTCTGATAGACTGATTTGTCTGATTTGACTCATTTCTGCTACAGGTGTTTATGAAAAACAACAAAACTGTTAAAGATCATTAATCATCATGAGAAATAGACCAGCTTATGATTTAATTAGAAGATCACCTTTTTATTTCCCTTCTTTTGAAACCATACAACTGTGATTTTTATGTTGCATCAATAGAAACAAAACATTACAATGATGAAATTTCAATTCCAAGTGCCCAACCAAAGAGAGCACTAAGATGTGCAGATCAAAACATGCAATGGATCCAAAAACTTTTATTACACCAAGTTTGGATTATTTATTTATTATAATTTATTTTTTTATATTGAACACAGAACAAATAACATAAAAAGCACAGCATAATACAGTCAGTGTCATATAAAATGTGTCATTAACAGACATCCCAAGTCTCCCGGAAGTTCCGGGAGTCTCCCGCATATTGAAAGCGGCTCCCTGAGACCCGCAAATTAGTTAAAATCTCCCGGAATCTAGACCGAGCAAGCAAAAGCACGCATGCGAAACAGATACTGTGTTTCTAACCGTGTAGCGCGCGCACGGCAGAGAGGGAGAGGGAGCGAGAGACCTTGCGTGTGTGTGATAATGTGCGTCCCAGATAGCATACATATCCGGGCCTCATCTGGGCCAACTATGGCACATCTGGCTCAGTTCTGGCAGCGGCAGAGGTTATATGGGCCATCTCTGGCCCACACACATCAAGCCGGTTTTAGTTTGAGTTGTGGCATGCTGTTTATGGGCCAGATCTGGCCCTTGTGCAACAAACCGGCTTTAATTTGAGTCGTGGCTTGCTGAATGTGGGCCAGATTTGGCCCATGTGTGACAAACCGGTTTTAGGTTGAGTTCTGGCTTGTTGTATGTGGGCCAGATATGGCCTATACCAGGTGACCAGATGTGCCATTTTCTGAAGACACGTCCTGGCAGATCACCTTACTTTACCAGTCAGTGGTTCTAAAACTATTTTGAGTACTGGACGCCCATAATATTTCAGGACACGTAATATAAATACATACACACATTTATTTGACCTACACGGACCTGTTATGAAGCTGCAATGTTATTCGATTTTTTTACATTTTTGTACCATGTCCTCTGGTGTGACACCATGTACTTTGAACTTTTTCGGAACCACTACAAATTTTTTATGCTTTGTTGTGCATTAATATGACACCCCTAAATTATATATATTTTTTATTAAAAAGTGCATGTTAAGCTACATAATCCTAGAAAATTTTGCAAATGTGTCTTGCTTGCCACTAATGACAGGTTAGCTTGGAATAGCAAGGTCATTAATTGACAGAAAAGGCTGAAACGTCCTTTGGTGTGATAAAAAAAAAAAAGTCCTCCATTGTGACAACTGTACTGTCACACCACAGGACAAAGTTTCTTTAAAAATAATTTTAAATAATTAAATAATATTTGTTTAACTCCTTTTTTATACTTTTAAATGCAATAATTACATTCATTAAATTAAGCTCTAATCATCAAAAAAAAAAAAAAAAATATGAATCTGTAGAATATATGACAATTTCACTTTTTAATAAAAAAAGTTTAAAAAATGAACTTTTTTCATGATATTCACATTTCTTCAAGATGCACCTTACACACACACATATAAAGTATATATATATATATATATATATATATATATATATATATACACACACGCATACATACATATATGAGTGTTCGTAAAAGCAACAATACAAAATCTTAAACTATAAAAGTGCCACTTTGTCCCACTATTATGTGCAGGCCTGGCATTTTGCACTGGGCTATAGAACTACAAAATTAATTTTAAATTACCAATATCATGATTGAATGACATTTTGAATTATGTAGTGATCTACTTCTATCCACCAAACAATTGTATGTGAATGTGTGAGACTTATGGTCATGGTTATAGGGAAATAACAAGAAGAACAAAGTGCAGTAAACGGTAAAACTGTTTGCACTACAAACCAGTACGTTCATAATTATGACAATACATTAAAAATAACACAGTAAGATACAGCAGTTTGCAACAGTAGCCTACAGCTGTTTGTACAGCTAATATAGCTGGAATGACACCGAAAGCCAGACACATTAAATTTACAAATGGCCGCGACCCCTCTTACAGAAAAAAAATAAGGGGCATATGTTTATTCATATGTTTATTTATGTAACGTAAGCGTGTGACTTTTAATTCGTGACGTGCTTTCATGGGCGTGCGCGCGGACCGGATGGAGTTGCCATGGAAACGGAGCGCAATACTGCAAATGTCACGAGGAAACACCCCGTTTCTCGCTGATTTCACTGTTCCCTTTCGAAGGGAACTTCGACAATACGTCAACGACGCTATGGGGAACGCCTCAGTTGTGACAGGTGTCTGAAATCAAATATCAACTCACAGCAATCATGCTGACCGGCGACAGCCGTGAATCATCAGCTTGAATGATGAGCGTGCGACCTGGATATAAAAAGGGCGCCTTGAAACCATGACAATATCCTTTTCGTCTTCAGGGACTGTTTTGTCTGATTTAAACGTCTGCTTACAGCGAAGAAATGAAACGCACATCTAAGGCAAGTCCTAAAAGTTTTGTGAAATGTGCTGACCCGTGCCCAAGATATTTGTCGCCGGGTGACACTCACGAGATGTGTGTGTACTGTTTGGGTGAAGAGCACGCACAGGATGCTCTTGAGGGAGCGTCCTGTGCAAATTGTGAGCGTTTTCCTATGAGAACGCTCCGGTCTCGTCGGGCTCTCTTCTCGAGGGAAGAGAGTTCAGCGTCTGGTCCTCGCGGATCGGGTCCCGCTCGTGCCGAGGCAGAGCGGCGACGCGCTTCATGGGGCTCCCAGATGGAGCTCGCTGACAGTCTCGAGAGGGGCGTTAACCTCTCGGACGCGTCATCGGCTGACGAGAGTGAGCTGCAGGTGGATGACGGAGACTTTTCTCCTACTTATACTGCAGCGAGTGCTCTTCAGGCCGGGCAAGAGATGGCTGAGGAGAATGATTTAGATCCTCAACCTCGTCAGCCATCCTGCCCCGTGTACGCAGAGCTGGTGGAAGTTATGGAGCGCGCCACTGACAAACTTCAGTTGCCATGGCGGCGCGCTCAGGGAGAGATCGTTCGCGGTCGCTTGGATGATTGGTTTCTCCCTGAACATAGACCACCAGCTCAGCAGAGCCTTCCATTCCTTCCTGATCTCCATTCAGAGATCGAGAGGGCATGGAAGAAACCGTACTCTGCCCGTATTCATCGACATCAGCGGGGCAACTTCGCTGATGTTGAGGGGATCGGTGAGTATGGTTATGTGTCGATGCCGCCCGTTGAAGAGACGTTTGCGAACTATCTCGTTTCTGGGCGGGTGTCGACACTAAAAGCTCCGACTCTGCCATCCAAACCCCTTAAAGCCACGGCTCGCTTGAATGGCAGAGCGTACACGGCAGCAGGTCAGGCTGGTGCTGCCCTTCATACCATGGCAGTGCTCCAAGCCTACCAAGCTGACCTGCTGCAGGATCTTGACCAGGGGGCAGGGCTGTCCCCTGAGGCAGTCGCTGAGTTGCGCCGGACCATCTGTGGCTCAACTTGGCTGATATCGGGGAGAGAGAAAAATCCCTTCTCCTTGATTCACCAGTTTCGCCTGCTAAATTTTTTGGCACCTCCGTTGAGGCGGTGGTTGGAAAGTTTAGGGAGGCGAAGGAGCGCTCAGCTGCATTTAAGACCTGTATACCTCTGAGATCCGGGCCCCAGCCCAGGCAGGCGGGAGGACCTGGTCCGTCTTGGTCTGAGGACCATAGGCAGGACCAGAGGTCTAGTGTCGCCTCTCGTGCCCCCCCTCCATGGAGGAGTAGGACACAGAGGAGGCGGGCCTCCCGCAAAAAGAGGGACTTAAGGGAGGTCATTCAGCAAGCGCTGCAACGCTCAGCGGAAATAGGGTTTGATCTCCCTGGAGGGCCTTTTTCTACCAGCCCTCTCCCTCTTCTTGACTCCCCAGGCGTTTACGTTACACCAGCCCTGGGGATGGGCCTTATGATGAGAACTATGTTCTGATGGCCCACCGTAGCAACTGGTTGATGTGAGCGCCTCTTTTAGGCATGTAAAAGTGGTGGACCCCAGATTCATTGAGAACTCTCTGGCGAGTCTTCACTCCGCACGCCGCAGGTGAACTTTTGGTTTGTAAAATTCTGTGTGTATAACTAACACTGATTGTATTTCTCTACAGACCCTGTTCCCTGTATAGACCTAGGGGGTCATTCTTAGAGGAGCAGTTAAAGTATGGACTTTAGGGCCCTGAAGCCTCCCCCAGTTGGTGGCTAGAACTAATTAGGAAGAAGCTCAAAGAAGATTTGGCTTCTGTGCTGAGTATGTGATGGCCTTCCTGTCATAACATTTTATATGCGTGGTGGGCCACCGCTCATTTCTGTTTAGCCTCAGGGCTATTAGCCACCCAGAGGGTAGAGTAGTTGGTCTTCCTAAAAAAAAAAAAAAAACTTTTTTGCTTTAGGTTTAGACTGATGCTGGCGCTTCAGATAGATCTTCAGATAGATGTCCTGCCTATCGGTTTGTGACATTGGTATCCTGAGTACTCGCTCCCCTGAGCTCTGTTGGGTTTCAGTAGGTTGAGTGTTTTCACGGCCTCTCAATCAAGTAGGCTGTGGCTCCTCCGAGCCCTCAGGTAGATCTATGCTTGTAGGTCGGCCCTCATCCGGGCCGCCTCTGTAGCTGGCCTAGGCTATGCTAGGGATGTTGGAGGCGTGTTGCTAAGTATAGCTGCCACATTCATTATGTGTTAGGCTTCCTCCCCTTGATTTCAGCCTCCTCCCTTAAATGGGAGTTGTTGGCCAAGGCCCGCCCCTTTCTCTGCATTCAGGGGTGATAGAGTAATGCAGGGTGGTAGCTGAGGTAGGATCAGTCTTGCAGCCACTTGCAGGCCTGCTCCCTGTCTAACATTGCAGGGGCATATGGTTGTTACTCCCCCGCTAACTCAGGGTAGTTTTGAGTAGTCCATTCTCAGCTCTGTATGTATCTACCTCACACCACGATGGCTCCGGTTGAGCAGGGAGTTCTAAACTACATTTCATTCCGGTTTTTGAACTCTGCTCCCTTTGAAGCCAGAGCATTGCCATGGGCTGACGCCTATGCATTTAGTAGGTAGGCCCCTAATGGGGCCTCCACTAGGCAGAGTGGCGTATGTTGTACTCCCCTGCTATAAGAGTATTGCTATTTGCTGAGTACACTGCCTCTGGCAATGTGATTAGGTACCAGGATGCTGTAGCAAACAGATTTCTGCCGCGAAGGCTGCACAGTTGGGTAGTAGGCCCCAGCAAGCCTCCTTGACGGAATAGCCCCCAATAGGGCTCCTAGGCCAGCTCACCTTCGGTGGTTGGCCCTGGTAGTTCGGGCAGAAGGCTCACTGCTGATTAGTAGGCCTTAACAGGCCTCCTCTGAGGTGGGTCGCATCATTGTGGAACATACACTTGGACAAAACTATAGGAAAAGTTTTTTAATAGTATGGTTCCAGCAGTGTTCGTTAAAGTAGCAGAATAGACTCGCTATCAGCTAGCAGGCTCGACCAGGCCTCCCTGTTAGGCGAGTCCCCAGCAGCAGTTACATCCAGCTGATTAGACTGTTTCAGGTAGTAGGCCTCTTCAGGCCTCCCTGAAGGTGGGCTCCCACATTTTGTGGTGGTCAGGTAGTAGGCTTTACTAGGCCTCCCTGAGGGGTTAATCCCACATACTGTGGTTACTAGGTGGCAGGCCCCACAGGCCTCCCTGGAGTTGAATTCCCGCTTCTTTGAACTGTCAGGTAGTAGGCCTCATAAGTCCTCCCTGAAGGCAAAGCCCCAAAGACAGTCAACTGGACTGCCAGTCTGGCTCACTATCAGCTATGGTTTTCAGGTAGTAGGCCTCTCCAGGCCTCCCTGAAAGTAAGCTTTCCTGCACTGTGTTTATCAGGTAGTAGGCCTCACTAGGCCTCCCTGAAGTTGAGCTCCCACATACTGTGGTTGTCAGGTAGTAGGCCTCACCAGGCCTCCCTGGAGTTGAGTTCCAAATGACTTTCAGTTTCCACTTAAGGTGGTTATCTGGTAACAGGTAGTAGGCCTCTCTAGGCCTCTCTGTAGGTGTACTCCCACATATTGTGGTTATCAGATAGTAGGCTTCACCAGGCCTCTCTGAAGGTGAGCTCCCACATACTGTGGTTGTCAGGTAGTAGGCCTCACCAGGCCTCCCTGGAGTTGAGTTCCAAATTTCTTTCAGTTTCCACTTAAGGTGGTTATCTGGTAACAGGTAGTAGGCCTCTCTAGGCCTCTCTGTGGGTGAACTCCCACATATTGTGGTTATCAGGTAGTAGGCTTCACCAGGCCTCTCCGAAGGTGAGCTCCCACATACTGTGGTGGTCAGGTAGTAGGCCTCTCCAGGTCTCCCTGGGAGTAGTTTCACGGTGATGCTGGGTTTTGTAAGCTAGTGGCCACTTACTTTCAGTTTAGCAGTCCATATCAGGCAGCTACCGGAGGTGAGTTTGCGCCCTGGCTCGGCTCAAGTTTTTATTCTCTGCTACAGGTTCCCTCCTGGAACCTTTTTATCCTGTTACAGCCTGGTTGCCTACCAGGTAGATCTTATGCTCCCCTCACTGAGGGTCAATGTGAGTATGTGGTCTCCTGAGTCTGGTCAGTCAGTCGTAGGCCTCTCATGAGGCCTCCCAGTTAGATCAGTCCTTAGGCCCTCACAGGCCTCCTCAGTGTTTTTTGAAACACAAACACTGGGTAGATCCGTGGATCGAGTAGAGAAACTCCCCTCGCTGGCAAGGGTTGTAAAGCACTATGCTGAGTCATACTCTCCAGGATATCCCGTCTCTGAGATCCGGGCCGAGTGGTTCACTGCCTGCTCCGCAGTTCCTCGGGCTGGATGCCTTCCTAAAGGCAAGTGTCCAGAGGCTCTGTCTTCGGACAGACAGGAAGTGGCCAGTCTGTAGTGTCTTATGTAGTGACACCAGGTCAGGCCTGCCTGGTGGCATTTCAGGTGGTACATTCCCCTGAATAGTGACTGGCTGTGGTTCCCTCGGGTTCCCTAGCCACATTCCCTAAAAGGGACCCCTTCTAAGAAGTTGAAGTTGTGGTCCTAGGCCCTTGAGCAGGCCCAGGTAGACCTTTCACTAAACTATGTTTATGGAGGTTTTCTGTGGTATCATATAGCTTGGGCTATGACCGTAGGGAGTGCTGTCACTGACAGCCCTGTGTGACCTGAGGGTGAGTGGTTCTAGCGTTCATTGAATTGCTGGTTCTGACAGTTGTCACTGCCATTGGGCATGCACTCCCTTTAGCATGGCGGCGTGGGTATTTCATTCCCCATAGCGTCGTTGACGTATTGTCGAAGTTCCCTTCGAAAGGGAACGTCTCAGGTTACAAATGTAACCTTGGTTCCCTGAGAACAGGGAACGAGACAATACGTCTCCAAGTCATGCCTCAGGGTCTGCCTGCCAAACAGTCCCTTCAGACGAAAGGATATTGTCATGGTTTCAAGGCGCCCTTTTTATATCCAGGTCGCACGCTCATCATTCAAGCTGATGATTCACGGCTGTCGCCGGTCAGCATGATTGCTGTGAGTTGATATTTGATTTCAGACACCTGTCACACCTGAGGCGTTCCCCATAGCGTCGTTGACGTATTGTCTCGTTCCCTGTTCTCAGGGAACCAAGGTTACATTTGTAACCTGAGACGTTTTCAGGTGAGTTAAGTCCATAAAATCACACAAATACTACTTATAACTGTTGTTGACACTTCTCTTACTTGTATTTGACTCGCTTCTGTTGTTTATTTACTTTATAGGAATGGTTTAATGTCTTCGAAAAAGTCCGTTAGCGTTTCTAAGTTACCGTTTTCAGACGACGTATCGTCAGGTATGATAACTCTATTGTGCTCTTATTTATGAAAGTTTGGGCTTTTAATCAAATATTCATCTGTAGATGATAGCTTTTGACTGTTGGTAATCTTTCAATGGATGATTGGAAATTGCTTAATTTATTTAACCTTAACATTTACACTTTACTGTTTATCGATAACGTCACGTTATCAAGGAGCGCGAAAATTGGCAGAAAACTAAAGTTGTTTTGATCTTTAATGGTAAACAAAACTGTTCTGCGATTTCAAGAGTGACAAAATAATCCTTCTACAACAGAAGGGAGTTTTCAAGATTTCTGAAGGAAGCTAATGACAGAGATGTATGAAGCGCTGAAAAGGTTAAGTAACCTAATATGCATTTTTTTCACAACATATATCGCAATGAATCTGTTATTTTATTTATTTATTTTTTGCATCTCATCTGCTCTAGTTTGTTTCCGTCTAATAAACCTGGAACTGCAGACTAAATATTGTTGGCTCTGTGTCAGATTGCTTGTTTTGTTCCTAGATTATCCAGTGCTGATGGCCTGCTGCATCCAGCAGAGTCGGAGTGAACCTACTGTAAGACAACATCTCCAAGATGCTATTGACCATGTAAGGGAAACAGGTCAATTTAGCTCAAAGGGAATCATTTAAGATTTTAAAGGGAATTTGAACAGAATCACTGTTTCACGGCTGCTCACGGAGACGCGCCTGCGGTTCAGTGAACGAGCCGTTTAACATCAAATCTGCGCTGGATACTAATATCCAAACTATAGTGAAAACACTATCAATTAGCACAGTAACAAGATCGACAGTTTAAGACATTAACTTGTAAGCACAAAACACAAGATGCTTCTCTTTTCAATATGAATAAGGCTTTATTAGATAAATCTAAGACATATAAACTAATCTAACACATAAACGCACGCACACACACATTCACACAAGTTGCAGGAAGGTCGAAAGTTAGGGAAAGATGAGTTTAAGAGAATGGAAATATGGAATCCCAAGTTTACAGCAATACGTTAAATTGCATAGACATGAACAACCATCAATCACGTAATTAGCACTCGCATTGAGTTCCTCAATGAGGTTAAAATTAAATTAGATACACCAGTAAAGGTCACAGTCTGGAGGTAAAGTTACTTGCATCTCCTGTGAAGAAGGAGCCTCGGTGAAAGGGCTATCCCGAGGTCGTTGATTGGCTGGAAGTTCAGTCTCTGAAGTGACGTCTTGGGAAGCCCGTGGTTGTTGGGCGTTGGCTGAAAGTGCAGAGTCGTGTTCGCTGGTTGAAGTTGAATGGACGTTACAAAACTTAACTCAGAACACGAAACTCTCAAACGGAAAAGAAAAGAAATAAAGTTTGACGAGACTAGGTTGTGTTCCTTCTCATAGTAGCAGCAGGCAGGCACGCTGGAACCGCGCTCAAAGAACAATGATGACTACCGCATGGCTAGATGCTACAAGCTAAAGCTAGGTAGCAAAGCTACAAGCTAAAAGCTAAGAGCAGGCATGACTGATAGCACGAGCAATGCTAGAACTAAAAGCCGACATGGCTAATAGCAGCAGCTAGACTAGAACTAAAAGCAGACTAAAAGCAAGGCATGACTAAAAGCGAAATTTACATCGTGTCCAAAGTATTTAAAACTTCCTGTTGGCCACCCCTCAAATGTTGCCTTGACCAATCAGATATGTTCTTGGGGTGGGT
Organism: Carassius auratus; assembly: GCF_003368295.1. Classification (NCBI taxonomy): domain Eukaryota; kingdom Metazoa; phylum Chordata; class Actinopteri; order Cypriniformes; family Cyprinidae; genus Carassius; species Carassius auratus. The sequence continues at coordinate 327,900 of NW_020527948.1, forward strand.
ATCATAAATCATTTGTTTATCTTACCAAGCATGTGGTTCTTGCCTCACAGGGTCTAATTTTGGACATGATTCCTATAACATGATTATGATATATTTTACAAATAAATGATTGTCAGGACAATATCAAGCAAGAAAATGCGATTATTTCAATACTAGACATGACTAGGTATCCTATAGTTATCAAAAGACATACACAATAAGTGATTATACATGATAGTCAAATGTGTGGGTTACACGTAAATGAATATGGAGTTAAGCAATGGAATGATTCATTCATAAGTCTTTTTTGAGTTCATTCTGGTCCATATATAATGTATAAAAAGGGTTTCTTTGCCATTCTCTGGCAAAGGACTTTTCTGTGAAGACAAAGGTTTAAAGCCCCTTCCCCCTTAGGAATTTCAGTCTGGTTTCACTGGCTGGGGGGGGAAGTCAATGCAAGTATTTAACTTGATCTCCTGGGTTTACATGTGATGTCCAGCGTTGCATTCCAATCACGAACAATAAATTTGACAATCTCTTCTTTGAATTAAAATTGTCAATAATTGTTCTATTGGTGTTAATGTTGAAAGCTGTTGTGTGAACAAGTTGGTTGGTTGGTTATCTTGTTTGGTTCCTGTGGCACTAGAACTGATTTATGACTTCCTGAGGAATTCAGCTCATGTTTCAATGCACACAGCTCTGATAGACTCTTTGATTTGTCTGATTTGACTCATTTCTGCTACATATATCCCCCTTTCGATCGGCGAGGTGTTTAGGTGAAGACATCGTCGATCGCTGGAGAAACAAAGGCAGAAGAAGCAGACAAACACAGCAAACAGCAAGACAACACCTCCATGACAGTTACTGTACTGGTGCAGGCATCAGGTTATTTAGGTACACGTGGTTAAGTTCAATTAGTCAATGTAGTTTAGCACATTGAGGATAGTTTAGATGGTCTTGGAAATTGTTTTTATTTTGATTCATCAATCAAATTTGTGGTTAACTTTGTTTGGTTCTTCTAGGTTGTCTTACTTTACATGTTTACCATTAGTTTTCTAGTAATTTCAATTCAATGAATTGACCTATCATGCATGGAGCTCTCTGGCTTCCATTCAGTTTAGAGTGGCTGGCGGATATTAGGTGTTGCGAGTCAATCCTAATATCAGACCTTCGACCCTCGCAGGGTGTCTAGGCGTTTCACCTACTCAGGAAAGAGGGGAAGGAGAAGGATAGGTAAAAGAAGAACAAAACAAAAAAAGGCTGCTGTGGGTTTTCCTAGCATGGGTTACAACTACTATTGAGCTAGGATGTCAGGTGCAGCTAGTGTGTCATGAACCTTAACTTAGTGTCAGGTGTTCTACCTATTGTGAGGATGGCTGCACGTTTCTTCATGGTGGGTATGTGTAACTTTGTTACGCTAAAAGTTGGATATTCTACCTGTGGGAAGAATATGTTTGTTGACTGTGTTATCAGTAGATGTGTTTACCTCTGGGTGTAGGTAATGTGTGGTCAGATCTGTTCAAGTCTGTGTTGTCTCCCCCTTTTTCTATCATGTCACTGAAGACTGGCTCTCAGCATCCTTGGCTTGGATGAGGGCGTGCCCATGGTCTAATGAGGGGTCAGTCCAGCAAGGCAGGAAGTTCTTTGGCAGACAGTCGGAGGCAGTTTGGCATGGCTGTGTGAAGCTGAGTTGCAAAACTTGTCTCCTATGTTGCATTCTTCTTGTGATGCCTTCTGGCTGTAGCAGACTTTCTGACCTTCTGTTCTCTGGTGGTTGCTGTTGCACAGACAGGGAATTTGGAACTTGGAGTTGGAGTTCATTTGACAGTTTGTTAGTGACTGAGGTGATGTCCTTTAGTACCTCAGATTTTTCATCAACAGTTGGCCGTGAAAGACTTGTTCATTCTGGGTTGTTGTTGAACAGGTGCTTGTCATCTCTGATGTGGTGCACCAGGTGATCACCGGCCTTCCGTTCTGTCGCTGGTCACAGCGAGCAGGACTCAAATTTGTGGTCACCTGCATGTAAATTGTCTTGAAGGAACTCTCTTAGTTGTTCCATGACTTTTTCCGTGTCTTCTAATGGTAAGCGGTTATGTTCTTGTGCATACTCAGCACTGTGCATGTCTGAGTGGTGCTGAGGTGGGTTTTGATGTCGCTTACCCACACGAGTTGCTCTTGGATGAGTCAGGTGATTACCTTTGGATATCTGGTTAGGTTTCCAGATGTTATCCTTTTGGTTTCTTGAGAAGCGTGGCTGGTCCCATGGATTTTTCCAGCAGTTGGGCTGAAAGCGGTCGTGGATATGGGCGTCACGTTCTCTGTGCTCTTGATGGAAGACTCTGGTGTTGTGATGCCACTGGGTGTCGTCCAGTGCAAGGCTTGAGTCTTTGTTGACAGAGTTCAAGAGTGTGGAGGTTTTGTTACCTTTCTTTGAGGCCAACTTCTGCTTGTTATAGGCCTTCTGTGTTAGGTCACGCAACTGTTGGATGGTCATGGAGTTCGGACAGGCCATGACACCTAGATGGTGACTGACTCCAGGGTGCAGATTCTTTAGGAAGAGGGTTTTGAAGTTCACATCCTCTTCAAGGTCAGAGTTGTTGTGTGCACCAAAGTAGGATTGTCGGAGTCGGTTGTAGTAAGCTTGTGGAGTCTCTTGACGACCTTGTTTGGTTTCCAAGGCAGTTAACAGTCCATGTTCAGACTCTGGGTCTGTAAACTCTTTAATCAGGACCTCACGAAGTCGCTGGTAGTTTGACTTGGTTTGACTGGGCTGTCGATCTAGAAAGTTTCGTACCTCGGAACTGGACGTGGCTCTAAGGAGGTATAACCAGTCTCTGTCAGTCACATGAGGTCTCACTTCCAGGTGAAATTCGATATCTCGCAGATAAGCTTGGATGTCGGGGCTCTCTGTGGAGTTCGGGTTGAACCTGCTGATGTTTTTAGACAGCTTGTTGAGGTCTTTGATGGTCATCCCGTGTGCAGCTTCAAGGCCTTGGACGGGAGGTTTTCTTTCGTTGGCAGGAAAGGGTTGTGTGGCGAAGGCAGGTGAGGTTTTGGGTTGTGGCCCTTCGCTCCTTTCGTCGTATGCCAGTTCTTGGACGTGGGACTCTGCTCTGCTCAGCAGTGATGAGGCTAAGAGATGTTTCTCTTTTCTTGGCTCTAGTTTGTGCTTGTAAGCATTTTGGAGTTCTTTTCTGACCATGTAGAGCTCATCGTTGGTATCGTCTAGTTGTTGGGTCAGATTGTACATTTCAGTTCTGTACCTTTCAAGGTGGTCTTTCAAAGCACTATTTTCAGAATTCTTGTTTCTGATGTCTATCTTGGCTTTCTCTAGTAGCTGTTCGGCATACTGGAGTCTGTTTACCAGGTCTTTCTGAGCAGCCGTTGCATGTTGCTGGTCGAGCTGAGCTGCTGCCAGGGCTGCTTGGAGCTTCATAACTTGTTCTGTTGTATCCTGCTCCCTCTCGCTGGGTGCTTTGAGTTGATCTTGAACTTTCACTTCCAGCTTGTCTATGCGATGTTGAGCACGTGTCAGCTCCTCTTGAAGGTGGGTGATGTGCTTGTCGCTCAGTTTCAGCTGGGTTGTGAAGGCATAGCTTAGTGAGCTCGTGATCTTGACTAGCTCCTTGTGGTTGTTGTTCTGGCTTGAATCTTGTGTCAGGAATCTTCTCAGGATTAGGATTATTATTAAAAATAATAACAGTTCAAATGTCTTTGGAGTGAGGCTGTCTGTTATGCCTCTCAGCCAAATGTTCACATCTTCCCCATGGGAAATGGGGTCTGCAGTCTGCGGCATGTTGGCACGCTAGGGAGAAGAGAGACTGACACAGATCTGTGTGGAGTAAAAGCCTATGTGTGGTGGGACAACTAAGTGTTGTATCAGTGATTGTGAACCACTAGTGAAATGTGGAGATGACTGTGTTGGTCTCAGGGTGTCTAAGTAGACTAGAGATGCGAAGACTTTGTCACTCTAATGAGGAAGAGGAAAAGAGAGACAGAGGTGAAAAACAAATTCAAATGACAAGCAAAATGTTTGTTTTTCAAATGAGGAAAATTATTTTTTTTTCCAATTAAATGTTATCAAAAACTTAAACAATATTATTATATTTCTTGCTTTGGACAAAAGAATAAAATAATAATTCTGATATCTCTTTTCTTAGTCTGACAGGATTGACACCATACACCTTTCAGTTGGACCGCTCACCAGGGAGTCAGCGAAGGCGACAGTTGCTCAACACGTATCTCTATTAAATTGATCTCAACGTTGGATGAGATGCTAAAACTTGGATTGCGTTTCCAAATGTAGGGAGGTTAGGAAGAACAAATGAGAGGATGATTACAATCAAATTCATAAGGATGATTCGTCGTCTTTGGCACGATTGTGTATTTACTTCGCTTAGAATTGATTGATGGTTCTTACATGTCCTACAAATGTAAAAAGAGAAGAGGAAAGTAAAGGAGAGAGAGGACGGAGATGGTAAGTCTCAGTAGCGGTTATCTCAACTACAAAGAGAGCGTTGTGTTAGTTGCTGCACAACTAATCAAACAAAATAAACTTTAAGTGAAAGAGAGTTGTCTTTCTAATTTATTTGAACTCGTAGTGAGGGATAACAATGTCTCCTTTTAGATCTCAGGTTTGTCGTTCCCAGGCTAGGATACACAAAAGAAATGGTAAGAAATAGGAAAATTAAAAAAATTAATAAATGGGCAAACTATGCAAAAATGAAATTAAAAAGAGGAAATCAATACGTAAAACAATAGTGGTTAAGTGTATAACCAAAACAGGAAGAGGGGTAAAACGCATTCAAATAAGTAAAGGTCTGAATAGCATATATTCAGATGGGTAATAAATAAATTAGGAAGAATAAGTTTACTTTAACTTCCAAAGTTCAAGGCTTATTCATTCCTAAAATAATTAGACCCAAAAGAGAATACTAGAAATAAAAGATCATATGAAATGATCTGAGAGGGAAATTTTAAATGATTAAAATAAATTTAATGTTTCAATTAAATTTCAATTTGACAATTAATAATTGTGAGTCAGTATTTCCCTTTCTAGTAAAATGAAAATAAGTGGTCTAGTGAGAAAAGAGAGCGATAAAAAGAAAGGGACTAACAAGTGTTAGTTAAGATGTTTAAAATGGTTAAATCACGTCAGCGTTGCCCAAACACACATTATTCTACCACTGGATGGTAATGCTAACGGCTAACCTTTGAGGCTAGTGGTTTTAGTATAGACTTCAATGTAAATGCAATGGTTTCGTTAGCTTAGCGCCGCGGAGTTTGTGCGCTGCGCGTGCACAGTTCAGAGTTGCTCCGGAAGTACGTTAGGCTTCCGGGTCACGGTCGTCACTATGGCAACCAAAACACATTCTAGTGGATTAGCACATGAATCGTTGCATTGTTGCAAATACAGTTAAGCATGTTACATGAAATGTCGGCTCATTTCAACACTGTACAAATAACAACACCGCCTTTCAGTTGGTTTTGCGATGTGGCACTTAAACTCTCAGTTTGTATAGAGTTAAATTTATCTTAATTCAAATAGCAGCTTCCTGCTGTAGTTATTATATCAATCTCAGCAATTTGATTCTCCGTGCCAGTTTTTCTGGACACAAACATAAAAGTTTTCCTTCGCTGTTGGTACACAGTTAAAATTTACTTGATCAAGCTTTTAAAACACTCCCATTCAAATTACTCTCGGACACACGCCGTGTTACGCGAGATTGCATTCACTTTGTGAACGGATACAAATGGGCAAACATTGTTCTCTAATGTTTAACGTTAACTTAGGGGAGTCGAATATCAAATTTGATTCGGCAGTGGAACACGCACTGGCAATCAAACTATATGAAATATGAAAACGGGGACTTTGATAAATAGATTGAGGAACCCGCTCAAAACTATTCTTTATTCACCGATTTATATCCCTTTTGAAACACTAACAGTTTAGCTCCGTTCAGCAAACAGTGACTGAGATAGCGTTTGAGACACTGGAACACGCAGTGAAATCAAATCAGCTATAAAACAAGGCATTACACAAATGAGGAACACGCTCAATTTCGAGGAGGGTCTGGCTGCAGACATGACGCACTCTCAGACACACGCATGCGCAGTTGGACACATGCACTCTCAGACATACGCATGCGCAATTGGACACATGCACTCTCAGACACACCCAGGCGCACTGTTTAAAGTGCACGAACAGGCCACTCAACGTGATACATAGGATTTAAAGGTGGTACAGAAATTATTGTAAGTATATTTATTTTATTTAGTGCTGCTCCGATCATGATCGGCCGATCGTTAATGCGCCTCTCGTCAGTAAAGCCTCAGCGGTAAATTCCCTCAGGTGCGTGATTTCACATAGAGCAGCTGTTACTACACACTGCCGTTGTTAACCGAAAAGATGCGCTAATAAACGCTGAAAATTAACGTGGATTTGCGCATATTCTCAGTTAATAATGGCTCTGTGTAGTAACAGCTGCTCTTATGTGAAATCAGGCACCTGAGGTAATTAACCGCTGATTAGAGAACCAGCTTTACTGACGAGATGCATATAACGATCGGCCGATCGTGATCGGAGCAGCTCTAATTGTATTCGTTCAAGATTAAGTTCAGCAAGGACGATCTTGTAGAGCCACTGACATTTGTTTTTGAATTTATGCAAGAAATGCATGCATTTTTAGAGAATGTGATGGACAAAATGCTTCTGCAAATTTTTTTGTCGAACACAAAATTGAAAGGCAGTTTTATATTTTTATAGTCCGTAACATTTCATTTATTTTACGTAGTAAAATTATTCAACTACAGTAAATGTGAAAAACCCACATGCAACACCATGTTTTTATGTTTTATTATTTATTAAAGTCAACAATCACCAACTGCTGTGTGTGTCTTATTTTATGGTGTGTCAGTTTTGGAAAGAATATTATCATTGGCTGTGACTAGGAGACTTGTTAATTAATGATTTAATAATTCATTATTAAGTGTTATATACATCTTTCATTTTACAATGAAGGAATATAAACAGGTGCTTGTTAATCAGTAATTTAATAATTCAATATAAAGTTTTACAATGACATATACAATTTGTCATTCCTACAATTAAGAAATATAAATAGGCATTTTTTTTTCTTTTTGATTTCAGTTTAATTACTACGTAATTCCAATTCATTTCAGGTCGGAATAAGTTTTTAGTAATGTATTTCCATTAATAATGTATCTTGCCAATATGCGGACCATCTACGTAGGTAACGTTACATACGCAAAGCAATCGGACATTTTTAGTGTAGTTGTTCAACAAAGTCTTAATTTTATATAAATCCGAGCCGTGACCTAGCCACCAGACTTAATGGTACTCTTAAAAAAATTAATCTCCACCTTTTTAAAATAGGATTTCACCTCGTGAAAAACTTTTTATTTACATTTGAATGCGTGTGCCTGAGCGTGCATGTCCTCAAAGCGCATGCGTGCGGCTGACAGTGCATGTGTGTTAAGTGCGCATGCGCGGCTGAGAGTGCATCATGTCTGCAGCCAGACTCTATTGTCAATTTCTACCTTATTGTACGATCTCAGATGTTTACTTTTAAGTTCACTTACTGCTGTTAACAACGGGGAGACGGACTCGAGTTAAAGTCTCCTCTAGCTCCTTTCATTCAAGCGGGAGGGCGCGCGCTGCTTTCGTCACGCGTCACACACACATACTCAGGTCTCGCAAGCTTCTCATCTTTCATTCCTTTAGCAAAGTCAAAGATTAAATAAACTTGGTTTATGCTCACAATTTAGATTAAACTGCCCGCGTCCTCCACCATAATAAATGTAAGGGAAACAGGTCAATTTAGCTCAAAGGGAATCATTTAAGATTTTAAAGGGAATTTGAACAGAATCACTGTTTCACGGCTGCTCACGGAGATGCGCCTGCGGTTCAGTGAACGAGCCGTTTAACATCAAATCTGCGCTGGATACTAATATCCAAACTATAGTGAAAACACTATCAATTAGCACAGTAACAAGATCGACAGTTTAAGACATTAACTTGTAAGCACAAAACACAAGATGCTTCTCTTTTCAATATGAATAAGGCTTTATTAGATAAATCTAAGACATATAAACTAATCTAACACATAAACGCACGCACACACACATTCACACAAGTTGCAGGAAGGTCGAAAGTTAGGGAAAGATGAGTTTAAGAGAATGGAAATATGGAATCCCAAGTTTACAGCAATACGTTAAATTGCATAGACATGAACAACCATCAATCACGTAATTAGCACTCGCATTGAGTTCCTCAATGAGGTTAAAATTAAATTAGATACACCAGTAAAGGTCACAGTCTGGAGGTAAAGTTACTTGCATCTCCTGTGAAGAAGGAGCCTCGGTGAAAGGGCTATCCCGAGGTCGTTGATTGGCTGGAAGTTCAGTCTCTGAAGTGACGTCTTGGGAAGCCCGTGGTTGTTGGGCGTTGGCTGAAAGTGCAGAGTCGTGTTCGCTGGTTGAAGTTGAATGGACGTTACAAAACTTAACTCAGAACACGAAACTCTCAAACGGAAAAGAAAAGAAATAAAGTTTGACGAGACTAGGTTGTGTTCCTTCTCATAGTAGCAGCAGGCAGGCACGCTGGAACCGCGCTCAAAGAACAATGATGACTACCGCATGGCTAGATGCTACAAGCTAAAGCTAGGTAGCAAAGCTACAAGCTAAAAGCTAAGAGCAGGCATGACTGATAGCACGAGCAATGCTAGAACTAAAAGCCGACATGGCTAATAGCAGCAGCTAGACTAGAACTAAAAGCAGACTAAAAGCAAGGCATGACTAAAAGCGAAATTTACATCGTGTCCAAAGTATTTAAAACTTCCTGTTGGCCACCCCTCAAATGTTGCCTTGACCAATCAGATATGTTCTTGGGGTGGGTATCATAAATCATTTGTTTATCTTACCAAGCATGTGGTTCTTGCCTCACAGGGTCTAATTTTGGACATGATTCCTATAACATGATTATGATATATTTTACAAATAAATGATTGTCAGGACAATATCAAGCAAGAAAATGCGATTATTTCAATACTAGACATGACTAGGTATCCTATAGTTATCAAAAGACATACACAATAAGTGATTATACATGATAGTCAAATGTGTGGGTTACACGTAAATGAATATGGAGTTAAGCAATGGAATGATTCATTCATAAGTCTTTTTTGAGTTCATTCTGGTCCATATATAATGTATAAAAAGGGTTTCTTTGCCATTCTCTGGCAAAGGACTTTTCTGTGAAGACAAAGGTTTAAAGCCCCTTCCCCCTTAGGAATTTCAGTCTGGTTTCACTGGCTGGGGGGGGAAGTCAATGCAAGTATTTAACTTGATCTCCTGGGTTTACATGTGATGTCCAGCGTTGCATTCCAATCACGAACAATAAATTTGACAATCTCTTCTTTGAATTAAAATTGTCAATAATTGTTCTATTGGTGTTAATGTTGAAAGCTGTTGTGTGAACAAGTTGGTTGGTTGGTTATCTTGTTTGGTTCCTGTGGCACTAGAACTGATTTATGACTTCCTGAGGAATTCAGCTCATGTTTCAATGCACACAGCTCTGATAGACTCTTTGATTTGTCTGATTTGACTCATTTCTGCTACAACCACAAGACTAGTACAGTAAGTCAAACCTCAAATATACAGTACATTTGTGTTCAAAAGCTTGAAGTTGATACCATTTGTAATAATTATCTTCTGCTCACCTCTGTAGTAATTATTTGATTAAAATATGTAAAAAGAGTAATATTGTGAAATATTACAATTTAAAATAGCTGTTTTCTATGTGAATACATTATAAACTAATTTATTCCTGTGATGTGCAGCTGTATTTTCAGCATCATTTCTCCAGTCTTCAGTGTCACATGGATCCCTCAGAAATGCTGATTTGCTGCTCAAGAAACTTATTATCAGCGTTGAAACAGTTGTGCTGCTTCATTTTTTTTGTGGAAACTGATGCATTTTATTTTTCAGGATTCACAGATGAATACAAAGTTCAAAAACCTGCATTTATGCATTTAGCAGATGCTTTTATCCAAAGCGACTCACAGTGCATTCAGGCTATCAATTTTTACATATCATGTGTTCCCGGGGAATCAAACCCCCAACCTTGCGCTTGCTTGCTAACACAGTGCTCTACCAGTTAAGCTACAAGAACACTATTTGAAACAGATGATTTTGAACAATTTGATGCATGTAACACTAAAATTCAAATGTTTGGAGTCTATGTAACAACGAATCCAACAAAAAAAAAATTCAGCACGTCTGTATTTTAACATTGATCATAATCAGAAATGTTTCTTGATTAGTAAATCATCATATTAGAATGATTTCTGAAGATTTGTCACTGAAGACTGGAGTAATGATGCTGAAAATTCAGCTTTGATCAAAGGAATAAATTACATTTTAACATAATATTCACATAGAAAAGAGTTGTTTTGAATTGTAATAGTCACAGTGTTACTATTTTACTGTAATTTGATTCAATAAATGGAGCCGTGGTGAGCATAAGAGATTTTTTTATAAAGGCATAAAATATCTTACAGACCCCAAACTCTTGAATGGTTGTGTAAATTACAGTTATGATGTTCCTCCCAGTTAAATTTTATTAAAATGTATTAAATGTTACTCTGGCATATGCCGTCCATTCTATAGAGACCGTGTCTGTTCCCCAAAAACAGACAACAAATAATGTGTTTATTAAGGGATCTAGAAAAATTATTTCAGTTTAAACCTACTAGATTAAAAATATGATGAAATAGTAAAAAGTGCACATTGCCTGAAATGATATGAACAGCAGCTATGCTAATCTTTCTCCCTTTGCCTTCCTGTTTCTGCAAATGTCCATCCCAAGGTTATTAGAAACTGCACAGCACAGGACTTGCAGGACTTGTGAGGACTTCAGATGATACCAGTACTCAAAAGACCTTAGATGATGGCAACTATAGATGGACATACAAACTACCGCCACTGCAAAAAAAGGTAATGTTAATTTGAAAGAGCTGTGTGAACTGTGATCAGTTCTGCTTTCATTACTGGAGAGTAAAAGATAATTTTTTTTTTTTTGATGTTTTTATTAGTACATATACGTTATCTTGCACATTTTATCTCCCCAACAGATTCTAATTTGAAAGAAGTTTATAATGCATGTTCGCTACTCCCAATTCAGAAGACTGAATCAGCCTGTGTATCTGAATGTTTCTCATAAGCACTCCTCTCTGCCGCGTCTGAATTTGGGATTTTCCTTAGCTGTCAGTTATAAACATCAAAATTAAAAGAAATAAACGTTTGAAATATATCAGTCTGTGTGTAATGAATAAATATAATATACAAGTTTCACTTTTTGAATAGAATTAGTGAAATAAATCAACTTTTTGATGATATTCTAATTATATGACCAGTACCTGTATTTCATTGCTCTTTTGTTGATTTTGATTGCTTCCATTGTCCTCATTCGTAAGTTGCTTTGGATAAAAGTGTCTGCTAAATGTAAATGTAATGTTAGTGTATTTAACTATATTTATAAATATTTATCTGTATTTTTTATTTTGTAATAATTTAAATGTATTTGTTTTATATCTATACATGTAGTTGTATTCATGTATGTATATTTATTTGTCAAATTTTTATATTTTAATAAAGCAGTTTAGACTACATGAGTGTTTTCTTTATTCTGGATGAATTACATATTCTTTTGTGTCTAGAAAGGGTAAACATGGGCCATATCTAACCCAGAAGTCAGCCACAACTGGGACGGATCTGGGCCACATCTCAGAAATGGCGTGGTTGACATCTGGCCCAGATGTCGCCCATGCCATTTGTGAGATGCGGCATGGATCTGGTACAGTTGTGGCTGACATATGTCAGCCAGACTCAGGTTGAGTCATCGCTGTCATTCCGCACGGTATGTGGGCCAGAAGAATATGGGAGATGTGGGCCAGAACTGGGCCACATGTCATTTGCTATCTGGGGTGTGTGCGAAGCGCATGTCAGACAGAGAGCATCCTGATTGGCCTGTTTCTGCAAATCAACCAATCAATTGTCAGTGTGGGCGGGCTTTTATCTCTTCTCCCGAGTCTCGAACAAAATTAATTAGTTATGTCTGTCTAGAAACAGGAGCACCGTGGTAGAGGGAGAGTGCCACAAAACAAAAAAAAGTATAAGACACAATTTACGGCAGACTACACGAAAGTGTACCCCTGTCTTATAGGTGTCAAACATAATGACAGTCTTGCTCAAGCATTGCCCATGGCGTGTTGACAAGTTTCATTTCATCTGCATATTATTCAGGCTAGTTGCCAAGGCTACATGAAAACAACAAACTCCTTAGACCTGTTTAAAGTTGAAATGGAAAATAATAAATGCAGTTCACATAAATTGTATAAGCAGGTTATATAAATAGTAAAAGTAATCTACATATTTAAACATAATTAACTAATAGTTACATAGACCTATAGCTTATAAAAATAATTTTAGGCTAAGCGCAGGGAAGGCTACTCCAATATATCTCAGTTCTCCCATTCAGATAGGCAAAATCTCACTTAGAAGGGGACTACAGCTGAGATGTATTTCCTTCCTTTTGGTGTGGGGGGGGATTACTTTTTGCAGGTTGGGATGTCTGCATTATTTATGTCAGGATCCTGCCCTGACAGTCCTGTGCATGTTGTCTCTGTTCAATGTTTCTTTGTTTGTTTTGTGTCTTAGCACATGGTTCTGTCTTTGTTCGTGTCTGCCATGTGCTCCCCTTGTCCCACCTCCTTGTTACCCCCGGTCACGCCCCCTTGTTTAGCCCTTGTCTGCTTGATTGTTTTCACCTGATCCTCATGTGTACTGCTCTATAGATCGGGTTCTCTTTCCTTGTGTCTCTGCTAGTTCGTTTTTGTTGTTTACCTGTTTCTTGGGCCAGAATTTATCATTTTGATCTTGCTCAAGTTGTTTTTGATCTCTTGTCTAGTTAATCAATATCCTTGTTTCCTTTTTGTCTTTTTAGTTCTATCTAGTTCTTGTTTTTTGATTGTGCACATCCTAATCTAGTTTTTGTTTTTATACTTTTATTTAGGGTTTCATTTACTCCGTTTGAGAGTGCAGTTCCTTTTTGGATCTTGGCTTTTTGTTTTTAAACTCAGATTTATTTTGGATAGTTTTGTTTATTTTGCCTTTTGTTCACTCTTTATTTTCAATTGTATGCGTCACTTTGAGTCTAGTCTTGTTTTTGTGTATTGTCCTGTCTTGCCCCCACTCAGATTTCCTGGCCACTGAACCCCACTGCCTGGAAGCAGCTCACCTCTCATGTGAAGTCTCTGGTTTTGTGAGTCTCTACCTGGCAACTAGACTGGTGAGATTTGAGTTTCACTTGAAGCTACGGGTTTCCTGTGTCTACCTGGACCTTCCTCTGGAGCTGCCTACTCTGTGCTTGGGCCCGTGGTCATCTTGGACTCTCAGTGGTCATCCCTCCTGCCCATATTGTTGTCTGCCCTGCCCGTCTGTTTGAACCGTTTCACTGCAAATTCCCCAGCTTTTCCAGTCTACGTTTTGTTAATAAAATACCCTTGTCTGCTCATTCTGCATTTGGGTCCCTTTCCTTGCAGATCCTTGACAAATTAGTAACAGGGGATCTAAATATATCTCATTTTAAACGTGTTAATAACTTTTAGTTTTTTCTCTATTTCAATGAAGATCTAAAACGATCAAATTCAACAAAAAATCGGGGATGAGTTTAAAATTGTTTATGTAGGCTATATAAAATTTTGCCAGCAATATAAATTAACAATGTATTCAAGACCTTTGTTAACATTATTTGCATACTGCACAATAATATCCTTTAAAGAATTATTGATTTAACAGGGTAGATGGAATGCAACATTTTAAAATGTATTTCTTTAGTTTTGTTATTGATACAATAGTTAAAGGGGACTAACCAAGCAGTCTTCCAATGAATATTATCAATAATAGAGTTCCAAAAATGTTTTCCTCTAGGTTTTAATTTATTTTGTTTTTTGAAAACCGTATAAATATGTTTATTGCATTTTTCACCAATCAGTTCAAGACTGTTTCAAATTAATTCTGGTTTTGTCATAACTATAGAGTTGTAGTGAATATGACTTTTACCCAGATGAACAAGAGTAAGAGGAATAGCTTTAATGACCAAATTAAATTCCTTAACATGCACAGGGAAATTGTGGATTTGCATGTATTGTTCATAAGTTAAAAGATTCCCAAAATTATCAAATATATTCATAAGATGATTAATAGCCATGTTAAATCAGTTCCTTAAAAATAAAGATCTATTGACAATCATTATATTAATATTATTAAAAATTATGGCAGCGTGAGGAGAGAAATTGTGTGAGTAGCAAATTTTCCAGGCTAAAAGCACTTGCTGGTGGATTTTTTACAATTTAAGAGGGAGTTTAGAAATCTTAAAGGTGCCATATGCAAAAATTGAGGTAAAAATATCCATAACATGACCTACACGCATTAAAAGAATGAGAAGAAATAAGGGCGATGATGTCATAAAAAAAATGTCAAGTTATAGTGCTGCAGAGATATCAACCTTAATTAGCATTAGCATTACTAGCCCCGGCCCGACAGGTGTCATAATACCAGTTTCGGCCATGGGAGGCGGTATGCGGGCAACATAACCACCAGCCAACCTGCAATACACTAATAACTCGCACGGCTTGTGGGCATGTACTTGAACCTGATGTCAATCGTGTGGAAAGTACAGCCCACTAGTTCATTTCAGTTCAGGGAAGAGAGCGTCACCCGCTACAGGGAAACAACCACGCTCGGAAACACAAATCAAATAAGAAAAGGAGCCAAACCAGAGTAAACATTGGCACTGCTTTTAATCGCTGGAGACAACTGATGGACCTGAAAGAAATGAGGTTTGATTCCGAACTTGCAACATTTCTTTTGTATTGGTAAGTTAGATGCTGTTAGTATTTCGCTAGAAGTTTGTTTTATATGTTTGTGTATTTGTTTTCGGGAAGTTATAACATAGAAATGTGTCGAAGGCTGTTCGATAAACGTGCTAATGTTAGCGTTGGCTAACCGTAGCTGCGTTTGATAATTAGCTAGCTATAACTTAACGTTACTCATTTTATTATATAGCGCTGTGCATGTCTTTACTCATGTACATCTCATCAGTAAAGACGTTCCTGTAATTAGAAGTATATCTCCAGCACGTGTGTTCAGATCAGGGTTTCCAGGTTTTCACAACAAATCCTGCCCAGTTGCTTCTCAAAACTAGCCCAATCCCGCTTCCAGAAGGTTCCCCGATAAAACATTGCTTCCCGGGGTTAAAATATACGTTTTTTAGCAGGGTTGCCTCGGTATAATTCGCATTTTAGGGGCTAAATATCACGTTATTTGTATAGGGCTTGGGCGTCGTGACGTCATTACTTGGCGTGGCCGGCACGTTGATAGCGTCCTTTACTGCTACTCGGTCTACTGCGCAGTGTTTAGACATACTCCCTCTCATTCGTGTGTCTTAATTTGATTAATTAAAAATCTATTTCAACCATGGTAAAACGTTGCTGTATTGTGGGGTGTAATAGCGCAACACATAATCGCCATGGGGAAAATAAAATGAGAATGGATTAACTTTACACCGCTTTCCTGCTTGGAGGCGCGATCACGGAGACCATAACATCTGAATACTAATTTATATAGCTTAAGTCAACATTGAAAATAAGGGAAATTTCTCGGGTTACTTATCGAAAATACGGGAAATTTCAACATTCATCTTTTTGTTGCTATCCCTCTGCTGACAGCAAAAACAAAACTGCTGCATTAACTAACGTTAAGCGATTTGTGAAGCTAGGTCTAACGTGACTTTAGTTGCAGATTTGCGTGAAATTGTGCTCTCACAACAACCAAGCTATCTTAAAAAGCCCAACATCACGCTAAAGGTTGCTTTCAAGTGAGCAAAACGATGCTTTGAAAACATATGTTTCGCTGGAAGTGCAAGGGGTAGCAACAGCACAACAATACAGAGACTGACAGGTCCGATCGAAGGGCTTACGGGATATTTTACAGGAAAATACTAAAACGGGAAGACAGTGGGAAAAGAGCTCAAATACGTGAGAACCCTGGATAAAAACGGGAGGTTTGACAGCTTCTAACTACACTTTTGTTAAAAGTACATGTGTGAATGGTTGTTAGCACTAACGTTTACAAGAACAGCAAGGTGTAGCGCAGCTTACCTTTGTCCAGATTACTGTAACGTATACTGTTTGCCGGTTTTATGATCTGCAACTCCTGAACATATCAATTTGTGAACTGCACATGAGACTCCAATGACTTGTAGCTTCGGAACTGTTCTGAAGTGTAGGCGCTCATAAAACAAACAATGTAGCCGAGGATATTTGTAATGCAAAAGTGTGGCAGCAAGTAATCGTCGGTGCTCCACTCTTTGTTGGGAATTTCATATGGATCCAAACCGTTAATAGTGCCGATTTTGTGCACATACCGGTCCCTGACATCCCTATTTTGTATATCCCTTTAAATCCCACAACCTTTTCACGATTGTACCATCCTTTCTCTTTCTCCCAACTCTGCATCTTCTCGTTTGACTTGCTGAATGTTTACATTCGCGAAGCTACCAGCAGGACCGCCACGTCCCAGAATGCAACGCGGCGCCCAAGCCCTATTGGGGTTGCTGTGACCCGCGGACATGAAAAACAACCACCACAGACTTGGCAACACTGGTTGGCATTTACTACACAGAGCCGTAATTCACTGACAATCTACACAAAATCGATGTTAAAATCGCAGGCGATTCTTTGTCTATTTTGAAAGCGATTTTGTGTTAGTTGTCGGTAGACTACGGCTCTGTGTAGTAACTGCCACTCCACCTGAACCAGTGTTGCCAAGTCTGCGGTTGTTTTTCATGTCCGCGGTTTGAAGCAATCCCAATACCAATAACGTGATATTTAGCCCCTAAAATGCTAATTTTACCAGGGAAACCCTTCCCCAATTTTTTTTTTTAACCCCGGGAAGCAATTTTTATCGGGGAACCTCCCGGAAACGCGATTGGGCTAGTTTTGGACTAGTTTTAAGAAGCAACTGGGCAGGATTTGTTGTGAAAACCTGGCAACCCTGATCTGAACGCACAGGCTGGAGATATACTTCTAATTACAGGAGCGTCTTTACTGATGAGAAGTGCATGAAAATCGCATTCGATTTTTTGCACAGCCCTATTATTATATCATAACTAACCTGCTCTGTCTAGTCTGTTGGTTTCCGTGTCCTCTTCACTTCGTGGTTTTTCTGTGCGTGAAAAAATTGATGTGTGGCGTGAAAGCGTGTGAAAAGAGTCAATTGCGTCTGTCTCACGGTGAATGCTGGAGAGTTGGCACATTAGTTCCCATGCAGAATAAAGGACAGGTTGATTATTGCTGTTTAGCGTTTGAATTAATCTATGATGTGTCCCTGTTTGCGTACAGGGACATAAAAAATAAATTAAAAGTGATACGTGGACCAAGGTGTCTGAGATTGTTCATTTTAAGTAAAGGATCCTAATATTTCATCCACAACAATATTTAATGAGGTTAACTTATAACTCCTTGTGGTTAGTCTGCGCGAGATCAACAAGTTTGTTTGCTTTGCAGCCGCTTTAAATACAAAATAAGCATTCGATCTACGTTAGAGCGTCTGAGCGCTCACAAATCTTTCTGCATCGTCGTGAGCAGAGCGGCAAGAGCGATTTTTGACGCTCTAGACGCCGGCGGTGTGAACGCACAGTTAGGCTTCGGCTATGGCTGTAGTGTTGTTGTGAAAGTAGGGGCGGATCATAGAGACCATGCCATTTCTCGTTTGTTACTCTAGAGTAGACCAATTCACTTTATTGAGGCATACTGCCCCCATCTGGTATGGAATGTGGAGTATGACTTGATTTTTTTTTGCCAAACATTACAGATGGCACCTTTAAAGTCACAAGTTAACAGTAATTCTAAGCCACCTCTTTGGTTAAAGAGACTGTTTGGGATGTAGTTCCAAAGGAAGTAACGATTAATAAAAAAATTATTTTAATCCAATTGATTTTAAAACTTCTATTAACATGAACTCTTTTCTTTAGTCTGTGGGATTTGTTTTTCCAAATAAAAGAATAAAACAGATTATTGATATCTTAAGAATAACAGTCTTTAACATATAAAGGTAGGGAGGGATAGACAAATTAAGATAAGCCTTCTGCTTTACATAATAGGACATGACCATAAACAGAGAGATCCCGTTGTAACGAACAGTTTAATAGTGCTTTGATCTTTTTTTAATCTAGAGGAGAAATTTAAGCTTTGTCTCTCTGTAACATCTTTTGTTACAAGAATTCCTAGGTATTTGACAGAGGATTTCGCTGGAATATCACTAATAACTTTATCATTTAAATTGTGTAAAGGAAGGATTTCACCTTTGGATAAATTTAGAATTAGGCCAGAAGCCTTAAAGAAGATATTGATGAAAGAGATAGCAGTAGGAATAAGAGATGAGCTCTTTAAAAATAATGTTGTGTCATCCGCCAATTGTGAAATTTTTATTTCTTTACCAAAAATGTGGAGACCTTGAATTTTTTCATTATTAACAATACCAATGGATAATAATTAGACAACCAACAAAAATAAAAAGGGGGAAATTGGACAACCATGGTGTTCTCCTCAGTTAATGTTAAATCTTTTAGAGGTGGAAGTGTTAAGTATTACAGAACTATTAATATCATTGTAAAACATTTTAACTGTATAGACGGAGCATACTATTTTCTTTAGCGGAAGCAATACAATCGGGTTTAAATCAATAAAATCCATTTTATGCTAGCAAAACACAGGTTAACTAAGTTATATTTGCCTTTGGCTAATCAGCAGTAAATTTGAGCCTTATTCGAGGCACTGGTATTTTAATCTTTTGTTCATCACCAGCTCTACAATGGATAAATCCCCTGAAGGACTCACACGGGGCGGAAAGGCCTCAGTCGTCACGCACCCTGTATGAAACGAGAAACCAGTGGATAACGGTCCACTGAGGTACCGTCTATATATTTGTGGTAAGCTGAATAGCTGCCACGTAAACCTTAGAGTGACTGGCGTCACTCTATTCGAAAAACGATCCTGAAGGAACTCCAGCACTGAAACCACTGGGCAGTAAACTGGATCCACATTACGATTTTCACACCAGGTCGTAAACACTCTTCACTTGAAAGCATATAAGCGTCTCATAGAAGCTGCTCTAGAATTCAGAATAGTCTCGGTAGTTTCAACAGAAAGACCGGGACATACCAACTCACTCTGCTCAGAGGCCACGCCCACAGTTTCCACAGATCTGGGCTCGGGTGCCAAATCAGTCCCTGTGCTTTTGATAATAAATCCTGTCTGAGGGGAAACTTCATGGAGAGCCCGCTAACAGACTGATCAGGTCTGCAAACCACGGCTGCCTGTGCCATCGCGGAGCCACCAGTAGTAGCTGTTCCACTCTGTCCAGCCTTATTAGGATAATAACGCTGGGATCAATGAATCGGGGAAAAACATACAGACTGGTCCTGGGCCAACTGTGAGCTAACGCAGCAAAGCCCAGGGGCGATGGGGAGAAGCATAGTGGGCAATGCGTAGGCCATAAGAGATTCATCGTTTGGGGTGTAATCTCCATTCCCCTTGTTCCAGAGCCTGTCTGGATAGCATATCCGCTCCAAAGTTCAAACGTCCGGGGACATGAACAGCTTGGATCGACAGAAATTAGTTCTGAGACCAAAGAAGAACATGTCTCGCCAGCCTGCACAGGGGGCGAGAGCATAATCCTTCCTTATGATTCAGGTATGACACAACAGCTGTGTTGTCTGATCTAAGCAGCACAAGACGGCCGATCAGCAGATTCGCAAATTACCGGAGAGCCAGAACAACTGCCAGTAATTCCAACCTGTTTATATACCAACTGCGTTTTGCCGCTGTCCACATTCCGTGGGCTGGTCGCCCTTTACAAACAGCTCCCCAACCGGTCAAAGACGCATCCGTCGTGACGGTCTCTGGGAAAGCACAAATCCCCAGCCGAACCCCGGTAGGAGAAATTCGGTTGGCATCCATAGTTTTAACGACATCACACAACTCCGTGTCACCGAAATCGTCCGATGCGGAAGACAACGGGGTGAAATATTTTTCCACTGAAAAGGGCGCATGTGAAGTAACCCCAGACAAATTACGGGGAATGCCGCTGCCATTAGACCTAAAAGTCTGAGGCATAATCTGGCTGTAACTGTGCAACCCACTTTGAAGTGCCACACGCATGACGCAAGCGACTGAGCGCGCGGGAGAGAAAGCTTGGCTGTCATCGCGCGAGAGTCCAATTCTATTCGCAGAAAGGTTATCCATTGAGGAGATTAAAACACTTCTCTGAAAATTCGTGTGTAAGCCCAGGCTCTTAAGTGATTCAGCACAAGAACCCGATGAGAATGTGCTTGAGTCTGCGATTGCGCTAAAACCTGCCAATCGTCTAAGTGGTTCAAACATGGACGCCCTGGAGCCGCAACGGGGCCAGAGCTGCATCCATGCATTTTGAGAAGTACGGGGTCACAATCCGCCGTCTCTTTTTTTTTTTTTTTTTTTTTTTTTTTACAAAATAACGGCTGTAAAAACCCTGCCTCCATCTGAGAGGGGTGTACGTCTTCTATAGCCCCTTTGCTCAGCAGAGTTGACATCTCCTGTCGCAACTCCGCTATTTCCATCGGTTTACCACCATGGAAAGAATTCAGCGGAAAGAGGAAAAAACTGAATAGTGTATCCGTGACAAATTGTGCGTAACACCCATTGAGAAATGCCAGGCAAGCGTTCCACACGGCCCGAAACCATACTAGCGGTCTCAAAATTTCCACTTTCTGCAACGCTGTAATACACATTAAATGTCCGTGCATGGAAAAACCTGCGGCATTCGTGCACAGGGGAAGTGTATGCATAAGATCCATTGCGTCCCGTTGTGTATAATCCTGAAACGTGTCCACGGCAGGAATTAGGCCAATGAACTGAACATCGGGCTCTGCCGCTAACGAAAAGCGGTAGCTGTGCGAGCCATCATAAACGGGTCATCTGTGTAGGACCCTTGAATCGCCCCTCAAATTCTGAAAGCTGGATTGCGCAGAGTGTCTGAGGGATTTTTTTTTTTTTTTTTTTACTTTGGCGTTACAGCCCGATCCAATGCTGCTCGAAGCACTGTTTGCTGCGAGACAGTCAATGTTAGAGCGTAGGGACGGCAGTGAGAGTGTTGGATGTGCATTAGCGGTCCAACAGCACTCTATAGTGGAGGGCACAGTCCCTGGCAATCATGAAGGAAAACGCATGCGTAAAACTCGCTGCGTTTGGTTGTGTATAATTCTGAAGTGTATCCACGGCAGGATTTAATTCACCAAGATAAAAATCGGGCCACGCCGCTATTGCGAGAACGTGGCAGCTGTGTGAGCCATCATAAACTGGCCATCTTTCCCAGTCTTTTTTGCCGTCCCTCAACTCTGAAGGCTGGATTGTGCAGAATGTCTGAGGGGGGGCGCTCAAATGATAGCTCAATCCAATGATGCTCGAGGTGGCTTTGCTGCAAGACAGTCAATGTTAGAGTGTGGGGACTGCAGTGAGAGGGTTGGATGTGCATTAGCAGTCCAACAGCACTCTCTAGTGGAGGGCCCAGACCCTGGCAAACATTGAAGGAAAGCGCATGCGTCAAACTCGCTGCGTTTCGTTGTGTATAATCCTGAAGCGTGTCCACGGCAGGATTTAATCCAACAAGATAAACATCGGGCCACGCCGCTAGCGAGAACGCGGCAGCTGTATGAGCCATCATAAACTGGCCATATTCGCCAGTCTCTTATGCCGTTCCTCAAACTCTGAAGACTGAATTGTGCAGTGTCTGAGGGGGCGCTCAAATAACAGCTCAGTTCAGTGACGCTCGAAGTGCCTGTGCTGCGAGACAGTCAATGTTAGAGCGTGGGGTTAAGAAAGAGAGGCTTCTCGTAAGAACCGCCATAAAGAGAAAAAAATTTGCCGAAATAGACACGACTCGATACGTCTTCGACGAGACTTAGGTCGCGGCGGAGTTCGGCGCGATCCGTTCGGCTAGAGAGGTAGTCAAACGGCATCGCTATATAATAGCAGTCCGCCATGTCACTTAATCGTGGCAAAACCCGCGCCGTTCGTGATATGCACTGATTAAGGCTGCTTCCAGGACCTCGAAACCTCTTGGTGGAGGTCCGTGAGAAGGGTAGTTTATCCACCGCGCGGATAGCCACATAATAGCACACTGAGGAAGGGGAGGCGCGTTTCTCCTGTCCGCTCGGAGGGAGAGAACCGCATATGAGAACTGCGTATGCCGCCAGAGCCCACTCTGAGTTCGAAGCCGTGGTAGACAAACATAGTATAAAAGCAAAACTGCTCTGATTAACGCACTCGAGTGGAGAAGAGCGAGCAAGTGGAAAAACACCAGTGCATCACTGTATTCATAGTCAAGCCGCACATATCGCCCCTAACCAACACCTCGTGCGGGGCCTCGGCGACCGCAGAAGCGAACGGTGGGGGTTAGACGCGAGGCGACTTAAGAAATAGACTCCAGAGCGCGGATACTTTTCTTTTATTTTACCATAGCCGTAGGCTATCACAGAGAGAACATGTAGAGAGGCTGCAAACGAATCTCTCATGAGTGCCTCCCTGTGATAAACCCATTATACGGCTCTTACCTTACCTTCGCGTCCGCGAAAGAGGAGTTAAACACTGCTCGAAGAAAATCGCTGGAGAACGGGAGGTGATAGGGCACAGATGATTCGCTATTCCTGAAGGAATGAAATCTGAGCGAAATGGCGCGCGGCACCCGGGTATACGATGCGTACGCATGCGTAGGGTGGTGCCAAGCGCTATTTGGCCAATAGGATTGGCGGGATAGTATAGGGCTTCAGACATTCGTCACACCGAAGGTGTTCCCATACGTGGTGACGTCACCGCAGCATCGAAGTGACCTATGAAAGGGAACTTGGCTGTCCTGTCTGGAGTTTATTTGGAAAAGGTAAGTTAAAATCTGTTTTCATCCATCTAAATGAAAACAAAACGATGTGTATAAAGTCTTTAGCATCACTGTCCATCATTTTCAGCAATATTCCAGGCCGTTAAAGTCATGCTGGTATATTCATGTTAGCTAATGTGATGATAGGTGGCTCGCAGTTAATCAAGGTGTTTCTCTACCATTTTGGCCATTTGCGCCACGTTTTGCCTGCCATATGCTTGTAGGTTTCAAACACATTTCTTTATGTTGTTTGGCTTAAAATCCTATGGTTAAAACCCCGCATTTCGCTCGATTTTCTTCACTTAGCAGCAAAATAGATGTAAAATACTCCCGTCATTTTTGGCCATAAATATGTAAAAAATAAAGTTAAATTTCGTCTATTTTATGTGTCCACTTACAATCGAAATAAAACATTGTGCTTTTTGTGTAAAATAAACGGTGTGCTTTCTGGCTCTCCGTCACCGTTAACTTTTTTTTTGTTTTTTTTTTGGAGCACGTCTCAAACTTAAAGGGGGGGTGAAATGCTATTTCATGCATACTGAGTTTTTTACACTGTTAAAGAGTTGGATTCCCATGCTAAACATGGACAGTTTCAAAAATTAAGTTGTATGTTTGAAAGAGTATTTCTGTTCCAAAAATACTCCTTCCGGTTTGTCACAAGTTTCGGAAAGTTTTTTTCGAGTATGGCTCTGTGTGACTTTAGATGGAGCGGAATTTCCTTATATGGGTCCTAGGGCACATCTGCCCGAAGAGCGCGCGCTCCCGTATAGCAGAGCACTGAGAGCAAGGGGCAAGGAACTCGACCGGAAGTTGAAGTCGGGTGGGGGCTGCCATCTTTTAGCAGAACTTCACTTGCGTTAGCATTCCCATTGATTCCCATTCATTTTTGCGTCACTTTGACAGCGAATAACTTTACATCTGAGGCGTTTAAAGACTCTGTTTGTCCATTATTTATTTCTAAAGATACACAAAAATGTATAAAGGGCTCCATTACCTTCTATGTTACATTATGGCCCCGTAAAAACAGTTTTTGTAAAAAATAGGCTAACGATTGCGTCATAACCACTCGGCTCTCTGTCGCATTACCGTACAGACAGGTGGAAAAGCTCGCAGGCAATTAACTTAATATGGCGTACTGGCGTTACATTTTAAAATACTATACAAAATAATTAATCAGAATACTTACTCCTGCTCACTCACGCCAAAGAACTCCCCGCTCAAGCTCGCCGTTTCTGCAAGATTAACGATGGCAGTTTGCACGCACAGCCACTTAGAAGATTTACATCTGGCAGACAGGTTGCTGACGTCGTCAAGCTTCGTTTGAGTCTGCGCGTCAGACACGGAAGTGCTAAAAAACGCTAAAACTGGGCTTCATTTGTCTCATTTGAGTTCCAATGGGGTCACTGTGTCCATTTCTTTTACTGTCTATTACTGAGAGCAGAGGCATTCAGTGATCAGAGCGAGAGCGTCGCGAAATGTCACAAAAGAAGTGGTTTTTTGGTTGCCAGGTCAAGACAACCCTGCACAGATTACCAAAAAAAAACAGCATTAAGGGACCAGTGGATGGAGTTTATTTTTACAGTGTTTGTGTTTGTTCCCTGCATTTCGAAGATGCTTGTTTTACAAACATGGCCCAGTTTGACGATGGATTTGCGTATCGTTTATTTCTTAAGGATGATGCAATCCCAACGAAAAAGGGCCACGATCGTGTGTTGGAACCGCAGGCGGTGAGTAAAACTGCTTCAAATATCTCTGCCTTTTTGTTAATGCATCCGCCTCCCATGCCGAGACCCGGGTTCGAGACCGGGGTTGAGCCCCGCTCGGAGCGAGTCGTTGCTGCTGCTGCTCTCGTTCAGTTTCACCCTTGGGATCTGATTCTGGATCATAAATATACGCTGAATCTGACTGTTAGCCATGGTTTGTTTTGGTTGGTTTTTTCCTCACGGTGTCACAGCTTCCAAACGCTCGTGATTCTTTAACTCCGCCCACACGTCACGCCTCCAGTCGGTCGTGTTTTTCCGGTAAAAATCGGTACAGACTATCTTTCTCTTATGAATATAATAAAACTAAAGACTTTTTGGAGTTATGAAGGATGCAGTACTACTCTATAGGTACTCAATATTAACAGGATATTGAGTGAAAACGAGCATTTCACCCCCCTTTAAACAAAACTCAGCGAATTCATCCAGGCATGAGCAATATATCTTTATAATCATTTAAGTGTGATTCATAAAAGACACATTCTTTTTTTTATGTAATCTTTTTAAAAAGAGAGACATGTTCTCATTTCAGCTCATTGTCTTTTAAAACACCCACGGAGAGCACGCCCTAGCTAGACAAACACTGTGATCTGTGGCGATGCATTAAAATCCGTCAAAGCCTCCACATCAATTCGATAAACACAACACGTTTAAATCAGATTACAGTAACGTTACGTCGTTTTGCGAGGCTGTGAGCAATTATCCAGGGAAATGTACCTCCGATGTGCTTTTAAATTTAAAATAGAAAATTAATTTCGAGGATCAGCTGAATAGTAATTTCTAATCGCGATATGGAATCGTGTATGCAAACAGCAAAACGACTGTTTTATGAATCGCGTCTGTGTGTGATGAATGAACAGCTTTTACCAAACTATAATGCTATACTGAGATTAGTCAAAATCGACTGAAATATGTAGAAATAAAATGTATTTAAGCAACGTATTAAACTGAAAATTAATATTTATATGCCCTAATATATCATAAAAACTGCACAATTTGGCTATAGATCTTTATCACGTTGCAATTAAGAGACCTGTACAAGTTTTGAATACATGTACACTACAGATACATACATATTTGAATGGTTTTAAATATTTTAAGTGTTGTAAATTTATCGGCTCTCTTTCAGAAAATCACTTGTCCTGCCATCCAACCACATGAGAACTGGTGAAGGGGGTCATCGGCCATCATCAAGTTTCAAGTGATTCCAATGGTTATGTGGCGAGTGGGGCGGGGCCGAGAGGCGTGGGAACGAGGAGTGAGGCCAGGTGTAGTGATTGGAGATGAGCTACACCTGCGCCCCACCGCCGGTCTTGAGTCCCACGTAGGAGATGGAAGGATATAAAACTGGAGCGACGACCGTGAAGGACGAGAGAGGACCAGGCCTGGACAATATTTTATGTGTTTGCTTTTTATTTATGCGCACCAGTCGGCCGTGAGGGGCTGGTGCACCGATTTGTTTATTTTTGATTATTAAAATGTTTTTGATTGTGCGGCGGTTCCCGCATTCCTTCTTCCCGATGAATATGGAGATTTGTATATTGTTACAGTGGTGCCGAAGCCCGGGAGAAGGAGGGACGCGCTGCTGAAGATCCCTCGCCGCTGCGGTGAATCCGCGGTGCCCTCGAGCAGGCGAGGTATGTGCCACCATGGACGCTCGAGGCGGTGGGCTGGAGCGAGTTGCCGGGGACGGGCGAGCTCGCTGCCGACCGCCCACGATATGGAGGGGCGGCTGCCGTCCGTGAGGGAGCGGAGGAGTCGGCGCCGTTCGCCAGGGGGTCGGAGCCTGCCGCCTCCGTGACGGAATCCGGAGGGGCAGGGAACGGGGGGACTCCTGCCGCTGCCCAAAATCGGAGGAGCCGTCGCCGTCCACCGGGCGGCGGAGGAGTGTCGTGCCGTCCGCCGAGGGCCGTCCAGTGCCACCGCCGGGCACCGCGGAGATCACCCAGCCGGTGGAGGGCCGAGCAGCAGTGCGTCTGGGAACCGGATTTTTTTTTTTTTTTTTTCTCTCTCCCCTCTCTCGTCCCTGTCGCTCCTCCTTCCATCTCCTTTTCTCTCGCCTCGTCTGTCCTACCCCCGGGTTCCCGCAGGTCCCCGTGAGCGGTCTGGGATGATAGTTGCTCATGGTCCTACAAGTGGACTCCCTGACTTTAGAGAGATTCTTCAGATTTGTGTTGTTAAGGAGAGACTGTGTTTCATGGTGAGAAGGCTTTCTGGGTGGTACAGGGAACATTTCAGAGCGTTTGAGCTGAGTGTACATCCTACCAGAGAAACTGTTCTGATTGAACTTGGTGAGCTGGCTGATGACTACCCTTTGGCAGACTACTTTGTTGGACCTCTAAGACTGGTGACACTAAAAAGATACATAAATATAAGGTTTGTTTTCTATAATATTGAATGGATCTCAATGGACTCTCTTATTTCAGGGAAGTGTGACTTCATAATGCCACATTTATTTCCCAGCTCTTTATTTTGATTCAATATATTCAAATGAATGGATCATAGTTGGTACAGATTCAGAGCAAAGCAACAGCAGAGGAATGGCATAGTCACATAGCATCACCTTTCTTCAAATCATTATTTTCCTAGTCTTATTTCCTACCTTCGTTCACCAACTGGTAGTGGTAGTGCTGCCCTGGTCTTATTGCTTTGGTAATCACGACCCATTCATTTGAATTCAAGTTGAAAGTGAAACAGATAGTGAATAAGTTTTGTATTAGGAATCACCATTCTCATTTATTTTTCAGGATTTTTTCATAGCCATATTTAATCGGCATGGCATTCCCTACTTTTGTACTCATTGGTGTTTTAAAATCAGATTACCCTTGTTTAAACTTAATTTTCTCTATCCTCATTCAGGCGGTCGTGAAATGGCTGCTCCAGTGAAACTCAGGATCATTCTTGGAGAAAACAATTCCCAGAGATTGATCCTTCCAGATGGAATACCAGAGACTCTCATCGAACTCATACAGGAAATTAAGAGACAATGTGGAATAGATGGGGACTTCAGGCTTCAATTCATGGACGTTGAGTTTGGGAATGAATTCACCAACTTGGTCTCAATGTCAGACATCCAGGACAAAAGTTCCATCAAGGTCATTTTTAACTCTGTTGCACCTGCCCAGCCTGGTGGCACCCCGCCCCCTCCCTGTTCAGCTGCTGCCTCCTCCCACACTCTGAATTATTTCTCATCCCTTTCATCTGCTGGTAGCTCAGTTGATACAGACATATTGTCTTCTCCTGAGTCCACCTCCTCAAGATCCACTGCTTGGCCCATTGTTTTCCCCATTCCACGGTTTGCTTATGATACTCAGCTACAGCTGGACAGGGCCAATGCTGCTTTTAAAGAAACTGGAGCTTTGTTGAATCCTAATACTAAACTTAAATCTGCTGTTCTTGATGGCTTAGCTGAAACGATCATCAAGTACAAAGTGTACCTCTCTGACGGGGAGTTTGATGAGGTAGCAGAAGCTCTGGTAACTACACATCCATTTTTAAAAGAGCCAGGTTCAGTGACTGGGTATGGCGGATGGAAGACAAGCCTGAAGTATAAACTTGCTAATTATCGAACAAAGCTCCGACTGCTTGGATGCCCAGAAGTTACTGTGAATGCCTTAACACACAAACCTGAGAGCAAATGCAGTCCAGCATATGGTGTAAAGAAACCAAAAAAAGCCGAAGTGAATTACTGCCCCACCTATCTGGCCGATGAAACAGCAGAGACACTAGAAGAAATAAGAGTGGCACTCCTCTCAGATGTAAATAAGAGACACAATGAGCACAATTTAGCGGAAATGATAGACAAGACCTTTGCACTAAGAAGGCAAGAGGTAGTTGCGGAGGCACCCATGATAGCTGATTTCAAAATGAGGTGGCCAGCTCTCTTCAATGTGCGTGAGGTAAGTGAATGACTGGACTGAATGTGTCACAATACATGTTGACATAATCTGAGGTGACTCAAAGTGATGAGGATTTACTGAAGACACGCAATAACAGCCTTTGCTGGCCTTCTGACAAGGGAAACTTGTATTTAGATAATGTATTATGCATTAACGTTTCTTGAACAGATAGAACTGCTATTTCAAGCGTGTACCAAAAAGGTAACTGAGTTTTGTCTACATTTTTTGTTATGTTTTTTGTAGGTGAGTGCAAAGTTTAAGAGAATCACAACGATTCACTTGCAGTCAAAGTTCTTCTCCGAGCTTGATGTTCAATCTGCAAACCTGATGAAGGCATATGCCAAGAAAGGTGGAGCTCAAGGGAGAAAAATCAAGACCATAATGGCACCCATAATCCAGGTATGATAACATGTAAATGCAGTGTTGGGAAGGTTACTTTGGAAATGTAATAGGTTATAGATTACAAGTTACCCTATTTAAAATGTAATAGTAGTGTAACTTTTTTAATTACTTTAAAAAAGTAATGTAACTAATTACTTTTGAGTACTTTTTGATTACTTTTATACATTTCTAATGAATGTTTATTTGCAACTATTAATCATCTTCCACCATTTACACCAGGCACGTTTAACCTTAAAGTAGAGCTCAATACTGTCAGACTTTCACCATCCATTTTTATTTGACTTTTACCATGTTTTGTAAGTGCTTTTTTTTTGGCAAATTAATTACCTCTTGTATTTATTTTTACTACAAAGTCCATGGTTAAACCACACTTAGTACCATACCATAGGCTACATAAATTTTCCTAAGGGTTGTGTTTTTGTATGCACTAGCTCCCCCTAAACCTATGATAAAATATGATGATTTGTCTGCTAAATTACTGCTGTAACATTACAATAGATAATAATGACGTCGTTTATACAGTATTTTGAGTGAGTGTGAGCAATGTGCTGCTGTTGCTTGACTAAAAGACAAAACTACATTAGCATATTTACAGATGAGACTGACCTATACCTGAAACCCTGAACAGAAGTGTCGCTTCTGCTCCAGCTGTGCGCTTACACAGTTCACTCCGGTCTCTCTCTCTCTCGAATTGAGTCTGATCCAAACCGTTCGGCGGAGGCGCAGAGAGCGCGCGAGCCCAACCATTGCCAGTCACGACTGCCAGTCATGAATCATTGCCGATGATTTATTAGAGATTCGGAAATAATCGCTTTAGTATATTCGGCCTGCAATTATACAATAACAATATTTAAGTAGAGGGCCAAATCGTCTGCCGGGCCACCGGGAATAGTCCCGGTTCTCCCGATGTCCAGTCAGCGCCTGATTTTCACAGACACGCAGGACGTGAAGGATTCATATTCAGTCTTTTTGTGGCTTAATAATCACAGACACCAGTCCATATCGCGTTTTTATTCAAGTGTACGACCTACTTTTGATTTATTCATCCAAAATGTGGCATATTTCGTCCGCGTTATAGGCTGAATTCCATTTTTATGACTGAATTCTACGAATGTGTTCTCCGCGTCGCGGAGATCATGGGCCATATGTCTTAGTGCAATTTGGGAAAGAAATAAGCTGTATGTGGATGTGTGTAAATATTCAAATGTAATCCTCTTTGTAATTGTTACAGTTTTCATAAGTAACTGTAATTTAATTACTCATTTTTTCTTAGTAACTGTAACTGATTACTGTTACATTTATTTTGTAATTAAATTACGTAACGCCGTTACATGTAACTAGTTACTCCCCAACACTGTGTAAATGTGACAAAAATCACTTAAAACTTGGTCATTGTAGAAATGACTTTGAGCACCACATTGGTTCCCCCATTAGGGGTCATTGTTTAAGAGTGAGGGGAATCATTTAATCCTGAAAAATCTTTTCTGAAATCATAAATCTCTGGAATCTGTTGGAAAGCAGTTTTGAAGCACAGAAAAAGCATTGGCACTGTATACACGCCTGACATAAAGCATTTAAAAGCTGTCCCTTTTATTGTCCTGTCTTAAATGGAGATGGTAGGTATTTTTACCACATTGGGCACTTTGATTATCATAAAACTTAAAGGGATACTCCACTTTTTTTTTGGATATAGGCTCATTTTACAACTCCACTAGAGTTAAACAGTTTTAGTTTTTTAGAATCCATTCAGCTGAACTCCGGGTCTGTAAGTACCACTTTTAGCATAGCTTAGCATAGATCATTGATTCTTATGAGCTCATTAGCACTTCTTTCAAAATGTCCAAAGAGTTTTGATTTTTTTTTTTTTTTTCTATTTAATACTTGACTCTTCAGTAGTTACATCTTGTACTAAGACCAACGGAAAATGAAAAGTTGCTATTTTTAGTCAGATATGGCTAGGAACTATACTCTCATTATTGCATAATAACCAAGGATCTGTGCTGCTGTACATGCGTGCAGCAGGGGCAATGAGATTATGCAGTGAAAAAACGCAAACTTAGTGCTAGTGACTTTGTAAGTCTACCCATCTAGCTGGGGACTATTTCGGGCGCTGCATAATATCATTGCCCCTGCTGCACTCATGGTTTTGCCGCACAGTTCCTTGATTATTACGCAGGAATAAGAATATAGTTCCTAGCCATATCTGACTAAAAATAGCAACTTTTCATTTTCCGTTGGTCTTCGTACACGATGTAACTATAGAAGAGTTGAGTTTTAAATAGGAAAAATATCGAAACCCTTTGGTCATTTTGAAAGAAGTGCTAATGAGCTCATAACAATCAATGATCTATGCTAAAAGTGGTACTTACAGACCCGGAGTTAGGCTGAATGGATTCGAAAAAGCTAAAACTGTTTAACTCTGGGGGAGTGTTTTTCCAAAAAAAGCGGAGTATCTCTTTAACGGATGTAAAGTGGAATGGTATGGTATGTTTTTCACACATTTCAGGGAAAATTATGTCTTTGGTGACATCTTCAGGTAGGTTAGCTAGGTTAAAAGATACATTAATTTGAAGCTTGACATGATTAAAGGAAAACACAAAATAGTAAATGATAGTAAAATAACAAAGATTTGTCTTAACTTTTAAATGGACCATTAACATGCATCCAAGCTGTATACAATACTAACAAACACTTATGTTGTGACTTCCTGTGAATTTAAAGTTCTTAAGTGTGTAAACTTACCAGCAGTGGTTTGTTGAAATGGTGTTTTTTTTTTCTCTGATCTTTATATTAAGACTGACTCTATTGAAGTCAGAAGAGAATGCATCCTCAAAGGTCTCTGCGTGTACCTTAATGAAGATCCAGAGAAGCTGGTGAAGCATTACCTGGTAAGTTATGTGTTAAGTTAAGTCACTTGCTGTTGTGGAGGGTCACTTAAAAACTTGGGAAGTTCTCACCTTTCTCAGACGGAGACAGGTAATAATTGGATAATGACAGATGTCGCAAAAAACATTTATGGTTAAGTGAGTTTGTGAAATGAAAATGATTAGGCGACTTAAAAACTCACTACCACATAAAAATTATTTGGCCTGTTTTTTTTTTTATCATAATTTTTCTATACATTAACAAAAACAGTGTATCAAATGTCTGTTTGAGGAAAAGAAACTCATTACAGATTCTTTTTGGAAATAACCGGGGTGGTTTGGGAGCCTCTCTCCTTGTCTTTCTCTCAGACAATAACACACACAGACACTCGCCATACTTTAACTCCTCATTTTTCCTTTAATAAGACAATATACCTTATTCGAATGGAATAACTAACACTGAACTCATGATTACAACAGACAGGCCCTTGGTATGGCTTAATTGTTGAAGTATTTCACAGACTCAGCAAACAATTTTAATGTCAATTGGTTATTTGATTACTTTTGCATTTATTATGATTATGGATTAAGTTATTAATGGTTGGATTAAGGGATAGCTGTTTTACAGTAATACTGTAAAGATTGTGTGCTATAAATTAGGGCCGTTTAACGCGTTAATTGAGATTAATTAATTACACAAAAAATAACGCGTTAACTAAGATTAATTAATTAAAGAAAAAAAATCCCGCATTTTTAATAACTTATTTTTGCACCGCGGAACGTTTCTCACTGGATGAGTTTCGGCGGACCGATTATACTGGAGCACCAACTAGCGTTTGCATATCACCGCAGCACATCGAGTCTCAAGTATCACCTCAACGCAAAACATATAGCAGCTAGCGTGGACTTTACACTTTATGTTGAACTATGTATTATTTTGTTGGTGCAACAGTTTATGTTGAACTCTTTATTGTTTTGGCCAAGGTTATTGAGAGTTGGACTTAGTATGTTATGGCCTCTGAAGCAACAGAGAGATGTTTTCTAATAGTCAGTGTTTCCAATGTTCTGAATGTAATTGACAGTATTGTGTTTTACTTAAAAGAACACTTTACAGAAGGTTCCAGCACCTATAAGCTTCCTGAATTTCTGAAATGTACTATTTCTAAATTGTTTCTAAATATGCTATTGCTACACTTCATGGCAAAAATTGCACTGGTCTGCTAGACTTGGTTGAACAAAAATAAACAATATTTTGTTGCTTAAGCTTATGTAGTCAGTCATTATTCAATGGTATACTATAAATCCATGTGAAAAAAAATTACTTCTCACTGTTCTCAGGTCAAATATTTATATGTGATTAAAATGCGATTAATTGCGATTAATTAATTACAAAGCCTCTAATTAATTAGATTATTTTTTTTTTATTGAGTCCCGGCCCTACTATAAATGTGTGTAATGCACATCAGTAAAAAAAATCTTTGTACTTTTTTTTTTTTTTTTGTCACAGGATGTCGATGAAAGCAGTCAAATGCCCATAGCAGAGACGGTATTTGGAATTTTTGTCCTTCGACAAGAATGTGCAGAGCCTGGCGATGACCCTGCGGATGTTGGGATTGTACTGGAGGGGGTGGAAGTGATGAGTGAGTTGGGCTTGTCTATGCACTAAACCTGAGCTACCCCCAGGAACTCAAGTACACTTTTGAAGTTTTGCAGAAGATCATTATGGAATTGGATGGAAACAAACTATCCAACAAAGGACAAGTTCTCAAAACACTGCTTTCCTGTTATGAAACATCACCACAGCAAAAGCTAAACCATTCTAACTTGAGGGAAAATTAAGAAGTTCTGGTTCTCAAAGTTGAGCAAATTGTACTGATACTTTGTTATATATGGAATTTGTTTTCTATCCTAAAAACAGTGTCCAAGACCACCCCATTAGTGGTTAAAAACAATAAGAAAACTTGTACCTTCTGTTTTGTTGTTTAGGTACACCAGCACATTAAAATACAAGTGTTACTAGGTGCAAATCTTTAAGAGGAATGTGAGTATAAAGACAGGGCCCCATTTCCCAGTAAATCAGTGTTCGGCATAATCTGTTTTTTTGTTTTGTTTTGTTTTTGTTTTTGTGTTTTGTTTTTATTTTAAAAATGTTCTCTCTTATGCAAGGTTTAGTCTATTGACACTTAAGGAATACTGTATGCTGAATTATTTTTTTCAGTTTCTCATAACTTAAGACTAACCTATGTTTAAGTTTTTTTTATTATTATTATTTTTATTTTTTTACGTTTAAACATTTACATACTCAGGAGTTAAACTTGATTGTAAGATCTTGTTTTTACCCTTGATTCCAACCATGCTGTAGACATTGTTGAAACTTGTTTAAAATGTCCCTAGCGATGTTTCAATGTAAAAATATATACGTTAAAATTTTTCTGACTTCAGTAAATATTTTTTATTAACTTCTGTGTGAGTTCACCATCACATAAAACCACAGGTGCAAGATGTACAAAGTGCAAATGTTAATAGTAGATTAAGTGGGATGTGAGAGAGAGAGGGCCCATTTCCCTGTATTCACAGACTTGAGATATATTTCCTTATCAACAAGCAACTGTACTGTGTAAAACAATGCATTATAATTTTGGAAATACAAGTTGATTGCACCTTTTATCATTTGTTGTGTGTTATTTCCACCGTTAGAGTATGGTAAAAAGGTTTTAATTTATTAACACTCAAAAGCTATTCTTTGAATTAATGTAATTAAATCATGGAAAGGATTAAATGGCTTTCTTTCAGCATTAAGCACTTTTGTTAGGCTAACTTAAGTTGCATAGATTGGATCAACTTAAGTAAATGAGTTGGTCCAAAACATTGCAAGGGCTCGGGATCTTGTGCAGCGCCCCTGGTACTGCGCGGAGAGAGTGTGCGCACTTAAAACGTGTCTCCTCTCACTTAAACTGCGTTCTGTGTGCTCACAACTCTCTCTATGCTCATGTGTTAGATATTAATTATTTTCGCACGTTTTTATTTCTAGCCTTTTACCGCTTGCAGTGTAAACGCTCTGATCCGTTAACATGGACTCGGAAAAAAGGCGTATCACAGACAGTGTGAACCTGGAGTTACAGGCATATGCCTGTTATTTTCTCGCGCTAGGCGCAATGCATTCTGATTGGATCAGATAGCATACTGCGGGAGGTCAGGGCCGCGGAAAATTGTGCTATAAAGCGATTTAGAAATCGCGCACGCTCAAATCGTGATTTTATGACGATTTCTATTAATCGCACAGCCCTAGAATGGACCGGAAAGGAACAGAAAATAACTCTGGCTGGCACCGCTCAGCAAAACGGGAAAACCAGATCCAGGCAGAGCTCGGCAGCGGGTAGATAGTCACCGGAGCAAGCAGTCAGGAGGAAACACAACAGCCATTTATGCATTTTTGAATTTCTTGTTCTGTAGCATATGCAGCAAAAATATCTAAGATAAATTGGTGGTTTATTCTTAAACCAATCAGCGAGCTCGAATAGTGGAAGCATAGTAACAGTTTAATATTTCTTTTTTGTTATTTAATTATATATGAAATGATGTTATGTTATGACTTAGACATTTTTACATATATTAACAATATTATTTCTTTTAATAGTAATTGACGGCCCACCTGCAGGGCCGGCGCGTGCCTATAGGTGAACTAGGCAGCCGCCTAGGGCGGTAGCTCAGCCAGGGAGGCGAGAGAGAGAGAAGGCGAGAGAGAGAGAGAGAGAGAGAGAGAGAGAGAGAGAGAATTATTAATTTATTTGTTTCACATTAGGTTACAATTATCGCTCTTATATCAACAAAAAAAAATTTGTATATAAAAAAAAAATTTAAATTTCGAATAAAAATTCCCGCCTGGCAGCGCCCTTTTAGTAGGTCTATATGCATGCAAAATATAAAATGTATATTCAGAAATGTCTAAACGAATAAAATTATCTGGTCATGAGTACAACCACCTCCGTGGAAGAGCGCTTTTCGCTGCTTAGACAATGGGCGCGTATTTGGATTTTTATATGACATCGCATCTCTCAAAGAAAAGGAGAATACAATAGTTCTTCAGGATTGCTTTGGACTAGAAAAGGCCCTGACTCATGGAGACTCGTGGGTTGTTGATGGGCATGAATTGTTTGAAGAGCTGACTGCTTTGGACAGACGCCTGGTTGCTGGATCTAAACCACTGGATGCGCTTAAATTCATCTGTGAAAAAGGGATGGAATTCAATTCAAGTTTCAAGTTTCAATTCAAGTTTATTTGTATAGCGCTTTTTACAAAACAAATCGTTACAAAGCAACTTTACAGAAAATTATGTTTCTACAATATTTAGTAGTAGCTAGTAGTTTGTGCACATTTGACAGGATTTTAGAAAAACTAAAAAATAATAATAATACAAGACGTAGTCAGCTAGACGATGAACTATCAATATTATTAATTAAGTTATTATATGATTAAGTCACACATTTAGGAATAATTGTTAGTTCTGTTTGTTCATTCAGGGTTAGCATCATCTGAGGTCCTCTGAGGGTCAGCATCATCTCTTCTCAGGTGTTCTGGATCCAGACTGGAGCTTGTGTAAATCCTAGTTACCACGGGATGTGAATCCCGTGGCAAAACATAGAAACAAAATACAGACATCATTAGCATAGCTGCTGATCCAACAAAGTAAAATTAGTTTAACCCAAGCTAATGAATAAAAATGCACCTTTGATCAGATGCAACTACACTCACAATTAAAAAGATACATTATTCGAATGCTTGGCGAAAGAGATGTGTTTTTAATCTAGATTTAAACAAAGAGAGTGTGTCTGAACCCCGAACATTATCAGGAAGGCTATTCCAGAGTTTGGGAGCCAAATGTGAGAAGGCTCTACCTCCTTTAGTGGACTTTGCTATCCTAGGAACTACCAAAAGTCCAGCGTTTTGTGACCTTAGGGTGCGTGATGGGTTGTAACGTGGTAGAAGGCTAGTTAGGTACGCTGGAGCTAAACCATTTAGGGCCTTATAGGTAAGTAATGATAATTTGTAACTGATGCGGAACTTAATAGGTAGCCAGTGCAGAGACTGTAAAATTGGGGTAATATGATCGAATCTATTTTTCCTAATGTTTTTGTAGAATTGAGAGTGCATCTCACTCTCCCCGTCACTGTAAACTCTGGAGAACGCAGTTTCTCAAAGCTTAAAATGCTAAAAAAAAAAAATTAAATGCTTTAAAATGTTTTAAAATGCTGTATTTTTTTAATGCATTACCATATCATTACGAAAATAATTACAAAAATATTCAGCTCCATGCCCTGAAGGTACTCAAAAAGTTGGGTGGCAGCGCCACCTTGTGGTAAAGAGTTATAATGAAATATATATATAAATGCTAATAACTTTTGAATAAATTAGACTATTGAAATGAAAATGGTATCCTACATTCTTTGTGACCTGCCGAGAACATAGAATCTAATTATTCCAAAATTGGCGATACTTCCTGTCCACCATTTTGAATAATGTTGAAAACCTACTTTTTGAACTCCTCCTAGACCATTAGTCAGATTTTCACCAAATTAGACGTGGATCATATTCAGACCCCACTGGCCAAAAGTTATGGATTTCGTGTCGATATAGGAAACGGTTCTCATTTAGCGCATCAACAAATTTGCTGGAAGGATGCCAAAATGCATTTGAGGCTGTATCTCAACAAAGCTTTGACATATTTGCACCAAACTTTGTATGTGTCATTGTCACCTCAAACTGACCATGCCACATCAATTTGGAAACAGCGCCACCTATTGGCCAAGAGTAATTAACCATTCATTAACCTTCAATTATGAAATTTCCAAAAATGCTAATAACTTTTGATTGCATTAGGCTATAATGAATGATATAATGTAGTGAAACTGATCTCAAAATATTCCTTGGGTTCTGCCAATAATAGACATACCAATTTTTTAGTAGGAAATCTGAACGCCCTGTCCGCCATTTTGATTAAAGTTGAAAATCTACTTTTTCAAACTCCTCCTAGACCGTTAATCCGATTTTCACTAAATTTGACATGGATCATCTTCAGACCATGGTGGCAAAAAGTTATGGATTTCGTGTCGATATACAAAACGGTTCTCATTTAGTGCATCAACGAATTTGCTGTAAGGGTGCAAAAATGCATTTGAGGCTGTATCTCTGCAATGCTTTGACATATTTGCACCAAACTTTATATGTGGCATCGCCACCACAAACTGACCATGCCACATAAATGTGGTAACAGCGCCACCTATTGGTAAAGAGTAATTAACCATTCAATAACCATTAATAATTACACTTATAAAAATGCTAATAACTTCTTATTGCATTAGCCTATTTGAATGAAACTGGGCTCAAAATATTCCCTGGCTTATGCCGATAACATAGATACCAAATATGTCAGAGTAAGCTGATTTTCCGGTCCGCCATTTTGATTTATGTTGAAAACCTACTTTTTCAAACTCCTCATCAACCGTAGGTTCGATTTTCACCAAATTCTAATCAGATGATCTTCAGACTATGCTAACACAAAGTTATGGATTTTGTGTCGATAGACAAAACTTTGCGGCACAATGCCAAAATGACAATTGAAGCTGTATCTCTGGAATGCTTTGGCATATTGACACCAAACTTTGTGTGTGTCTTTGAACAGTCACACCGAATTGATTTGATAACAGCCCCACCTAATGTTTTTGTAGAATTGAGAGTGCTTCTCACTCTCCCCATCACTGTAAACTCTGGAGAACGCAGTTTCTCAAAGCTTGAAATGCTAAAAAAATTATCTCTGAAGTACAATTTAAACTCGAGGATGCAATCAAAGCGTTTGCCGCTGCGAAGGCCCGACGCGCACGCTTCTGAAATGTAGCGTAAATGTGTGTTTCAGTCAAGAAAAAAAAATTGAAACTTCCATTTTGTGAGCTAAAAAGTTGTTTACATATATTTAGTTTTATAATGTACACTATCTATTAGCCTATTAAACAGAAATTATATGCAGCTGTTGCATTGTGTACCTTTTTCAACTTCTTGCAGAATGAAAAAAAAAACTCTGAAAACATGCTTGCACGTTTTTATTTAATTTATCAACAGTACTAATGTTCAAATGAAACAGATAACTTATGTTTACTTAAACATACAAATGTAGATTTGTTTGTTTACATTACTTACATACATCTAAAGCAGTAATGAAAGTGAATTCCACATAATGGCCCACACAAATCTCTCACTCAGATGTCTGTTCATGTCGTGATGTGCCCATCTGCAATTCTCTTGGAACATTTTCGTATCATTTTCCTATTTTTTTTTTTGTTTGTTTGTTTTACAACTGTAAAGTTAATGGCTAGTGTCTTTACACCTTAACAAATAAACAGTTTACAGTAGCGTACAGAATGTACTTATTTCTTCACATACTCCTTTTCCCTACAATATAGTAGGTGAGTTGGCATATTAGAATGTTAATGAAGTATTCGTATGTCCTAATCTCATGAGAATTATTGCAATTCTCACCTACTCTTTTTATGAACACAAAAGATTCAAACATACTCATTTGCTCGCCTACTGCTTTTTCCATACTATATAGTAGGGAATTATGCCATTTTGGCCGATGATCGTAGCTATCCATAGACATGTCGATCATGACTCTAGTCCATTCAGGGCCTGAGATCTGAGGTTCCAAAGTTGAGGAGATGTGGCCACTAAGAACGCGGCTGGGTTCATCAGTTGCAGTTACTTTTTATGTGTTTATCATAAAAATATCATATATGCAATATTCCAATTAAACCATCATGGGGGCCCAAAAGGGCAAACCCGCTTGGGGCCCCCTGTGGGCAAAACTGCTGTGGGCCCTGCATGGGCTAACCCACATGGTGCCCACATGGGTTTAGTGTGGGTTTGCTCTGCCCACACTGTCCCACAGAAAACCCGCAGTGGGCCCAAGCGGGCATGTTTGCTGGGTATGTATGTATGGAGACAAAATAACAGCATATATATATATATATATATATATGCAGAAAAATTACGTTTTGCAAAAGAAAATAAAGTTTTGCAAACTAAAATTAAAGTGTTGAGGAAAATAAATTTGCTTTTTGCAAACAAAAATTAAGAATTGCAAAACATAAATGTAACAGCGTGAAAGCAATGATTTTGCAATACAAATTTTCCATGGTCATATCTATTAATTTATTTGCAACGCTGCTTTTATTTTGCGTGTCAATCTAGTTTGAGCTTGCGATGCCGTTCTCCCTTTGCGCTTCACTTTTCTGCGCGTCTTGCTTTGTGGC
Source organism: Carassius auratus (assembly GCF_003368295.1). Classification (NCBI taxonomy): domain Eukaryota; kingdom Metazoa; phylum Chordata; class Actinopteri; order Cypriniformes; family Cyprinidae; genus Carassius; species Carassius auratus. The sequence continues at coordinate 368,159 of NW_020527948.1, forward strand.
ACTGTTTTGACGTGGGGGTGGAGCCAAGGGATGGGGGCGTGTACAACATGCCTCCCTGGGAGTGATGTCATTGGCCCGAGACGCAGATCACTGATCCAGGTCCTGTCATGATGAGCAGAGACTTTCGAGTGGATCGTTTCTTTTTATTCAAAATTAATTTTCAAATTTAAAATAAATTTTAAAAGTCTTCCAAACAACAAAACTCTCAGATGAACTTCCAAAGCACCTAAGTAACCCGGCAACCAACTAATCACCAGGAGGGTTTTCCCAAAAGACCTCATCTAAACAACATATCTGCAACCAATCAGAGGCACTGGGATTCCCTGAGATGAGACAAAAAGCAAAGCTCCAACTCCTCTGAAACCTGTTTTTCAACCCCGCTTTTCAAATGCAAGTAAAACAAACAAACTTAATTTATTGCTGAAGCTGGTGCAAATGTATCTTAAGCATTAGAGATAAGACAAGACTACTTGTTAGTAGTGATTTACTAAAAAGACATTTTTTTTTCTTTTGCTGAAAGGAGTCAATCCTAATTTCTAAACCAGGATTTAGAGTTGAGTTAAGGGAGTTTCCTGATGAGGAATAGAAGGGAAAGGAAATTATAGTAAGGGAAGAAAAGGAAAACACAGAGAGAAAAAAAATAATAATAACACAAAGGGACACAAGGACACTGACTGAGGTTAAGAATGTAAACAGAGTGTCAAACGTGTGGAGAGATTCCTCTCCACTAGGGGTAGGTCCTAGCAGTGCTGTGGAGGAGCGTGTGTAGGTGTTAATTAAAACAAAACAATGTTTCCTTAAAAGGATAGTTATAATTTGTGTGGTACATAGCATGGGATTGTTGGTCTGTGTCAGTTATTTTGATCTTCCTCCTTTTCCTGTCGGTTGGAGCCCTGGTGCCTCAGTTAGTGGTTATCTTGGACCCATCGAAGGACTGGCTTGCTGTGCCCTTGTCTGATTTTGATCCAATAGGCAACAGGTGAGAGCATGTCCACAATCCTGTGGGGTCCTGCCCAGTAAGGAAGGATTTTCTTTGACAGGCAATGGGGAGCATTCTGCCTTGGCTGGGCGAACCTGTAGTACCATACTCGGTCTCTGACACTGAGTACCTGGTGAGAAGCCTTTTGGTCATAGTAGGCTTTTTGACCTTCTGCGCTTCTTTTGAGGTTTTGTTGCGCGAAGGCGAAAGTCCCTCTTAGGTACTGATGAAACTCTTCCAGGTACTGGTGAGTGGTGTAGGTGGTGATGAGGTTCAGGTCACCCGGTTGGTACAGCAGGTGTAACGGCAGTGTAATTTGCCATCCCATCATCATTGCAAACAGGGGTACTCCAGTAGACAGGTGAGGGGTGGCCCTGGCGGCCATCAGTACCAGAGGAAGCTTGACATTCCAATACTTTTGTTTGGTGGACACATACGTCTTCAACATGCTTGCCACTGTCCTATTGACTCGTTCGACCTGACCTGAGGAAATTGGGTGATGACTTATATGAAGGTTGGCCAGTATGCCCACTCTACTCACTTTGTGAATTCGCAAACCATGGTGTGGAAGTATTTGTTACCTTGTGTTGACTGTGGATGAGGTCCTACCCAATATATTTGGAGGTCTGACCATGGGAAGGTCATTCCTTTCCATTGCAGTGGTGGTTTGGGTTTGGGTTTGCTGGTTGGAACTGGCAACATATCAGGCATACTTTTACATATTCCACCAAGTCTTGCTGCATGCCAAGCCAGTACGGCACTTGCTTGAGCTTATTGTAGGTGGCCTTGGCACCATGGTGTCCACGCATGGTACATCGTGGTTTTGTGTCTGCATTATCCCCCTTTTTCCCTGAGGAACTACAAGCTTTGGTGTGTTGAGACAGCATAGACAGCGAGGTGAGTGTTGTCTGTTAGTTCTGACTGATAGACGCTTTCTTGGACACTGGCAGGGTAGAAGTGATGGCAATGACTTCAATGGGGCTTTGCAATTTTCCAGTGTTGTCGCATTCATCTGACATTAGTTTGGCTGGTATGGGGCCAATGGATAATTTGCCAATGTTCCTGGCAAGCTTGTTGAGGTTCTTGAGGTCCAAGCCACGCAATGATCTGTGGCTGGCTGTGGCCGATTTGTTTCTTCGTAAGTAACTGGAGAAGCCAAACTGAAAAAAAAGAGGAAGCATGTGTTACAAACTCACTATATATGTTCATAAAAATACATTTCATTATAAAGCAATTTATTAGTAAGAGAAAAAAATATATATTAATAATACAATAACAATGAAATAATAATAATAAAGCTTGCAGTTACTTACATACGCAAACACATGCATGTACACACACATTCACAAACAATCACACACACATACATGCATGTAAACATACACAAATATAGAGATATACACAAATGCATGCATGCACACACAGACATGCATGCACGTACACACATTTGCATACACACATGCATGTACACACACATTCGCACAAACCATAGACTGTATAAGATACACACATGCACACATACACATTAACACTTATTCATACAAACAAACTTACAGATATACACATGCACATATTCACACACACAAACATATGCACACATGCATGTACACACACATAAATACACATTTGCATACACACACACACATTCGCATACACACAAAAACCTTTACAGACACAGATATATATGTCCATGCACTTACATACGCACAAACATGTAAAGTTATGTATGCATGCATACGCACACACACACACACACACACACACACACACAGACACACACACACACACATAACGTGACACACACACACACATAACGTGACACAAGCAAACATGAACGCATGCATGCACATACACACTTACACACGTGTGCAACGCACATATATGTGTGTTAAACCCCTAACTGTCACCGTCCCACCTGTGGGACGCTTGGCACTATTTTTTGTTGTTGTCTTTTATTCTATAAAATCTTTTAGTAATAATCATAAATCATATATCATTTGAAAGCTTAGAAGCCCAAGATTCATCCTGTGAATTTGCTTTACCATGTAAATGGTACTTTAAAATCTAATGGCGGTCTCCTCCCACTTAGTGGACAGGGCCAAGTGTCATAAAACAATGCATTACGAGAACATTACGAGTCTTCTAGAACCAAAACTTTTTATAATTTTGGCAACAAACATATCTCCGGAAAGGTCTGAGTCTCAGGATTTCATATTTGGTGGTTATTTTGAGATAGAAGTAAAATTCACAGAGAAATCTAGAGAAAAAAATCATTATGCAAAATTCAAAATAGTTTTGATGACTCCCAGTGGCTGTGTGTGGTATGACACCCTAAATAAAATCTCACAGGAATCTCAATTTTTTTTCATATCAACTTCAAATTTATAACATAACTTATTTAGACACAAGGTTTTAATTTTATACCAATTTTAGAGTAAAACCTGTTATGTAAAATATTTATAATGAATAAAATAAAATTGAATTAATATAGCGCATATTATTTATAGTACATTTAAACTTCTATAACTTTTTGATACTTAATTTTTTGGAAGAAATTCCACTTTTGCCAAAATCTGCTAATATTCTTCTTTAAAAAGAGACGAACCTTATGTTTATATTCCAAAGTGTTCATAAATTACAGCAATTACAGCCAATATATATATATATATATATTGTGATTCATATTATTATTATTATTATTTATCTTTTACGCGCAAACAATTTTAGTTTAACAGTTATTATAAATTGTTTAAATAATGTATACAGATCATGTCATATAAATAAGCAGTAGTATCAAAAGATTGCACTATTTAAAAAATTAAAAAATTATGTTTGCTGGGTATGTATGTATGGAGACAAAATAACAGCATATATATATATGCAGAAAAATTACGTTTTGCAAAAGAAAATAAAGTTTTGCAAACTAAAATTAAAGTGTTGAGGAAAATAAATTTGCTTTTTGCAAACAAAAATTAAGAATTGCAAAACATAAATGTAACAGCGTGAAAGCAATGATTTTGCAATACAAATTTTCCATGGTCATATCTATTAATTTATTTGCACTCGAACCTTACCTGTTCGAGTCTCTATCACTATATATTTGCAAATGTATAAACTAAATTAACAAGTATCACTTGTCACTGTACTTATAGAGCAATATTATTTATTTTATTTGTCCTCCTTCATTTTTCATATGATGTTTAAATTTGTCATATTCTTAATCTCTTAACCTTTAGCAAAACATTTAACCTTTAATTTTGAATCTTGCTGGGTCTCTCCTGAGAAGTAAATCAAACTTGCTTTGTGTTGCATGGCTCGTGATTGGCTGTTCCGCTCGCGCTCCGGTTTGCGAGGGGTCATGTGATGTGTTTCGATTAGCGCGAGAAAGATTCGAAAATGAATGCTGAGCAGGTGTAACGGAGGCTTGCCTCTGGTGATTACGTTTTGGTTGAACCAGAAACTAAAGCAAACTCCGTGCTTATAATGAGAATAATGACGCACCATCAGTGAGCGCAGGAACGCGCTGAAGACATCTACAGTGGATTCAATCATGTTCCTCCACAAAAACATAGGCTTAGCCTAATCTCTGTGAGTAAAGGTTTTTCAAATGATAACTAAATATTCATTGAGTCTTAAATGCATAATGTTGACAGAGTATTTACGCTAACCCAGCCGGCACATGACCGACCTTCAACGTTGAAATATGGTTGAAATAAGGTCAGTTGTGGTTTCAACGTTGAAACAACGTTGATTCAACGTTTAAAGCTGAATGGTTGAAAAACATCCAGCACATGACCAACTTTCAATGTTGAAATATGGTTGAAATAAGGTCAGTTGTGGTTTCAACGTTGAAACAACGTTGATTCAACGTTTAAAGCTGAATGGTTGAAAAACATCCAGCACATGACCAACTTTCAATGTTGAAATATGGTTGAAATAAGGTCAGTTGTGGTTTCAACGTTGAAACAACGTTGATTCAACGTTTAAAGATGAACTGTTGAAAAACTTCCAGCACATGACCAACTTTCAACATTGAAATATGGCTGAAATAAGGTCAGTTGTTTTAATGAAACAACGTTAAAAATGTTTAATGCTAAATGGTAGTTAAAGGTTAACAAGCTTTTAAATTATTTATATTAAATTATTTAAATTAATTATTTTAATAGCATTTTAAAATATTTTAGTCATGATACCTATTCTAAAATCTAAAGGTATATGTTAAATATTATCATCATTAACAACAATAAAACTATATACATTTCGCTGCTTTATCACACTGAAACAACTCCCATTGGTAGTTGTATTTTATTACTTCTATCATGATTGGTTAATCTGGCTGTCATTCAGGAAACTGGACAATGAATCGGTTCGCGCCTTTCTACATTTAAAAATATGACCGTTATTGTCGTCTTTCTGTGAGTGAGGCGGCTAACTGTGAGCTGCTGCTCGTTATAACTGACTGCTCTATCGGTCCCGAATTATTTCATATTTGCCTGTACATTTTTTATTTATTTTGAGCGAATTTGAGTCGTGACATGTCAATGGAGAACAAAAACTGTGAACACAAGAAGGGTCAGGTGTTCTGCGAGGTCCTGAAATCATCCTGGCAAAATGAGGTAAGAAAATCGCTAACGTTATCTTTATTATCTTTTGAAAATAGTAAAGTATTACCAGAGTTTACAAATGGGTAGTTTAAAGGACATGTAATCTGCAGATGAATAAATACCCGTGTGTCTATTTTTGCATTGCTTTATCACAGCTGATCAAGTTAGGTGCTCACCTAATGTGTTGCTGGTAAGAGAGATTTAGAGATGGTTTAGAGATGTTCCCATATTTTCCTGATATGTATCCCATGCATTAGGTGTGTTATATATGTTTGTATGCTTATAATAGTTTCAAAGTGTTTTCTGAAACATATAAGTGCAAATGTCTGTATTTAAATAATATAATTTTAATGAATTAATGAAAATGAATAAATAAATAAAAGGATTGTTTAAAGCCATGGTTCTCAAAGTGTCAGGCCCCCTCTAGTTGTTATGCAGGTGAATCACTAAATTAAACTAATTAATGTTAATATATTTAACTTAATCTTTGAGTAAGTTTTTTTTTTTGCACATTTAAGTATGTTAGAGTTAAAGTACAGTACAGTTTTGTAACTTTTGTTACATAATTACATTTAAAATTACATTTTAATTTAAACTTTTTTTTATTTACCTGTGTATGTAAGCACAGTTGTAGTGTTAATGTTCAAACATGGTAAAGTGTCTGACAACAATAAATATTCTTATTAGAATAAAACTGCCTCATTTTTTAACTGTAGACCTGTAGCTGAATAGTTTGGCCTACTACGCTGCTGAAATGTAATGTTGGTCATTATGGTGCAACTTAATATTTAATAACAAATATTTTCTGAAGTGGTACTTGGTATAAAAAGTTTGAGAACCAGTGGTTTAAAGAAATGGTATAAAATGAAATCCTGCTTCTTAAGAACTTTTCAGTAAACCATTTCTTCTTTCCCCTTGTAGAGTCATCGAGGATCCAGCTTGTTCTTGAAACATTGGTAAGAAATTGTTCATCTGCTACATTGCACTGTCACTTCTGCTAGAGATGCTTTGACCTTTTGTGATAGGTTTTGATTGTACTTAGTTTATTAAAAATTTACTGAATTAGATTTTATTTGTTTTACTACACTGTATTACTAGTGTTTTGATTAAAACAGTGTAACTGGGGGTTCTGAAAACACTGCTTGTGAATAATTTGTTAATATTGTAAATTTTCATCTGAATATATTAAATAAGTGTTTAATGAATAGTGTTGTCCACTTTGTTTCCAACCTCACTGTTACTGAACTGTAAAGTGAAAATATTGTGTGATTTTTTTTGCATTCAGTTTTCAGTTAAATATATTTCACAATATCAAAGTTATTGTGAAACATTGTGGACATACTTAAACTCATTGGCTAAATCTTATGTTCCCTCCAGAAGTTTGCGCTCTGCAAGTGAACGACGCCTTGTGGTGCCATCCCAAAGAAGTTCAAAATCACTCTCAAGGACCTTTTCCTGGACTGTGTCCAGCTGGTGGAATGACCTCCCAATCTCAATCCGAACTGCTTAGTCTTTACTCATTTTCAAGAAACATTTTAAGACTCATCTTTTTCACCGGAACTTAACCAACTAATGCTAGCACTTTTCCTTCTTTTCTTGTCTTTCATATTAAAAAAAAAAAAAAAACTGTCTATACGTTCTGTACTAGACTAACTGAGACTTGTCATGGCACTTGTATACTGTTGTTGTTCGCTTGTACACCTGACTGCTTCTGTTCTTCTCATTTGTAAGTCGCTTTGGATAAAAGCGTCTGTTAAATGATTAAATGTAAATGTTTATACAGGACGGTACAGAAAGTGCACAAGTGGGAGAGAGTGGAGGGGACGGCGTCAGAAAGGACCTAGCGCTGGGACACTTTCAAGGATCACCCGAAGCACAACCACACTATATACACGAGGCTGCTGGTTCTAACATTTTAGAGTGCCCTGCGGTAGAAATCTCATTCTGCATTCCCCACGGTAAAGAAGACACAGTCCGGGGGGGTTCCCATTAGAAATCAACTGGTGGAAGGTTCCCTGCTCGTACTGTGCAACACATTTTCACTGCACAAATGTGCACAACTTGAAATGAGACACATTACTAAAACATGTTTTTGACAGAAACTGTAGGTTTCCACCAAAATAAAAGATCCACTGGTTTCAGTCATAAAGGTACAAGGGTTTGTCTTGTAAGTGCTGAAAAAAATATGCATTTTTGTGCCGAATTATTTTACAAAAACCTTTAAATATTATTGTAATTGGATTGTTCTACTACATGTTTTTAGCATTACCTCCATGCATACTCTGCATAATAAAGTGTGGGATTATTTTCATCTGTTTTATTCAGTATGTTTCCAAAATTTAACTTCTGTTTGACAATTTTGAGCATGTGGTCGTTCATTGAAGTTGTTTGTAAAGCCATTGCTGCCAGTCATTAGATTTTTAGCCTTGCATGTACATTGTTGATCTAAATGCCAACTAGGATCTAGGTGTATTTATACACGGTGCAAGGTACGACGGGGAAACACCGTCGTGTTATCAACGCTGATTAACTTTTCAAAATCAACACCTCATTCAGCTTTCATCCCAGGGCTGCAGCACGACCCTAATTCACCCATAATGCAGGTAAGACGGTGAAACAGCGTCGCGATTTCAACGGTGAATCCACGTCGTGATTTCAACGTTGATCCAATTTACAAAATCGAAAGGTTATTCAACGTTGATTCAACGTCGGGATTTCAACAGTGAATCAGCGTTGTGATTTCAACCGTACATCAACGTCACTATTTCAACGGTGAATCAACGTCGTGATTTCAACGTTGATTCAACCATGGTACCTGACGTTGTTTCAACGTTGAATCAACGTTGAAATGCCGGCTGGGAATGTTGGCATTATTCTTTTATTAAATAAAGCAAATCCGGCGGAGCCTTTATCTTAATTTAGTTATTGCCAAATACCCATCTTAATTTAAAACTTATCTTAATTTTTTTTTTTTTTTTAAATGACTCGTTTTTATTGGTGCGTTGGTCTATTTATAGGTTAAATGAGCCTATGTCTAGAATGCTGAGATGTTACGATGTGACACAGGACTTATTTTATTTCTTTATTCCAACTTCCAAGTGGTCTAGTCTACGTTAGTTATGAGTAAATTATGTTAAAACATGAATAAATTGCTCATTGTTGACAAAAGGCAAAAGAGCTGTGTGCGTGCGCACATTTGAATAATGTCGGGCTGTAAACGGGTTCGGGCTTTAAAAACGCTGTCAATCAAAATGTACTTACCTGTCGGGCTCGGGTCCTGTCGGGCCTAACTTTTAAGGCCCTATTACAGCTCTAGCTGGATTGGCGAGGTTTGGTTTTGTCAACCCAAAACTAATCCTGTAACTTTGCATTTGTCATCAAAGATCAAATCAATCACCTCCTCTCTTGTAAATCCTTTCTTTGACATGTTTTTGTTCGTTTTTTATTTATATTTTACACTCTCAAACTTTCAAACCTGCTGTGCTCTGTTTCTTCCACTTCAAATCTGCCCTTATTCCCCCTCTCCCCAAAAAGCCCTGTGATTTGCTGATGGAAAGCATGCAATTACTGTATATAAGCTGTATTGTCTTAAAGCACAAACTGTCTACTATCAGACGCAATTTGATTTGTTTTCATAGTGCAAACGGTTGTTGAGTTATGATAACATTAATACAGCATGATAAATTGTGTCGGCGCCGACACGTTCGGTTTTAAAGGGTTAAATGTTTCTAAAGTGTTCTGCTTTTATGATTATCACGGGTACAAACCCAAAATGGCAACAGTAGTCAAATCAGAAGAAGACAGCTGAGAGAGAGAAAAGAAGAGAAGTTTTACTCCCGATGTTAGGAAAAATTACAGGGTCGTGGCGCTTTTGAGTTGATACACCAGGGTTGGTGCTGCTACATTAGTAGGATAACACTTAACTAACCTAAGTATTGTGGAAAATAGGGGTGCTCCGATCACGATCGGCCGATCGTTAATGCGCATCTCGTCAGTAAAGCCGGTTTTCTAATCAGCGGTTAATTCCATCAGGTGCGTGATTTCACATAGAGCAGCTGTTACTACATAGAGCAGCTGTTACTACACAGAGCCCTGTTAATAGAGAAGATGCGCAAATCCACTTCATTTTCAGCGTTTTTGGCGCATCTTCTCAGTTAACAACGGCTCTGTGTAGTAACAGCTGCTCTATGTGAAATCACGAAATCACGCACCTGATGGAATTAACCGCTGATTAGAAAACCGGCTTTACTGACGAGATGCGCATTAACGATCGGCCGATCGTGATCGGAGCATCCCTAGTGGAAAACATTAATTTTCCTTTTGGGGTTTTGCCACTAACAGGCTTAAGCCAAATGGGAAAACCTATGAAAATTTTGGGATGAGTTAATTAACTGAAAGAGAGAGAAAAGAAGGCCTAACAGGTAGACCCAAAACTTAAAGAGTAACTAAACCCTAGTTAATGATCTGTAAGAATGGGGCTTTATTAGTGCTGGTCATTGATTCAAGTAACTTTTTTGACATTTGAGTATAAAGTGTTTTAATTCTACAATATATGGTGTAAAAACGTCTGAGTGCTGCCCTCTTCAGGTTGAACGGTGGCTACTGCAGTTGATTTTTCCTAATGGATGTTTGCGGTGGTGTGACATAAGCGGTGGCAGGTGATGTAAGCAGTTTCCAGCTTGCCACGCCCTTGGCAGTATAAAACCATTTTGTTCCATCAAAATCACTGTAGTGAGTCAGGAGTTGGAATTGTGAGTATTGAAAACGATCAGGATATAGTATTTTAGCATCTATTTAGCATAGCATTTATATAGTTATTTGGTTTATTTTGTGTAGCTTATGTAGTTAATTAGCATAGTTGTCAGTGTAACATTAGTATTGTTAGTGTAACGTTAGTATAGTTAGTAGCATAGTATTGCATCAGTTAGGATAGCTTCAAGATAGCATAGATTTATTTACAGTGGTCAGGATGATACATTAGGTGTAGTGTTGCAGCAGCACTGCTGGACTGCATAGTTTTCCAGCAGACTTGAAATTTAGACGCCAGCCTTACCATTCACTTGGCCTGGAAGACCACGAGTTCCCGCCTAGAGCTGGAGTGTGCAAACTGCATTTTACGCGGGATTGCTTCTCCAACGCAATGGAGGTGGAAATGGGCTTCTCCACACAGCTCGCGCTGAAAAGTAACACAGTGCCGATCACGATGCGGGAGTTAAGACCTCAGTTTGAGCCAGCGGCTCGAATTGATATGGCTCAGGCCCTGGTCCTGTGTCCACAGACACCTTGACATCCTCCACTTCAGGTGGGGGAGAAAAGTCCTCTACTTCAAATGAACGCTCTGTTGCAAAGATTGCCCCTTACGAAAACCATGGTTACTGTAGTTAAACCATGGTAACCACAAATTAACCATGGTTTTGCTATATTAACCATAGTTTAACCATGGTATTTGTAGTAAATCTGTGGTTTTACAAATGGCAGTCAATACGCCAAAAAACCATGGGTTACTACAGTTTTACTATAATAAAACCATGGTTATTTTTCGTAAGGGGCTTCACTACAGTCAGTCTCCATTTTAGCGACTCTGACAGCAGCTGTCAATTAATCCGTCACTGCGGGTCTTAGGTTCATGCCCCACCCGCTTAGTCCCACCCTCAGTTCGTCCCCTCTATCTCTTTGCATGATAAGTTTAACATAATACACAGTATTTATCCAAAGGGGATGGTGGTTTTACTGAGTGGATGCTTTTTGTTATTTTTTTAACCTGGGGGTTGATAAAGTTTACACTATCAATACAGAAGCAAACCAATGGGCCACTGGCTGCTTGCTGACCCTGGCTGCTTGCTGTGTGATGGTGCTTGGCAAAAAAAAAAAAAAAAAAATGTTGGCTCCTTAGTTGCGTAGGCCCAATAGGAAGATGCCAGGTATGTCGATTACCAATCCAGCCCTGTTTATGGGTGATAGTTAAAGTGAAAGTGAAGTGATGCGGCCCATGTGGTGACCCATACTTGGAATTTGTGCTCTGCATTTAACCAATTCAATTGCACACAAACAGTAGTGGACACACACACCCTGAGCAGTGGACAGCCATATTGCTGCGGCATCTCTGAAGCAGTTGGGGGTTGGTGACTCGAACCCGCAACCTTTAGGTTACAAGTCTGACTAATTGATGACAGATTCTAGCTCACACATCAGTGTATTCAAGCCATCATCATCCAATACCTGCTGTCTATGGAATTCTGAACCTTTCTCACTGTGCGAATCTGACATTACCAGGCTACTCCATGGCAAGATGCTTAAATATAGCATATTTTTAAATATACACTGAATTTCTCTTTTTAGCATCTCCTCTTGAATCTTTGCCTGATTCAAATTCTGCAATGCTTCACACAATTTATTATAAGCTCTTGTGAATTTTGTTCCATTATTGGAACAGATTATTGAGACATGACCTCTTTTACAAATTAATTGGCTAATAACATTGACACATTGGCATTGTGTCCAGAGAAGGTGCAACTTCTAAAAGAATTTCTCTAATGTAGAGGCAGGTAAAGAGCACTCCACATATCTTGACCCTAGAGCATCTTCTTCTCACCTCAAATGGTCCAAAGTAATCGACTCCAGTATTAGTGAATGGTGCTTTGTCTGGTAACAGTTTGTCTTATAGCAAATCTGCCATTTTTTTGCATAAAATCATCTGCAGACGAGACATGCATGAGTTGTTCTTCTAAATGCAACATTTGTTTGAGGAAGCAAATATTTTTGTCTTAGCTTTACCAGGACATGGTTTCATCCAAAGTGGCCAACGTCTTGGTGGATGTGTTCAAGAATCGAGAAACTAAGGCAGAAGTGAAACATTGAGCAACAAGAATAGCAAGATCTAAATAATCGAGTAATATCTATTTCCCAAAAATATAGCCAGGTCAGCAAAAGCAAAAGTGTTCTGCTTTTCAATGTCACTTTTTATCAGTACCGCCGCTCCCTATACGCAGAGTACACAGTTTGCATAGGGCACCAACTCCCAGGGGGGCATCATCCCAGTTGCTCAAAAAAAGGGGAAAAAATTACGTGCCATTCTCCCATCCCTATCATGTTTGCTGCGGAATGCAAATGAGCAAAACTGATGGATGGACATCTATGCCGGTGAAAAGACATCAGCAATTCGGCACAGAGAAAAGAAAACGAAAGATGGTAATAAACTGGAATAAAGTTGGCTTGATGTTGGATGTACAATATTCGCAAATTTAGGAACTGTCTCTAAAGTTGCATACGATATTGGTATACACTTGACTCTAAGTTAAATACATAATGTAGGCCAGAGCCGGCCAAGCCACTAAGCGACCCTTGCAATTGCAAAGGGCCCCGTGGCCAGCAGAGGGCCCCCTTGAGTCACTGCTATATAGTGGGTGAAAAAAATCATACAACAAAAGTAACATAAAATAAATAAATAAAAAGAAATGGGCCTACAAGGCTCTTTATCAGGCATCATGGAACACTCGCACAGTTGTTTTTTATTTAGTTCTTTATTTAGACAAGAAACGAAAATATCTTTCTGGCCATGAAAAACGACAAAAGTAGCCCAAAGGCTGGAAGAAGAGAAGCAGCAAGAAGATAAAGGTACGTAAACCTGTAGGCTTAATTTTCTGATACCTGTATAGATAATCTGCAGTCTAAGAGTCTTATATTGGGATGCAAACACTTACAGCGCGCTTTTCGGCGCCTCCCGCTTTTTTTTTCGTCATTTTGGGTGACTTGGATCTGAGAGGGTCCGTCTGATTATAATTTCACGAAGTCATCTGAAGCCATTCCATAGCTTAATGTGAGGGACAGAAGACTATTTACATCATTAAATTAAAGTTTACGGAAACTCATTTTTCCTCGTCAATCATTCTCCATTCAGTAAGATTATTCAAACAGCGTGCGCGCCTCGTGCATGGTAAAACTCTCTTCAATATATGATATATTCACATTATAATGCTTGATCTGTAGATAAAAGGCTGTGGATTTGCATAAGATGACTTTATTTTGTGTATTTGTATTTTATGTTTGTTGCTGTTTTTAAACGACTCGCTACCGTGTGTAGTGATAGATCACGGACACATCACAAGGACTATGAAAAGGCATCAAACACACACTAACTGGAATTTAAAACTGTGAAGAAACAAATTATCAATAAACTGTTGGACAGATATACATTAGGATTTGTGCGCTCTACATTTCTTCGCTTTGTGCCGTGAACTTTTAAATGCGCACTTGAGCAGCGCAGCGCTGCACACTGTGACTCCATGTTAAAGAAAATAGTCCGCTCCGCGTCCATAGCAACGCTCTGTTTATGGCAATGGTGTGTTCTACTTCGCAGCGGTCTGTTATTAAGAAATAACAAACCGCATTCTACATTGGGATTCAACCAAGCCATGTAATAAATGCTAATAACATAATACTTTTCCTGGTTCACAACACAGTATTCAGTTCTATTTGCTCTATTTCATTTAAATTCTATATAAAGGCTGTTGTTTGTGCCTCTTAAACTCTGGTGTCAATTAAAAATGTTTATTTTATGGTCAGTGAAAATCACTTTATCAGTCTTTTTATTCAGCAAGTTCATCAGTGTGTGTTCGTTGCACTGCACTGCCATTCAGCTCAGTGGTATCATAATTTTCCTGTTAGACATCAAACATGGAACTCAACTCAAGAACTCAAGGTCTTTTATTGTCATTCTGTACATGTTGCCACATAAGAACGAAATAGACTTACTCAGGGCCAGCAGCGTAAAAAAGATAATTAACATACAGCATACATAGAATAATTAAAACATAATTTAATACACTAAAAAATTTAAAAATAACATAGTAGATATAATATGTACAGTATAGTTACAAGGTAGTCATTAATTTCTGTAGGCCTTACTTAAAACGGTCAAAGGGGCCTCCAACCAATTTTGCTTAGGGCCCCCAAAGGTCTAGGGCCGGCTCTGATGTAGGCTAATACAAAATGCTGCTACACTTACAGGATGATCCAATTCTTGTTTAGGCTATTGGCCAAGCATTTAATTAAAATGTTCACTTAACATTTCATTTTTGGCCAGCTTTTTGCTATAGATGGCACAGCTTCTATAATTTCTTTGACGAGAAACGTGGACATCACAACCCTTAAAAAATAAACCATGGTTTTATCATAGTAAAACTATTTAATTTTCTTTTGCATGATTTCTGAATGCTTGAGACTATAAAATCAATTAGACAACTGTATTAATAAAGTCAAATCCATAGGTAACTGTCGAGAGCAACAATTGTAATTTGTAAACAATAATACTTTTTATTTATGCATTTACTTTTTATTTAATTAAAGTTCTGTTTTTACTCATTGTAACAATGTTCTTTCGTGGTAAGAAGGAGGTGGAAACCGGCAGACATTCACAATAACTTTAATTATAAAATATAGACAAAACAGCAAGACTGCCGCGCACAAACAAAAACCAAACACAACTAAAACCCAGGCCTGGTCCTCTCTCATCCTTCGCGGTCGCTGCTCCTCTTTTGTATCCTTCCAACTCCTCTGTGGGACTCGTGAGTGTCGCAGGTGTTGTTCATTTCCAATCACTCCACCGGCCTTGCTCAGTTCCCACCAATAGTATGTTCCTGCACAACCGGATGCTGCAGATTCAGGACCGCAGATCTGGGCCGCAGTTCTAGGACCCTAGATTTTCTTGACAGCGCCACCTACCGTACTGGCCAATATAGCGATGGCTGCAGTTTCAGGAACGCAGTTCTAGTATCCTGTTGGTTTAGTTTGCAGTCACGTTACTTTGTATATAGCATCAATATATTAATCTCAGTAGCATTTGTTTGTAAATGTGATTTTTGATTCAAAATGCAGCAGAGTTTAATTACTAAGTGTTCTTTGAGTCACAATTTTAAATTTAAACAAAATATAAATGAAATGTCAATTTTGTAAAATTGATGTATATCAATGTTAAAAGAATTGTAAAAAATGAAGAACCTTAAAAGTCTTGAATTGTCTCTTGAATTATACAGTATATTGATTCACTTCCTTAAGGTGAATTAGCTCATTATCAGGTAAGTTAAAGTTGAAATCAGCGTATTGAGTCACTAAATTACTGCCAATATTTTAAAAGTTGTTGAGAGGCAAGACAAAACACAAGAATGATTCAAGAATGTTTATTTATATACATACATAAATATATATATATTATAGTTCAGACCAAAAGTTTGGACACACCTTCTCATTCAAAGAGTTTTCTTTATTTTCATGACTATGAAAATTGTAGAGTCACACTGAAGGCATCAAGGGCTATTTGACCAAGAAGGAGAGTGATGGGGTGCTGCGCCAGATGACCTGGCCTCCACAGTCATGTGACGGTGGGTTTTGGGAAAAACACAAGGTGAGGGCTGGATCCAATTGCAAGTATGGGTTTTATTTACAGAAGGGAAAAAATACAAAATAAACAGTCATGAGAGACAAACCAAACAAAAGAGGGAACCGGATGAAACGGATAGGAAACTCGGAGGAACAAGAAGGTAAAGGGAAAACTCGGGAGACGAGCACAACTCACACATAGGGTAAGGACTCCATACAGATGACAGAGAAAGACAGCTATACATAGGGAGACTAATGACAGAGGATTGTCAGCACCTGTGTGATTCTAATTGGAGTGCAATTACTGTGAAGACAGAACCAGACTAGAGGAATTAAAGTGCCTATGGTGAAGTGCCTAAGGAGAAGTGAGCTCACTAGGGAACACCCAGGAAAACAGAGACTGACATTGTGAAATTACCCCCTCCCCTACGGAGCAGCTCCCAGATGCTCCACCTGAAACCCCGGAAAACCCAACAGAAAAAGAGGTAGGAGGGAGGTGAAGCGGCGGCTGACTAGGGGGAGGGACGGAGGGTCAGAAAACAGGGACAGGAAAACCAGATAGAATGGACAGAGACAAACAACCAGGTGGAATGGAGAGACAAAGACAGGACAACCAGTTAAAATGGAAAAAACAGAGACGGAACAACCAGATGGGATGGAAAGGCAGAGACAGGAAGGTGTAACACAAAACAAGGAGTCCAGGAGGGTGGTGGACCGGCGGAGGGAAAAAGGGGAGGGACGGAGGGCCAGGTCCAAAGGAGGAAAATAGACAAACAAATGCAAACAAAAACATGGGTAGTAGAGGACATTAGGTGATGCCCACCCGGGCGGAACAGAGGGCCATCACACCCATGTGGTTAAGGCAGAAGCCCCCCCAGGGCAGAGCGGAAGACCACCACGTCCTCGTAGTCAAGGCCAGAGTCCCCCAGGGCAGAGCGGAAGACCACCACATCCTCGTAGTCAAGGCCAGAGTCCCCCAGGGCGGAGCGGAAGACCACCACATTCTTGTGGCCGACCCCATGGGAGGACGAAGATCACCGGTGACTTGACTCAGTCCTCGAAGATCACCGGTGACTAGCCTTGTCTCTGTAGAGTTCATGGGAACCTGACTCGACTCTGAAAGGTCAATATTGACTAGCCCTGACTCTGGAAGGCCATCGGTGACTAGCCCTGACTCTGGAAGGCCATCGGTGACTAGCCCTGACTCTGGAAGGCCCACGAACACCTGACTCGACTCCGGAGGGTCAACCGGTAACTGACTCAACTCTGAACAGTCAATGGGCACCTGACTTGACTTAAGACTGCCTGTGGAGACATGAGACACCTCTGTTTCGGGCACTGCCTCTGGAACGGTCTCGGGCACCGCCTCATTCACCACATCGGGAACGGCCTTGGTCACCGCCTTGGCCTCCGGAACAACAGTGGGCACCGCCTCGGCCTCCGGAACAGCATCGGGCACCGCCTCGGGAACTGCATCGGGCACCGCCTCGGGAACTGCATCGGGCACCGCCTCGGCATCTCGAACAGCATCGGGCACCGCCTCGGGAACGTCCTCCTGGACGGCAGCGGCCCGCTCGGGAACGTCCTCCTGGACGGCAGCGGGAACGTCCTCCTGGACGGCAGCGGCCCGTTCGGGAACGTCCTCCTGGACGGCAGCGGCCCACTCGGGAACGTTCTCCGGACCTTGAGGAACGGCAGACGCCTGTCTCCTCCTCCGTCCTTTATGATGGCGAGTCGGTGGCACCTTATCAGGAGACTCAGGCGTTGAATCGGCCATCTTGTGCTGTGGTGCTAGGCTGGCGGCCATCATGGGTTGTGGCGCTGGACTGGCGACCATCTTGTACTGTGGCGCTGGACTGGCGGCCATCTTGTGCTGTGACGCTGGGTTAGCGGCCATCCTGTGCTGTGGCGCTGGGTTAGTGGCCATCCTGTGCTGTGGCGCTGGGCTGGCGGCCATCATGGGTTGTGGCGCTGGACTGGCGACCATCTTGTGCTGTGGCGCTGGGTTAGCGGCCATCTTGTGCTGTGGCGCTGGGTTAGCGGCCATCTTGTGCTGTGGCTCTGATCGGGCGGTCATCTTGTGCTGTGACACTGGGTCGGCGGCCATCTTGTACTGTGGCGCTGGACTGGTGGCCATCTTGTACTGTGGCGCTGGACTGGCAGCCATCTTGTACTGTGGCGCTGGACTGGCGGCCATTTTGTGCCGATGCACAGGACTGGCGGCCATCTTGTACTGTGGCGCTGGACTGGCGGCCATCTTGTACTGTGGCGCTGGACTAGCGGCCATCTTGTACTGTGGCGCTGGACTGGCGGCCATTTTGTGCAGCAGCACAGGACTGGCGGCCATCTTGTACTGTGGCGCTGGACTGGCGGCCATCTTGTACTGTGGCGCTGGACTGGCGGCCATCTTGTACTGTGGCGCTGGACTGGCGGCCATCTTGTACTGTGGCGCTGGACTGGTGGCCATTTTGTGCCGATGCACAGGACTGGCGGCCATCTGGTTCCACGGTGCTGTCTCGGCCGATCTGCGATTCCCCTCTCCTCTCGGGACAAACTGGGGAACTGGCAGCCCCCAACCGAATCCCGGGTCGACGGGCGGCCACAGTGGAGATCGCTGCCGGACCTCCTCCCGGCTGTTTGTTCCGGAGCGACCTCCCCTGGTTCCCCGGAACACCACTAGGCGAGAGCCCTCGAAGCCACCTTTCTCCCGCTTGCTGGCTGGGGAGAACATGGCAGCAGACATACCGCTGGATCCTTGTGGGATGGAATCCTTCTGTGACGGTGGGTTTTGGGAAAAACACAAGGTGAGGGCTGGATCCAATTGCAAGTATGGGTTTTATTTACAGAAGGGAAAAAATACAAAATAAACAGTCATGAGAGACAAACCAAACAAAAGAGGGAACCGGATGAAACGGATCGGAAACTCGGAGGCACAAGAAGGTAAAGGGAAAACTCAGGAGACGAGCACAACTCACACATAGGGTAAGGACTCCATACAGATGACAGAGAAAGAAAGCTATACATAGGGAGACTAATGACAGAGGATTGTCAGCACCTGTGCGATTCTAATTGGAGTGCAATTACTGTGAAGACAGAACCAGACTAGAGGAATTAAAGTGCCTATGGTGAAGTGCCTAAGGAGAAGTGAGCTCACTAGGGAACACCCAGGAAAACAGAGACTGACATCGTGACAAGTCACCGGACCTGAACCCAATCGAGATGGTTTAGGGGTGAGCTGGAGCGCAGACAGAAGGCAAAAGGGCCAACAAGTGCTAAGCATCTCTCGTGGAACTCCTTCAAGACTGTTGGAAGACCATTTCAGGTGACTACCTCTTGAAGCTCATCAAGAGAATGCCAAGAGTGTGCAAAGCAGTAATCAAAGCAAAAGGTGGCTACTTTGAACAAACTAGAATATGACATATTTTCAGTTGTTACACACTTTTTTGTTATGTATATAATTCCATATATAATTCCACATGTGTTAATTCATAGTTTTGATGCCTTCAGTGTGAATCTACAATTTTCATAGTCATGAAAATAAAGAAAACTCTTTGAATGAGAAGGTGTGTCCAAACTTTTGGTCTGTACAGTATATACATGTCATTTTTGTGACAACCTCACAACAGCACCAAAGTGAAAACCCTTTCCCATCAGTTGCTGCATGGATAGAATGGCTGTAGGCTTCAACTCTAGAGAAAGAGAGAGCGAGAGACAGAGAGAGATAAATAAGAAACATTTGTTTAACATATCCAACTGGAATATATATATATATATATATATATATATATATATATATATATATATATATATATATATATATATATATGAAAATTGAAAGTCCTTGCAGCATGTGGTGCATATCTTCAATTCGGGCAGGGATCTCCCTTTTTGGATTGTTATACGTATCTTGGAAAAGAGAGAGTGTACTTGTTAGAATATTTTGAGATCATGAAAATATCCCTAGTGCCTTTTTTAATCATCTGTCCTACAATGAGCCTAATTGAATCCATAAAATCACTTCATATTGGCCATGCAGAACATGACAGAAACTAACACATGATAGCAATGTATGTGGTGTAGATCTGCAGATTAGGCCAAATTGTAACAAACTATTAAAATTGCCAAATGCCTCATTTATCATTGCAAAATAATGCCAAAACAACAGGCAACTAGGCAGTCAGTGCAGTTTAATTATGAAATATATTTTATACACAAATATGGTAAAACAACGATTATTAAGCCAGCATTCACACTAATACATTAAGCTGCAGGTAAATCTTACAAACCTTACATCAACCAAGCTCTTGTCATCTGATAAGTTTAATTAATGTGCAGGCTAGATTCACTTATAATACTTTACAATACACAATTATGATTTATGAAACGTCGTAGTAATTAATAAAACTAGCTCACAAATTCTTAATTTGGTGGGAATTAATTATTAATTCATAGGTAGCAGTTCTCACTATGTAAACTTTGCACCGTTTAAACGTTATAAAATAAAACTTAATTAAATATCAATACTCACCGTCTGGATTGCTGTCCACCTCGTCCATCTTTAATTAGTGTTGATTCAGTACAGTAGGTGGCGCTGTCACAAAAATACTAGGGTCCTAAAGCTGCGGTCACAGAATTGCGGTCCTGTAACTGCAGCCTCCGGTTGTGGAGGAATACCCTTCTCGTTCCCACAGCTCTCGGGCCCGCCCCACTGTCGTCACTCCCATATAGTAGTTTTTTTTATTTATTTATTTTTTTTTTATAATATTTGAGGGAGGGGGGCACAACAATACAATCCTGCTTGGGGCACCTATTTGGCCAGCAGTGGCCCTGCTTTTTATAAAACATAAATAGAAAACAATTAGAACAGAAAAAGAATAGACAATGCTTGTGTCAGAAGGTCATTATTTATAATCAATAAAAATAAAATAATTAGAAAGAATAGAGAATGCTAGTGTTAAAGGCTCTTTTTTTCTTTTTAAATAAAACAAGTAGTTAGAAAAGAAATAGTCAAAGGGGAAAAATATCAATAATAAAATAATAAAACACGCATTTAAAATTAGTTATATAATAGAGTGCTAGAGTTAGAGGGTCAAATGAAAATGAAAAATATGTGTTTTCAGCTGTTTCTTGAAAATGATTAAGATTACTTTGATTGATTGCTGCTTGGATTGAGTTGGGCAGAGTCATTCCACCAGGAGGGAACAGTTAATGGATTCTGTGGATACAATGCAGACCTTGCAACCCTGCATCCAAGAAGAGCTGCTTGAGTCAGATTTGACTGATCTCAGGTCAAGAATAAGGAGAGATGACTGACAAGATCATGCTGTAGTATTTGCCGCTCAACAGATCCTGAACTCATTGACAAATATCTGATCTTGCAGGATGTGCTCCCTTTACACAGAGTGCGTGTGATTTTGAAAGATTTGAATACTGTGCATACCGAGAGCGGCACTGTGATGCAGCAAAATTATATATTAGAATGTTTAAAGGACTAGACATGAAAATCACAAGAGCAAGACACATGTTGCGGGAGAAGGCTGCAATTGTCAGAGATTCAGCGGAAAACAGTCAGATCCCTGACATTTAGGGCGATTAAGAAATCCCAGCTGGATTAATTTTGTTAGGTCCAAAAAGAGGACATGTCCAGAGAAATAAGGACGTATGGTCACCCTATTCATCCATGAAGTAAAAACAAGTACCATTTGGGGGTGTAACGGTACGCAAAAATCATGGTTCGGTATGTACCTCGGTTTTAAAGTTACGATTCGGCTCATTTTCCGTACAGTAAGGGAAAGAAATGCCAGAAATGCCAATCCCAGCTTGTAGGCCTGCTCATATAAAAAAAAAAAAAAAAAGTTTATTGCGTTGGACAGATCGGAATTAAGAGCAAAGGTCTGTTTAAATGCCTACGGGAGCTGCTTTTGAAGTTGAGTTGTAGTGATGTTCACACTTGCGTGATGCCTTTCGAAAACCTTAGGCCGGTGACACACTGGCATATTGCACCTGAGAAACATAGTCTATTTTGCCGTAAATACTGTTGAAGGTGTCCTTTATCAGTAGGCTTTATATTTATGCTCAACATGAAGTATAGATATTGTTGTCGTGAAGACAAGATCCTGGTCTGTCTCCCTCTACACCTACACCTACTGATAAAGGACACCGTCAACAGTATTGACAAAATAGACTATGTTTGACAGTTGCAATATTTGAAAATCGATAATTATTTATTTATTTTTTAAATTACATTTATATCTGAATTTATGTCAACCTATAGACTTTCAAACATAAAAATGTCATGAATTAATGTGTATTTGTGTACAAAATGACATATAAACATATTTTCCTATTATATTTTGCCTGGAAACGTTTCCAACACGCTTGCGTGTAACATGAAAAATAGGCGTCAGTTCTATTTCTAGCATGCATGCGTTTTCCTCACGCAGGCAGTCTGCAAGCTCTAACCTGTAAAACATGGGAGCCGAATTAAAAACCGGCCTTAGAATCAGCTGCAGGGCAGGATTTGCGCTGAACGCGGAGATTTCCGTCACTTAACATGTTTGTTTGGAAACACGAAAATGTACTTATGTTCCGCACACAAAATATTGCATTCGGTCATTCGGTACACACGTGCACCGTACCGAAAGCCCTGTACCGAAATGGTCCGGTACGAATACACGTACCATTACACCCCTAAGTACCATATTTTTCGGATTATAAGTCACACCTAAGTATAAGTCGCATCAGTCCAAAAATACGTCATGATGAGGAAAAAACATTTATAAGTCGCACTGGACTATAAGTAACATTTATTTAGAAGATAGAGCGCCCTCTCGAGGCTGTAGACAGTAATGTTTTCTCTTGGTTCATCTCTCTTGGTTCATGTCAAATTATTTTTGAAAAATAAGTCGCACCTGACTATAAGTACTAATATGTAAAATAATTCTGATTTTGTACGTTCTTCAGGTTCTAACTGATATCCAATTCAAGTTTATTTGTAAAGCGCTTTTTACGATACAAATCATTACAAATAGGGTGACAACCTGCTAATAAGCCCAAGGGGGGAGAAGGAGTATGTTTCTGAGGGACAATGTGGGACACCTTGCGCGGCAGTGCCCCCACCCCATGAGCAGACTCACTGATTGTGGTTTACCCATTTCTAGCACATACCACCTTACATGATACATTAATAATGCCCTATTCCCCTAAACATGTGTAATTGCTGACAGTGTTGGGTATAGTTACTTTGGAAAGTAGTTAGTTAGGTTACAACGTTACCATCAATTAAAAGTAATCAGTTATGATACAGCGTTACCTATTCATAAAAGTAACGCGTTAGAGTACTCATGCGTTACCAAAAATTAAAAGCCGTTTGCAGCGGCCCACACACGACACACGACAGACATAGCCCCTGGCCCCTTTAAATGCATAACGGCTTACTGTATATTATGAGCACCACAAGATAACTCCTGATTTTTCTTTAACTTTAAATAATGCAGTTATCAAAGTACAAGTATGCTTACTTGTAAACACAACCTTAAACAGGCTTGCAGATTTAAATCCATTTAGAAATGATGAACAACCAGCCAGCCAAAGATCTAACAGAAATTAACAGCTGCCTGTCAAACAAAAATGATAACAAATCGAATTAAATCCTTCACTGCCACACAGGTAAATGACAAATCGCTTAATAGCCGAACTAATTATTATTAAAGTATCACTCACAGTCACAAGCCTAAATTCGCTTTAACACGGTCCTCTTACATTTACTCTTCAAAGTAGTGATTACAACGTAGCGTTAAATTTGAGGTAGAATTTTTGGCGGTCGACAGAAGCTTTTCACCAAAGCAGAGTGTGCATTTTACCGTTATGTTCTTTTCTTTTTCGTTGACAAATTGAAAATAATGTGCGTACTTCCATAAACCAAACGCTGTCCTCTCTGCTATCTTGCCGGGAGTTCAAAAAAAAAAAAAAAAAAAACCCACACACACACAGGGTCAGGCGCAGGGCACAGACGCATCACAGCCATTGACTTTACGATCACAGAGCTTCGGCTCCGCTGATACTGTACATCCGCAGGTGGCACAGTAGACCTAGGACTACTTTCTGACAAAAAGCAGGCTGCAGTCGGGATTTTCCTTTCCTTAAAATAACGGATTACTTTTTTTAAAAAAATAACGAAGTTACTGATTACTTACGCACGAAACTAACGCGTTAAGTTACAAATTTCAGGAAAAAAGTAATTAGAGTACTCTAACGCGTTACTTTGTACTTTGTGTTACCCACAACACTGATTGCTGATGTATGCTCATGACAGAATTGACAGATGCACTTCCACTGACGATTTACTTTAGCTATTTTATTTATTTTTCATTACAATTTATTCACTTTAAATAAATTATAATATAAAACTATAGGATTAAAAGGAATTGTAGTTAAAAAAAAAACAGGAACAGTTAAAAAAAAAGTCTAACATCACAACTCAAGGGAAGGGAATTCACTTATTCACTAATCCCTATATGAATGGCAGTTGAGTTCACTATATCAGGAAGGAGTGAACACATAAATAAGTAAACGGATTCGGACAGTGACGTATAGCCTACACTGCACGTGAGACTTGGAGCTGTTGCAAAAACATTGCCATGTGTACTTTTATATTACATGTACCAAATTTTAGAAAATAATACTTATAGCAATAATACTCAAAATTACTTTATAATGCAGTTATACATACCTCCCGCGTCAGCTTTGTGGTTTCATCGATGGTATATTATAATAAAAAAATATGTAATGCTTTTATGTTCATAGTCATTAAATGCTATTAAAATAACGTACTGAGAACAAAAAATAAACACACATAAACGTTCATTGTTATGTATTTCTTTCTTTTAGTATCTTGACACTTGCTCAAGCAGCGTTTTGAGCTCAGATAAGATGGTTGTTGAGTGTCCTCAGGCGACCGTTAATTTTACATCAGAATACACTACCTGTTATTAACGGAAAAATTTTAATTATCCACCAAATTATCATCATTATTGTAAGTTAACAACGATGCCACCTCAGTAAATTAGTCAAATATTAAACTGAGTTATTGCCTACATAACATATTTTTATATAAACAATGTAGGAAAAACGTTAAAACAGAAATAATAAAGATGTAAACTTCATCTCTCATTCAAACTCGCTCGCTCCCGCTCTTGTAGTAGTGTGCTGAACGGTCAAGTAATGTTCGTTTGGCTGCCTGGGGCTCGAGGATATAGAGCGATCAACTTTTTTTGAGCAAGCATTGATTATCTGTGAAACGGTCTCAATTTGTGGGACGCATGAATTGGGCTTCAAACGCTGTGCACGCACGCGCTACGCGGGATGGGTGGTCACCCTAATTACAAAGCAAATTTACAGAAAATTATTTTTCTACAATAATTAGTAGTAGCTTATAAGTGGTGACTGTCAGTTTGTGCACATATGACAGGATTTTTTTTTTAAATTAATACAAGACGTAGTCAGCCAGATAATGAACATTATTAACAGCAATTATTATATGATGCAGTCACACTTGTAGCAATATTTGTTAGTTCTGTTTGTTGATTCAGGGTTAGCATCATTTGGGGTCCTCAAAACAGAGAAACAAATAGAGACATCATTAGCATAGCTGTTGTTCCAACAAAGTAAAATTAATTAGTTTAACTCAAGCTAAAGAATTTTAGCGCATTTGATCAGATGCAACTGCAGTCACAATTTAGAGAGATGCATTATACGAATGCTTGGTGAAAGAGATGCGTTTTTAATCTACATTTAAATAGGGAGAGTGTGTCTGAAACCCGAACATTATCAGGAAGGCTAAAAAAGGGATGAACCATAGCGGTGGGTCCTTCTCTGTGGGAAACACAATCAAGATTCTGGGGGAATGGGATTTTGAGAATATTACGGCACAGTTAATACATTTCTAGGGTGAATTGAAACTGCTGCAACTGACGTGATCGGAAATTGAGCTAGAAATTGAGATCAAGGCGATACAGATATTTCGAAGCAAGAAGTTGAGATCTCACGGAAGTGGTTAACACATTTCTAAGAGGGGAAGTGAGACTGTGCGGGTTAGTTCGAGCGCAGGGAGCGCTCTGCCTCTCCGGCTTAGGCAGAAAAGTCGGATTTGTTAGAGACGTCTGACAGATTATAGGCGCGCCAAAAAGGTATTCACAGAGAAGGAAACAGCAAATATGGGAAAGTCTCAGAGAAAGCTAGCTGAATGTGATAAACCGATATTTTGGCAAATGAAAAAGGTATAGGACCAGAAATGCATGCAAGATATAGGGAAATTAATTAAATACCATGGCTTTCCAAAAGAGGGAACATTGAGTGTTAAGAAATTAAAAGCTGTGAAGGAATCAGTAGAAGAGGGAAGTGAGAGGCAAAAGGGTGTTGTGTGAAACATATGTGTAAAAAATGTGAGCAAACTGTGAATTATTGGACAGAGGAACCAGATAGGAAAGAAAGAAGAGTGATGCAGAAGGAATTAGCAGGCAAGAAAGGAGGAAAAGAAAAGTTGAAAAATGTGCAGAGAATGAAATTGCCTCACATAGACCTACTAACCACTCTGATGTTTTTTTTCCTAAGCATGCACCACCACCCTATCCACACTGTCCCGTGGTCGAGTTGCAAGCCGTGAAATTGGACCCGGATCTCGACTGCTCTCCACCAAGAAGACCAACAGCACCGTGGCCAGATCCAGAATGGGGACAAGAAATAGAGGAAGAACCAGAAATCATTCCTGAAACCCCCAACAAAGAAATTGAAGAGGAAATAGAGCACAGAGCACGCCCGACAAAGAAAAGAAAAACAAGACAAACAGTGAAAGAAGAAAATGTTAGTATAACAGCTCCAATGATTGAAGTTTCAGGTCCTGACGGGCCTATTATGGTCTTTAGACCGTGGACTGTTACTGACATGAAAGAAGCGATGGCTCACTTGCCAAGCCCTGAAATTTTCTACTGAATTGGTCACCTTCTGCCAAGAATTCAGCTCTATCGTGCTTGAACTGAGAGGGCTGCTGGCAGTGAAACTGGGAGCTACGAGCTGGCATAAAGTGAGTGGAAAACAGCAGAAGGAATACTGTCGGAGAGAACACTGGGAATGGACACATCATGGTAATGCAAACTACTGCAAAGCTGTTGACGAACTGGCTGAGGGTATAGAAACAGCATTTCCAGTGCGTGTGGACACAGCGGAGATTGGCAACTGCTGCCAGAGCAGAGATGAGCACATGGGAGTGTCATCTGCGGAGCTGGTTTTTTAGTGGACTGAGACCTGAGATCACGCAAGCAGTCAAGACCAGCTACACTGAATGGAAAAGTGGACGGCTATTCTGCGCAGTGAAACCAGCAAGCGAAAGGGGGAAGATGGAAAAGACGAGGAGGAAGATATCCGAATTAAACTGAAAGAAAATCTGAAAGATGGGGTTGTTGGCTCTGCTAGACTAATGAACATACAACATTGAAGTGTATCAGATGCAAACTGTGCAAAAGGATGGTCATTGGGCAGGGGATTTTCCGGAGGACCAGCAAAATCAAGAAGCAGACTGAAGCGAGGGAGATGGAGAGCAGAGAGCAGGGGTCCAGGGCGTGCAACCAACAGCCACAAGTCAGGGAATTGAACATTTTATAACCACACAAAAACACACTACTTTCTGCTCTCTGCAATGAAGAAAAAGCTTGCTTTCCTTTGTGTATGTCTGATTTTGTTGATAAACATTCTGATAAATGTACGATAATGTATAAAAGTGAAGCCTTTTTGAAAATACCTAAACATCCTATGATAGTAGAGGGAATATTGATTGAGTTTTTAGTTGATTCTTGCAATGCCAACCACAATTAACAGGCAAAATTAATGAGTCAATTTCTGCATCAGGGTAAGATTCACAGTGCCTCTGAATTGTGAAACAGAAGGGGGTGAAGTGCTGAGACATGCCTTTCTTTACACTCCAGCATGCCCAGTCCCTTTAATGGAGAGAGATTTATTGTGCAAACTGAATTTGACACTGGTTGCAGACTCTGGGGGTGTCCGAGTGGCAGAGAGAGAGCAGCAGGGGCGATTCTAAGATTTTGATTTTAGGGGGGCTCAGCCCCCAATAAGGGTATGATTAAAAAATATTATTTTACTATTAGGGTAGGGTTGTATACTACTAACCTTATTGCAATCCACTATTCCATTGTATTCCCTGTATTTCATATATGGGAGTAGGAGTACTGACTGAGCCATATATAACACTGTAAAAAAAAACTAATACAGTTTTTTTACATGTGACCAGTCACTGGAAAATTTTGAATTGGGAATGTAGATTTTTTTTTTTTTTTTTTTTTACAATAAAGACTTCCTGATTCAGTATTAAGACATTCATGTTTATCCTTTGATGATACCACTGCTTTTTCTTATGAAATGTACGTGGAAATTGGCAGAAAATTAAAACAACATAAGGGTTCAATGACTGCAATGAATCTTGGGAACACAGTGGTATTGTGTGTGTGTGTGTGAGGCTGTCTGTTCTATTCTCACCTGACTGTTGCTCATTTGCAGACCTACTCCCGCACGACAAAAAAAATGTTGTATATCCATCTACAATGAAATATAAATTATTATATTTTATTTTTATTATTATTATTATTAATTTTTAGCTTTTTAGCCTTTATAATCAACAATACGGTTGGTTATACATCAAGTCAGCCCCTGAACATTTATTTCATTTCAAATCATTTAACTAACCAGCTAATATTCATTAAGAATATAGACAAAACATGTATTAATGTAATTGTCTATTGGCAATATGTTTAATCTTTTCTATATTTATTTATATTTATTAAAAATAACATCATTATCAATTTGCCACTTCTATAAATCAATTACTTAAAAAAAAAAATCACAGATCCCTTTAGCCTACTCTTACTCTAATATATGTATCATGATACACTAATGATTAATTATTACTTAATACAAAATTATGTTTAATAATAGAAAACAAAATAACTCCACATGATGTTTCTCTCTCTGTGCCATTTAGTACTTTCAGACAATGATGTGTGTCATTAATAATTTATTTTGCATGGCTGCATAATGTAATGCCGAAATACACAATAATATGTTTTCAATTTCAAAAAGTAAATTAAAATAAATCATGATAGTTTTCTAAAGTATGTTTTCATGGGTGTTAATCGCTTCATTTTTGTTGGAAGAAAAAAAAATCTGTCACACTGTGATAAAGGATGAAAGTGAACGCAGCGAAGACGTACTGGTATTGGATGCGAGAACACACACACCACACGCACGCACACACACCCAAGAGGGTCTGGCTGCAGACATATGGGCGAGTGGAGCTCCACTCAAGAGCGGAAATACGTCACCTCCACTAGGGACGCCGCCGCCATTTTGGACCGGGCCACACTTTCCGTAGAATTACGTCGCCTCCACTAATGACGCGGCCGCCATGTTGGTCCGGGTAACACTTTACGTAGAATTACGTCGCCTCCATGGGGGCGAGTGGAGCTCCATTTAAGAGGGAAAATATGTCACTACCACCAAACTTTCGTTTTGTATTACTTGTTATATACACGTATAAAGGGTGCTTTGCCAGTTATGTCACCTCTTTGTACGTAATGTTAATATGTTCTGTACTTTTATCTTTGTTACTTTTACCTAGTAGAAAAAAAATATATATATATATACACTAATCTTTTACGGTTTATGACAAGACAGCATTTTTTTACCCCCCCCCCCCCAGCAATTTGCACTACAGACATCAATTTGTTCATGTTTGTTTTACCAGTGTACAACTGCCAATGTAACATTCCATACATTTTAGAAAGTTAACCTTATGTTTTTAATATTTAGCAGTGACAAATAAATGAAATATTAAATAAATTATTTAAATAATACCTCAACCAGAATTATGTGTGTTGAATTTTGTATTTTAATCAAAATAACAACATATACAAAATAACCACAGTAAAATAATGAAGAATAACTTCCACAATTTAGAAGTTTTAATGGTTTTTGAGTAATAATAATAATTAACACATCTTACACTACATTGAAAACACATGAACTGCAAGTGACCATAATTGTTACTGTAATAACACAATGTGTTCACATGCACGCACACTTTACTCTTCAAGACCTCCATTGTCTGTGAAGCAATCCCAGTTACAGTAGCCAGGGTGGTCATCTGAGGAGTAAAACCCCAAAAGCACTCCCTGTTGCCCATTTTCCTGGTGACCAGCCCCACAGTCTTTGTGAAGCTGGCTGCACTGTAGGCGACTGCACCTAGAGATTATGTACGGCTTTCTGTACTTTAGATAGTGTCTCTTTAAATTTCTTCACTGCACCGGTTCAGTATCAACAAAAAAAAGGGTAATGTTAAGGAAATGGAAGAGAGTGAGATTACTTAGTCTAATTATTATAGCCACAAAACAAGAGGGTCAACCACACTTACTGAAGTCACCATCAAGCCAGCTGAAGTGTGCCTCCTGTTAAATATGCTCCTGACTGACAGTGTTGTTAAATCTCTGGCATGAACAATTACGTCAGATGGGTCAAGTTTAATTACAATATTGACATTTAATTATCATTAATGTTAAAGCAATTTACTTGTTGCTGAAGGTGCCTGGTCCACCACAGTTGTGCTTTGTTGTTCTGATGCATCTGATTGCTGGGCTGGGGACACAAAGAAGACATGAGCACAGCAAAACTGGAACAATACTATGTCTGTGTGCTGACGTTAGGTAAATTCAACACAGAATAGTACTGCATCATTCAACTATGACAGCCCCAAAGCAGACAAGGTGATGGTGCTCAGAAGTTCCACTCTCTATTTGTGGAGGTGTTATGAGGATGGATAACACTTGATATACATTTGATCTGAAACAAAAAAAGTAAAACAATAGAATAACAGAACAACAAAATAGAAAAAAATAAATATGTTAATGTCACATGTAAAAAGACCTTGACTTCTAAGGTGGCAACATACATTTAAAATGTAAAGAGTGCTGCATCTTCCATGCCAATCCTATCCCTGGAGGTGAATGAAAAATTAAATATGAAAACAACCACCTCATATGACCTTTTTAAAATTATACAACAAATGCTAAAGGAATACACATACAAAACGATCGTGTCCTTTCATTATCCACTACGTTATTTTACCACAAGCCACCAAAAACTAAGTTACACCTATGCTATCCATCATGTACTGAAGGTAAAAATGTAAAGAGCAAAAAATTAACAAATAAGTTTATCAGAAATGTATTATCCAAACTGTACTTCCCCAGTCAACTGAAAAGAAAGTATGTTCTTCAAGAATTTATTGAAGAAGAGGCAAAGAAAATAAGGAAGCTTTATTTTACTTATCCAGTTCTTCCTAAAGCCAAAGAAGTAACATTTAAAATTCTAAAGAACATTTATCCATCTAATCACTTCCTACAAGAAAGATTTAATTGGGAGAACAATTCATGCGGGTTCTGTGAGAAAGATATTGAAACTGTTGATCATATGTTTTTGAAATGTGAATCTGTACAGACTTTTTGGCTGGAATTTCAAAACTGGCTTCATTTCAAACAGATATCAATACACCCTTTGACTGTGATCTCAGTTAAGGTTGGAGTATTGTTGAAGGAAAAGATCCTAGACTTTTTGATAAATAACTTAATTGCTTTGTGCAAATACTAGATTCATAGATAAGTAGATAAGTAAGATAAGTACGTTTTTAAAGGTTAAACCTCACTTCAGCGGATAGAAAAATGAACTAAAGATATTTGCAAAGTCTCTTCATTACAGGATTGACAGGAACGCCCAGAAACTCTTGTATGCTTTGAACTTGTTTTTGTTGTTAGAATAAGACCCTAAGACATCTTTCTTTTTCTTTCCGTTATTTATTCTGTTTTATCTTATGGTGTGATTATTGTTATTTGTTATTTTTTCCATCTTTTTTCTTTCTATTTGGCTGTATCGACACTAATAATATGTGTTCAGTTGTTGAAATGTGGGGTAAAGGTTTGTAATTGAACTTGATAACTTAATAAAAAAACACATTGGACAGAAACATTGATCTATAAATTACTATATGTGGTGATATATGATCAGTGGCCAGACATCAACATTGCTCGCGATATAAATCTATAAATCCATAGTGTTTAGTATTCTTATGTTACTAATTTCACGTAAGCCCTGTGCGTTTTTCTTACACTGCGCGTTACAACAGCGTCAGTTCACAATTTTAGCGATGCAGAGATAAAATTACCTGAGTTTAAGTTTGAAGTACTCCCGGCGACGCCATCTTGATGTTTTCAAGTGGAGGTGACGTATTTCCGGTTTGAGAGTGGAGCTCCACTCGCCCATGGTCTGCAGCCAGACCCTTCTCCACACACCACACGCACGCACACACACACACACACACACACACACACGCGCACACCTTGTACTCTCTGATGTTCGCTCTGCTCGGCGCCCCTGTGGATTGAAAAACGCGCTGAATCCATGCAGACTCGGATAAGGGGAGGAGCCGGAACTTGATGCAGCTTGCCACCGTCTCAAATGAGATTTTAAAGGGGACTGAAGCGATCACTAATTAATTAATCAAATAATTTTTAGGGGGGCTGGGCATAAAAAGGGCCTAGCGACGCCCCTGGAGAGCAGGTTTGCTGCCTGCAAGCAGAACCAAAATGGGCATATGAATGGCACATCATAAAGTCTGATTGGGCTGAAATGATGTGTGAACTGACAAAAAAAATTGAACAAACCCATTTGACAGAGAAATTTTGTTGCTTGGCAAATTGCATTGCATGTCACATGTTGTAGTGGAACGAGATGACCAGTATGAGAAAGACTGGTTTGAGCAGATTCAGTTTTACTTAATGGCAGAAGATTCTGTGCCTCACTTATCGCTTTCCAAGGCCAAGGGACGGTCATGGCGCGGATTAGGGCTGTTTGTGAAGAGCTGTGTTTGTGCTACGGACTGGAGGGAGATAGGGGAGGGTGTAAAACACAGTGAGAGTCTGGGAGCATTTGTGTCAGAGTGTAAGTATGAAATTGCGGTGGAGAAAGTTGTGGTACCCATTGACGAAGGAGAAAGGGATAATCATTGCATGACAAATATTTGTGCCTCAGATATACATCCCGCATTAGCAGAAGTGCCATCAGAGTTATACCGACAAATATTGTGTGGGTTTAATTAAAGGAGGTGAACTGGTTGTGGTCACCCCAAAATCTGATTACAGACCATGTCAATTCTGGGTATAAAACTAGTTTTTGAGTCACTATTAAGGGAGTAAACAATGGTGCCATGCAATGATTCTCCAGTACGCACTCCAATTTTTCCTGTGAAAAAGATAAGAGACAGAGGTCAACCCACAGTGTTGTGATTTGTGCAAGATTTACAGGCTTTGAATGCTGCTGTCAGACAAAGGGCTCCATCAGTGCCAAATCCATTCATGATTTTGTCACATATACCACAACATGCAACATTCTTCTCAGTGGTAGATCTGGCTAATGAATTTATTTAGACAGAGTATGGAACCTTTGACCCTGACAACGGGAACAGCATTATTACAGTATGTGGATGATCATTGCTTGGGTGCTTATGATGAGCTTACATGTGTAAGCTGTGCAACACAGTGTTACCAATTGTAGTGGTAGGATTTTTGCTGCTATTATGTCTACCATGTATTTTTCGGTTCATATCCAGCTCAGTACAGAGACTGGTAAAGTCTAGTGTTTCACATCAAATGGTGCAAATGACTTTGTACAATGAAGACATTATCATGGATTTGTGTAGGGAGAACACTATTGATTAAGAGACAACCAGTAGCAGAAGCTACAGTGAAATGTGTTAAATGTATGAGACTTATGATATTTTTCTTTAAAATATGTAACGTTCAGGCCCATCTAAATCTATACTGTTTGTTTGCTTAAAATAGGGTCTGTCCGCATACAAAAAGCCTTAGCATATTTTCTGACTTCTTTCACAAACTTAAGAGAGTGATCATTTATGCGAAAATCAGAGATGAAGAGTATACATGTGATGATATCCCTTAAGTTTGCTTTATTTTGAATTATGTTTGCACTCTTGAGTGTGAATTTTTCATTTTGAATTGTGTTTTGTATCTGTGAGGTGACTGAGGGTCTGACAAATGTCAGGAATGCAATAACAGTGTTTATTCGTTTAGCCCGGCTTTCAGAGCACATATAATGTTAAGTGTGTAGTGAAAGTATAACCAGTAGTAATGAATTTTTATGTTTTAGTGATCAATGAATGATAAAAAGGGGGAAATTGTGGTGGAAAAATTCATTTACATAACTTCTGCATGCCCATATATGCAAGTGTTTTCTTAGAGTTGCTGTGTGGACACCATGAGATGGTTTTAGGGCCTAAGAGTAATGGCAAGCAGGTGGTAAATGGAGATGTACGGGTTCAGAAGTGCAACACCTGGGAATGTCTGAGAATGACCTGAGAGGGTCATTGGGCCATAGAGTGGCGGGACAATGCCTGAGGATGACCTGATCTGACCTGATAACCTAAGTCCTAAATGTGTGAGAAACAGCCCACAGAAGAGTGTGTTTTATGTTATCTATGGAAAAATACAGCTGTTAAAGTCTTTGTAATGCAACAGAGGGGTATATGGTGGAGGACTGCCCTCTTCCTCTGTCGCACTCAGCAGAAACTTGTGTTCTGTATGACTGTCTGATCTTCTTGCAAAAATAAAAGCTTTCTTTTTAACTATAACAGAGTGAGCCTGTCTCTTATGCTGATGAGAGTTGATTTAATTTTGCCCCAACATGCCTTATAGGAAAGTAAAGATAATTCGTAATTGATACGGAACCTAAAGGTCCCCTTCTTCTTGATCCCATGTTTTAAACTTTAGTTAGTGTGTAATGTTCTTGTTAGAGTATAAATAATATCTGTAAAATTCTAAAGCTCAAAGTTCAATGCCAAGCAAGATATTTTATTTAACAGAATTCGCCTACAAAAAACGACCGTTTGGACTACAGCCCTCTAGTTCCTGCAGTAATGACGTCACTAAAACAGTTTTTTGACTAACCTCCGCCCACATTAATTCACAAAAAGGGGGCGCGGCCTTGTTGTGCTCTGACGGAGAAGAAGGAAGAGCTGCGTTTGTTTTTGCCATGTCGTTGGAACGCTGTTATTTTCATCTCTGAGTCCAATCATCTTTGTTTGGGCTTCCCAGGGACGCTGTACTTGGAGATGAATGGTTACAATTTATGTTTAACTCGGTTCCCGAAAATTATAATCCACATGTATAATCCACATGTGCAGCACATTTTGCTGAGGACAGCTTGCTGAGGACAACTTCCTCAATCTCAATCAGTTTAATGCCGGTTCCGCACAAATATTATTCTTGAAAGATGGAGCATTTCCCTCTTTGTTTGGAGAAGGCGTTGTTTATGGTAAGTGTATTTTATTATTTAAATTGGTGCGTTTAACAGTTTCTGTAACTTATTACACAAAGGGCAACACTGTTTAGCTTTGTTAACTAGATGTTAGGGCTGTCCAAAAAAACCGAATTCGATTTTCATGCGCATCTCGTCAGTAAAAACGCTCCTGTGATTATAAGTACATCTCCAGCACATGTGTTCTAGTCCAATCACGTTTCCAGGAGGGCCGCGTGGTCTAAGCTGCTGTCGAATCACAACACAGGAACAGCTGGCCCAATCAGAAGTCGTTACGTATTTCTGAAGGAGGGACTTTATAGAACAAGGAAGTCATCAGTCCATTTTTATGACAGTGAAAACAGCGGTATACAGATAGGTGAATTGTGTGAAAAATACTGTTTTTACACATGAAACATGAACACGTTATATTGCACATTGTAAACACAATCAAAGCTTCAAAAAAAGCACGAATAACGGGACCTTTAATATGTAACCAGTGCAGAGACTGTAAAATTGGGGTAATATGATCATATTTTTTTTACCTGGTTAGGACTCTATCCGCTGCTTTTCGGACTACCTGTAGCTTGTTTGTTGAAGATGCAGGACAACCACCTAGAAGTGCGTTACAATAGTCCAGTCTAGAGGTCATAAATGCATGAACTAGCTTTTCTGCATCAGAAACAGGTAAGATGTTTTGTAGCTTGGCAATATTTCTAATATGAAAGAATGCAGTTTTTGTAACATGGGAAATATGGTTTTCAAAGGACAAGTTGCTGTCTAATATAACACCCAGATTTTTGACTGTAGAGGAAGTAACAGTACATCT
Source organism: Carassius auratus (assembly GCF_003368295.1). Classification (NCBI taxonomy): domain Eukaryota; kingdom Metazoa; phylum Chordata; class Actinopteri; order Cypriniformes; family Cyprinidae; genus Carassius; species Carassius auratus. The sequence goes on from NW_020527948.1 coordinate 404,370, forward strand.
GTCTAGTTGAAAATTGTAATCTACAAGATTTTATGTACTGTTTTTTGGTCCAATAATTAATATCTGTGTCTTATCTGAATTTAATAGGAGAACATTTTTGGTCATCCAATCTTTTACATTTTTAACACACTCTGTTAGCTTAGATAATTTTGAAGTTTCATCTGATCTTGTTGAAATATACAGCTGAGTATCATCAGCATACTAGTGGAAACTATTCCCGTATTTTCTAATAATATTACAAAGGGGCAACATGTATATTGAAAATAGAAGGGGATCTAGGACGGATCATTGTTGCACTCCATATTTTGGTGGTGATAAATGAGAGGAATCCCGATTTAAATAAACAAAATGGCAGCGATAAGACAGGTAGGATCTAAACCATCTTAGAGCCTGCCCTTAAATACCTGTATAGTTTTGTAATCTATCTAGGAGTATGTTGAGATCTATGGTGTTGAACGCAGCACTAAGATCAAGTGAAACTAGCAATGAGACGGAGCCTTGATCTGACGCAAGAAGCAGGTAATTTGTAATTTTAACAAGTGCAGTTTCTGTGCTATGGTGGGGGCTGAAATTCTTCATACAGATTTTTTTTTTTTTTTTGCACAAAGAAGCTCAATTGAACAGACACAACTTTTTCTAAAATTTTAGACATAAATGGAAGATTTGAAATAGGCCTATAATTTGGCAGTTCACTAGGATTTAGTTTTGGTTTCTTAATAAGAGGCTCAATAACCGCCAACTTCAATGGTTTTGGAATGTGACCTAAAGATAACGATGAGTTAATAATATTGAGAAGCGGTTCTTCGGCTACAGGTAACAATTCTTTCAGTAATATAGTGGGTACAGGATCTAATAATCATGTTGTTGGTTTAGATACAGTGATAAGTTTATTTAGCTCTTCCTGTCCTATGGTTGTAAAGCACTGCAGTTTATCTTTGGGTGCGATGGATTAAACTGAAGTGTTAGACGCTGTAGAATCTACATTTGCTATTGTATTTCTAATGTTATCTATTTTATCAGTGAAGAAATTCATTAAGTCATTACTATTAAACGTTGATGGAATATATTTGAATCCAGTGGCGTCTGGTTATTTGTTAATTTAGCCACTGTGCTAAATAAAAACCTTGGGTTGTTTTGGTTATTTTCAATGAGTTTGTGGATATGCTCTGCCCTGGCAGTTTTTAAAGCCCGTCTATAGTTGGACATACTGTTTTTCCACACAGTTCTAAAAACGTCCAAGTTAGTTTTTTCTCCATTTCTCCAAGTATTACTGTTATACCATGGCACAGTACGATTTTCTCTTACCTTTTTTCAATTTGATGGGTGCAACAGCTTCTAATGTATTTAAAGAAAATAGTGCCCCTGTTACCAGTCATTTCATCTAGTTCATGTGTATTTTTGGGTACAAATAGCAGTTGAGATAAATCAGACAGGTTATTTGCAAATCTGTCTTTGGTGGCTGGAACAATATTTCTGCCCAGACGGTAATGCTGAGCCATATAGCTAATATCAGTGATACGCAGCATGCACGATAGCCTACAAGGAAATGGTCTGTAACATCATCACTTTGAGGTACGATATCTATATCAGTAAGATCGATTCCATGCAATATAATTAAATCTAGTGTATTATTAAAATGACGAGTGGGCCCAGTGACATTTTGCTTGACTCCAAAATAATTTATTAGGTCGGTAAAAGAAAGTCCTAATGCATCATTTGTATTATCAACGTGAATATTAAAGTCTCCCATGATTAGCACTTTATCAACTGTAACCAGAAGGTCTGAGAGGAACTCTGCAAATTCTTTTAGGAATTCTGTATAAAGAAGTATTTCGAATGAGTTAAACCTGTATCCTTTTTTTCTGGGTAACCTTGAGAATATCATTATATATTGTTGCAACACCTCCGCCACAACCAGTCTGACAGGGCTCATGCTTATAACAGTAGTTCGGTGGAGTAGACTCATTTAGACCAATATAATCATTTGGTTTTAGCCAGGTTTCAGTCAAGCAGAGTATATCAAAACTATTATCTGTGATCATTTCATCTACAATAACTGCTTTGGGTGTGAGTGATCTAATATTTATGAGCACAAACTTTTAAAAGAAAATTTGTTCATTTACTTTACAATTTTCTGGTTTAAATCACGGTTTAAATTTTTTCTAGATCCTACATGAAAATTAATATTTTGACCTCACTATTCGGGGAACAGACACAGTCTTAAGTAAAAAAAACTTTTTTCGCATTTCAATATGCCTGAGTAGTGGACGCCTAGCCTAAGTATCGGTTAAGTTCAATAAAAAAAATAACACGCAGGGGCTGTTTCTCAAGTCCAAGTTTAATTTTTTGAACAGTTGTTTGAAATGGATTGAATCATTATTTAAAATAATCTTGGAGATTTTTTAATTGCCTAAATCATAAATGCAGCCAGGTTGAAGCCTGCAGTGATGTTTTTATTTTGTTAAAGCAGCCGTCCCCTCTGCATATATATTTTTTCGAGAATGTTGCACTCCTTTTGCTGTTTGTTATTCTGCACGAAACTTCAAGTCAATAAATAAGAAATATTGCTGACTTTCCAGCGCTCTCTTTACATTCGTCTGTTATTTGACGTTGAAAAAGGAAACAACTTTTTTTTTAGACATAGAAAATTTATTTTACAATCGATTCAATGAACACTTATGTCTTAAAGATCAAAAATGATTTTTTACAAAAGTGACAGCCCTACTCTGGATTCCATCAAATTAATTTCAGTTCGTCTTGGAGTATGCAACTGATTTATGGGAGTTTTTTGGCCTTCGTTGGCCAGGTGTCCCTAAATGTCTGATACTCTGACTCAGGAGTTATATCTCTGAAACAGAGCCTTCTTGTCTCCTTGCTTTCCTGATGGGGGTGTGTGACGATCGTGTGTAGGAAAAACAGAAGGAGAGGGTAGGATCCAATAGCAAGGTATGTTTAATTAACAAAAAGGGTAAATACAAATAAACAGTCCAGGAAGACAAACGAAACAAAACAAAAGAGGGGACCGGATGGAACGGAATGGAACTCGAAAGAACGAGAAGGTATGGGTAGGTCTCGGGAGACGAGAACATATGACACATAGGGTAAGGACTCCATACAAACAACAGCGAAGGACAGCTATATATAAGGAGACTAATGACAAAGGATTGTCAGCACCTGTGCGATTTAATTGGAGTGCAATTACTGTGAAGACAGGACCAGACTAGAGGAATTAAAGTGCCTATGGTGAAGTGCCTAAGGAGAAGTGAGCTCACTAGGGAACACCCAGGAAAACAGAGACTGATAGCGTGACAGGGTGGGTGTCACATTTCTTTATGTTCTTTCAACTACAATTTCATCCTCTGTTGAATCTTCCTGATTCTCCTCTAAGTCACTGGCTGAACTTTCACTTTCAGGACCTACATGAGAATACCATTCCTCAAACTGATCATATACTTTATTCCTAATTATTCTTTCCAATGCAGCCCTGTTTGTTTAGCGCAATGCGTTAATGAGGTGTCTGTGAGGATCTGCTTGGCCTTTCCTCTATTCAGTAATGCCCACAACTGCCCACATGTTATACCTGGAACATATTAATCATCCCACTTATTCACTCTGTCTAAAGTAGTTTCTCTTTTTCTACCTCGAGCATGTATGGGTCCATAATATCCTTCTCCTAGTCCGAATGTTTCAAAACTTTTTCCAAGCTTCAATTTAGGAAATGGGTTTTCTACCCTATCTTTCCTTCCTCTGGCGGTTCTTGTCCGTCTTACCACTGGTCATTCTGGGTCCGAATTTTCCTCTGAAATTTTGACTGCAGTGTTTACTGGTCTCGATATACTATTAGCTCCCTGAATTTATCTCCCCTCTCCTGCAGCCTGATCCTTATTCACTCTCTGAGTTACTCCTTCTATAACTGTAGGATCTGAGTGACAGAACGTCCATACTTTGGGCAAGTTAGTTTTATCCGTTTTTCTTATTAATGCACTCACAAGGGCTGCCCCATTGTGATTTCATTGAATCCAAAAATACCTCCTGAGATTATTGGCATAACCACTGAATAATAATTATTATCTCTGGCCAGTTTACATATTTTGTCTATCAAAGTGTCTAAAGTGAGAATTGCCATTAATTATTCAGCTATGACACCATTTTGACCTTTTTTATGACCTGTTGCGTGTATTACAGGTTTACTATGTTTTATTAGTTTTTCTATGCTCTATTATCAGAGGTGGGTAGAGTACCAACTAAAAATACTTATAGAAATATTTACTCAAGTAAAAGTAAAAGTACTAGTCTGAACAGTTACTTGAGTAAGAGTAAAAAAGTATCAGATAAAAAATCTACTCAAGTAGTTAGTTACTAGTTACTTTGGTCATATATACTGAGTCTATTTTTATTTAGATATATAGATTCACTAGTTCACGCTTACATATAATTAGCTGAGGTATGGTATGCGTATTTGGCGTGCTGTCCGGGGAAGGGCTCCGAGCTCGGGAATTGCCCGAAGCTAGAGTACCCCCCCTTCCCCGTATATTGTAAAGTGAACTTGAAGTGAGGAGATGGGGTGGAGGAGGGATGCTGATAAACCGTCAATGGATAGAGGTAAGTCAGCGATATTTATACTGTGGGATTGATTACTTGATTGTGGTCCACCTGTGATGATTAGGCTAAGTATCTGACGCGCTCCTCCCGAATCTTCATAGATAATTACATTTCACTAGTTCACGCTTACATATAATTAGCTGAGGTATGGTATGCGTATTTGGCGTGCTGTCCGGGGAAGGGCTCCGAGCTCGGGAATTGCCCGAAGCTAGAGTACCCCCCAAAAAGGCAAATGTACAGGAGGACAGCCGCCAGTTTAAAGAATGCCCCCCAAAAAGCAGAGTACTGGCGGGGGCTGATTTGGTTTCTGAGAAGTTATCTCGTTGGCAGGCTGGAAGGGCCTACGTACTCCGGAGGGAGCGACTTGGGCGTTGAGAGAGTAGGCCCTACCAGCTGCAGCTAGTGAACTACGTGGTTGTTGGCGCCCGGTCGGTAGGGCTCGGGCCGATGCTCAACTGGAGTTTTTTGGCGTTGGATCGGTGAGCCCTGCCGGCCGATGAGGAGGAGCGGCGTGGTTGTGGTGCCCGACCGGGAGGACCCGAGTTGCCTCGACCGGAATAGGTCACGGTGTCGGCGTACGGGCCCTACTGGCTGATAGCCCCTGCTATTCAGTGGGTGAAGGGCCTAACGCTGACCGAGAGGGCCCATGAAGCCTCCGACAGGAGATTGAGACTCAGGATGACGGACGTCTGGGTCCTCTCGGTTAGGCAGATAAAAAGCTTTTGGGCCAGCCGATAAGGAGGACTCTGGCAACATCCGAAGGGAGATCCCGACTCACGGCATCGGCTGGATGAGATTCACTTGCGGCTGGCAAGCATAGGCCCGTCCGGGAGACTCTCGCCAGACGTCTGAAGGGAGCGCACGCGACAGACGGGTAAGCCTCGGCGGACGGGGAGGGTTGGAAAGGAAAACCCGACTGGGAGGACTCTCGCAGCATCCGATGGGGCCTCAAACTCAGAACATCGAACGGGTAAGCCTCGCCAGACGGGGTTAAAAGATGTGAGAGTAGCTGAGGGTAGCTTTTTTTTTTTTTTTTTTTTTTGCAGGATTTGGCGAGAGGACGAGACTCGTGGCGTCGGACGGTTAAGCCTCACCTACCGTCAAATGGAAAGGTAAGTTGTGTGGCCGAGAGACTGTTGCCGACGTTCGAAGGGAGCACACACATCGAACGGGTAAGCCTCGCCGACCGTAGGGTGGAAACGTAAAGCAAGTCTGACCAGGAGGCTCTCGCCAGCGTCCGAAGGGAGCACACACATCGAACGGGTAAGCCTCGCTGACCATAGAAAAGGAAAAGGTAAGGTTGTCTAACCGGGAGGCTCTCGCCGGCGTCCGAAGGGAGCACGCGCATCGAACGGGTAAGCCTCTCCGGATGGCGGACAGAAAAGGTAACGATAGGTGGCCAGGAGGCTCTTGCCAGCGTCCGGCGGGGACAAACTGGGTGAGCCTCGCAGGCCGTAGGTTGGAAAAGGTAAGTTTGCGTGGTCGTTAGGCTGTCGTCGGCGTTTAAGGGAGTTTGCTACTCCTGGCAAGAGACGGTTTAGCCTTGGTGACCATAGGAAGGAAGGAGAGTTTATTGTGTGTTAGGTACTTGCAGCATTTAAGCAGCTTGCTTGTAGGTTAGTAACCTGAAACACACAGTAGGGTCGTGGTTGGCTGGCCAGGAGGCTGTCGCCGGCGTCCGATGGGAGCACTCACATCGGACGGGTAAGCCTCGCTGGCCAAGGGTGGAAAAGGTCAGGTTGTCTAGCCAGGAGGCTCAGACCGACGTCCGATAGGAGCTTAGCTCCAGGAATCGAACGGGTAAACCTCTCTGGCTGAAGGACGGAAAAGGTTGTCCGGCCGGGAGGCTCTTACCTTCGTCCGACAGGAGCTTAGCTCCCGGATAGAACGGTTAAGCCTCGCTGGCCAAAGGACGGAAAAGGTAAGGTTGTCTAGCCGGGAAGCTCTCGCCTACGTTCAATGGGAGCCTTGACTCCATGCGTTGGGCGGGTAAACTTCTCCGTACGAAAGACAGAAATGGAAAAGCAGGTAGCCGGGGGCTTTCACCTACGTCCGAAGGGAGTGTGAGCTCCTGGCAACGAACGGGTAAGCCTTGCTGGCCGCAGAATGGAAAAGGTGAGGTTGTCTGGCCAGGAGGCTCTCGTCAGCATCCGATGGGAGCTCAAGCTCTTGGCATCGAAGAGAGAAGCCTTGCCGGCCATAGGATTGAAAAAGGTAAGGTTATCTGGTCGGGAGGCTATGGCCAGCATCCGGTGTCTTTTTATTTATCATTTATTTATTTATTTTCTATATTTATTTTTATTTTTATTTATTATATTTATTAAAATTGTGACACCAGATGGGTAGTCTCTCCAGCCATCGGAGGGAAAATTGAGATTGTTTTATCTGCGAAGAGCTCGTTAGTGTTCGGCGAAAGCGTAACTTGCGGTATTGGATGGGTACATCTTGCCATCGAAGGGAAAATTGTTTGGGCTGCAATGTACTCATTGGTGTTCGATAGGTAAATGTCGTTTTTTTTTTTTTTTTTTTTTTTTTTTGTTAATCGGCCTATTTTAATCGGGTAAGCTTCGCTGGTGGTCGGATGGAAAGTCCAAGATTGATTAAGTGGGAAAGCATCTGGCAGGATTGTAATACTTGCGATGTCAAACGAGTAAGCTTTGCTGATAGTTGAATGGAGAAGGCAAAGGTTGGTTCAACCGGGAGCCCTCTTGCAGGGCCTGGCAGGGAGTTCGATACTAAAGATTTATTTGTCTACGAGGGTAGACGCTGTGAGGCTTACTTGAATAATTGTTTAGCAAATCCAATGAGCTGCTTCCGATAATGAGTCCGAAAAAATCTTGGTGCAGTCATAGTATCCGAAATTAAGAGTGCAAAAATAAATTGGATTTCCTGTGCCAGTGTACCCCAAATAGGTGCCATGTATCGGCAATGTGGTCATTGTCAGCACGTGAGATCGATGGTACATATCGACGATGTAATCGTGCATGGGTGGAGTAAGAGAAAGATTCTTTATACTTTCTGAGCTTACTATTTACCATTTTGACCATGCAGGTGCACGAAAAGAGCCTATGGAATCACCAAGAATCAAAAAATATATACTTTCGGACGTACTGATACACTGGTATTAAGTATAAGTACTACATTTAAATACTGCTAGGTCATGTAGTCGGCACTACGGTCATCTCGCTTGTCCAGTGAATTTTTTTTTTTTTTTTTTTTTTTTTTTTTTTTTTTAACCTACGGGCTCACATCATCCTTTGAGAGCACGGGCGAGCGGGAAATGCAGTGCTGAGATGGGATAACGGAGCAGTTTGATAGCCGATTTAAGGTAGGCCGCCTAATGATTATTATAAAAACGTTGGTTGGAAAATGGGCCTAATATCGTCTTGGCTATTGTCGATACATGATGCTATCACCGCAAGCTCGGATGCATTGCATGCCTTTAGGCAGAGGTGATGTGTGGTATTTATTTATTTATTTTTATTTATTTATTTATTTATTTTTTTTATATATATATTTAGGTGTAGGGAAGGCTCCTGCGGGAGCAGACGCTGCTACGGCAGTGGGGCTGCTACGGCAGTGTGGAGGTATAGGAAAGGCTCCTGCGGGAGCAGACACTGCGTGGCAGTGAGGAGGTGTAGGAAAGGCTCCTGCGGGAGCAGACACTGCGCGGCAGTGAGGAGGTATAGGAAAGGCTCCTGCGGGAGCAGATACTGCGCGGCATTGAGGAGGTGTAGGAAGGCTCCTGCGGGGGCAGACACTGCGCGGCAGTGAGGAGGTATAGGAAAGGCTCCTGCGGGGGCAGACACTGCTGCGGCAGTGGGGAGAACGGGAAAGGCTCCTGCGGGAGCAGATACTGTTGCGGCAGTGGGGAGATATGGGAAAGGCTCCTGCGGGAGCAGACACTGCAGCGGCAGTGGGGAGATACAGGAAAGGCTCCTGCGGGAGCAGACACTGCAGCGGTGGTGGGGAGATACAGGAAAGGCTCCTGCAGGAGCAGACACTGCAGTGGCGGTGGGGAGGTACAGGAAAGGCTCCTGCGGGAGCAGACACTGCAGCGGCGGTGGGGAGATACAGGAAAGGCTCCTGCGGGAGCAGACACTGCAGCGGCGGTGGGGAGATGCAGGAAAGGCTCCTGCGGGAGCAGACACTGCAGTGGCGGTGGGGAGGTACAGGAAAGGCTTCTGCGGGAGCAGACACTGCTGCGGCAGTGAGGAGGTACATAAAAGGCTACTTGCTTCGGCTGCTGTAGATGTTGGCTGTGGGAAGAGTAAAAAGTGTTAGTAATATTTGATGGGGCAAGCTAAAAATGGATGGGTAGCCTACTGTGTTACCAGCTTAGCAATTTGTTGCCTGATTTGACAATTCCTCAGGCCTTGTCCACCTTATTATGTTCCTGTTGGAAAAGCATCTTTCCTCTCATTTGGCCTCCGGGCTCTTTAGACGGACTCCCGAGCGGATACGTTTGGAACGCTGTTTTCACGTTGTATTATGGACTGTGGAAACAGAGGCTTTTTGGAAACGATTGAGCATGTTTAGTCTTTTTAAGGCGTTGTACCGAAAGACATGATTATAGCAGTAACGTTAACCCCTTACCAGACACCCCCCATTTTTGGCATGGAGGCAGAAATTATATACCCAAAATAAGGATGTTTCTGTTCATGATTCTTTCTGACTAGATCCATGATCAACATTTGTCCATGAGCTAACACTTTGACGTTTACCGTTCAGGAATAGGAATAGTTTTCCTGACATGATGGAAAATTAATCACTGGAATTATGTTTTATTGAAATATTGGTCAAATATAAAAGCCAAAGTCTTTGGACTTCAATTGGTGCGCGGTTTATCCAGATCAAGTAAGAGAGTGATGTTTAACGTGCTGTAAAAATGAAACGTAGACTGGGGGCGTTGGCGATGCTTGCAGCAAATGGGTTAACAGCAGTTATGTGCTATTCGCTTCCAAGTGGTTTCTAAAGAGATTTACTTTCCGGTTTTTTCGTATTACGGTCCTTAAAAGGCGATGGTAATTTTACTCACACTTGCTATCCTGCATCTAAACACGAGGGCAGATGCGTTTTAGATTAATTTTGAGTGATCACGCCAGTGAATGGTAAAATAGGTCCCTAAATGATTTGGTCCTACCAGGAGACTTGCATGGAAATTAAAATTTTAAAATTAAATTAAGCATTTAGCAGGCGCTTTTATACAGAGACTTAAGTTTTTTTTTTTTTTTTTTTTTTTTTTTTTTTGAAATTATGTCTGTATCATTTCGGCGAGGTTTAAACGTGCGCTGTAAGGCGAATGTAACAATAATAGTAAAATAATAATAAGAATGCATTTTATTTGTAGAAACGAACACCAAAAGCAATACAACAATTCATTAAAGACAGACAGTCTTGAATAAATGTGACTTGTGACCCAACATAGGTGCATATCTGACGTGCAGAAGAAGTACATTCCATAGCTTAGGGGCTTCATATGAAAAGGCTCTTTGCCCCATGGTCTTTAGCTCACATTATGGCTGGTGAAGTGAAAGAGTTAGTAGAGCGAAGAGAGCGTGATGGAATATAAGGACTGATGAGTTCACAAAGATGCTCAGGTGCAGTCCCATGAAGTGCCTAGTATGTTAAGATAGAAATTTTAAAATCAACTCTCACGTTTACGGGAAGCCCGTGTAATTGTGAAAGAACCGGTAATGTGTTCGCGAGGAGAAGTACAAGCGTGCGGCAGAATACTGAAGCTTGCTCAACGATTTAGCTGGAAGGCCTGAGAACAAGGCATTACGATAATCTAACCTAATGCCTTTGGCTTCGTGGTTAAAGGTGGCATCATCATCCGACGGAACGGTGGATCTGTAGTCCAAATCTATGCGGGATCCACACCCCGGATCAGCGGGTGGCGGTAATGCACCTTTACGTTGGTTTGCCGAAACCGCCATAAAACGCTACTAGAAGAAGACAGAACTACGTCAAGACGTAGTTTAACAAAACTTTAGCCGCAAAACTGCTTTTAGATGCAACACTTTGAATGCGAACTGCCGTAAAAATCCAATGAAGAAAAAGAAGAACCTGTTTTTTAGCGTCTTCGCCTGGAAATGTATTAGTCTGCGCCGCTAGAGGAAGCGGCCTCACACTGCCACTCGGCCGGAACGCCGTGGTGAAAGGCTGAGCCGTGGTTGGATTCTTTCTGCTGCAATCCAGCGCTCTACGAGAGCTCGGTCTCGGGCGGCACGATCGTGTATCGAGCAAGACGAGCTCGGAGTTGCACGGTCTATTGGCCACGATGTGTGGCTTGGCGAGGATAGCAGCTGTCGCGATGACGCTTAATGCTGCTCAACGGCCGTGTTTGGCTGGGTAGAAATGATCTCGGGTCCGGCAAAAGCAACGGGTCTTATAAATCCCCTGTTTAGCGCTCTTCGTTGGTACGAAAATTGGGTCTGTGATAAGGTGACTGACGAAGCGAACCAGCATGCTGATAAACCGTCAATGGATAGAGGTAAGTCAGCGATATTTATACTGTGGGATTGATTACTTGATTGTGGTCCACCTGTGATGATTAGGCTAAGTATCTGACGCGCTCCTCCCGAATCTTCATAGATAATTACATTAAAATGTATGTAATGTGTGTGTGTGTGTGTGTGTGTGTGTGTGTGTGTGTGTGTGTGTGTGTGTGTAGTGTGACGAGCACTCCCAGAGGAATCAGCGTCGCCCTGGAAACCAACGGAGAACACCTGCACGTCCTCGTCACGGGCTGATCAGTCACAGCTGCTCCCCATCAGCCCACACACTTTTAAGCAGCACACGCTGCACTCAAACGAGGTTCTTGAACCGAATCCAACGCTGTTCTAACCCCTCTCTCTTTACTTTTCAGAAAGCAGCGAGTGACCAACAGCCCAGCCACTTTGGAGCACGTTTGGACAGCCACTTTCACCTTAACTGGCACAGAAAAGCACGAAGAGCACACGGGAAGCACCGGCCACCAGAAAGCGGAGCAGCACCTTTCACCAGGCATCACTGTGTTAATAAATCCACCCTCCGGGGCTTTTGATTTCACGTACCTCTTGTTGAGTGGGCATGTGCGCTGACACCCCTACTCACCGGTGAAGCACAGAGGGCTTACTTCTTGCTCCCCCTGACGAGTGCCGACAGTTATGTTGAAGTTAAGCGAGAGATCCTGGCGAGGCTGGGCCTCTCCCCTGTAAGCGCCGCCCAGCAGTTCCACGAGTGGGAATACAAGCCCCGGGTGCCAGACGTGAAGGTGGATGGAAGACGGTTCCGGGCCTGTTGGGCAGTGCGGTCACCCTCATCAAGTCGCGGCTGTGCGCCCCTCGAAGCGGCCGGAAAAATTTCCTACCGATTACCTGTGTGCACGGAGACACTCGCCAAGTACCGGCCTGTGAGATGGTCATTTCGTCCCCCCAAGGCACCTGGCCGGTGGAGGTAGGCCTGGTGAAGGACCTGCCGGTGGCCGTACTGCTTGGAAGAGATTGGCCTGGCTTCGAGAAGCTGCTGTCCACCGCTACTCAGCCTGCCAGCCCCAAGGGGAACCGTCGAAGACTGAGGCGGCCGCCTGGACCCCGCCGCCGACCGGCCCTGCTCGTCTCCGACAGTGGGAGAGAAGGTGAGGCCCCCCTCCCAATCTACTAATCTGTTTTATGATGTCTACCAACAGGCCGCTGGAGGGGGCTCTTTCGCCAAGGAACAGCGGGAGGACGACCGACTCAAGCACTGTTGGAGCCCGGTGCGAGTCGTGGATGGAGAGGACGTCCTCCACCAGCCCCACCCTCTCCCACATTTTGTTGTAGAGAATGGCCTGCTGTATTGTGTCGCCCAGCGTAGGGGGAGGAGAAAAAGTTACTAGTTTTGCCTCTAGCCAAAACCGAGACCATTCTAGAGCTATCCCATTCCCACCCCATGGCAGGACACCTCGCGGCAGCCAATACTGCTCAACGCATCCGCGACCCATCACCCCCTTCGAGCTCCTGTTTGGCCGTCAACCCCGGGGCCTCTTGGACGTGGCCCGGGAAGCGTGGGAGCAGCAGCCGGCCCCGCATCGTACCATCATCGAACATGTCCGGCAAATGAGGGAACGGATCGACCGAGTGATGCCGTTAGTCCGGGAACACCTCACCAGGGCCCAACAGGCGCAGCAACGTCATTACGACTGGGCAGCCCAACCACGGGAGTTCCAACCGGGAGACCGCATCATGGTCCTGGTCCCCAGCTCGGCCTGCAAATTTCTGGCCTCCTGGAAGGGACCCTACTTGGTCGTGGAGAGGATTGGACCGGTCACTTACCGCCTGAGACAGCCGGGACGATGGCAGGCGGAGCAACTCTACCACATCAACCTCCTAAAGAAATGGGTGGGGACCTGGGACCAAGTAGCTGCCCTGAGCCTCACCGAGCCCGTGGTTGTGGATGTCAACCCCCACCTTTCGGCTGCCCAGAAGACGGAGCTGCAGCACCTGGTCAGTCAGTTCCAGGATGTGTTCTCCTCTCAGCCCGGGCAGACCAACGTGCTTCAACACCATATCCGGACGCCCCCAGGAGTCGTCGTTAGGCAACGGCCCTACCGAGTCCCGGAGGCTCGTCGGCAGGCTATTGAGGAAGAGGTCCAACAGATGCTAAAGTTGGGGGTAATAGAACCATCCCAGAGTCCGTGGCCCAGCCCCATTGTGATGGTCCCAAAGCCGGATGGCAACCCTCCGCTTTTGTAATGACTTCCGCCGCCTGAACGAATTCGACGGGTACTCCATGCCTCAGGTGGACGAACTGCTAGACTGGCTAGGAAGGGCCCGGTATATCAGCACCCTAGACCTCACCAAGGGCTATTGGCAGGTACCGCTCTCCAAGGCCGCCAAGCCGAAAACCACCTTCTCCACCCCCAGTGGCCACTGGCAGTACCGGACCCTTACCTTCGGGCTACATGGGGCCCCCGCGACGTTCCAGCGGATGATGGACATTCTCTTGCGGTCTCACAGCCCAGCCACTTTGGAGCACGTTTGGACACCCACTTTCACCTTAACTGGCACAGAAAAGCACGAAGAGCACACAGGAAGCACCGGCCACCAGAAAGCGGAGCAGCACCTTTCACCAGGCATCACTGTGTTAATAAATCCACCCTCCGGGGCTTTTGATTTCACGTACCTCTTGTCGAGTGATTCTTCACCCCGTGACAGTAGTTATATACACACACACACACACACACACACACACGCACACACACACACACACACACACACACACACACATATATATATATATATATATACATACATGCATATCATCAGCCTTTACTCCAGTCTTCAATGTCACATAATCCTTCAGAAATCATTCCAATATGTTGATTTCCTATCAATGATGTTTTTTATCTTTCTATTCATCAAAAAATCCTAAACAAAAATATATTAAGCAGTAAAATGGTTTCCAGCACTGGTAATAAATAAATATGTTAGATTTATATTTTGAAGGATCATAACTCTGAAAACTGGAGTAACAGCTGATGAAAATTCTTATTTGCATCATGAAATTAATTTAAATATGTATTATATATGTATAAATAACCTCTGAAACAAAGAAGAGTGAAAACTCCTAACATAACAGCTAAGTTACTGAACATCTGAACATAACGAACCAAATGCACATTGACGGATCTTCTTTCATCTGTTCTGCAAAATGTAAATGTATTTCTGCAAGCGTAAATATTGTGGAAATATCATTATTGTGTCGTCATCATTTGACACACAGCAGCCACAGCATATTGGCAAATTATTAAGCATTATTATTATTATTATTATTTTTATTTTTTATTAGAAATATTCCCAGATGCATGAACTATATAATGAAATATCTCGATTCTCTCTTATTAGTAATTAGTAGCCTAATTATGTAATTTATTATAAAAACATGTCTGTTTACTTAAGTAATATAGGTGTCATGCCAAAACATATTTTTAATATGACTTACTTTATATTAAATGTGAATTTAACATTGAAAGTCAATGTGATATAAAAACTGCTACCAATCTTCATTGTTCAGAAAGAGAGCAAATAACATTTACATGATCAAATATCATTTTCCCTGACAGTCTATCAATCACTCTCAGAAACTCCCATTAAAAACACTGAAACTGTTAACACTGTGAAATCAATATCTTATTTAAAGATTCGTACACACACATCTGAACTTTGTTGTTTCTGAAGAGAGAATTCGCCAGAAAGAGGTATTCCTTCCGTCAGTGAGCGATTGAAGGAAGCACCGGCATTTCAGCGATGACTCATCGGAACACCTCTGATTGGCCAATGCTTTAAAATCGCGTCTGTCTCTGGCTCACCGCCAACCAGCGAACGCAGATCTGAATTTAGCAGCTGATGATATGACTCGCTGTGTTCTCACGCCGGTGTGATTGTATCAAATATAGAAAATATTAATGTGCTATTTTTTGTCTTTTGGAAGCTGCATTCAACTTGGTTCCTCTCTGTTATAAGTTACACGAACAACAAACTAATGTCATAGTGGTATCGTGTACTGTAATCGAGTGTAGCCCAAGTTATACCTGTTGAACCGTAGACAGCGCACGTGGTGTTCATCCAATACAGATCTTCATCGCAAGCAAATAATAGCCTTTGCAGATTTGCTTTCAATTCAGTGCAGATCCAGCCACGTCTTCAACGCTCTTTCTGTTCTTAAACGTTACAACTCTGAGTGAAGTGAAACGTTTCAAACGCTCAGCGGGTGCGGCAGGATACTGAACAAATTATTCAAACTGATTCACGAACCAATTCACTGGTTAGCCAACTGGTTTGATCAAGCCTTTGAACAGAATTGACTCAAAAGAATGAATCATTCGTCAATGGGAATCGCTCATTGCCCAGAGAGAAGTAGACGTCGCATTTGGAACAAACTAAAGCATTTATAACATTTATTGCATTAAGATAAAGTAACGAAAGGAGCGTGGCCCACAGTAACAAAGTAAAAGTACAGATCCCCCCCCCCCCCCTGTCGCGTGTCTCCGTGTACACAGGTTATCGGGAATTGGGCTTTACTGTCACTACGAGGCGGGAGGACGTGGGTTTGGACCAAGCTCATGGCACTTCCGGAATCTGACAGGGCCTTGAAGGGGCGGCCCTTGATTTTCATCATGGCCACCGGGGCTCCTACCGGTAGGTGCTGATGTAATATACAGCCTGCCAGCCAGGTCCGCACAGGAGTCAAAGTGGGTTCCGTGGGCATCGGCTCATCCCGGGGACCAGGGCCCATCGGCCTGCTCATGGGCTGAAGGAGGCCCTCCGGCACGCGTTGTCCCTGGACCACCCTCCGGCGCTCGCTCTCCTACTTCCCGGCTTTGGGCCACCTTGGCCAGCTGAACCGCCTCCACCAGCTCTAGGGTCATCCTGGGGTTCCTCATAGCGACCGCCTGACGATGGACGCGGGGCAGGGCGCACAGGAGGTGGTCAATCACCACGCGTTCCATCACTTGGGTGGCCGTGGGGTCTCCCTCCATCAACCAGTGTTGTGCCAGTCTTGTTAGTTCGGTGGCCTGGGCGCGAGCCGGCACCCAGGGTTGGAAGGTCCACTAGTGAAACTGTTGCGCCGCACACACCGGGGACAGCCCCACCCGGGCCAGGATTTCTCGCTTGACATCGTCGTAGCGGTCTGCCAGGGAGTCCAAGCTTCCGCACTGAACAACAGGGTGGAAACACAGACTGCCTGGTAAACGGCCGCTTTGGTGAAGGTACGGAGATCTTTATTAGCAAAGACTCGAGATCAAAGTCTACCAAAGGCAGAGGAGGCAAAATTTATGTGTGCCTGGAGCGGATTGCCTGGATATAAGCCTGGATTGCTTATTGAGATATTTGAGTATTCTGGAAATCCCATACTTTGTATTCTTCATTAATTAGGAACCATGTATCGCACGGAATTTGCACTCGGCCACCTGTGAACCAACGGATACAAACTTGTCAGTTCTGACTTACTCAGAGGATGCAGAGTAGTTTTAATACCTTTAAGTAAACTACACCCTGCATGCTCATAACAAAAAAAATATTTTTTCCTATAACCTCGATAGCTACATCGTGTTAACCCAGTGACAGTCAGAAATCAGAAGCCCCTTATGGTGTTCTCCATGGTTCATCAACTGATGTTTGAGTACGATCTGTCCTGAATGCAGATTTGCTGAAATACCAAGAAGGGATGCAGACTTGCACTTGCACTTGCACTCTAAGGCTTGCACTCTCAGACTTGCACTCTCAGACACTTGTGCTTCCGCTAGCAATGTCCTTTGCAGTCTTTATTATTTTTTATTTTGTTCTATTTATTGAGAAATTTTTGATTAAATCTCTCAACATTTTACAACAGTAGTCAGGTGGTGAAGACAAGAAAAACTAAACTAAATTACAATGTCACTTGCAATCACCACTTGTACTCTCCGCTACCTGTGACGTCACTTGCAATTGACACAAATCGTGCGTGTTGCCAATGGAGACAAGATGCTGTGGTGGTGATTAAACGATTAAAACTAAATTAGTAGGCCTAATACTATAATTTACAGGGTCCTGCAAGAAAAAGACAAGACCGGCAAATCCGTGGCCACAGAACAGCAGAATATAAACGCAGTGAACAAAGTCTTTCGTTAAGCATTTTCCTCCTGTAGAAAAAACAAACACTTAATATGGGAAAATGTATTAAAGTGCATTAAGTTCAATTAAAAGACCAAACTCGATATATAGTTATTATATAAATAATATAACATTTATGATGTTTTATTATAGGTGAAATTGCTCTTGCAAAGCTCTGATTTCTGAAAGATGCACGGAGAGGCAACAGCAATGTGGTGTTTCATTTGCGCTCTTTTCACTCATAAAGTTTACATTCATTCACTTCAAACTCGGTCTGTGTATAATATTGCGCTGATTCCCTGGCTCAGCTGTTATCTAGCAAACACCAGACTGTGCCAGCCTCAGCCAAGTATTCAGGCAGAATTATTCCTTGGCCGTAGTTAAGTATGTGGTGTTTAAGAGGATACTTTTTTTTCTCTCATTTTGACTCGGTCTTGACTTGGACTCGAACCTCTTATGACTCGGTATTGACTTGGTCTCGACTAGTCCTGGTCTTGGAAATGACTTAGACTCGACAAAGCTGGACAGATGACCAACAGCTCTGGAAGACATGTTGTGAAAATTACTACACATTTTTGAAAAGTACCACAGGGTTTTAAATGGGCACATGCCTGGGCCACATGAATAAACAGTACTGGTCCTCTGATCCTTCACACCTTTATTTTGATTTTGTCAGATCTGGTGATTCTTTAAGAATGAAGTTTCCCATTTACATTATTCACAATCGATTCTCACTCGGTAACTGTGATAATGAACCAGGTAAATAAAACATGTACTTTGATGATATACTCATAGAAGGGATACAGAGGAACTGGAACAAAGAAGTCAAATGACAAAAGAAAGAAAAAACATGTACTTTGATGATATACTCATAAAAGGGATACAGAGGAACTGGAACAAAGAAGTCAAATGACAAAAGAAAGAAAAAACATGTACTTTGATGATATACTCATAGAAGGGATACAGAGGAACTGGAACAAAGAAGTCAAATGACAAAAGAAAGAAAAAACGTTGAGGAAAACAGGAGAGAATGTCAACTGATGGAACAGCAGGAGATAGTTTTTAGAATAAGAAGAACTATTAAATTCGGAAAGGAAGACGTGCTGTTTTTGTGACTATAAAATGTTATGGTTGGAACACATTCACTGCCGCAATTTGGGGGTGAAGACTTACGATATTTACTTTGTTATTTGCTTATGAGTTATTATTTAAATAAAGCGAAACCATATCCTATGGTGATAGGTAAACTTCTTTTAAACAAGTCTCTGAGTAATTTATTAAGAGTAATGTTATTATTTTATTTTATTCCTGAACCTGCAAGTTCCATAGCAGCAAAGACTCAACTGAGCTGATCTGTACTCTGGTGGGAAGAAGTTCTGAAGTTTCTATTGCATCTGATAAATAACAGAGGTAAGAGCGATATTTATATATTGCCTTTGCTTGTGGGAAACAAAGATGTGAATATAGGTTTTATGTATAATTTCTTTAGTCAGAATAATTTTACAGAATGACACCCAATATGGGGCTCAAATATAAAAGAATGATAATAAAAAAAAAATAAACATACTGACGAGGAGTTGGGATAATCTATATCAATGGTTGCCAACATTTTTCAACTCGTGACCCACACAACCAAACACGTTTGCGCGGCCCACTGCAAAAAAAATTAACTGACCCCGCTATTGTCAGGTTGATAGCTTAGTACTCAGAAGCTAGATTGTTATTTGTCTTTATTTAATAAACTGGCAATGAACAGAAAATAACTTGGGTTGGCACCACTCCGAAAAATGGGAAAACCAGATCCAAGCAGAGCTCGGCAGCGGGTAAACAGTCAGTGGTAAATTGGCGGCTTATTCTTTAACCAATCAGCGAGCTCGAATAGTGGAAACATAGTTACAGTTTAATTTTCTTTTTGTTACTTAATTACATTTACATTCAATTATTTAGCAGACGCTTTTATCCAAAGCGAATTACAAATGAGAACAATAGAAGCAATCAGATCAACAAGAGAACAATAACAATATACAAGTGCCATGACAAGTCTCAGTAAGTCTAGTACAGAACGCATAGCCAGGTTTTTTTTGTTATATATATATACTGTATATATGAAAGACAAGAAAAGTCCTAATATTAGTTGGTTAATTGCTGGCAAAAAAAGATTAGTCTTTAGATGTTTCTTGAAAATGAGTAAAGACTCAGCACAGTCCAGGAAAAGATCTGTGAGAGTGATTTTGAATTTCTCTGGGATGGCACCACAAGGCATCGTTCACCGTTGCAGAGAGCAAACTTCTGGAGGGCACATAAGATTGAACTTGTGAGTTTACGTATGTTGGTGCCAGTGGTTGTCTTGTAGGCAAGCATCAGTATCTTGAATTTGATGCGAGGAGCTACTGGTAGCCAGTGTAACCTGATGAGGAGAGGAGTAACGTGAGCTTTTTTTTGCCCATTGAAGACAACCCTTGCTGCTGCATTCTGTGGATCAGTTGCAGAGGCTTGATAGTACATGCAGGAAATCCCGCCAGGAGAGCATTACAATAGTCTAGTCTGGAGAGAACAAGAGCTTGGACAAGAAGTTGGGTGGCTTGCTCTGACAGGAAGGGTCAAATCTTCCTAATGTTGTATAAGGCAAATCTGCACGACTGGGTTGTTGTAGAAATATGGTCTGTGAAGCTTAACTGATGATCCATCACAACTCCTAGGTTTCTGGCTGTCCTGAAAGGAGTTATGCTTGACGAACCCAGCTGTATAGAGAAGTTGTGATGAAACGATGGGTTAACTGGAACCACCAGAAATTCTGTCTTAATAAGGTTGAGCTGAAGATGATGGTCATTCATCCAGCTAGAAATGTTTTAACAGAGATTTACTAGAGAAACTAGATTTAAACAGAGAGAGTGAACATTATCAGGAAGGCTATTCCAGAGTTTGGGAGCCAAATGTGAAAAATCTCTACCTCCTGTAGTGGACTTTGCTATCCTAGGACCTAAAATTGGGGTAATATGATCATTTTTCAGGACTCTAGCTGCTGCATTTTGGACTACCTGTAGCTTGTTTATTGAAGAAGCAGGACAACCACCTAGAAGTGCATTACAATAGTCCAGTCCAGAGCCGTTAAATATGAGAGTTGCGACACTCTTTGATCTCGCTGCCACGCTGTCACGTGGTTCATGTAGCTTTCAATAGTTCCAAACAACTCCGCGCTGTCAACCAGTTTGAATGGTCGAAACAGTGGCAGTTTTTTAAGTTACTTTGTCATTTTGTTCGAGAAGTGTCTGCTAAATGCAATGTGTAATTACAACATGCTAAAACGCATGTCAATAAACTTACTTTGGCCAGTACATCGCAGTTTTCACCACATGGAGGCTTGTAGATGGACCCAGCCAAAGCAGAAAGCCTTGTAACTTTCCAAAGACTTGTGGCTTTTAAACTCCTGAATTGTGTAGTAACTTACACCAAAAACAAGATAATTCACAATATCCATATATGTGCGTGGAGGTAAATGGTCCACGTCTCTGTGCCATTCAGCTTCAGGGAGCTTGTGTGGGTCGATATTTTGGATGCCTGATAGTAGGGCTGTAGTACTCGAGTCCGGTCTTGGACTCGAGTCCGGACTCGAGACATTTTTCTGTCGTCTCGGACTTGTCTCGGACTCGTTGAATTTGCACTCGGACTTGTCTCGGACTTGGCCATTGGACTCGCCAAGTCTTCTAGTTGGTCTCGACCGAGTCCAGCAAAAAAATAAAATAAAAAATTTCTCCTTCAAAACAAAACCACATTTGCATGATGTCGCGACTGAAAACCTGTGGAAAACGCTAGGCGCGCCGCTCTCCTTATTTCCAAAGCACTCTGTAATCTACGCTCGCGCTCCAGTGGCGTCTGCTGTTGCTGGGCAACCATGACCCTCTCTCCATGATGACGCAGAAGTTTCAGTAAAGAATAAATGGAAGTCCAGCACTTAAAATCACTTGCAGTAGCTCTGCTAATAGATTCATTTAAAAAATGGCTATCCTTGTACAACTATGATCATCTGTTTCTCCATCTTGCCTTAGCTTTCAGTATTGTTCCGGGAAAGGATGTGCATATCCAGTGGTGCACTTACTGCGACCTGAAAAGTTTAGATGTTTCTAATTTAATTTTCTACCTGTTAGATTGTGTTTTATTTACGTCTACACCTAGATAGCCTTTTTTTTTTATCAATAAACGCGCATTAATGTATAGCCTTATGCAACAATTACATATGTAAATTTTAAAAACTTTATATATGACATTACATGTTTACATTTTCATGTAACAGCCAGTATTTGTATCTGTAACAATCACAAAATTTTTCCTATCTGCATTTGGATACAACATCAGTTACTTGATAAGACTGTTATGACTTTTTATATATTTTTTTCGTAGTTATCACTGAACAAGTATGTCGTGTTAAACTGAAATAATTATTAATTTCTAAAATAATATTTATCATGCAAGCAGAGAGATGTCATGACAAACGTTTAGTGATCATTTGAACACGACTGAATCCATTCAATGCACACATTCTCATTACGCAGAACACTTTGAGCGAGTCTTAATGTTTATGAACTTCACTAAACAGATGTGTGTGTTCCGCGCAAACCAGCCAAAGGTAAATATGCAAACATGTAGGACAAGTAGACAATGTATCCGTATCGAAGCTGATTATTAGCCTACTCTTGAGAGAGAACTGATTTGGTTTTTGAGAGACTGAGACGCGCAGCGCGGCTGTTTGATTGGTGAGCGCGCTGTGCTTATTCCATGCATTCGTATCATGGTAGCCTATGCTTTCAATATTTGCCTTTTAAATATATACAAATAATATAACGTGTAGCTATGATGTATTATTATAGGTAAAATTACTCTTGCAACGCTCTGATTTCTGAGAGATGCGCAGAGAGGCGACAACAATGCGGTGTTTGATTTGCACTCTTTTCACTCATAAAGTTTACATTCATTCACTTCTGGCGCTGATCCCCTGGCTCAACTGTTATCTAGCAAACACCAGACTCTGTCAGCTTTAGCCGAGTATTCAGGCAGAATTATTCCTTGAGCGTTATTCGTTTTTTAAGCCATTATCCTTGCCATTCCGAATAAGGTATTCGGCTTCAGGCACAACCCTAATTATTACATTACATATTTTATTTTTACATGCAACATAGATAAGGTCATATAGTAACAGCTCCACGCAATATTGTAATTCTAAAATTCACGTCGTACTTGCAAACACTTTGTATGCATTATGGTTAATGCATGCTGGAGTAGTCGATTGTTTCCGACAGAGCTCGACTAGTCTATGCAAGCACTAGCACAGTATGACAAAAATGTCGCTGTATTTATGTGCGCATGTCCAGTAGAGCCAAACGTATCCATTCTAGCCTTGCTGCGCGCATTTGTCATATCCAGAGCTTTGCGTGTGTCTGTGCACTGTGCCAATTAGGCATAGTCATATACATTTTTGATCACAGATATAATGTCAACAAAAAATAAAGTACATAAAAATTATTTGACCTTACAGTTCCAAACTTTGTTTCTTTATCCAAGTTTAGCTCCCAGGGTCGGACTGGGAGTAAAACCAGTGCATTAGCAAGGCCCCAAAGGAAGAGAGGGCCCTTGAAAAGTATGAATCTGAAATATATATTTTTTACCTGGATATTTTCATGGGTGGGGGCCATGGGGGCCCATCAGGACTGCCTATGCATAGGGCCCAGGATCTTGTTTAACGCCCCTGTTAGCTTTAACCCTAATTATACACACTTGAACCTAATCAAGCTCTTACTAGACACACTAATCTTCCAGGTGTTTTAAGGCCAGTTGGAGCTAAACTTTTCAGGACATTGGCCATCCAGGATGTAGTTTGGAGACCCCTGTCCTACAGAGTTGTTACTTTGCACATGCTTTTTGATCATTACAAATAATAATGTAAAATGATTTTCTTAGAATAGGAGATATGCTTTCTCTCGCATCACAAACATTATCAGTAGTTTAGTATGTGGTCTTGAAGAGGACCCTTTTTTCTTTCATTTGGACTCGGTCTTGGACTTGGACTCGAAACTTTTGGACTTGGACTTGACTTGGACTCGAACCTCTTTGGACTCGGTCTTGACTCGGTCTCGACTAGTCCTGGACTTGGACTTGACTTGGACTCGACAAAGCCGGACTTGACTACAGCTCTACCTGATAGCTTCTCCAAATACCGCTGTTTTGCGATTGGTTTAACCTAAAAAAAAAAAAAAAAACTGTATTCCACTGTTCCTATGTTATCCATATGTATCGTGCGTGGTACTGGAGCTGTTTTTGATGCAGCAGTAACTTCCAGGCATGGTAAAACAGTGCGGAATTGCAAAAACCTCCTCTACTACCGAGTTACACATGTAAACAATCCTGTTTCACCGCCGGTGTCAGACCTTTTCTTTTGATTATTCCCAACTTTGAGAAGCTCTGCTCGCCCATGGCATTGGACACCATCATGCAGAGATAGATGCGCAACCCAATTTCGACATTTCAAAACGTCTGAGAAAGATTTAACGATGTCAAAAGCTCTGCTGATTCATTCACAGTCATCGGTTTCTGAGTGCATGAATGCAGCAAACTGTATCAGCTAATTTTGTCTGATTAATAATCATTTAAATGGTTTAAAAAGTCATTTATTTTCAGTAAATTATTAAAATATTTTAAAAGGTTTGCTGCTTGGTTAAAATACTCACACAGTGTTGTGTGAGGTGGAATCAATCATCACTGACAGGCCCATTACCAAAAGGTCTGACAACCTTAATGACCTTACAGCCTTGATATTTGCTGTTGTTGATAAGGACACAGGTGTGTTCAAGAAAGATGAAAACAAACTTTTTATGTAGATGGAAATAAATTACATACCTGATGGATCTTCTCCTGTATCGGAAGACACTGGGATATTTATTGTACCTCTTCTGCAGGAATGCCAGCAACGGTCTAGGCTGAAAATAAACTTTGTGATTGGAGACCCGATCAAGGATTCCAATGCACCTTGGAATTCCTGGATGATAAGTTGCATCAAGACAATGCCTGACTCTAAGGGAAATGTCCAATGTGTGTGTTCAGACGAAATGTATCACAGTGAATTGACCCATCTACAAAAATATGAAGGTGTTGCAGGCCCCGCCCCCGGAGGCCCGTCAGACAGATTACTGTACCTGTAAAAACAGGATAAAATGAAAAGACCGGGAGAGTCACGTCTGCTCCTTCACAGCTCCTCTGTTGGTATATTTATTCAGTGCAAAATCAATTTCAGATACATACAATTGTTTTTTTAAAGCTTTGCTTTACATTCTGTTGTGTCTCTTTCTTTCTTTTTCAGCACTTTAATGTCACTGTCATCACAATAAAATCATATTACAATTTTTCTTGTCTTCCGTTTACCCTTTTGTTGACACCTGTATACTCTATATACACTTCATACACATCAATACTAATATTTATAAAGACAATATAACTTAGAATTAGATTTACTCAATATATGTATATTTACAGTGTAAAAGTATTTTTCTTAACCCACAGTCTACTTAAAAATAGCATACATTGTAAATATATAGTGTATGTTGTAAATATTAACACAATTTACTACCTTTTTTCTTTCCCTCACAGGCGAGTATCTATAATGGAAGAACACATACAGTGTGCTTTTCTAAACTTCCCTCAGCGCCCGGTCACGTGACCACCAAGCGCGCCAAACGTGGCAACAGAATGAGCTTCTCAGAGACATTCATCTCTCTATTTTACACATTAACTTGAACAAATAAACATTTTATAACCAAAACACTATTAATAAATGTATATAGATCGATATAAAGATCACTGGAGCATGTTTAGATCCTTTTCCTCATTTTAAAGAGAGAACATAGTTTATGAAAAACAAAACGTCAAAAGATGAATCTAATCCAACACTTCACATTCATCATACATCACACTAGTGCAATCACTGTTTTATATTTCACAGTTTTACTTTTACTTTTCGTGCTTTTACCTGTAAAAACAGGATAAAATGAAAAGACCGGGAGAGTCACGTCTGCTCCTTCACAGCTCCTCTGTTGGTATGAGGAAGCCTGCGCAGTTCACCAGTCCATTCGCGACTCCCGGGCCAGAATATCAAAATAAGAGTCCTTTTTCTTTGTCCATGTAAACCAATATACATACGTTAATTTGCACACTGCATAAAAAAATAAGGTGATCATACAACTTATAGCAATATACAGATTTCAGTGAGAAATAAAAAAACACAATTGTATACATACTTTGAGTGTATCACACTCTCACTGACAAAATAAGAAAAGCTCCAGTGATCAACCTCTTACCCCCTATTTGTGCAATCAACACACAGGTAAAGTGACATTGTAAGGTAAGTATGTGTGAGGAGTGTATGAATTGGTATAACAAATTTGTGGTAAGCAACTATTAAAGCCCCAAACAGGTATGTGTGTGATAGGGTAAGCAGTCACTGCATTAAGTGTAGGGTATGGCTGTAGCACAGGCTGACCAGGGGTGTCGTAAGTGTAAATCTGTCTTGGCCTTTTCTCCCTCATAGATCTTCTTACTGCAGCTTCACTCCCTTCACTTGGACTTGCTACTCTCATTGGCTCCACAAAAGCAGCTGCTTCTCTCTCCTCATCCACATAGTCTTCCACAGGTGGTATCAGGTAAGTATTTGGTTCTCTTTCAGACAAATTTTCCAGTACCCTTGATTCCTCCCTTTTGTGTATTTGATCATATTCTTCACTTAGGGGTCCGCGCTCAGGTAGATGTCTATTCCCTGGTTCCGTCCAGCTGACTGGGGTTCTCAACCAATATCCTCTTCCGATATTTTCTTCATCTGAGTCTGTCGTGTCACTGTCCCTGATGCTTTCTTTGTTGGGTGTCTGACTTCTTGCCTTTCTCTGTTTTCCAGGTTTCGGCGATCGAGGTGTCATCGTGGGAGCTTCCACAGGTAAGTCATTGACCAGCAGTAGTAGGTTCCGGTGCAGTGTTCTGGTTTTATTCCTGTCTCCATTCTCTGGATAAACTACATAGACTGGGTTATCAGAGACTTGACCCTTCACCACATAGACCACTTTTTCCCAGTAGGATCGTAACTTCCCTGGACCCCCTCGTTCTCCAAGGTTTCTGACCAGCACTCGGTCTCCTGCTTTCAGTACCACTCCTCTGGCTTTTCTGTCGTATTGAGCCTTACCTCTGGCACTTGACTGACGACTGTTTCCTTCAGCGATCTTGTATGCCTCTGCCATTCGTGCCGCCCACTGATTTGCATACCCCTTTGGTGTCACTCCATCCGTTGGCTCCACCAGGCCAAAGATCAGGTCAACAGGAAGGTGAGGATGCCGCCCATACAACAGGTAAGAGGGAGAATACCCGGTAGACTCGTGTCGCGTGCAGTTGTAGGCATGAACGATTTGAGGTAAGTGCTCTTTCCACCTTTCTTTTTCTTTTTCTGCCAGTGTCCTCAACATCTGTAATAGAGTCTGATTGAACCTCTCCACTGGGTTTCCTTGGGGGTGGTATGGTGACGTTCTAGAGTGGCCGATTCCAGCAAACTGTTGGAGAGTGCGAAACAGTTCGTTCTCAAACTCGCGGCCCTGGTCGTGGTGTAACTTGGCCGAATATCCAAAGGGTGGAATGTAATCTTGGAACAAGCGTTCAGCTGCAGTACGCCCTGACTTGTTCTTGGTTGGGTAAGCTTGTGCGAACCTTGTGAAATGGTCCATGACGACCAGGATATATTCATATCCTCCACGGCTCGGCTCAAGGTGTAGGAAGTCAATGCAGACCAGTTCCATTGGTGAGATTACAGAATCTTCTTTCTGGGCTCGGATAAGTTCATCTGTTCCTATTGTCGGCAACCAGGTGGCAGGTTGACGTGGTTCATCCTCCCCAGTAGACATATACAGGGCAGTGACCCAGGCTATGTCCTTCATCTTTGATGCATTACTGCCCTCCCATGCTTCATGTATTGCCCCCGCAGGTAGCTCTTCCGTGCACTCTGACACATATACTTCGATTTCCAGAGGAAGACGAGACAAGGTATCTGCATCAATGTTGACTTTCCCTGGCCGGTACTTAACGTCGAACCGGAAGTCAGACAGCTCTCCCACCCACCGATGGCCTATTGCGTTAAGCTTTGCTGTGCTCATCACGTTTCAATTCAATTCAATTCAAGTTTATTTGTATAGCGCTTTTTACAAAACAAATCGTTACAAAGCAACTTTACAGAAAATTATGTTTCTACAATATTTAGTAGTAGCTAGTAGTTTGTGCACATTTGACAGGATTTGAGAAAAA
Source organism: Carassius auratus (assembly GCF_003368295.1). Classification (NCBI taxonomy): domain Eukaryota; kingdom Metazoa; phylum Chordata; class Actinopteri; order Cypriniformes; family Cyprinidae; genus Carassius; species Carassius auratus. Next base: position 431,909 of record NW_020527948.1, read on the forward strand.
ATTAAAATAATAATAATAATAATACAAGACGTAGTCAGCTAGACGATGAACTATCAATATTATTAATTAAGTTATTATATGATTGTCACACATTTAGCAATAATTGTTAGTTCTGTTTGTTGATTCAGGGTTAGCATCATCTGAGGTCCTCTGAGGGTCAGCATCATCTCTTCTCAGGTGTTCTGGATCCGGCGAAACATAGAAACAAAATACAGACATCATTAGCATAGCTGCTGATCCAACAAAGTAAATTTAGTTTAACCCAAGCTAATGAATAATAATGCACCTTTGATCAGATGCAACTACACTCACAATTAAAAAGATACATTATTCGAATGCTTGGTCGAAAGAGATGTGTTTTTAATCTAGATTTAAACAGAGAGAGTGTGTCTGAACCCCAAACATTATCAGGAAGGCTATTCCAGAGTTTGGGAGCCAAATGTGAGAAAGCTCTACCTCCTTTAGTGGACTTTGCTATCCTAGGAACGACCAAAAGACCAGCGTTTTGTGACCTTAGGGTGCGTGATGGGTTGTAACGTGGTAGAAGGCTAGTTAGGTACGCTGGAGCTAAACCATTTAGGGCCTTATAGGTAAGTAATGATAATTTGTAACTGATATGGAACTTAATAGGTAGCCAGTACAGAGACTGTAAAATTGTGGTAATATGATCATATTTTCTTGACCTCGTAAGGACTCTAGCTGCTGCATTTTGGACTACCTGTAGCTTGTTTATTGACGAAGCAGGACAACCACCTAGAAGTGCATTACAATAGTCCAGTCTAGAGGTCATGAATGCATGAACTAGCTTTTCTGCATCAGAAACAGATAACATGTTTCATAGCTTGGCAATGTTTGTAAGATGGAAGAATGCAGTTTTTGTAACATTGGAAATATGATTTTCAAAAGACAAATTGCTGTCTAATATAACACCCAGATTTCTGACTGTAGAGGAAGTAACAGTACATCCGTCTAGTTGCAGATTGTAATCTACAAGATTCTGTGTAGTGTTTTTTGGTCCAATAATTAGTATCTCTGTCTTATCCAAATTTAATTGGAGAAAATTGTGTCATCCAATCTTTTACATTTTTAACACACTCTGTTAGCTTAGATAATTGGGAAGTTTCATCTGGTCTCGTTGAGATATATAGCTGAGTATCATCAGCATAACAGTGGAAGCTAATTCCGTATTTTCTAATAATATTACCAAGGGGCAACATATATATTGAAAATAGAAGGGGACCTAGGACGGATCCTTGTGGCACTCCATATTTTACTGATGATAAATGAGATGACTCCCCATTTAAGTAAACAAAATGGTAGCGATCAGACAGGTAGGATCTAAACCATCTTAGAGCCTGCCCTTGAATACCTGTATAGTTTTGTAATCGATCTATGAGTATGTCATGATCTATGGTGTCGAACGCAGCACTAAGATCAAGACTAGAAATGAGATGTCAAGGGGTTGTTGTCTGTGTACACTGTGAAATGTGGGGCGTAGAACAGGTAGTCCCGAAACTTCTCACACACCGCCCACTTCAATGCAAGGAATTCAAGTTTGCCATAGTGTAATCGATAATTCCTCTCTGCCGTTGTCAATGTTCTGGACCCATATCCTATTACTCTCAAACTCCCATCTTGTCGCTGGTATAGGATGGCCCCTAGGCCCTTTTCAGATGCGTCAGTGTGGAGCGTGAAGGGTAAGTTGAAGTCCGGATATGCCAGTATAGGTGGGCTTGCTAACATTCCAATTAGTTCTTCCAGGATCTGTTGGTGGTCCCTGGTCCATTCTACTGGAGATCTGGAGGGAATTTGTGGGCCTTTAGCTCTCTTGCTTTGAGTGTTCTGTGCTGTCCCAGACTTGGCCTGCAGTAGCTCATACAATGGTTTTGCTACCCTAGAGAAGTCTTGAACGAAGGCACGGTAATAGCTGAGGAACCCGAGCAGCCTCCTTACATCACCCACTGTCTGAGGAGTCTGACAGCCTCCAGGTCCTTAGTATCTATCTGTACCCCTTTGGCTGACACCAGCCGCCCGACGTACCTGACTTCACTCTGGAACAGTTCACACTTTTCAGGTTTCAGCTTTACACCGTGATGCTGGAGGGCCCTCAAAACTCTACGTATACTCTCAACATGTTCTTCAAAGGACCTCGCATAGCATAAGACGTCATCTAAATATGGGATACAGCACTCATCCCTGAGTGAATGAAGCATTTCTTCCATACTGCGTTGGAAGGCAGCAGGTGCATTGGATAATCCAAAGGGGATCTGGACCCACTCATAAAGCCCTCAGGGTGTTATGAATGCTGTCATGTGTCTGGATCCTTCTGCAATGTACCCCTGGTGATACGCTTTGCCTTGGTCGAGAATGCTGAACCAAGAGTAGCCCCAAGGGTGTCTATCAGATCCTGAATCCTAGGCAATGGATGACGGTCAGGGATGGTTTTCCTGTTTAGGAGACGGTAATCAACACAGAGCCTCAGCTTGCCATTTTTCTTGCGGAAACAGACTACTGGAGCGGCGTATGGTGACTTTGATTTAACGATCCATCCTTTTGCTAGAAGATCTTGTATGTAGCTCTTCACCTCATTAAACAAATGTTTTGGTACTGAGGAATATGCCCTCTGAATCAGGATGTCATCCTTAAGTGTGATTGGCATCTACAGGCTGGGTATGCACCCAATGTCATTGTCATCTCTACTAAAAGCACCAGACTCCTCATACAACATTCTCTGAACTACCTCTCTTTGACCTTCGTTCAGATGGTCCAGTTTGACAGGTGGGTGCCACAATGACTTTGCCTCATCTTCTCGAGTAGTCGCGGCTTGGATCGTTACAGTCTGTCTCGGCTCATTCGTTTTTCCAGACTCCGCTAATATCCACTCAATCCTTTGTAGAGTTCCAATCACTGTGCCACAGGGCAGGGTCACATCTACCACTGTGTTATTTCTAATGGGTATGAAAACACAAGGGTCACTTTGGGGTTGTATTTCTAAGAGTCCCTCCCCAATATCCAACAATCATCTTCAGCAGCTTTGATCACCTTGACTAAGGTTTGTGCCTTTTCACGAGGGATGTCAATGGCTCCAGCCAGTAGTGAGGTAAGTGTTGGCATCAGTTGCTCAGACTGCCCCTGAATCAGTTCTTCAATTAAGTTGAAACCCAGTAGTGGTCTCTCAATTGGCATTTTACTCACCAGGAATGGGACATTGATAGATAAACTTGTGTCCTCATTTCCTAGCAGGTTGACTGTGATGACTACCCAACTGTCAAATGGGATAACGTCTCCATTTACAGCATAGACTTTCAGATCATCTTGACATCCGATAAGCTCTCGAAGTGGCCTCACTTCAACACTTGGCAAATACTTCTCTCTCCACACACGGTCCACCATGCTGACTTGGGCACCGGTGTCAAGTAATGCTCTTACTGTCAAGCCATTCAAGTTGCACTCGGTCAGTGCCTTGCTTCCGATCAGTTTGATTATGTTGTCATTTTTGTTTTTGCAGGAGCCCAGGATGCTTGCTCCTTGAATCATGGACTTCATCTCATTTATTGGTTTGTTTCTGATACAAGCGTTCTTGTCCTAACACTCCACCGCTAGGCCTGGCCGGCTTCAGGGTAGTAATGTTTGGCTGGGGCATTTGCTTTGCGGTCACTGGTCGCCCCTTTGCAGTGGCCGGCTCCCGTTTCCCTGCCGCTGAGGTTGTCATAGGCAACCCACTGCCCGGTGTCCTTCCTCTCCACAGATGAAACAGTGTGCACAGTTCTGTCGCCCTTCGTCTGCACATCGTTGGCAGCATCGCAAACGGCTCATCCGGCTAAAGGATGGTTGGCTGGCAGAGCACTGGCAGCCCCCGTCAGTTCGTGCTGGCATGGAATGTTGTATGGCATCTACCATGCTGGTTAGAGCATCAATCCTGGCAGTAAGATGCTTAATCGGATCGTCCTGAACTTTTTGTGCAGCAGAAACCTTTGCAGTTTTCACATCTCTGTCTGTTTCACCGCTAACTTGGGCACTACTAGCCATAGATGGTTTTGCTCTGGTTGGTGGACCCAGTCGCCGCGGCCTCTCATTCTCATCACTTGTGATCTTCATAACGTGCCTGAGGATAGCATCGTCAGTTACATCACTATCGGCTAACAAGGGTTTCAGCTCACTTCGAATATCTTTACACTGATGGCTTAGTCCTTGGTAGACAGTGTGTAAGAACACATCCTGTACAGTAGCAGCACTATACTTCCTGTCTGAATTAGCTTGTTTTGTGCAAAGAGTATTTTTTGTTTCAACCCCATGACTCTGTATAGGAACTGCTGAGGGGTTTCATGTTCACTCTGTTTGGTGCACATCAGTTCTTGGAACAGCTCTGTGCTATTTCGGTCCCCCAAGTGCGATTGTAAAAACCCTTTAAGCTCAGCTACAGTCATGTCATCTTTGTTCATCAGCATATCTTTAAAAATGCCGGGCTTGATAATTCGCAGCACACCTCTGACAACATCGGCATTGCTGAAGTTCTCATTTAAGCCGCTTTCTATTTGCCTCCACACATTGTTTAACGTGATGTCTGATGAGTGATCTCCAATGTGGCCTCCATGTATTTTAAACTCACGGGGCTGGATATACTGAAAACCCCCCATATGGAACGCAAAGTCAGTAGCTACATGTTTGGGTTGCTCAGTCTGGTTTACGTGTGCTGTAGTGGCGCCCCCCTGTGCTAAAGTGTGAGTCAAGTTAGTGTTCTGGGTCGGTGTCACGCACTGTTGAATTTTTCGGCCGAGTTCTTCATACTCTGCCAGCATTTTATGCATTTCTGTGTTTGTTTCAGATATGGTCCCCTTAACATCCCCTGAATCAGGTGTAATATGTGGTGGTGTCTGATAAGTGTCATGAGAGGTGAGTGGATGTAAAACATGTGTAGGGTGTGTGTTTTGATCAACATCAGATGTAGTTGTGTAAATCTGTTTTGCTGATTTTACCATCTCTTGCAATGACAACAGTTCACTCATACCTTGGTCCTCAGTCTCTAGCAAAAGTTCACTGGACATGAAAGCATTGATATGGTCAAAACAAACCCCACTGTCCTTCAGATCCAGTTCACTGGTACCGTGTTTAGCTGTTGACCCAATTATCTTAGCGATGCGGAACAGTTCGTCAGCAGATAAGGAAATTAGCTCTCTTTTGATGTCCCACACCAGCTTGTTTCCTTGCACGATCCGCCATTATGTCACCGCCTGTCGTCCCTTCCGTGGTAGCCTGGACCTCAGGATGAATACAGTACTCACAGATAGCCTGGCACAGATAGCCTCTTGTCTCGTTGCTCCGTGGATGTAGCAGCCGCCGGCCTCTAGCCCCAACGCTGCCTGGGCCCTACGGTTCTGGAATCTTTGGATCCGCCTCCTAGCGTCACATGGAGTGGATCCCGGACGAGCCCCCAATAATCTGTTGCAGGCCCCACCTCCGGAGGCCTGTCAGACAGAATACTGTACCTGTAAAAACAGGATAAAATGAAAAGACCGGGAGAGTCACGTCTGCTCCTTCACAGCTCCTCTGTTGGTATATTTATTGAGTGCAAAATCAATTTCAGATACATACAATTGTTTTTTTAAAGCTTTGCTTTACATTCTGTTGTGTCTCTTTCTTTCTTTTTCAGCACTTTAATGTCACTGTCATCACAATAAAATCATATTACAATTTTTCTTGTCTTCCGTTTACCCTTTTGTTGACACCTGTATACTCTATATACACTTCATACACATCAATACTAATATTTATAAAGACAATATAACTTAGAATTAGATTTACTCAATATATGTGTATTTACAGTGTAAAAGTATTTTTTTTACAGTCTACTTAAAAATATTATACATTGTAAATATATAGTGTATGTTGTAAATATTAACACAATTTACTACCTTTTTTTTTCCCTCACAGGCGAGTATCTATAATGGAAGAACACATACAGTGTGCTTTTCTTATCTTCCCTCAGCGCCCGGTCACGTGACCACCAAGCGCGCCAAACGCGGCAACAGAATGAGCTTCTCAGAGACATTCATCTCTCTATTTTACACATTAACTTGAACAAATAAACATTTTATAACCAAAACACAATTAATAAATGTGTATAGATTGATATAAAGATCACTGGAGCATGTTTAGATCCTTTTCCTCATATTAAAGAGAGAACATAGTTTATGAAAAACAAAACGCCAAAAGATGAATCTAATCCAACACTTCACATTCATCATACATCACACTAGTGCAATCGCTGTTTTATATTTCACAGTTTTACTTATACTTTTCGTGCTTTTACCTGTAAAAACAGGATAAACTGAAAAGACCGGGAGAGTCACGTCTGCTCCTTCACAGCTCCTCTGTTGGTATGAGGAAGCCTGCGCAGTTCACCAGTCCATTTGCAACTCCCGGGCCAGAATATCAAAATAAGAGTCCTTTTTCTTTGTCCATGTAAACCAATACGTTAATTTGCACACTGCATAAAAAAATAAGGTGATCGTACAACTTATAACAATATACAGATTTCAGTGAAAAATTAAAAAACACAATTGTATACATACTTTGTGTGTATCACAAAGGTTTATGATTCAAGATAATTTATATAGTTTGCCTACTTATACAGTTAGGGGCTGGGGATTTAAGAGCCATAATTTGAAAATTTAACATTAAAGTTATAAGTGCTTGAATAGATATCATTTTAATGTTTTTTTTTTTTTTTATGTTAATGTGTTTGCTCAGCTTTATTTATTGGACTTACTTTAATTAAATTTTGGTGTCCCCTTTATGAAAGAAAGAAAGATGATGGAGCAACAGTTTTTTTTTTTTTTTTGACCAAAGTTTATTTTGTTTCTGTTTTGTACAAGAACATCCAGTAATCATTTGAAACTTGAACAAAGACCCTGAGTCAATTCTTTGCCCAAAAGAATAAAGCAAGATTATTGCTACTACGTTTATGTTTAGTTAACTCAACTCACCTTTATTTATGTATTGTTTTATACAATACATATTGTGTCAAAGCATTAAACAAGAAAATAGTGTATCATTAATGAATAATGATTGGTGCACCCAGAATGCAATGCAACATGAATCTGTCTGATGATCATCACTATTGTTGAGATTCATATGCTGATTCTTGATGTCTGCATGTCTAAACAGTACATATGCTCTAATGGGTGTGCAAAATTTTTAAGTTAAGAAAAAAAAGAAAGTCATGACATTTGCCAAGTATGGTAGCCCATACTCGGAATTGGTGCTCTGCATTTAATCCATATAAGTGCACACATACAGCAATGAGAAGTGAACACACACCCTGAGCGGTGGGCAACTATATATTCAGCACCTGGGGGTTTAATGCCTTGCTCAAGGGCACTTCAGACATGAGCCCCTTTCACACTGCCATTCCGGGAAATACACGGGTAAAGTGTTCCGGCAATTGTTCCCGGGTTGCTAGATTTTGCACTTTCACACTGCCAGTCATTACCCAGGATATGTGCGTGCTTTCACACACAACCCGTAAAGATCCCGTAACGACACGTGACATCAGGGCGTGATGTGTAATGTATGAGTCGAAAACCTTAGGCACGTTATACTTTCACTGAAGCAAGCGAACGATCTCAGCGTCAGTTCGAAAAGTGAGGAACAAACTGATCTTTGCTTCACTACAGTTTGCACATATTTTTTTTCGTCGCGAACGTTGATCTTCCTCCAAAACAACTGGTAAAAGAGTTGCTTGATAACGTGTGTCATCACACACCATTAGATCTGGCTTTTGTTCACACAGCGCTCGTGTCTCGAACCTGTGACCTTTGTGTTACAATTCCAACTCTCTAACCATTATGCCACAGCTGCCCCAAATGAATAATTGTTTTTCATATCTTTTTTCTTTAAAATGCAGTTGCAATCAATTCATTAAATTTCACCACTGATGTCAAAGAATCAGGGCTAAACATGACAGCTTGACCAAAAATGAGCTAATTTGATCTGATCATGTTTTGTTTTGGTTTTTCTTGCCATAACGAATGTGTTTAATAAACCCAGCTACAACAATCAGAGAAAACCTAGTGTTGAAAAGTCAAGGGTCAAGAGTACAACTAAAAGCAAACGCTTATCTCCACACCGGTGATTTCAAATTTAATTATTTTCAATAAAATTAAAAAAATCCAAAAATTCTGTTAAAAAAATTGACATATGACAAAAAAGTCAAACTGGTTATTAATGTGTGAAGTTAGTGATGCTGTTTATGGAATTGTTTAATTATCTTTTGCTGAGATCTTGAGAGATTTAATGTCTCTTATTTCAGATAATTTCATCTAAGGCTGTGACTGAAGTCAGTTGTACAGGTGCTGGTCATACAATTAGAATATCATCAAAAAGTTGATTTATTTAACTAATTCCATTCAAAAAGTGAAACTTGTGTATTATATTCATTCATTACACACAGACTGATATATTTCAAAAGGTTATTTCTTTTAATTTTGATTATTATAACTGACAACTAAGGAGAATCCCAAAGAAAATTTGAATATTACTGAAGACCAATACAAAGAAAGGATTTTTTTAGAAATCTTGGCCAACTGAAAAGTATGAACATGAAAAGTATGAGTATGTACAACACTCAATACCTAGCTGGGGCTCCTTTTGCCTGAATTACTGCAGCAATGCGATGCAATGCGGCGTGGCATGGAGTCTAGAATTTACCATTATAGAGATTAGTGCTCTCTTTTGTTGGGCACTTGGAATTTCAATTGTATTATAATTTTCTTTCTACTGATACAACATATGGTTTCAAAGGAAGGAAAATATTTAAAAATATATATTCTTAAAAGGTGATTTAACTTCTTTTTAAATCATACGTTGGTGTTTTTTTTTTTTTTTTTTTTTTGTAGTGTTAATAACACAAGACAAATAAAATAAAAACCTGTAAAACAAAGCAATTGCATTTTTCTTTTTTAAAGTAAGCCTGAATCATTATATTTTACAGTATGCCCTTTTACAGATTCACAATGTCTTACAGGAGGCCTGTGAGAACACACCATGTCAGTGTAGCTGAATACTGGTTGCTATGGGTTTGGACGAACTTCAGCATAGTTTTTAGCTACATTAGAGAAGCGAATTACTTTTATTTGGGCTGCTTTTTCATTGATGCCCCGCCACATATATTCAGGAGAGAGCAGTTTACTAGGTTTGTTCAAAAGGAAATACTTGTTCAAGTGAGACTCCTCTTGCCATACTGCCTCAATGGAGTTTGCAGCATCAATGAGCAGCTTCTCCTTGCAGGTTTTGGTAAGTTGATGTACATCTTCTAACAAGCCACCAAATGCAGCACCAGCATAATAATAATCACCTTCCCCAGCTGGAATGTATGCTTGAGACTCTGGTCTACGCTCATATGTGAATCGATCCCTTGGAGCATCAAAGAACCAAGGATGAATCACACCTACCAGACGACCCAAAGACTCCACACCCCAACGGCCATAGAACTTTGTATCTATGTCAAGGCAGAAAATATAGTCAGCCTCGTAGGCCAGTTCATTCTCTATTAGTTTTTCCAGTTTTTCCATCCTGCTCATACTGATGTCCTGCCATCTGTTCAAACTCTGAACCTTTCGAACTGTCAAACTGCGGTTTTCACCCATCTTCACCTCAGGAATCGATTCTGGTTGATCTGTAAATAAGTAGTAATGCACTCGAAATCCAACAAAGTAATGCTGTTCTGCTGACTCCAGAAAATCTTTAACAAAACGTGTGTATCTAACAAACAGAGGAAACAAAAACAGAGAAATATTATGGTTAATTTATACTTTATTCATTACTATTTCCAGACTCAAACAAAAAGGGGAAACAAATGATGATTATTAACTAGATGAGAGGTATCATGAAGACTTACTTTCCCAAAGCGAAGACTGTGGTTGCTATGGTTAGATTGTGTTGTTTGTAGATAGAGTCGATCAGTATGGGGTTAAAGGTTCCCTCCCAAATGACTGGAGCTAACCATGATGATACAGAAGCAACATCCGTCCGACTTCTTTAAAAACACACATCCAGCGCTGTAATCATTTCATTCATGATTGGAAATGGTCTATAACAGATTAATACTAAAAACATAATACTCACCCTACCAACACACTCGGCTGGTTGTACAACAAACTGTAATAAAAATGAATATGCAGAAAGAACAAAATACTTTTTTATTTGTTTATGAAGTTAATACATATTTAAAACATTGTTTTTTCAGGGTTTTTTTTTTTTCCAGACATCATCATTTAAAGCTGCAGTCCTTCAATTTTCAAGTTTTCATGTTTGGCAGTCAGTCACCGCACCGGTGTGGATATTTACTGTACATCGCAATCACAGATTCTAGCCTACATCTTGGAATATGACCCAAATAAGAATTTTCAGTGTATATTGCTATCTGAACAAGTAGCCTTAAAAGTGTGCCATGTTTAATCTGACCTACTGAGGTAAAAAGCATTACAGTATGTCACGCTACCAATGGGATGCTAATCATGCTACCATTGGGAAGTTGTAGCCTAATGGTCAGAGAGTCAGACTCATAACCAAAAGGTGGCAGGTCTGATGCTCACACCAGCAGGGATTGTAGGTGGGGAGAGTGCCCCCCCCCCATTCAGTACCATGACTAAGGTGCCCTTGACCGAGACACCAAACCCCCAACAAGATCCGTTAGTTCATATCACATCAAACTGTTTAAATTATTATTAATGTTATACTTAATTCTCAAATGATTCATGTTCACAACAACATCAGCATCGGTGACTATTAGTGTGTATTAGCGTGTAGATTTCTATTTCTGTACTGTCTAATGTAATGGTCATACTCTTCAAATTTGATATTAAGAAAATTACTTTAACCCAAAAAGACAATTATGCTCCCTTCAAACTGGTTTTCTTTCAAATAAAAATATTTGTCTGTAATCAGAAACACATTTATAACTGGAATTTAATTAAATTAAATTTACTGGTTAGATAGTTAACACTGGCTGGTTATGTGCTTGCTCAGATATTGATTTTGGATATTTTTGCACCAAAACAGACTGCAGCTTTAACTCTCATTGATCATCTGATCAGAACCTGAAAAACAACCCTGAACCAAACTCTTGGGCAGTCCCTTGTGAAAAAGAAGTGCACTCAAATATACTTTTATACAGTGTACTTATTATGGAAATAACATAGCCTACTTTAAAAGTGTAAATTCAATGTTATTTTTGCAGATAAAGTACATTGCATTTGTAATTAATAAAAAATATATCACATGCTTACTTGATTCATTATCTGCAATACATAATAATTATATGTCTTATAATTTTATTATTACATTTTGGGTCATCAATACACTTGTCATCCACCAAAAAATGTTGCTCCCTTTTTGCAGTCATTTCAAATAAATCCTTTTTCAGGCTGTTAAGAATAATAAAAACGCTGTAAAATGAACTTTTTTTGCTCTTTTTGACCACAGATGGTCAAGATGTTATAAAACATGACAAATAACAATTTCTGGGGTCAGAATTGTATTGAAAAATATGCCCATTTGTCTCTGTGAGTTGTTTACATCAAAAGTTATGCTACTTTATGTCATATTTAGATTTTTCGGGTTTGGTGCAAAGGGTTAAAAATAAGGCATTTTGGACATTATTTCAGCTTGGTACCCAATTTAATCTTAAAACAGACACTTGAATGATAAAGAAATAACAGGTTGTGGAAAAAAAATCACCCTATGCGGTTGAGAAAACGAAAATAACCATTCCATTAAATTCCTGGGGTCAGAATTGTATGGGAAAATGTGTTCATTTGTCTCTGTATGTTGTTTACTTCTAATGTTATGCCACTTTTTTCGGGTTCTGGTCGGGTGCAGCAAAGGGTTAAAAAAGAACCATTTGGCACATTATTTCAGCTTGGCACCTGGCAGATTATGAAAATAGACACTTTAAGGATTTTAAAAAATCAGGTGGCATAAAAAAAGCCAGGGGGTGCGCATGGACCCCTATTTGCATCTAGACTACAATAGGTGTGTTTGACTTGAAGCAGAGCTTTGCAGACTGATCGGTGTATGACAACAATTATCATGAGAGTGGTTCAAGAGCATATTTGAGCGCATACTCATGCCTTCAAAAATAGACAAGGAGCATATCTTTAGTAAAGCGGAGTAGAGAGAGGGGATGTCACGGAGCCACCAGTAACACCTGCCACACCATCAGAGTCTGATCACCCGACTCCGCCCATCCGCTCATTATCACCAGATTACTGAAGTCACCACACCTGCATCTGCTCATCACTGCCACTTCATAAGCCCTCAGCTCCTTTCACTCTCTGTCTGGTCTCGTCTGAGAAACACCGACTCTACTTCCTGAACCGTTCTAAGAATCATCTGAAAACCTACCGTCTGATCATCCAGCTTACCTGCCACCGTCTGTCCTCAGTGTTCTGATCACGTAATACCTGCTTCTATCTCCAATATCTCATTAAACATCTACTTACCTGTATTCCCTGTTGTCTCTCTCTTCTGTCCGTGACAGAAGACCAGACCAACAGTATGCAAAATGCCGCTGGATTGGAATAGAGCCCTCCACGAGTCTCTCTCCCCGAACAAGCGCAAGCGGGCGATCCACCGCGTTTTCACTCTCCTTCAATGCCTGCCTCTCACAGTCCCATGGCCCGACCTGCAACATACACCGGCGAGGCAGAGGGTTGCAGCGGATTTCTACTACAGTGTTCACTCTACTTTGAGATGCAGGTACATGCCTTCCCTACGGATCGTACTAAGATCGCCTATTTGATCTCCCTCCTCTCAGGTTCCGCCCTCCAATGGGCTCAGTCAATCTGGGAAGCGAATGGCCCCCTCACTCGCTCATGGGAGGCTTTCGCCACCCATTTCAAAGAAGTTTTTGGCCTTAACACCGCCGCTCTCTCCATTTATGATCAGTTGTACCGCCTTCGTCAAGGAAAGCTGACCGTGAGTGAGTATGCTTTACGTTTCCGCACTCTAGCCGCCAACTGTGGATGGAATGAAACTGCGCTTATCACCTGCTTTCGTCATGGATTGAATCCTGCCATCCGCCATCAAGTGGCCGTCTATGATGATGTCGTCGGCTTAGAGAACCTCATTCAGTGTACCATTCGCATCTCTCAACGTCTCACCGCCTGTGCTCTGGATCAATCCGCTGTACAACCTCTGCCTCCCACACCATCTACAGACCTTCCAGCACCTGAACCCATGCAAATAGACTCCTACCATCTCACTGCAGTAGAACGTCAACGACGCATTCACAATGGTCTCTGCCTCTACTGTGGTTCCGAAGGACATCTCCTCCTGCAGTGCCCAGTGCGACCACCACGCCCAGCGGTGAGTACAATCCAGATTCCTCCCATGATATCACCATTATCCCGTACTTCAGTCATGCTAGTGACCTGCTCTCACTCCGTTTTAGCGTATGCCCTCATTGACACCGGCTCCTCAGGGAACTTCATCTCCCACGAGCTCCTCAAGAGGCTCAATCTCCCGAGGAGAAGGATCACGAAGAAGTTAGAGATCCACACCATCTTTGGTAAACCGCTGGGCCGTGGTCAAATCTGTCATCAATCCCCCATAGTCTCACTACGCATTGGATGTCTTCATCGGGAGGAGATTTCATTTCTGGTGCTGGAAGGGTCCACCGTGGATATCATCCTGGGACGCCCGTGGATGTCCGAACACTCCCCGCAAGTCAACTGGACCACTGGGGAAATTACGCAATGGGGTGAATCCTGCTCTTTGTCCTGTCTACAACCCGTCATCAAAATCTGCAGTCGGAAACCTGCTCCTGATGAATCCCCCTCTTCCTCTCATCTTCGCCTTAACTCCACGTCGATCGAAAGTCCAGAGTCCAACTATCCAACAGAGGTTCCCCTTGAGTACCGGGCGTTCCAGGACGTGTTCAGCAAGCAACAAGCGACACAGCTACCACCTCATCGGCCATGGGACTGTGCCATTGACCTGCTGCCTGGAGCCACACTACCCAAGGGTCGGATCTACCCACTGTCCATCCCGGAGCAGAGGGCCATGGAGGAGTATATCAAGGAAGCCTTACAACAGCGGTTCATTCGACCTTCCACTTCCCCTGCTGCATCCAGCTTCTTCTTTGTGGGAAAGAAGGAAGGAGGCTTGAGGCCGTGCATAAACTACCGAGCACTCAACGAACAAACGGTCAAATTCCGCTATCCCCTTCCTCTGGTACCGACTGCTCTGGAACAACTTCGTGGAGCCAAAATCTTCACTAAACTGGACCTCAGAAGTGCATATAATCTCATACGCATCCGAAGAGGCGATGAGTGGAAGACAGCTTTCATTACTCCATCTGGCCACTATGAATATCTTGTCATGCCGTATGGGCTATCCAACTCCCCATCTGTATTCCAAGCCTTCATGAACGAAGTGTTCCGTGAGTTCCTGACTAAATTCGTGATCGTTTATATAGATGACATCTTAATCTTCTCCAAGAACCTATCTGAACACCACCACCATGTCTGTCAAGTCCTGCAAAAACTCAGAGATCATCAGTTATTCCTGAAGTTGGAGAAATGTGAGTTCCACCGTACCACTATTCGCACGTCCTGATTTTGCCAAGTCCGATGTGTTCCTAGGTCAACATATTTTGTTGACCCTGGAACAACATTTTACTCCAAAAATATATTCTTAACCATATCCCTACACCTAAACCTTAACCATGAGTAATCCCTAAAATCAGAGGAAATGATAGATGAATGACACTGATGTACAAGCAACAAACACTGATTTTAAGCATAAACTTCACAAAATCTATAAACTGGTTCTTCAAATCTGATTGGTTAATCACAATGTTGTTCCAGGGTCAACAACGATGTTGTCCCAGGAACATGTCTCACTTGGTAAAATCAGGTTAGGCACCACTATTCACTTCCTCGGCTATGTCATCAGCCCACAGGGAATCCAAATGGACCAGAGGAAGGTGGACACCATCAAAAACTGGCCGCAACCCACCACCGTCAAGGACCTCCAGAGATTCCTAGGATTTGCAAACTTCTACCGTCGTTTTATCCATCAATACAGTATCATCAGTTCACCACTCACCTCCCTCCTTAAGGATCGGCCCAAGTCTCTGTCCTGGAACCCAACTGCCATCCAAGCCTTCCAAAAACTGAAGAACGCCTTCTGTTCAGCTCCCATCCTGATCCATCCCAATCCAGACCTCCCCTTCGTGGTCGAAGTGGACGCCTCATCGACTGGAGTGGGAGCGATTCTATCACAACAGCAGGGGAAGCCTCCAGTACTCCATCCATGTGCCTTCTATTCCAAGAAACTGTCCCCGGCGGAGCGTAATTACGACATCGGTAATCGGGAACTGCTGGCTATAAAGATAGCTTTCGAAGAATGGAGACACTGGCTGGAGGGAGCACACCATCAAGTCGAAGTCATTACAGACCACCGTAACCTCAAATATCTTCAAGAAGCCGAACGTCTAAATCCTCGCCAAGCCCGATGGGCCCTCTTCTTCACTCGTTTCAACTTCCGAGTTACCTATCGACCAGGAGGCAAGAACCTCAAAGCAGACGCCCTCTCCCGTCTTCATGCACCTGAACCCGAAGTATCACCTCCTGAAACTATACTCCCTCCAGCCATCATTGTCAGTCCCATCGAATGGGCTACAGAAGACCGTATCCGGGAAGCCACCCGCTCCGAGCCAGCTCCGCCGGGAGGTCCTGAGGGAAGGACATATGTTCCATCATCACTAAGCCTGTCCCTCATGGACTCAGTTCACACGTCTCCGGGCTCTGGACATCCAGGCAGCCGCCGAACCCTCTCACTCCTTCGTAACCGGTTCTGGTGGCCCTCCATCGCGCAGGATGTTTCCCAGTACGTTCGTGTGTGCTCAGTCTGTGCCATCTCCAATACCCCACGACGACTCCCCGAAGGGAAGCTGAAACCACTATCCATACCACGTCGTCCATGGTCCCATCTGGGCGTCGATTTCATGACTGATCTCCCACCTTCAGATTCTCACACCGGTATCCTAGTCGTGGTCGACCGCTTCTCCAAGGCATGCAAACTCATCCCCTTAAAAGGTCTTCCCACTGCCTTTGAGACTGCCAACCTACTATTCCACCATGTATTCCGTCACTTTGGTCTACCAGAAGACATTGTATCCGACAGAGGTCCCCAATTCATCTCCGAGTCTGGCATGCTTTCTTCAGGTTACTTGGAGTCTCAGTCAGCCTATCTTCGGGGTACCATCCTCAATCCAACGGTCAGACTGAGCGCAAGATTCAAGAGATCGGAAGGTACCTACGAACCTACTGCCACCAGAACCAAGGAAGCTGGAGCCGCTACCTCCCATGGGCCGAGTATGCACAGAATTCGCTACGCCAAGACACCACCGGTCTAACACCATTTCAATGCATACTCTGGTACCAGCCTCCTCTCTTCCCCTGGTCAGGAGACCCGTCAGAAGTCCCAGCGGTCAACACCTGGTTCGAAGCGAGTGAGAGGGTATGGGACTCAGCACACATCCATCTCCAACGGGCAGTGCGAAGACACCAGAGCCAGGCCAACACCAAGAGGAGAGATACACCCCAGTACCAACCTGGTCAAAAGGTCTGGCTCTCCACCAGAGACATCCGTCTTTGCCTACCTTGTCGTAAGCTGAGTCCCCACTACATAGGTCCCTTCACCATCGAGAGGCAGGTCAACGAGGTCACCTACCGTCTTCACCTTCCCTCACACTACCGGATCGCACCATCATTTCATGTCTCCCTGTTAAAGCCCTTCACTGATACTCTTGTTTCTCCTTCCCCAGGACCTGATGGTGTTGACGTACCCCCTCCTCCTGAAATCGCTGTAGAAGAATCAATTCACCGTGTGCAGGACATCCTGGATTCCCGTCGGCAGGGCCGTTGCCTGGAATATCTGGTAGACTGGGAGGGATATGGCCCCGAAGAACGCTCTTGGGTCCCTAGGGACGACATCCTGGACCCATCCCTCCTCACCCAGTTCCACAACTCCCATCCCAACCGCCCTGCACCGAGAGGTCGAGGCCGACCCCGTCGACGGGCAACGCGGGCGTCAGGTGCCGCCCGTAGAGGGGGGGGGGTACTGTCACGGAGCCACCAGTAACACCTGCCACACCATCAGAGTCCGATCACCCGACTCCGCCCATCCGCTCATTATCACCAGATTACTGAAGTCACCACACCTGCATCTGCTCATCACTGCCACTTCATAAGCCCTCAGCTCCTTTCACTCTCTGTCTGGTCTCGTCTGAGAAACACCGACTCTACTTCCTGAACCGTTCTAAGAATCATCTGAAAACCTACCGTCTGATCATCCAGCTTACCTGCCACCGTCTGTCCTCAGTGTTCTGATCACGTAATACCTGCTTCTATCTCCAATATCTCATTAAACATCTACTTACCTGTATTCCCTCTTGTCTCTCTCTTCTGTCCGTGACAGGGGAGGGGGCCGCTGATTTTAACCGACTGCCTGAGTCCAGCGTAAAAAGACGGCTTGCATGTCATCACAGATATTTCACATGCAAGTTCTCAATTGCATGTGTTAAGGCGCCAGGGTTTTTTTGAAAAAAATGTTGTATTTTGACATCAAGATTTCAAAAGCATGTGGCTTGAAAGGGCTTAAAGATAGAGATCTACTGTCAATAAGAAAAATGTTTGGCATGATCTAAATTTTATGTGGGGTGTAAATGTTGTGGAGTAAAGGCGTTGCACAATGTATTTTTTATATATATGCATGATCACGTTTAATTGCTGTGTTTATCTTTGGAGTGAATAGTTTTTCTTTCGTGTGGATTTGCTGTGTTTGTATTTGGAAAACAGTTCCCTATAGCCACACCTCTATTCCTGATAGATTAATGAACTAATAAGTGATGGATACTGGGCGGAGCGGGTAATTTGTTCCCTTATAAAAAGACGTAACAGTGACTGACGGGGTGTGGCAGCATTGTGTATTCGTAACTGGAGTTAACACAGTGAGCGAGAACTCACGTTGTGCCTGCATCAGAGCGTGAGTATTTGTGTTTCACTCATGTTGAGACGGCCTATGGCTATGAGAGACTGCAGTGCACGGTAGACGAGTGACCACAACGTTGACAATTCGCGGAACACTGTTGGAGTAGCAGCGTGTGAGACGGGCTGAGGGCCGGCTGCGAGGGATTACCGGGAGTGTTGGGAGACGATAAGAAAACGACGTGGTTCTTCTGCCGTGAATACATTGGACTGGATAGCAGGGTTGCTGTCCAGTCATGCAGTGAGTACGCTCTGACTTCTACCTTGCGGTGCGCCCATCCAATTTAGTTTTACTGCCTCAAAACAGACGAAAACCATCCGTTGTGTATAGTTGTACCTGAGTGACATCTTGAATCGGCCGATATTGTTAAGGAAATTTTAGTTGTATTTTAATACGTTTTTAAACGGTTGATGTGAATTGGACATCGTATGCTGGTAGTTTTTTTCTTTTTTTTTGTCTTTCAGAATCGGGCTAATACTGATCTCTATGTGTGACTGAGTGTTAACGGACAGCCGCTGTAATACCGGGGTCTAGTAAAGACGGAGTTAAACCCTGCCCTTGAGCTGAAGATCTGGACTTTGGACTTGCTTGTTGTTTGATAAATTTGATGTTTTCCTTGCAACTAATTTTATTGTAATAAATTGTTCTTCTACTGTGCATTTCTGGGTGTTGGTTTCCACTGTTCCCTCCTCCGATAAAGAACCGTGTGTTAATATTGGGTTCCTGGGGTCTTAGTTTCTACCCTAGGTGGCGTAGTCGGCTACAAAAGTTAAATGTTATAGACACATTCGGCCACTGACATAATTATATTAATCTAATTTGCATATTATGACGGCTATCTCAAATTTAATAATATTCAGGAAATATAAGATATTGAATTGATGTTTGAACATATTTGCATGTTTTTGTGTGTGTGTGTCTTTTTTATCCTCATTCCAAATTCCGTAGTTCTTGAGAGTATGGTTCCTCTCATTCATTGACTGTTGTCCATTTAAAGTTTTATTTTTTTGAACAGTTGCTTGAAATGGATTGAATCATTATTTAAAATAATCTTGGAGATTTTTTTAAATGCCTAAATCATAAATGCAGCCGGGTTGAAGCCTGCAGTGATGTTTTTCTTTTATTATGGCAGCCGTCCCCTCTGCATATATATTTTTTCGAGAATGTTGCACTCCTGTTGCTGTTTGTTATTCTGCCAGAATATTGCTGACTTGTGCATTTCCAGTGCTCTCTTTACGTTCGTCCGTTATTTGACGTTGAAAAAGGAAACATCTTTTTTTAGACATGGAAAATCGATTTTACAATCGATTCAATGAACACTTATGTCTTAAAAATCGAAAAAGATTTTTTCACAAAAGTGACAGCCCTAATATCGACCATGTTAGTTGATCAATACCAGGTGATGGGCGCCGCCATGTTAGTTCGCGCTGAATCCGAGCTGTAGGATTTCCAACACGCAAATTCATCCTCTCCTCCCGAAACACATTGAAGTAGGCCTCCAGTAAACTTGGAGAAGAGCAGAGTAAACTTTATAGTTACCTACACAATCTGTATATGATATCAATAAAAACATGTAGTCAGATTATATTTAGAAAGGATAATACTCTTGATCATCAAAGATCTGCAAAGACAAGTTTATCAAGAGGAAATACTAGGCAAAGGTAGATCATTACCAAGGAACAACAAACTTTACCATCTCTGAGCTTTCTTAGACAGAGATGGTCTACTCAAGGTGGGAGAGTGGCTACACAGTTCATCTCTTCCTGACTCATTCAGACAACCAACAGTAATACCAAGCGAACATCATGTCACAAAACTGAAAACTGCATACCACCATGAAAGGGTTAATTATCAGGGCAAAGGCTTTACCATGAATCAGATTCAATCCAGTGGCTATTGGATCCCCAGGCTAAGCCAAACAGTTGCATCCTATATTCACCAGTGTGTGTTTTGTAGGAAACTAAGGCGTTCTGTGAAAGAACAGAAAATGAGTGATCTCCCTACAGAAAGAATGGAATTCTCTCCACCTTTCACCTACTTTGGCAGGGATGCCTTTGGCCCGTTTATCATTAAACAAGGATGCAAAGAAAACAAATGATATGGCCTGCTGTTTACATGCTTTTATTCTTGTGCCATTCATGTAGATGACCTATCGACTGATGCCTTTAACAATGGACTGCAATGTTTTATTGCACTATGCTGCTCAGTCAAGCAAATTAAGTGTAATGTGATTTTGTTTTCAATGCACCTCATGCAAGTCATGCAGGTAGAGTGTGGGAAAGACAAATAAGGACTGTGAGGAATGTTCTCAATGCTACTCTCTCATCTGCTTGACTCAATGATGCTTCCCTATGGACCTTTTTGTATGAGGCAGCAGCGAATGTAAATAGTCGCCCTCCTACAACAGAGAACCTGAAGTTAGCATCAAGTACAGTTCCTAGTAGAGCAATTTTGGAACCGTTGGAGGAAAGAGTATCTCAATAGCATCATGGTCAGCCAACGTTGGCACAGGCCCAATAAAAATATTCAAGTAGGTGATATTGTGATAGACACTGACGAAACACAGCCAAAATCTGTGTGGAGGCTTGGAAGAGTCTATGAGACAGTAACAGACAAAGATGGAGGGGGAGTCAAAATAATTATTGGAGACAGAAATCTGAACAAAAAGGGTGAAAGGCGGAGCAGAGTATCTTTAGTTGAATGTCCAGTGAAAAGGCAACAAAGGTTAAAGAGATAATGAATATAGCCTCAGTCGAAAGTGGCAACAAGATATGCTGTGTCTTACAGTGTAGAGGATGTGTTTTGTTAAACTTTGGTAAATACTTATAAAATGTTAATAAAAATGGCTAATGTTTGATTTAGGGTGATACATTGTTTTGTTTATTCTGTGTTCAGCTCTTACGTTGGTTTATGACCTGCAAGGAAACTCATTAAAATGTCACTAAACCATCAGTTCTAGCTGACTTCTTTCGACTGGATGCTACATACACAAAACACACGTGGAACATAACACTCCCTTCTTTAATACAAACTATATGGGTTAATTAAAGAACCATATAGTTTTAACAATTCTTACTCCAATCTTTTTAGCTCTTGACAAAGCATCAGCCATTATGTTTTCTGAACCTTTCTTGTGTTCAGTCATCAGATGGTAACCTTGGACAACCAGAGACCAGCGCATTAGCCACTAATTCTGGTCATACATTCGAGATAGGAACAATAAAGGTTTATGATCAGTATATACGGTTCAATCAGGACCACTTCCGTAAAGTATATTTATGACAATTATAATTGCATAAAGTTAGTGTGGGCGGTATGGTTATGTTCTGGGCAACACTCCACACGCCTGTCCATGCAGCCATGCTTGGACAAAGCGGGGAGAGGTCATATCTGCAAAACAAAAATACAGCTTCCGATTCTCTCTGGAAAAACTTTCTGTGGGCGGAGCTATAATACTGATTTGTGTTGTTTCCATAACATATATTCACTTATGGGCTGATTTTCAACAAAAGACAGGAATCTGCATCCACAGTCCATGTAACGCGAAGTTCTTTGAGAAGCTGAACGTGGTAAACTTTCCCCTCACATTCAAAACACACCTATGCAGCGCTGCCGACGATTTCCTGATGAAGCGCATTTACGGGCGAGGTGTCACTCTCCTCTGGTCGAGATGTGCATGGGCGTGCTTTCCCAAGAGAAATGCTCATAAGGAGTTCCACCATCATCTATGTCATAGATCCATCATCGAAAAAACTACCGAAACTTGGCCATATTTAGCATGAAAATCCATCTCTTTAACACTGGACAACTCTGAATCCATGAAACACCATTGTAGCCCCCCTTTAAGCAAATGTGTGATAAATACGACCCCTTTGCTGCGGCATGAGGAACATGTAATATGCATTAATGCTGTAGGTTGCATAAAATGAATGAAATGTATGAATGAAAATGCTCCATAGAAACACCTAATAATAATAAATAATAAATATAAATAAATAATAAATATTAATAAATAAAAATGCCTAAACCGAAATGGTTATCTGTTGAGAGATAGGATAACCTTCTATAACCGAACTAAGTTAAAATCCTGCCATGTAAATATGTTAAACTGATTACTTGTAGCCATGTAATCACATCAATAGTCGGTCATCAGAATGGGAATGTGATGTCGGCAACGCTGTGCATTCAGTGATTAGTAGAACTGACATTACAGTAGAGACTGGGAAATAGTGGACAAAGATGATAAAATTCCACTTGCTGGCTTGTTGTCTAATCAGTCAATAACTTTGCAGGCAGCGTTTTTTCCCGAAGCCACCTCATGAAACGGATTTCGGACAGGCTTCTGAGGCGAAGGAATTGTTTAATGATCTACAGAAAAATATAGAGAGCTTTGGTTATAACTAAGTGGATATTTCATTACTGCAATATTAATTTCTCGCTAGAAATTACATAAGTGGAAAACGTTGTTCAGAAACATACATTTACACACAAACTAACCACCGACCGCAACTTTCAGACACCATCTTTATTTTTTGGCTTAACTGTCACAGAATGGAACGCACAGGATTGTGGGATATCAAAGGCAGTGAAGTATACATCTATGCTGCCTTCAAAAACCGGCCAGATGAAGTCATCTCAGGAGACAGGAAATTAAGCTGACATTGATTTCGGACGTGCCTTGAAGCCTTCCTACCTTGGAATGCGACCACTGAAAGCAGCATTTTTTAGTTTTCGGATGCACCTTATGATAGTGAATAGCTCAATAAAAACACTTGACCAAAATTTGCTTGTCATTATATGAATTATTACAGATTCATAAACCCATTTGTAAATGTTGTAAGATAGCTCATTGCAAGCACTATCTGCATTCATAAGCTGCCCCCTCGTGATTCATGTTTTAACAAAACTTGGTGAGAATCATTTATTTTACCATTTACCTTATACCTATATGTTACTTGACCATGGTAATAAACCAAACTGGTACAACATAAATAAGGCCCGCTTGTCACGCTGTCAGTCTCTGTTTTCCTGGGTGTTCCCTGGTGAGTTCACTTCTCCTTAGACACTTCACCATAGGCACTATAATTCCTCTAGTCTGGTCCTGTCTTCACAGTAATTGCACTCCAGTTAATCGCACAGGTGCAGGAAATCTATTGTCATTAGTCTCCTTATAAATAGCTGTCCTTCCCTGTTGTTTGTATGGAGTCCTTACCCTTCGTGTACCTATGCTCGGGGCTCACGTGGGAGGGACCAGAGCTGCCGTCTCACCAGGGCAGAAGGAGTAAGCCAGCGACACTGCCCATGATGGCCGCAGGTCCAGCGCCACAGCACAAGATGGCTGCCAACCCAGCGCCGCTGCGATGCATGGCCACCAACCCCGCACCACGAGGCAAGATGGAAGCCAGCCACACACCACAGTGCAAGATGGCTGCCAGCTCAGAACCAACGCCCAAGATGGCCACTGACACCTTTCTCGATTACTTCGAGAGGCTATCAAAGATCCTAGAGATTCCCAAGATGGTTCACGTCATGGCTGTTGAGCCAGCGCCTCAGCACAAGATGGCCGCCAGCCCAGTGCCACAGCACAAAATGGCCGCCAGCCCAGCGCCACAGCACAAGATGGCCGCAGGTCCAGTGCCACAGCACAAAATGGCCACCAGCCCAGCGCCACAGCACAAGATGGCCGACTCAATGCCTGACTCCAGACAAGGTGCCACCGACTCGCCATCATAGAGGGCGGAGGAGGAGGAGACAGGCGTCTACCGTTCCTCAAAGCCCGGAGAAAGTTCCCGAGCAGGCGTCTGCTGTCCAGGAGGACGTTCCCGAGCGGGCCACTGCTGTCCAGGAGGACGTTCCCGAGCGAGCTGCTGCCGTCCAGGAGGACATTTCCGAGGCAGTGTCTGTTGCTGTTCTGGAGGCTGAGGCGGTGCCCGATGCTGTTCCAGAGGTGGTGCCCAATGCTGTTCCGGAGGCCGAGGCGGTGCCCGATGCTGTTCCGGAGGCCGAGGTGGTGCCCGATGCCGAGGCAGTGTCCGTTGCTGTTCTGGAGGCCGAGGCGGTGCCCGATGCTGTTCCGGAGGCCGAGAGGCTACCCGATGCCGACGCAGTGTCCGTTGCTGTTCTGGAGGCCGAGGCGGTGCCCGATATTGTTCTGGAGGCCGAGGCGGTGCCCGAGGCCGTTCCCGATGGGATGCCCAATGCCGCTCCCGATGCTGTTCCGGAGGCCGAGGCGGTGCCCGAGGCCGTTCCCAAGGCGGTACCCGAGGCTGCTCCCGATGCCATGACCGAGGCGGTGCCCAAGGCCGTTCCAGAGGCGGTGCCCGATGCCGAGGCGCCTCACTTCTCCACAGGCAGTCAAGAGTCAAGTCAGATTCCTGTTGACCTTCCCAAGTCAAGTCAGGTGCCCATTGACTTTCCAGAGTTGAGTCAGTTCCCGGTTGACCCTCCAGAGTCGAGTCAGGTGTTCATGGACCCTCCAGAGTCAGGGTTAGTCACCGTCGACCTTCCAGAGTCAGGGTTAGTTACCGTTGACCCTCCTGAGTCAGGGCTAGTTCCTTTTGACCATCCAGAGTCGAGTCATGTTCCAGTTGTTCCTCCTGAATCAAGTCAGATTCCTGTTGACCTTCCCGAGTCAAGTCAGGTGCCTGTTGACATTCCAGAGTTGAGTCAGTTTCCGGTTGACCCTCCAGAGTCGAGTCAGGTGTTCATGGACCCTCCAGAGTCAGGGTTAGTCACCGTCGACCTTCCAGAGTCAGGGTTAGTTACCGTTGACCCTCCAGAGTTAGGGCTAGTTCCTGTTGACCTTCCAGATTTGAGTCAAATTCCAGAAACAGGTACGGTTTCTCTAGACATCTTGGACACATTTGGATGACTTGAAGCATTTTGTATGAATTTAGAATTAACTTAGAATTAACACGCTTATGGGTGAGTACATACTCATAGGCAAGCATAGCTGCACGAGCGGAAGTTAAATTCTTATCCTCACTAACATGAGAAGCGATTGTTTGAGGAAGACCGTTTTTAAAATCTTCAAGAATAATCAAATCACGAAGAGATTGAAAAGTTGTTACTTCTTGAGAGCTAAGCCATCGATCAAATAGCATTTCTTTTTCTCTAACATACTCGAAAAATGTGAGAGCGTCAGATTTCTGATAACTGCGAAACTTTTGTCGATAAACCTCTGGCACAAGAGCATAAATGCGTAAAACAGCATGTTTAACTTTTTCATAATCAGCTGTGTCTTCAAGAGTTAACGAGGAATAAGCCTCCTGCGCTTTTCCAGTGAAAACACATTGTAACGTCATGGTCCAAATCTCTTTTGGCCATTTAAATGTTGTCGCTACACGTTCGAAATGTGCAAAAAATGTATCAACTTCGTTCTCATTAAAAGGTGGAACAAGGCAAATGTTACGAGTTATGTCAACATGATCTGCATCGAATAGAGCACCAGCCTCACGAGCCTTCAGCTCGAGTTCTTTCATACGCAATGCCTGCGCAAACTCAAGATCTTTCAGTTTCAATTAGTGTTCTCTTTTCTCTCACGCTGTCTGTCTTTCAGCCTCCAATCTAGTTTTTTCACATTCCCACTCAATTTCCTTTTCTCTTAACTGTAAACGTTTCAATTCTAGTGCTGCCTTAGTAGGTGAAGGTGGATTAATAGGAAGATGCTTACCCTGGTCAGGCAATGTAGATACAACAGGAAACACTTTCCCAAACAATCCAAGTTCTCGCAAATCTCCCACAAGCTTATCCTGAAGCTCAGCCTTGGAAGGGCTACCACTCACCTCAAGTTTATAGTGGCCAGCGATTCTAACAAGGTCATAACGCGGAGCAGTTCACAAAATATCCTGTGAAGGAGCGATAACAAATGCATCTAAATCAACCATTGCTAAATGATAAAAAAAATACCCTAAACGAACAAAACAAAAAACAAAACAAAAATCGCACTAGCGAGAAAAAAAGTCACCAAAATCTACGGCACAAAAGAACATAGGGTGATCACAACCAATTGATGCGCACTTAAAGTGCACAGTGCAACCACCACAAAAAAAAAAAAAAAAAAAAAGATTTTCACCAAGGGAAAATCGGATTTATTCAAAAATGCTTAATATGGTTCAGAACCCGGCTAGCCCCCATTTATGTTATGTGACCATGGTAATAAACCAAACTGGTACAACATACATGGGCGTAGGTTTATGGGGGGACGCTAGGTACTAGTCCCTATCAATATTTTGAGATGGCAAATTTGTCCCCCATCTTGTGAAGATGTCATAGAGCATGTTGAGGAAGAAGTAGCTGGACCTTCAGGGCTTCAGGTGAGGTCTTAAAGTGATAGATCGTCTTAAAGAGAAGGTCTTAAAGTGATTCTGTGATGAGATATACTACTATTGATTAATAGCAAATTATTAAATATAAATAAAGTCTACCTGTTTTATTATGCAAAAGTGAAGTGAATTGGTATTAGTATAAAAGGATATCAGTGTGGATAAAAACCAGGGTATGTTTTGTTTGCTCTTCAGGAGACAGTCAGTGAGAGAAACAGCAATCCTCAAGCAAGTCAGTGTAGCAGTGTCCTGGACTTGGGAAGTAAGCCAGCCTGATCCAAAATTCATAAAAGTACAGCAACTTCGAAACAAGAAGTTAAGGTTTCAGACAAAGTGGTTTAGTCAATATCCATGGCTGCATTATAGTCCTACATTACAGAAAGTTCTTTGTTTTGAGTGTGTCAAAGCATACACCATCAAAAAGACCACTCTAGAGAAAGAAATGACCCTGCCTTTTGCTCTAATGGGTTCAACAATTGGAAAAATGCCGTAGAATGCTTTAATCGCCACAAGAAAAGCAAAGCCCACCATCATGCCATTACTGTCAATACACTGGAGCAAACTCCAGTGCACACACGAATATCCAGTTCAATGGCTAGATTACAGGAAGAGGCGAGGTACTGTCTCGAGCAAATATTGTGAAATTCCTTTCAACCAAGGACCCTATTTTATCCTCTTGGCTCAAACGTTGCCATGATTATATCAGTCCACAGTGCCAAAATGAGTACTTAGCTTTATTTTCCAACACGATTGTGAGGGAAATTGCCTCAACAATCAGGTCCTTGTCTGTGCTACAGTTTTCAATCATAATGGATGGTACACAGGATATACAGGGGAAAGGGTTTCCATATGTCTCAGATGTGGATCAAGACCGTGTGCCGCAGGAAGTCTTTGTGGGATTGTATGAGGTGCTAGGGACAACTGGTGAGCAGATGGCTAAGATAGCTATTGATGTGAACTTGGAACTCTAAACAACCAATTAGGGAAATTCAAAGGGGTATTGACTAGCCATCTAACATCTGAGGGCCCTACCAAAACAGTTAAACCTCTGTGTCCAACTAGGTGGACAGTGCGTGGTAAAGCTGTTGAGACAGTTCTTAGCCAGTATGAAGCTGTGTTGTGTAGTTTGGAGGAAATGTCCTCTGTTGGTTCTCAAAATGGCACTAGAGCCAATGGTCTCCTAGATCGCTTCCAGAAGGGTAATACTGTTCTTGGACTGCTGGTAGCATCAGAGGTGCTGGGGGAGCTTGAGTGCTTAAACAAATCTTTGCAAAAACAGTCCCAAACAATTAAAGGCATGCAAGCTGCTGTTGACTATGTTAATTCAACATTTCAAGAAAAAAGGAGTGAGGAAAAGTTTGCAAAAGTGTTTGAGAAGGCAGTGTCAATGGTAGACTCCATGGGAATTGAACCTATTCAACTCCCTCATCAAAGAAATCCCCCCAAAAGGTTCACTGGTGGGGCAAGTCAGCATAACACCAGAGGAATACTATAGAATAGAATTTTTCAAGGTGTTGGACAGTTTGGGCATTCAGTTCAAGGAACGGTTTAACCAACCAGACTTACAGAAACTGAAACAGATCGAGAACGTTCTCCTCACTTGGCAGATGGATGATGTGATTGTACAGTATCCAAAAATAAACATGGATATTTTGAAGGTTCAGCTACCGATGTTTCTTTCGAAGCATACAATCACATCAAGTGATGAAGCTGCATGCATTCTGAAAGCAATGCCAAGTGAGGTGAGAGGCTTATTTGATGAGGTTGAGAGGCTTGTTAGGTTGTTGTTGGTCGTCACTGTGGCCTCAGCTGAAGCTGAACGAAGCTTTAGTGCAATGACGAGACTGAAAACCTGGTTACGATCTACTGTGTCTCAGCAGCGCCTTAATAATTTAACTGTATGTCATGTACATCAAGAGGCCCTTGACAAAGTGGACCTTAACGATGTAGGCCAACAATTTGTATCTGTAAATGACAGACGTAGGCATCTGTTTGGAAAGTTTAGATGAAAGGATGAATTCAAGAAAATGCTGTAAAATGTGGAAAGTAGCCATAATGGAGTTATAATTTTGAGTTTGGGGGTTCGGGGGTGTCCCCACCAAAGCTGAGACCAAACCTACGCCCATGATTTGACTGTTTGATTTGAGTAAAACTAGCGTCACATCACATACACAGAACTGTAAAGGTACGTCAACCCGTCAAAATAAAAGTCCGGTTTTAGACAAGTATTTGCCAGGGATGTATTACTATTGTTCAGCAGAATGTACATAGCCTTGTAAAAATCTAACTTTATTATTTTTTTTTACATTTTTTTAAGGTTTAATCACACAAAATGTCTTCCATGTGTTATTTTTAATAGTAAGTCCCCTTTGTTTACCAAAAAGTTAAGGTTGCTTAATTTTCAATAATTAAAATATTAATTAATTTAATGTTTTGTGTTTAATGTTTAATGTGCATCTCAGAAAATGCTTTATTTAAAACCCCAACCGAATGGGACTTAAATGCAATTAATTCATCTGTCAACTTTATTGTCATTGTTCACAGTACAAGTACATACAGAGAAACAATGGGTAATAATTAAATGTTTATTTTTGATGTATGCATTGCATTCTATGCATTTAAAAATAATAATAAAAATTAAAGCTGCAAGCAGCATTTACGGGGTTGAAGCACATTAAGGCATCTTAGGTGGTCAGAGCCAACTTGGACGTATGGATGACCGTTAAACACATCCAAAATGGAGAATAGGCTAACAGACAGACACACACACTGAAATTAAATGATTAAACTCGTTTTTAAGATTTTAGATGTCATTTACAGGTTTCACTGTAATCATAATGTGGCAAAATTTTAAAAACTGATATGTCTGAATGAACAAAATGGAAAACTTAACTCAATGAGATTTGAAATGTTGGAAGAGTGTTTTTTTTATTGTTTAGGCACTAATTCATACATCCTTTCAACTGTACTGTTTAAGTTAGCTGAATGAGCCCATTAGTGGTTTTCCGCTGCCATCTAGTGGTTATAAATGGCAATTTCTCATACATCAATGTGTTAATCCTTTATAACTCTTAGTGTTTTTTTGTCCAATCTCTCTTAAAATTTGCATGCTTGTTT
The DNA here is from genome assembly GCF_003368295.1 of Carassius auratus. Classification (NCBI taxonomy): domain Eukaryota; kingdom Metazoa; phylum Chordata; class Actinopteri; order Cypriniformes; family Cyprinidae; genus Carassius; species Carassius auratus. Next base: position 461,407 of record NW_020527948.1, read on the forward strand.
AGAATGAAATTATGCATTATTTTACACAGTTTTGATAATTTGTTGGCTTTCTGTTTGTATTAATAGGCCTTTGTGTACACTATGCAAATAACATATTATAAAATTACTGGTTTATAGTTGTCCAAATGCAATTGTTCAACATGTTTTTGATAATTATTGACCTTCAGAGTCTAGAGAATTGTACTTCAGTGGTTTTATTGATTTTCAGATTATACCCTATCACTAGTTTGCCAAAGTAACTTTTTCAAATAATATTGAATATTTAATTAACAGCTTTATTGACAACATTGGTCCCAGAGGCAAAGTTGTTCAGAATGAGGAGATCTATCATATGATTTGAAGATCTAGTGTTTTTGAGTGAATATATGAGCATTTTCAAACAATTTGTGGCCATTTACCATATAAATCTTGTGTTTTGAGACCTTTTCTATTGTTATAGCGCCACCTATGGTCTGATCTCCATAAAACTTTGCATGCTTGTTAAGAGTCACCTGTTACATGATTTCACTGAGTTTCATAAAGTTTTGAGTTTTTGTTTAGGTTTTATAGGCTTTGGGGTATGTTTGGCCACACCCCTTTTTCTAAATTATCCCTTTACAGCTAACCAAAGGACAAAATTCAACATTTTTTTGATAATTATTGATCTAGAGAGTCCACAGAATATTACTGCAGTGGTTTGGTTCTGATCGGGCAAAAAACCTAGGACTAGTTCGCAAAAGTAGGTTTTTAACATATTTGTGAATAACAATTGAACGATTTGATTGACAGCAATGGTTCTTGAGGCAAAGTTGTGCATTATAAAGAGATCTATCAAATGTTATGCATATTGTGTTGATATGTGAAACACCACGTGATTACAGAGCCATAAAACTCGTTAGCGCCAACTAGTGGCCGATTTCTTTCAAAATTCTTACAGACCTTAAGGTTCATGAGTCGAACGTACCCAGCGAGTTTCGTTCCGATCAACATCCGTTAACCCTTTCAAATAGGTGCTTAAAATTGTTTGGCCAATGGCGGCCATGTTTTTTGAGATATGCAAATGTCCTCATAGGTACTTGTGCCCCTTCAGACCAAGACACTGCATACAAATTTTCAAGTCGATCGAGCCAACGGTTGCCTAGTTATAGCCATTTATGTGTTTTTTCAAACTTATTGCGCCCCCAAGTGGCAGAGATGCGCAATTATTTTTATTTGAGCAAAGATTGAGCTCATACATATGTGTACTAAGTTTGGTGAGATTATCTCATTCCGTTCAAGAGTTGTAGTTAAAATAGCATTTGGCTAACGTTAGTATAGATGCTTTTTGGCGTACTGTTTCGCGTAAGAATTGAAATTTCAACTTTTTTTTGATAATTATTGATATTGAGTGTCCAGGGAATATTTATTAAGTGGTTTGGTTCCGATTGGTTGAAAATCCTAGGACTAGTTCGCAAAAGTAGGTTTCGGATATAGCTCGATTTTGCGAGAAATGGTAAAATGTACTTCACAGGTAATTTCAGATTTTTCTTTATTATTTTCCCAGGTACACCATCAACTTCATCCTCAACATCAACAGATGCATCACTTCTCGGTGCTGATGTTTGCTCTATATAGCACAAGGCACCACAAGCTCTATAATTATAGCTGATATCCTGCACAGCCCAGAGTTTAAACTGATGTGTGTGCTGTCATATTACAGTATTTCACAATTGCTAAAACACTAAACCCCATTCTCTGAACCCAATGCTCAGTGGCCTAAACCCATTTGTCGAATCAGTCACTTTGTAGGCAAAACCTTAAACAAGTTCAGGTAGTTAAGACACCGTTTGCAAATCTCATCCACTCTTTTTGCAAAACTCTAAACACATTCTTACTCACTAAAACACATTTTGCACTGTGTTGCAAAATGGTAAATACATGTGGCAAAAGTTAAACACAACTACAACACAACTGTCATCGTTTACACACAACAACTCAAAATTGCTCACACTTGTTTCTAATGATGTAATCAAATCAGTTGTCTAGAATATAACCCAGTACAGGTGGCCCAGGTACGGTGATTGTTGATACCACAATGGATGGAAACAATGTGAGAGGAAGAGGAGGAAGAGTTTGTGTAAGAGGTGGTGGACGAGGAGGAAGAGTACAATGTCATCCGACTGCATGAAATACAGCAAAGGGTCAAAGATCTAAGATATAAGTATGTGCAAGTAAGTGTACACTTTCAGCACTGATGCTTACAGTACAAGTTTGTAGACTAGTTATTGTCCTATACTGTTACTGTAAGTGCGCTATATTGTAGTGTGTGTAAATCAGGAGTGCATATATATATCTCGGGATGCTGAGGCAGAATGAGTCTCTCTTTGACTTTGATTTTGCAATTGCACAATGTTTTGTGTAATACGCTTTGCATTTAGAGTTGTCTTTGTTCTTTGGGCTTACTTTATTTTTATGCTGACAACACAGAAATTCTATACTGTATTACTTGCAGTACTTACATGCAATATATTTGCTGTACTGAGTTGTGAATTATTTACTTTTATTTATGGCAAAATTATTTTCTATATGCAATAAAAAATATATATATCTGTAACTACATGCCCTGGATGCTGTGTCGTCAATTTTTTGATGTAGTGTCTAATGAATGCTGATGAGTGTTTATATATTGACTGGATATGTTTATGTTTTGAAAGCATTGTTTGATTTTGAGCACAGATCAAATGGTTTTGAGGTGTTTGATTTTGCCAGAAGAGTCAGGGGTTTCGTGAATATAGTTTAAAGACTGGGTTTTGTGTTTAAAGTTTTGAGAATATGGGTGAAGGTTTCAGGAAATGTGTTTTAGCAATTGTGAAATACTGTATTAGAAAAAAAAAACTGTGCAAATCACTATTGAATTCCCACCAAACTATTTTTTCAAGCAGTATTTGCACTGTAAACCTTTTTTATTTATATAAAGTGTGGGTGAACTTAAACTGTATGGCTATGTTGTGGTTCCTGTAGGCTTTGCGTGCGTGCGGGGGGTCGGGGGGACTCTTTGTCCATTTTGCTTGGGGCCCCCAAATTCCTTCAAACGGCCCTGACTCCAGATAAAACCAGTTTAACAGATTGTTACCTGACGAAATTTTTAACATCAGCAAGTAACACACATCACCTGATGAGGTTTTTAAATTCTCACCTACTTCGCCGTAACAAATGTAGTTACAGTAGTTAAACAAAAATTAACATTGAAAAGAGTCATACTGCCTATGTACTGATCACCATAATGGTGACGTCAAACTAAACTATTACAGTTTTTTTTACAGACGCTAGGACACATTTCTCAATACTTAGGTCACTTTTGTGTTGAAGTTGTAACCAACTTTCAGCTTGGCAAAGCAGTTCCTTTCACATTCAAAATGCGCTACAACTACCAAAACACTTTATTCAGGTCTCAAATCAACTCATTCTTCCAGAACACTAGCAAAGGTTGACAGCCGACAAACACACTTTGTCACCCATGACCTAAAAAACACTAACAACATGTAGCATTAGACAACGTTTTCTTGTGTAAAACAAGGACACATCTCTGTTTATAATTCACTGCAATATAGGTTACTGGAATGAATCAGACATGATGCAGAATTCGTCAATATTTTATGTCGTTTATTTATTTAATTTTTTTTTTTGCACTGAGTAATTCCAAAATATAAGAATTTGTATACACACCATCCACTGATACAGATACAATAGTAATGCTAATCTACTCGGTCTTTTCCATTTGGCCACAGGTTCTCATCCACGTCACACCTTATGTCATCTAGGGCAATACACCTAGGAAAGAATCTTCTGGCATGCCTGATCCATCCCTGGCAATCTTCTGCTGATATGTCCAGGCATCCAGCATTCATTGCATCCAGGAGGGGCATTTGATCATTTGGATGGTGCTCATAAACCTTCCACCTCCATGAGGAAAATAATTTAGGAGATGTTCAGTGTTGTATGGCCCAATTACTGTTCTGTAACAGCATTCCATCAGTGGATATTGCTGCGCACATTGTGATGTTGGCACCCCTCTGGCTCGGGACAATCACTGTGGCTCTCTTCCCAATCACATTCCTCCCTCGTCGCCGTGTTTTGGCCAAGTTGAAACCCGCCTCATCCACAAAGATGAAAATGTGGGGTGTTTGCCTGCCTTCAATCTCCATGACTCTCTAAAATTAATCCACAAGGCAACATAAGCGGTTACAGTAGTAAATTTGTAAAAAGAATAGTCTTTGGGTGTGTTTGGTTTGGTTCAAAAACAGTTCTGCATTTTATTGTGATCTTACCTGGACATATTGGTTCCTGAGCTGCTTGACATGTTCAGAGCTCCTCTCAAAAGGCACAGTGTACAACGGTTTCATCCTGACCTGATGTTTTTTCAGGATTCTAGAAATTGTTGTTATGCTTACACTGTGAATATTTGCAAAAGTAACGTTGTTTGCCAAGACTCCGTCTCGAATCTCAGGGAGTTTTATCCCATTGTTTCGGATGACCATATCAACAATGGCAGTTTCCTGCACATCAGTGAGCATCCTTCCTTTCCCACTTGTGTGAGATAACCATTGAGTCCTAAGCGGAAATGCAAAAACAATTACACACAAGTTTATTTACTTCTGTAATGTGCAACTCAGTCAAATGCCCTTGCAGAATACAAGTTACCTGTTGGTTTGCCGAAAAACTCTAACAATAGATGCCACTGTAGAGCGTTGCAGATTTGGCTGCACTCTCTGACCAGCCTCTCTCATTGAAAGACCATGATTTACTACATGATCAATTACAGTAGCTCTGATCTCATCTGAGACTACAGCTCTTGATCTTCCTCTTATTCTTCTTCCACCACGCATACGTATTCCTCACCCCCTCCCAGCCACTCTTCTTCCTCTTTCAGCCACTTCTCTATTTCTGGCTGGGTCCATGTTTACATCACAATACAAAACTATTCAGAAGTTGTCTCCTTTTGTAATGAAATTGAAAGAGTATCACCTGTGTAGATGTGCATCTACAATGAGAATCAGCTGTGGCTGGTCCAATTGTCCAATTGTTTTATAGCATTTAATTTTAAGATTTAAAATATATTAAATTAAAATATTACTGTAGAAATGTAGCAAATTGCGGTCTTATTCAGTTTTGTATTATGTTATTGTTTTGAACGTAAGTTTAACAGTTTTGAAAACAGTATGTAAGCATGTGCAAACTGGCCTGTATGTACAAAGAGTTTTGGCAGTTGTTGTGTCTGAAAAGTGAGAAAAGAATTCATGAAATTTGAGAGATGTAGTTATTGAATGCATTTTGTGCCAAAGCAATGATAATTGATCCTAAGTTTAACCCACTGTTAAACCCACTCTGTTCTGCTCACTGTGTGAAGAGTTTTGCAAAAGTGACCTAAGTATTGAGAAATGTGTCCTAGCGTCTTTAAAAAACTGTATTTTCAATAAACCACCAACACCTCTGTTAATCTGTATAAGAACTTTTTTATATTTATGGCAGAAATATTCAATCTTGTTTATAATAAGTGAAATTGGTAATACTGTTTTTGAAGTTATTTACGCTGGAGTCTGACATCAAACAATGGTTGGGTTTTCACTTTCAACCAACATTTGACTTCTGAGCCCCATCTAGTATGATGGGAAGCTTTATAAGATTGTTAAAGGGATAATGTTCTAACAATGTTATCAATACACATTTTTAGAATGTTATCCTAACTTTTAAAAGAACATTCTGGGAACTAAAATAAAACTTGCCGCTGAAAACATTCCCAGAACATGAAAAAGTTCTAGCTGGGTACATACTATTGAAGCAAGCTGCTAATTTTCATTTATTATAAATAATTGTTATGTTCTAAAAATGTAAATAAATCATGTGAAAGAATGTCACTCCTTTTTTTTGAAGAAAATATTACTTTGTATGATGTATTGGTGTTTGATGATTGTGTTTTTCCTCTCAGTGTGTTGTGAGTGACAGTGTATGTTATATCAGTGAGGGTTGTGTGTAGTGTTTGGCTGAACTGAGCCTGTTTTTTGAGCCATGTGTTAAGAGTTGTGTCGCTTGGAATGAGTTTTGCAGGTGATGTGAACTGTTTAGCTCAGGTGACTGTTGCTAGTGCAGACTTTAGTTAGAGTTTTGCACATGTAGCTCCAGTTGAGCTTACTGTCATTTAGCAATCGAAAAAATGTGTAACTCAATGAAATGTAATACAGAATACAATGGCATCACAATTTTAGAAATAAAAAGAATCCAAACCAATGGAATGAGAATAGAATGAAGGGAACTTTTGCTGAGTACAAAGAGCTGGAGGCTCTGAAAATGGGTGGATAAACAGTCAGTTGTTGTTGTTTTTAGTGGGGGTGGCAATTCATGTTGCAAAGCCTGCAAAGAGATGACCCATGTCCACATGTCATCCTGCTTAATGGACACAACTCCCACGTTTACTTCAAGGAGTTTTTAAACCTAATAAAGGAAAACTATTTCTATGTCCTTGGCCTACTATCTCACAAAACACACTACCTGCAGCCTGCAGACACGCCCTCTTCAAGAGCCTCAATCATTAATGGAGGCTGGAGTGGAGAGCCATCACCAAGGAGAACGGAGGAAAAGGCAAGATAGAGCTTTGTTATTGGTCGTCTCTTCAAAGGCCTGGAGAAGGGCAGTGATCCCTTCAAATGCCATGGCTCTCTTTTGGGGTAGTGGGATCTACCCGGCCCACATTGACAAAGGCAAAGACCAAAGCCGAATCCCAAGAAGAAGGAAGAGCCATGTACCATCTGCCACCATGCATATTGGGACAGAAATGATCCCAAAAGTGCAGAAGAGTGTCTGTCCTGTGCAGTTTGCAGCCATTGGTATCATGAAACCTTTGCAGAAGGTGATAGATGATGATGAGTCTCTCACATGTGTAACAGAAATGACTCGAACCAGACAAATTAAAGAGTCATCAGGGCTGTGTTTGAAACATGAGCCGAATTCCTCAGGAAGTCATAAAACATTCTGTGCCACATGTCCCAAGCAAGATGACCAACCAACTTGTTCACACAACAGCTTTCAACATTAACACCACTAGAACAATTATTTACAATTTCAATTCGAAGAAGAGAAATTGGTGTCAAATTTGTTGTTCGTAATGGAAATGCAACACTGGACATCACATGGAAACCCATGAGTTAAACACTTCCATTGACTTCCCCCCACCTAGCAGAACCAGACTGAAATTCCTAAGGGGGGAGGGGCTTTGAACCTCTGGTCTCCACAGAAATCCTTGTCAAGAGAATGACAAAGAAACTGTCTTTTGTACATATATATGGACCAAAATGAACTCCAAAATGACTTCTAAATGAATATCAGTCCATCGCTTCACTCCATATTCATTTATGTGTAACCCACACATTTGACTATCATGTTATAATCACTTATTGTGAATGTTTTTTAATAACTATGGGATAGCTTAAGGATACATAGTCATGTCTAGTATCTACATAATCGAATTTGATTGCTTGAATTAGTACAGACAATAATTTATTTGTCACATGTATCATATTCGTGTTATAGGAATCATGTCCAAAATTAGACCCTGCAAGAGCAGGAAAATTTGGACCACATGCTTGGTAAGATAAACATATGATTTATGATACCCCCGAGCCAAGACAATATCTGATTGGTCAAGACAACATTTGAGGTGTGGCCAACAGGCCAGTTTAAACACTTAGGACACCATAAAATCTTGCTTTTAGTTGTTAGCTTTGCTTCTGCTACTAGTCATGCTTGCTTTTAGTCTCTAGCTATGCTTCTGCTATTAGTCATGTCTGTTTTTAGCTTTGCTACCTAGCTTTAGCTTTTAGGGCCGTTTCATAGTCAACGCATCTGTACGCATACGCGTCCCCGAGACATTATGCGTCGGTGCGTAGCCAAATGTGTCATCCTAGTTTTTGATACGCGACGCGCCGATTCACGCAATACTATGCGTTGTCGGTGGGGGCGACATTGCAAGTATTGTACATTAATTCAAGTATATTGTGTTTACAGAAGAAGAAGGTTTGAATACATTGCTGGGCGAAGAGGAAAAATTATGCGAACTTATACGTATTCATCCACATTTATACGATAGTTCATCAGCAACAGAATACACTCCTCTGCAGTTGCCATTGTGATCTGAATATCACGCGACCCGACTCTACTAATATCACCCGACTCTACTACCCTCTGTTGCGTGAGCGGTGTATTGCATACACGCATCACCCGTGACGCTTGCGTTCACTGTTTAGACTATGAAAGGGAGCGCGTCGCTCGCGTTGCTTGCTCGCGTTTCTCGCGTTGACTATGAATTTGCCCTTAGCCATGCTGTTTGTCATCACTGTTCTTTGAGCGCGGTTCCAGCATGCTTGAGCCTGCACGCCTGCTGCTACTTAGCCACTATGAGGAGAAACACAACTTAGTCTCGTCAAGCTTTACTTCTTTTCTTTTCCGTTTGAGAGTTTCATGTTCTGAGTTAAGTTTTGTAACGTCGAGTCTCCGACGCCTCACCTCGGGTGCCCATTCAACTTCAACCAGCGCACACAACTTTTCAATTCAATTCAATTCAAGTTTATTTGTATAGCGCTTTTTACAAAACAAATCGTTACAAAGCAACTTTACAGAAAATTATGTTTCTACAATATTTAGTAGTAGCTAGTAGTTTGTGCACATTTGACAGGATTTTAGAAAAAAAAATAATAATAATAATAATACAAGACGTAGTCAGCTAGATGATGAACTATCAATATTATTAATTAAGTTATTACTCTGCATGATAACATGATAGTCAAATGTGTGGGTTACACATAAATGAATATGGAGTGAAGCGATGGACTGATATTCATTTAGAAGTCATTTTGGAGTTCATTTTGGTCCATATATATGTACAAAAGACAGTTTCTTTGTCATTCTCTTGACAAGGATTTCTGTGGAGACCAGAGAAATTTAATTAATAATAACTCTGCACCTACAGCCAACGCCCCACCACGGGCCTTCCCAAGACGTCACTTCAGCGACTACTGAACTTCCAGCCAATCAGCGCCATCGGGATAGCCCTTTCAATGGGACGACCTTTTCACAGGAGACGCAAATAACCTCCAGACTGTGACCTTTACTGGTGTATCTAATATAATTTTAACCTCATTGAGGAACTCAATGCGAGGGTTAATAAAGTGATTGTCGGCTGTTCATGTCTATGCACTTTAACGTATTGCTGTAAACTTGGGATTCCATATTTCCATTCTCTTAAACTCATCTTTCCCTAACTTTCGATCTTCCTGCAACTTGTGTGAATGTGTGAGTGCGTGCGTTTATGTGTTAGATTAGTTTATATGTCTTAGATTTATCCAATAAAGCCTTATTCATATTGAAAAGAGAAGTATCTTGTGTTTTGTGCTTACAAGTTAATGTCTTAAACTGCCGATCTTGTTACTGTGCTAATTGATAGTGTTTTCACTATACTTTGGATATTAATATCCAGCGCAGATTTGATGTTAAACGGCTTGTTCAGTGAATCGCAGGGCGTCTCAGTGATCAGCCGTGAAACAGTGATTCTGTTCAAATTCCCTTTAAAGGGGGGGTGAAATACTATTTCATGCATACTGAGTTTTTTACACTGTTAAAAGAGTTGGATTCCCATGCTAAACATGGACAAAGTTTCAAAAATTAACTTGTACGTTTGAAGGAGTATTTTTGTTCCAAAAAAACCTCTTCCGGTTTGTCACAAGTTTCGGAAAGTTTTTTATTGAGTATGGGTCTGTGTGACGTTAGATGGAGCGGAATTTCCTTATATGGGTGCTAAGGCACTTCTGCCGGAAGAGCGTGCGCTCCCGTATAGCGAGGCTGAGCACAAACATTTCACTGATCAGAGCGATTCACTGATCAGAGCAGAGCGAGAGCGTCGCGAAAAGTCACAAAAAAAGTGTGTTTTTGGTTGCCAGGGCAAGACAACCCTGCACAGATTACCAAAAGAGAAACAGCATTAAGGGACCAGTGGATGGAGTTTATTTTTACAGAGCATCAACGGAGTTGTGCAAGTGTTTTTGTTTGTTCCCTGCATTTCGAAGATGCTTGTTTTACAAACAAGGTCCAGTTTGACGACAGATTTGCACATCGTTTATTTCTTAAGGATAATGCAGTCGCAAGAAAAAAGGGTCATGATCGTGTGTTGGAACCGCAGGCGGTGAGTAAAACTGCTTCAAATATCTCTGTGTTGTTCACTTAGCTATCGGCGCGTGAGCACATCAATTAAACAACATGCGATGTTGTCATCAAACTGCACTTTCCACATGTAACTTACAGCTTAAAAAAAAAGAAAAAAAAAGACGACATAAAGTGGAACTTAGTCATTTTCCAAAACCGCTAAGCAAATATATACAGTCTCAGTACATACCACATAGAGAAGCCTTTGCTGATGCTGCTCTTGTTAAATTTCAGCCTCTGGATCTGTGTCACAGCTTCAAAACACTCTCAACACAAAAGCCTACTGGCGCTCGTGATTCTTTAGCTCCGCCCACACGTCACGCCTCTAGGCGCTCGTGTTTTTCCGGGAAAAATCGGTACAGACTATCTTTCTCTTATAAATATAATAAAAATAAAGACTTTTTGGAGTTATGAAGGGTGCAGTACTACTCTATAGGTACTCAAGATTAACAGGATATTGAGTGAAAACGAGCATTTCACCCCCCCCTTTAAATTATTAAATGATTCCCTTTGAGCTAAATTGACCTGTTTCCCTTACTGAGGTGCCCTTGAGTAAGGCACTAAGCCCCCAACTGCTCCCCGGGCGCCACAGCATAAATGGCTGCCTACTGCTCCGTGTGTGTGTGTGTGTGTGTGTGCACTTTGGATGGGTTAAAATTCTGAGTATGGGTCACCATACTTGGCTGTGTGTCACGTCACTTTTTAATCAAATTGTTGCTTGCTGTTGTTTACAGTCTTTAAAATGTTAATACAGTGTAAAAAGAAATGTTAAACAATTTTAATAGTTTTAAATTAATTAAAATGAATTAACACAGTAGACTGTTCATCTCGTGTACAGAAATAATTTATTTTTCCTGATACTGAAATACACCTTTCCTTATTGAGATTTATCTACTTATTATTTTTTTCATAATGTTTTAAAAAAATTGGTGAAACTGTGCTTTGAGCAAAGTGCACTCCAAAACTATGAACATAAAGCTCTTGAGAGATGGAAAATTGTGTTTGGTGGAAATTAAACCATCAGGATCACTGAACCAAGGAGGGGAAAATATTGTTTATAAAAAAAAAAAATTACCTAAAGACACTTGTTGGTCATTTACATTTATGTATTTGGCAGATGCTTTTATACATTGCTTTTAAGGTGTACATTTTATTAGTGCATGCATTGCCTGGCAATCAAACCCATTCCGGAAGCAGAAAAGGAAAAAAGGAAAGGAAAAAAGCACCAGGCCCAGATTGTGTTACACCAGCCTGTCTGAAATCCTGTACTGACCAGCTGGCCCCCATCTTCACAAAGATCTTCAACAGATCGCTGGAGCTGTGCGTAGACCCTTCATGCTTCAAATGCTCCACCATCATCCCCATCCCAAAGACATCCAAAATTACAGGACTAAATGACTACAGGCCTGTGGCTCTAACATCTGTGGTTATGTAGTCATTTGAAAAACTGGTGCTGGCCCACCTGAAGGACATCACTGGACCCTTGCTGGATCCTCTTCAGTTTGCCTACAGAGCAAACAGGTCTGTGGACGATGCAGTAAACATTGGACTGAATTATGTTCTGCAACACCTAGACAGACCGGGGACTTATGTGAGGATCCTGTTTGTGGACTTCAGCTCTGCCTTTAACACGATCATCCCAAACCTCCTCCTGCCCAAACTAACTCAGCTCTCCATGCCCATCTCCATCTGTCAGTGGATCAACAGCTTCCTGACAGACAGGCAGCAGCTAGTGAGGCTGGGAAAATACACATCCAGCACCCGTACAATCAGCACCGGAGTTCCCCAGGGCTGTGTTCTCTCTCCACTGCTCTTCTCCCTGTACTCCAACGATTGCACATCCAAGGACCCCTCTCTCAAGCTCCTGAAGTTTGCAGACAACACCACACTCATTGGCCTCATTTTAGGACAGTGACGAGTCTGCTTACAGACAGGAGGTTAAAAAGAGCAGGCTGTCTGGTGCACTCTCAACAACCTGGAGCTTAACACGCTCAAACCAGTGGAGATGATCGTGGAATTCAGGAGAAACCCCCCTGCACTCCCCCCACTCACCATCATGAACAGCACTGTGACTGCAATGGAGTCATTCAGGTTCCTGGGCACCACTATCTCTCAGGACCTGAAGTGGGACGTTCACATTGACTCCATTGTGAAAAAGGCCCAGCAGAGGTTGTACTTCCTTCGCCAGCTGAGGAAGTTTAACCTGCCACAGGAGCTGTTGAAACAGCTGTCTGGTTCAGCTCAGCTTCTAGATCGGACCTCAGAAGGCTACAGAGGGTAGTCCGGACTGCTGAGCGAATCATCGGTTCAACCCTCCCATCTTTTCAAGAACTGTACTTATCCAGAGTGAGCAAAAGGGCTGGCAAAATCACTCTGGACCCCTCACATCCAGCACACTCCCTTTTTGAACTGTTGCCATCTGGTCGACGCTACAGAGCAATGAGCAGAAGAACGACCAGACACAGGAAAAGTTTCTTCCCTCAGGCAATCCATCTAATGAACATTTGAAAAAAACTGTGGAACACACTACAATATTTATATTTATATATATACATACACGTATTTATCTAACACACATACTTAGCGTACACTTACATTTTTTGCACATAATATACCTGTACATACATAATGCTCATTGTAATATACCTGCCATACATTGTCAATTTGTAAATTGTTGTTTCTTATCTACCTATTAGTATTTTTAATTTTATTTTTCATTTTTTTATTCTATTTTGTGTTTTTTGTTGTCACTGTCATTATGTTGCATTGCGGAGCTTCTGTCACGAAAACAAATTCCTCATATGTGTGAACATACCTGGCAATAAAGCTCATTCTGATTCTGATTCTGATTCTGACCTTGACTTTATTAGCACAATGTTTTAACTGTAGAAATCCTGGGACAACATATGGAAAAGTCACAGTTTAAGGAAAAATGGGAGCATTTCCCTATAATTGTAAGGGTATTTGGGTTAGGATTTGGATTAACCGTCGACAACTGTTGGTTTACTAAAGCACTTTAAATTTTTCAATTTTTCAAAATCCAATAGTAGGGTTTTCTGGGGGTTTTTTTTCTCGAATTGATGAAATACAAATAATAATCAAATCATAAAATGGCAACTTTATATTAAAATAATAAAAAGAAATAAATACAAGATTAAATATTTTGTTTACCTGCATTTTATGTGAACATTTTCAACATTAAAGTACTGTAAACATGCAAATGTGTTGTTAAATTATTGAAATATTAAAATCAAATATTTAGGCCAAAGGGTTTAACTGACAAAAAAAGTTTGGGAATCCTTGCCATACAGTAGCAAACTAACCGAGTCTACATTTGTTCGGTTCTATGTGCATTTTAATACAAAAATATTTAAGTGATTAATATAATAGGGTAGTCAAAAAAAAAAAAAAAAAAAAGGTTTCATATAACTTCCTAACTTGTCACATAGAAAAAGCAAACATATGAGGAATGTTCAAAAATGGAATGACAACAAAGGGAATTATGAATGTCAGGTTATATTTTAATATCAGTTCATAATATCCTACTAAAAAGCTGCTATAAATTGATTCAGCTGTTTGGATTGAGTTGGGCAGGTCCACCAGGAAGGAACAGGAGGGAGCTTCCGTGTGGTTATGTGTTATTTCAAGCTTTCCATTTCTGTTCAAGTTCAGGTACAACCTTAAGTACACTTAAGTGGCCTTTATATTGTATTATATTATCTGCAAGTGCACTTTTTTTAAGTATAATTTTAAGATCTGAAGTACAACAAAAAGTACACTTTTAATACAATTAAGCACACTTCTCTTTAACAAGGGGTAGTCTTCTTCATTACCTACACATCAACTTAAAAATAAATTCACTTTTAAAAAGAGGACGTTTTACAAACCCTGGTGATGAGCGCAATCCAAATGTCTTTTGCTTCCATTTTGGCCTGATAATAACAGAGTAAAGCTCTTACTGATTTGAATTTGATTATGTTGTGTCGCATTGATTGTGTGTGTGTTGAAGAGTTACTCACTTTATGACGACTTGTTCTATTTTCTGCTGTTTGCAGCTTTAAACAGTAAAATATTAAATAATTTATTATAAAAAAAAAATTCTCAAACCAAGAGAACAACATATACACTACATCTGCACCATGTTTTTCTAACTGCACTAAACTCACCTGTTCTGGATATTGTTCAGGTACACAAGACTGTAAAGAAAGACATAAAAACTTCATGAGGGATCTCTGTAAAAGTGCCAATCTTTTCAGAGTTTATATCTTGTGCTAGGCATGCAAATGCAGAGTATGGTTGAAAATCAACCAAGATTTTATCTTTTCCTGTCACTTGGCAATCCACTATAATAAAAACCAACCTTTAACCCACGATCAGACAGAATACATTTTTTGCAGAGTGCCTTTTTTATATTGTTTTCTAAACAAGTTTTGTCTAATTCTGACCTTAAATGATATATCCTGAGGACTAAATAAAAATTTTCAAATTTTTAAAGGGGTCATAAAATGCATTTTCAGAAATGTATAATATGTAAAATTAAAACAAAAAATTATAATAAAAATGCTTCAAAAGTAAGGTGCTTTTAAGCAATATAAACACTTCATGTAGCCTACTCCTCCTGGCAACATCAAGCACTTATGTTACCAACCTCTGAGAAATTATACTTCATTATTATCACCACATCAATTCACAAGCCAGACACAAAGGCATACAATCTAGAAGAATAATTACATACCCACTCAATACCATCCCAAAGAACAAAAGAATGATGAGAAAATTATTACGGAGCTGCATTATTCCTGAAATACTCGTGTCCACATTGATATGAAGTTAAGAGACTGAAGCGTAAATGAAAGGAATAAAGCAAGTGAGGTATAGATCATGAAAGGAGGAGCTTTCAGTTGACTCAAAATTTCCTTTTACTGCTGTTTATTTTAGTAGGCTATGTAAAATAAGAAACTCATGAATACTTGTTTGTGATTTTGAACTAGGATGACCACCTGCTAATAAGCCCAAGGGGGTCAAGGGGTATGTTTCTGAGGGACAATGTGGGACACTGCCTTGCGTGGTGGTGCCCCCACCCCATGGGCAGACTCACTGATAGTGGTTTGCCCATTTCTAGCACATACCACCTTACATGGTATTGTAATGAAGTGACGTGGTAAAGATGCATTGTTATGATTGCGTGTGGGCGGGAGGGATTTGAGGGAAGAGGGGGTTGAGTAAATAATTGTTGCACCTGACCATTGATTAGCGTGAAGGAGAGATAACAATAAATAGAGCGGCATAGCGAAGCGTGAGATGTTCTGGGAAGCAGTGTTTTTGCTAAACGCCGAGCTGCACTCAAGGTTGGGGGGTGGGTACCGTTCGCATGCTGTTTAGGGCTGCCGGCGGTGAAGATAGTTAGCGGGCTAACCTGTAGATAAGGCTGGGTATAGGAGTGCGTTGGGCGACCCGGCTTCTCAGAAAAGGGGGGGGGGGCTCCGCTTTCGCTACAGTCGGAGGCCTCGCGAGCGCTGGACTGTGTCTGCTTTTTCCCCTCTACCAACCAGCGCCAAAGCCTAGACCCCGGGGGAGGGTCTCGCATCCCGGGAGAGTTAAGTTTTTAACCCTTTGTGTGCGTGTTTGTTTGTGTGTGTGTGTGTGTGTGTGTGTGTGTAATTTTAAATCTAGCAGTATAGCCATTTAATGATTGGGTGGGAGGGTTATGATGAAGGTAATTCAATGGCATAAAGTTGGCTTGACGTTGGACGTTCGATATTCGCAAATCTAGGGACCGTCTCTAAAGTTACACGAGAAACTACTGTACACTTCTCTAACGTCAATAGCATGCAAAGAGAATGACTAAAAGTCACGAAAACAACTTTTAACTGTTCATCCAGGTGTCAACTATAATGCACACCGGATATTAGTACATCTCATCACACCGGCACCCGCGTCTAAATCACCCAGACAGCAAACTGACTACGAAACGCATCCGCCGCGGAGGTACAGTGAACTCCGGAACGGATCCGAAACTGCGTCCACTTGCACACGCGGTGGCGGCTCGCGGATCCGGTCCGACACCGCTGCGGTCCCTTTGCGTATCCAGGGGCGCTGCTGAGGATTTTGGGCCCCATGAAAAGAATCTTGACAGGGCCCCCAACACAGCTGAGAGTTTTTTCATATTAATTTACATAAAATCATGCTCTTTTATGGTATTTTGACTATCATTCTCATATATTTAAGTCAATCAGACAATTGAACTCCATCCCATGTCCATCCACACCTGTAATTTGTCCTCTGTAATACTGCACTACTTCAGTACTGTATAATGTATATACTGTGCATAGCTGTACATGTGTAATATAGTGTATTCACCACTGATCTATATATATAGATCAGTGGTATTCACATATATTTATATTTGTACTGTACACTGGCAATGACAATAAAGTTAATCTAATCTAACCTGATATTTTTAACATGACAGTTGAAATGTAACGGAAACACTGAAGTGCGTTTGAGAAAATTGAGTTCCGTTATCATGCACTTTTAACATTCCAACAGCCACCAGCATTCATTTTAACCGCAACATTTAAACTTATGGTAATTATCTTTAACACTAGAATGAACATGGCATCATTTTGACCGTTTTGAAATTTGCATAGTCAGTAACTTTGTCTAAATAAATCACAAAGCCTTGCTGCTCCCTGACTTTTCCTAAAACTACACGAATTTTCATTAAAACTAGTTTAAATACTTACTGTGTGAATAAAAACAGAAATATAATAATTTCTATCTATACCGTCCACAGGCAGTGATTTTGCGCTGTTTAAATTGAGTTTTGCCGACGGTTTGGATCAGATAATGTGAAAGTATTATGTGAAGATGGTTGGCAGAGATGAATCATGCTGTATTTGACAATATAGGGGACAGTGTAGTAATACAACTCCACATCATCTTCAAGAGAGGCACTGAAACCTCACAAACAGCTGATAGTTCGAGTTCATGAAGTTACTGCTTGCAAGACAGGTGCAACAGCGTGGACCGCAGCAGGGTGCTGAAAGTGGGGGCCGCCTCGTACAAAGATGCCGAGGATTGCATGTGAGGCAAAGCTGTGCACCCTCTCCACCCTGCGAGGACTGCATGTGAGGCAAAGCTGTGCACCCTCTCCACCCTGCTCTATCGAAACGTGCCAACTTATCGAAAAATGCTACCGTAGAGACCTAGGGCCTCATGTACAAAGCGTGCGTACGCACAGAAAAGTGCCGTAGGTTACGATCATTGTCACGGGCGGTCCACTAACAATTTAGGCCTACTTACAAACCCACTTTTTTTCTTGTGAAATGTTGGGTAACATACTGTGTCGACCCTTTGCCTCTTTCACTTCTCTTATTTTTTTCTCTTTCCGTTTTTGACTTCCAGATTTTTCAGGCATTTTCACATCCTCTGTCAAGTTGAATCTGCCGGCGCTATTGTGTTGCCTTGGTTACTGGATACAATTTGGGCGGACTAAACCATTTTATGATAATCGAGAGGGGGAGAGGGGCCCACGGACGTTTGTGTTTCCTAAACAAATACATTTTTTGACACCAGGAAACCGCAAATAGAATAATTTAAAGTTAATAATTTTTACTATCAAATATTTTTTTTTAGCACCACAATTTTATTGGGGGCTTCTCTGGGCCCCCTCTTAGTCATGGGCCCCGAGAATCGTCATCGTTTACCCCCCCTTTACAGCGCCCCAGTGCGTATCCGTACATAAATGGGTACATCCGCCCCGGCTTCGCTTTGGATCCGCGAATGAGCCGCATATCCGCTCATATGAGCATCGTATCCGGCCCGGGTCCGTTTTGGACCCGTTCATAAAATTCCGTCTGCAATGCCACTTTTTTCACCACACTGCCTGATAACATCCTCCTCATCCAAAATTCATGCAGTGAATCCAGTGTGTGAACGTGATTGAACTGTGGTCAGGGGCGTAGCAGCCATTTTAAAAGTGGGGGGGACAGCTGTATGGTGATTTGACCCAAAGCTGATGTTCATAATAAATTCTAAATAGAATACCATTTGGCATTTTACTTTTTCAAATTTGGGAACATGACATGATAGCTTACAGGAACCTATTTTTGTTAAATCATACTGGAAATTAAAAAATACTGCAGGACTTTGAGACCAATGGGAGACCATCTATAATTTTTTTTAATGAAATAAAGATATTTTATGATATTTACAATATTTCAGTTGCACTTCATTTGAACAATAACTGTTTTTTTAACAGTTGGACAAAAACAGGTGTTAAATGAGTATACAGATTGCATCTACAGTAATTTTATACAACATACATTTTATGAAAAATAAGAGACAGATAATCTGTGAAAAAATCAAGCTCCTCTGGCTCCTCCCAGTGGTCCTATTGCCATTTGCAGAAATACATCACTCCCGGTAAAAAACAACCAATCAGAGCTGCGGTCCGTAACTTTGTTTGTGTTCAAAATGTAGAAAAATGTATATAATAAGCGAGTACAACATTAATCCATTTTCCAAACCGTGTTTTTGGCTTGTCCTGAATCACTAGGGTGCACCTATAATAAGTGTTTATATTCGGACTATTTTAGATTGCTTCGGGGATACCGCGGCGGAGTAACCCAGTACCTTTGTGATTCTTCATAGACATAAACAGAGAGAAGTAGTTCCGGCTACGATGTTCTTCCGCAAGACGCAAGCAGTTATGTGTATTAACCGCTAAAGCGTCAAAATTTCCCTACTGCAGCTTAAGATAGTCAATCTGCTTTTTTTTTTTTATACAAATCTCACCTGTACACATTCTGGAGAGGTTGAGCAACTGCCCCCTCTCTCCGCCAGTGACGTCACAGCCTGCCTTTCCTACAGACTAGTTAGGACATAAAGTAACAGTTATGAATTTAAAGAATAAAATTTGATAAAGTATTTTAAGATATTCGTTGCAAAACAAATATGATTTATTGTGAAATGATAATTTTACTCCGCGAGCAGCACGTAGACAAACAAAAGACAGCAGAAACCAATAATATTGTTACGTCTTATTTAGCAGACGCTTTTATCCAAAGTGACAATTAGGAGAGCATTTAACACACTGAATCCGGCGCAACGTGACGAGGTCCATACGGGTTCAATAGGTTAAATCATAACATGAAAACTTTATCGCGCGATTCGTGTCATCGCGACATACTGTAACATACTTACAGTGTGTGTTTGAAAAAAGGATGTAATCGTCCTTTGCTTTTTTCTGGGTGCATTTTATCCCAAACGGCCTAATAGCAATGTGAACAAACGAACGAACGAAAATTCAGAAGAGCAACAAGAGATTTGAAGCTCATAGCAGACGCGCCCAGGAGATGATTCGCTCTGTGATTGGCTGAATGTTACTTCACTCAAATCTAAGTAACAAATCAGAGAACACTACAGGAAATATTCACGCTGGATCCTAAAAAAAAAAAATTAGCAGGGGTCAGAATCACCTGTTTCTAAAAGTGAGGGGGACGTGTGTCCCCCCGTCCCCCCCGGTTGCTACGCCCCTGACTGTGGTGCCTTGTTAAAGATGTCAGGAGAAGAAATAGCTGTGAAATCCGAGGCTTGAAGTGTCTCTGGGTTTTGGTATGTGATACATTAGGCTGCATTACATTTGGCTGACGCATTTTTAACCAAAGCGACTAACATGCTAGCCTACACAGTTTTCTTTTTAAGGCAATTATCTCAACAATTTTATATATATATATATAAAATCTAGAGCACAAAAAGAGCATCAGTGAGTGCTGTTTTTAAACCGAGTGTCAGTTATAAGTGCTAGGATCAGCAAGACTAGTTGTAAGTACTACAAGAG
This sequence comes from Carassius auratus, assembly GCF_003368295.1. Classification (NCBI taxonomy): domain Eukaryota; kingdom Metazoa; phylum Chordata; class Actinopteri; order Cypriniformes; family Cyprinidae; genus Carassius; species Carassius auratus. Next base: position 481,457 of record NW_020527948.1, read on the forward strand.
GAGATGTTTTCTGATTATAATGAAATTCTGGGAAATGGGAATGTGTTTTAAATCTGTTAAGTTGTATGTAACCATTTACAGTTGACATGAGACATAAGTAGCAAACATACGTTTTTTTAGTATTGGAATGCAAGTCGGATTATTGAAAAGGAGCAGTAAGTTGGTTGTATTCTATCTTGCAGTTGATCGTGGGTGGGGTTTAAACACACTGGGCTCCAGGCCAATGGAATTTGTAAAGGGCATGGTCTCTGAATTGGAAAACAACATGTAGCCTGCGACAGACTATTTAAATTAAAACTGAAACAATTTGAAACAAATAAAACATTTTATTTAACAAAAGAAAACATGACCATAAGTAGCCTAATCATCTGCCTCAGCCTGGTTAGACCGGTTGGTCAGGCGCCTCCTTGCCGCACCACGGTCTGCAGCCAAGTTAAACCATCTTATGGCATAACGTTGAATGTCTGTGGCTGTGCGACAAACTATTTGCACGTACAGCACCTGTAGACACAAAATGAGGTTTTAAATTCAGCATGCATTTGGTAGGCTACTTATGACTTAAGCCTGGGCTGCCCAGTTATTGGCTGGAATTAATCAGTGTTGCCAGATTGGGCATCTTTTGACTTCATCGGCTGGGGAAAATAAGCCGGTGTTACAATATATTCGGTTCCCGAAATATTTGGTTCCAATGGGTGGAGCTATCATGAATACTCACGAGACCATAGCATGGGCGGGGAGACAAATACAAGTGAGTGGAACAGAAATTATTAGCGTGAGCGCCTCGTTTTGTTTTATGGATTATTTATTTCAAACAGGTAATAAAGTTGAACGAAGTTAAGCTTAACTACTCAGACATCCCAAGTCTCCCGGAAGTTCCGGGAGTCTCCCGCATATTGAAAGCGGCTCCCTGAGACCCGCAAATTAGTTAAAATCTCCCGTAATCTAGACCGAGCGAGCAAAAGCGCGCATGCGAAACAGATACTGTGTTTCAAACCGTGTAGCGCGCGCACGGCAGAGAGGGAGAGGGAGCGAGAAACCTTGCGTATGTGTGCTAATGTGCGTGTGTGCGAAGCGCATCTCAGACAGAGACCATCCTGATTGGCCTGTTTCTGCAAATCAACCAGTCAATTGTCGGTGTGGGCGGGCTTTTATCTCTTCTCCTGGACAAAATTAATCAGTTATGTCTATCTAGAAACAGGAGCACCATGGCAGAGGGAGAGTGCCACAAAAAAAAAAAAAAAAGTACCCCTGTCTTATAGATGTAAAACATAATTACAGTCTTGCTCTAGCATTGCCCATGGCGGGTTAAATGATTGCAAAAGGCATGTTGAGGTGAGTTGACAAGTTTCATTTCATCTGCATATTATTCAGGCTAGTTGCCAAGGCTACATGAAAACAAAAATACCTCCCTGAAATGACTTTTTGCAGGTTGGGACGTCTGACTACTTATATATAATTTTTTAATAATTCATCGTTTTGTAGTTTCAGTACTCTGAGTTTACCTGAACTATTACAGACCTGATCTTGTAGGAAGCGTTGGAAGACCTACAATAAAGGTTTAAGGTTAAATTTCTCCAAATTTTCCAAATTAGTTGTTGCTGACATTCTATGATATAGACTCATGAATGACAGTTTAGTATTTTTAAAAGGTGTGTGATTGCTGTTTAAATAAATATTATATTCTTGTGTCTTTATTCTGTCTCCCAAAGTTGTCTGCATATTATTAAAATAGCCTTTAAATTATAGGCTGATTGTTTAAGTCAACATAAGACCTTGGAGTTGCATGCTTTGGATGTTGCTTTATACTGACTCAACTGAAAATCTTTTTGATACACAACCTTTACTTTATCAAAGGTTGTCATAAATGTTAAGCTTTCAGATGCATTAACAGTTGTTTTCTCTAGCAATGCTTTAGAACGTTGGTCAAATTAATTGATAATGACTAACCATTAATCATAAAAATTAGGCCTACATCTTATCAGTTTAGTAATGTTATCATTCTTATGTAATCTTTTTGTAAACAAGTGAACACAAAGACACTGGTGTAGAAGGCATGGGTATACAAAAATTAAGGAAAGGTACATTTATAAATACATATTTGAATAATATAGTAAATATTTAATTGGTCCTGCTGTATTTTGTCCTTGATCCCATGTTTTTCTCTTGTCTAACATTCTCGTTTTTACAGATGAATAAAATATGTAATTTTAAGACACTGTATCTTACTTTAAAAGTAATTTTGAGTTAATGAATGAATGCTTTAAAAAAAACTCAATTTTTACACATATGTTGAGGCAGATGTTTTTGTTTATTAATTTTAAACAATCTAGATCGTATTTAGGACAGGTATAACTTCATGCATATTGTTTTACATTATAAAAATTATATATATTATATTCTTTAAATGAGAATACTTTTTAATTTGTCTTGAGCTATCATCCTATTATATATAAAAGCTATTTCAATAATAGCCTACAGACAACTTTGGGAGACAGAATCAAAACACAAGAATATATTTGTAAATATTTATTTAAACATGCAATAATAGACATTTAAAAAGCTTAATCTCAGTCATTCGTGAGAAACGAACAGTTAGAAGTAGTTTAGAACAAAACACCATCTGAAGCGCTAATAATTTGTTCCACTCGCTTGTATTTGTCGCCCCGCCACGCTATGGTGTCGTGAATATTCATGGTAGCTCCACCCATTGGAATCAGATATTCCAGGAACCGAATATATTGTAACACCGGCTTAGGCGGGCAGATAAAGTTAAATTGTAGGGCAGATTGGAGTTAAATTGTTTATCTGTGACAGAATCGTTGTTGGGGCGGATTTTTTGATGAAGGGGGCGGGTTTTCGATCATGATTGGGCGTAAATCACTCAACCCAATCTGGCAACATCGTTTACAGTTTCAGCCGACCCCATTGCACCGCAAGCAGCTGTGTGTGGGAGCCGTTACCCTTCCCTTCTCTGCAGCTGAATACTTAAAGTGACTTACGGTACATTAGTGTCTTTAATGACATGTGACTGAATGCCCTCTTGCCATTTGCCCCCTTCCAGCTTATGGTCTTGGCCACTTCTTCTGTGAACATCTGAGAGAGGATGTTCCATGCCACTCTCTTCACATCTTGGCCACCAATCGTGGCCAAAGAAGAAATCTAAAAGTAAGTCACAAAACACCTTAAAATACACACAAGGTATAAAGCCCTGATGTAATAACTTGTACGACAATCTTTGCCCCACCTCCACCCCACACCCTCCACCCCAGCACTTTACCAATTAGAGTTGAGTGACTGGCAGGAGCATACCATTCTTTGTTTGGCTGCTGCATTGGCAGCGTCTTTCAGGAATGCTTCAAGCTCATCCACCGCTTCCAGTGATTCGATGGGCAGCTGAATGCACTCAGGACACTCTGGCTCTTGAGGTGTTGAGGTGTTGAGCACCCTGCTGCTCAGGTGATTGACCTTGGCCACCAGCTGGTCCTGCTGCTGCTTAATGTGCTCCAGCAGGCTTAAAATGTGGACCTGAGCAGCTGTTGAATACATAGTATTATAGAATAGTTATTCCCCCTCCATTCCATGCACTTAAGTCCCCCCGTGTCCCCCGTGGTTAAAGCCAAGGTATTATAGCTTGTAGTTACAGTTATTTCTTACCAGAGCAGGGAATGGTTTCTGGGCCATGTCTCCCACCTCTCCAGGTAGGTCTGTAGACCTGGCTTGGCTCCTCTGGCCCCCGTTGTTGCTGGTTGCAATGTGCAGGTTGAGAGAGGAGTGTTTGTGGTGGTAGTGGTTGGGGAGGGGCAGTTCTGCCAAACACTGTGTTGTTGTTGGGGGGGGGGGGGGGGGGTTATATTGGTGTCAATCTTATACAACATGCACAACACAGTCCCCCCAGACCTGTTGCTTTCTGCGTTTCCACCGCGGTGTAAAGTACCGGGTAGATTAGGCAAATAGACTGGTTACGTAGGTCTGCGCGCGTTTCTCAAAACAAAGTACCGCTGATTTAAAAAAAAAAAAAAAAAAAAAAAAAAGTACGCTGATTTTGGACGTGCATCCTCTGTAGTTGGTTCAGACTTTGTACATTCGTCTCGGGAGTGTGATGTCCGCGACGACGCAAGTCCGGTAAATCTATAAACAGCAGAGTACTTGATAACTTCAGTCTGCTCGTCATGGCTACTCCAATTTTCCTTACTGTATATTTACAATAAAACGAAATATGATATCAAATACCACTGCCTCCTTTCGTTTTCATTTAAGCATAATAACAACTGCAGAAATGTACTTAGTTCAGGGAAATGTGTATATGCAGCCATTACAATGAAACGAATTATATAAATTTGCCTTTTTTATTTACATTTTAACATATAGATAAATTGAATACAGACCAAAGAAACCTGTTAGATTTACCCTTGCAGCTGAATTATATGTTATGTTTAACCACTAAAGACATATATATCAGAGCCAGCGGCACATATCAGAAGGTCTATCCCAGGAGAGGCTGCTCTCTGCGGATACATGAGGACTGAGCTCCCGCTGATCGAGTGGAGCTCACCGTCTACGAGATCGGCGAAACACATTTTTAAATAGGCGCTGTCTTTATAAATAAACCATAGATTTGAGTTTTTAAACAACTACATTCTCGCCTGAAATACTTTTAAAATTACATTTCATGACACAATAACAGTAATATTTGAAAATTATCCGAATAAATGGTGGTTGAACTCAACCAATGCTGCGTGAACTCAGATCGCTTTGGCTACTGTTATTTTCCCCTCAGTATATTTACAATAAAACGAAATAGGATATAAAATACCACTGCCTCCTTTCATTTTCATTTAAACATAATAACAGCTGCAGAAATGTAGTTCAGGGATAAGTGTAACGTTATATACAGCCATTACAATGAAAGAAATATTATATAGACTTGCCTTTTTATTTTCATTTTAACATATAGATAAATTGAATACAGACCAAAGAAAACCTGTTAGATTTACCCCGCAGCTGAATTATATTTTATGTTTAACCACTAAAGACACATCAGAGCCAGCGGCACATATCAGAAGGTCTATCCCAGGAGAGGCTGCTTCTCGGCGGATACATGAGGACTGAGCTCCCGCTGATCGAGTGGAGCTCACCGTCTACGAGATCGGCGAAACACATTTTTAAATAGGCGCTGTCTTTATAAATAAACAACAGATTTGAGTTTGAAACAACTACATTCTCGCCTGAAATACTTTTAAAATTACATTTCATGACACAATAACAGTAATATTTTGAAAATGTTGATCCGAATAAATGGTGGTTGAACTCAACCAATGCTGCGTGAACTCAACCAATCAGCATGTTTAGCGCCAAAGTCCCGCCCCCGAAAGTTCCGGAACTTTAAAAAAGTACCACCTCGCCAGCAGGGACTTTCTGGGGGGCATTTTTTTACCCGGAACTTTTATTTAGTTCCTGGTTCCTGCGGTGGAAACACACCAAGTACCGGACCAAGTCCCTAGTTCCTGGGTAAAGTTCCTGCGGTGGAAACGCGGCTTAAACTTGCTCTTCCGTGTAGTGAGTGGGGGTCATTTTGTGGTTTGTATGTGTTTTTTGTTGTTGTGGAGAAATAGAAACCCATTTCATTTATATGTATATTTTTTTTCTTATTTAAAAATTATTAGGACATGAATACTCTCTGACTCTTACTTTGACAGAGTTCTGGACTATTTGCAGGGAGTTGGTGACTTGTCCCAGCAGATGACCCGAATTTGGAAATCTTTGGGGGTCGGTAGTCCTCCTCTGTATCGGTGTCACCAAAGAAATGTCTGTTTAAATTAAAAAAAAAAAAATCTTTATCTACATGCAAATCAACATTTAACGCAGACAGAGAATGGTTGAACATGGCATTGATCTCTGTTCTGTCTTTTTAATAAAAGTATATGGTGTTAGTGTTTGTATGTGTAACATGAAGGAAAAACACTGACTTCGCTGTTGTTCTCCTTCTCCCAGGCCGTTCCTGTTCATCCTCAGTTTGGAGGTCCGAGGTGCTACATGTCAGAGCCTTCTTCAGGATTTGACGTGCCTCAATGTAAGTATCTGAAAGGTAAACATGGAGCTTGACATGAGTCTTAAACAGTGTTGGGAAGGTTACTTTGGAAATGTAATAGGTTACAGATTACAAGTTACACTGTTTAAAATGTAATAGTAGTGTAACTTTTTCAGAGCAGTTCTAGAAATGTAATGACATGGAGGCGGCGTTAGAATCCATGTGCAGTTTAATAACTTCCACAGCAGACTAATCCAAACAGTAGGCAGGGAATCGTAATCATAGGAGGCAGAGAATCATACACCGATAGGCAGTCCAATCCAAACAACAAGACAGTGGGCAAATCCAAAGACAGAGACAGGGAAACCAGGCAAAGATCATACACAAGAAGGCAAACTATGGCAATGGGAAAAACGCTCGGTAAGGCAGACAGGCTGGCAATACTTCGCAACGTGACAGTGGTGGCGGCCATGCTTATATATAGCACAAACAGGAAGTACAGGTGAAGCAGAGGGAGCGGATCACAGTCAGTACTCGGGAGAGGGCTCCCTCTGCTGGCGTGGCGTTACAAGAAATTATGTTTATGTGCTTGTGTACTCCTATATTGAGACGGCAGAGGTTGATAACACTGCAAGCTTCAGTAGGCCTATGTGTAGTAAATGAAACCATGTCTTTGCCATTAATTTACAGGAGGGGCGGACTGGGAAAAAAAATTCAGAATGGAAAATTCAAACTCATACAAACAAATTCATGGACAAAACTATTTTTTGTATGGACCTGACATAAAAAAGGTTTAAATCTTTAAATTGGGGACATGCAAATAATTAAAAGTTCTCTCCTGAACTGCACCTTCACTTCCATTTTTCTCTTCAGTCTCTTTATTTTGCCCTGTTATCCATACAATACTCTACAATACAACAATATATTTATAGAAAAATCCTAATACTGTACACGAGTCATGTTTTTCCTTTACAAAAATTTACCATGCTTTTATTAGCCTATATAAAAGTACAATAACCTTGTTTTGTTTTTTGTTTTGCAAATGGATTTGTATTTATTTTTAAATAAATACATTTGTAAAATAATTAAAAATTTTTGGTTACCACAGTTAAACAATAGTAACCATTTTCTCAGCTTCCCAAAAAATTCTGATTATTTTTCAGCTAAATTACTACTGTAACATTACAACAGATAATTAAAGCTGCAAGCAGCGATGAACGGGCCCTCGCACCCGGGCTCACCGCCATCGTGTTGCTTTAGTAAAAAGGTGAACGTTGAGAAATATGCATTTAATGTCCTAAATATAAGTGGAATATATCAAAGTATATCCCATATATGTGCCAATCTTACCGTTGCCAGCAGGTGGCGCTATCATTATAATGGAATATTGGCCTTCAGATGTGTTCAGGCCAGGACTCTTATCGAACATGTGAAGTTTGGGGAAGATTGAACATTTTATGCTTGAGTTACAACAACTTCTCTTGCTGTGGCAAGACATCAAATTTTGTCATGGCGCCATGGAAACGGCCTTTAACAAAAACTCAAGATCTCCAAAAGTTAACATTGCACAGGCCTTTAGATTAGACTGACCACAAAATATATGTTAATCTCAAAAAAATTATAGGAGTAGTTTGTTGCAGCGTAAAACATGTCACTTCCTGTTGCCAATAGGTGGCGCTATGACTATAACTGAATGTGGGCATGTAGATCTGTTAAGGGCAGAAGTTTTATCTAACATGTGAAGTTTGGGGCAGATTGGACATTGTATGTCTGAGTTACAGCAACTTCCTTTTTCATGGCGAAACATCGAAATTTGTCAGGCCACCATGGACACGCCCTTTAACGAAATCTAAAGATCTTCGCAATTTAACATCGCAAAGGGCTTAAGATTACACTGACCAGGTTTGGTGTTGATCTGAATAAATCTGTAGGAGGAGTTCGTTAAAGTACAACCCCTGAAAATGGCAAAAACAACGCCAATTTTGCGGAGAAAATTCTAAATAACCGACTTCCTGTTGGGATTCGGATTTCGTACCAAGAGACTTTTTTTTAGGAATTGGTGTGTTACATGCGTATACCGATTTTTGTACATGTACGTGAAACATAGCTCGAGGCGCTCTCTGTTGAAAGTGTATAGGTGGCGCTATCGAGCCATTTTGCCACACCTGATGGAATTTTGGCCTTCAGATGTGTTCAGGCCAGGACTCTTATCACACATGTGAAGTTTGGGGAAGATCGGACATTTTATGCCTGAGTTATAACATCTTTTATTCCCATGGCGAGACATCGAACTTCGTGACGGCGCCATGGACACGCCTTTTAACGAAAACTCAAGATCTTCACAACTTAACATCGCACAGGGCTTTAGATTAGACTGACCACAAAAAATACATTGATGTCATAAAATTTCTAGGAGTAGTTAATCGCAGTGTAAAATATGTCACTTCCTGTTGCCAATAGGTGGCGCTATGACTATAACTGAATATGGGCATGTCAATCTGTTCAGGTCAGGAGTCTCATCAAACATGTGAAGTTTGGGGCAGATTGGTCATTGTATGTCTGAGTTATAGCAACTTCCTGTTTCATGGCGAATCATCGAAATTCGCCAGGCCGCCACGGACACGCCCATTAACGAAAACTCAAAAGCTTCGCAATTTAACATCGCAAAGGCCTTCAGATTAGGCATACCAAATTTGGTGTTGATCTGAATGAATCTCTAGGAGGAGTTCGTTAAAATACAACGCATGGAAATGACAAAAATGACACAAAATTTGCTCATAATATTAGTAATAACCGACTTCCTGTTGGGTTTCGGATTTTGCTCCAAGATACTTTTTTGTAGGTATTGGAGAGTTACATGTGTATACCGATTTTCATACATGTACATGAAACGTAGCTCGAGGCGCACACCGTTGAACGTGTATAGGTGGCGCTGTTGAGCCATTTTGCCACACCCACTTCTGAAACCCATATCAGACGTAAATTTTCGCCAGTTCTGAGGTGTGTGCAAAGTTTCATGACTTTTCGAGCATGTTTAGGCCCTCAAAAATGCGATTCATTTTGGAGAAGAAGAATAATAATAATAAATATAGCTGCAAGCAGCGATGTCGGGCTCAAGCCATCAGTGCAATGCCACCCTGGTGGCATCGGGAAAACTGTGCCCAGCGGGCATAAGCATTTACAGTAACCCTCTGACAATCAAGTTTTAAGGGATGTGGCAGTTAAAGGGTTAATCCGACCACTCTAGACTTTGAAATCACATACACAGAACAATATATATAACTTTAGTAACACTTTATTTTAAAATGTATAAAAAATGTATAAGGTGTGCATTGTAGCTGACACCTATATGAACACATTACAATTGTTTTGTGACTACAAGTCTTTCTTCTCAAATGCTATTGAGTGGTCGCGAACGCGGATGGGAGAATGGCGCATATTTGTTTTGTTTTTTTTGAGCAACTGGTGCCCCCTCTGGGAGTTGGTGCTCTACGAAGACTGCATACTCTGCATATAGGGAGCGGCGGTACTATCTGGAAGATATATTCCTCAAACCATCGTACAAGTGAAGGTGATGCTAGTCCTTCAAGAATCGCTCAAAACCTTTTCAAGTGTACAGTTTCCTTTTATTGCATCTTGAAATAAATATTTCTGAATTCTGAATCAAACTGGGTTGTGTTTATTGATTTATTTTATAAGACAACTGAAACTTTAATCTCCTTTGTAATATATGTGCTTTTAAACCAAGAACAATGTAATTAGAGATGTATTCCTGCTTAATAATGACTATTATTAAGGGAAAAGGCTTTATAATCATGAACTATTTACTAATGCTTAGCTAATGAGTGCAGTTATTATAAAGTGTTACCAATGCATTTACTAATGTTAACAAATTAGACATTATTATACAGTGTTACCAAACCCTTTAATAATTTATTAGTGTTTTGTAATGATTTTAATGACCTATAAGCATTTGTGAAATAGTTTTGCTTGCATTGCAGCTTAATCTGTCAGTTGAAGAGTTTTACTGTTACATCCATGAGATTAATAAATGTCATGTCATGTCACAGGTTGTCATAGGTCAGTATCAAATGAGTTTGAAATTATAATTTGCAGCACAAATAAGGCTTCTTAGGATGTTTTTAAATCCCAAAAACTGTCAGAAAAGGATAAGGCCTAAGAGATTTCTTAACCTGTAATGAAAGGAAAAAAACACCACCATTAGCAACAACAAAAACAATAACAATTTAAAATATAGATTTTTTTTCCTGATTATTAAAGGAATGATTAGGTCTCTCTCTCTCTCTCTCTCTCTCTCTCTGCCAGACAGCCCCTCCCTACAATCCACACACACTGTCAGTCACCAAAGATTCACAGTCACCAACCCCCTCACACTCACACTCCCCCTCCCTCTCCCCCTCCCTTTCCTCACACAGACGGAGTGGCCAGAGTGAGATCATGTCAGTTGAGAAGTCTGACAGTTTTTTCTTTTCTTTTATCCATACAGTGTTGTAAAGTCATGAAACTATGCATATTTCCTCATAATGATTTGATCTCTGTATGAAAACATGCCTTGAAGTGTTTGGAAGCTGCAATTTAGACATACAATACAATTAATGTTTCCCTTCTTACTGTCATTTCAAAAAATCACCACGTCAAAACCGTTCAAGCTAACCAAAATCCGTTCGCAATTTAAGTTCCTCGATGTTGTTTCTTCATGTAGTCAAAGTTTGGTGTGTATAGTGTACTTCCCATGTGAGGAGTATGCATTAATTCACAACTGTAAAATCTCAAAAATACACATTCAAATCAAAATAGCTGACTTCCTGTTGATCGTAGCTTATGACTGTGAATTAGAAAGTAGTCCGTCTTGATAAGAACAATTTAAGTACCGAGTTTGGTGTCTGTAGCTAAAACTAAATAAAATGCATTATTATTATTATTATTAGCTGTACACTTGCTAAACATTTTTAAATATAAACTTATGCAATTGTGTGTGTATATATATATAAATTCAAGTGTACAGTTTTCTTTTATTGCATCTTGAAATAAATATTTATGAGTTCTGTGTTTGTTTATTTTATTTATTTTATTTTTTATTTTACATTTTTTTAGGGAGATTACAGCCTTTAATCTCCTCAAAATAAATGTGCATATAAACCATGAACAATTTAATTATAGCTGTATTTATAAAATGCTTACTAAAATATTAATTTTGGGAGAAGGCTATATAAAGCATGAACTGACTATTTACTAATGCTTAGCTAAGAATTGCAGCTATTATGAAGTGTTACCAATGCATTTACTAATGTTAACAATTGAGACATTATTTTAAAGTGTTACCAAATCCTTAAATAATTTAAAAGTGTTTTGTTATGATTTCATTAACCTATAAGCATTTGTGAAATAGTTCTGCTTGCATTAAAGCTTAGTCTTCATCTGTGAGCTGAACAGTTTTACTGTTACATCCTTGAGATTATGTAAATTCAAATAAATGTCATGTCACAGGGTGACAGAGGTCAGTATCAAATGAGTTTGAAATTATTATTTGCAGCACAAATAAGGTTTTTTAGGATTTTTTTTTAATCCCTGAAACTGTCAGAAAAGGATAAGGCCTAAGATATTTCTTAAGATGTAATGATAACAGCACAATTAGCAACAACAACAAAAAAATAACTATTTAAAATACAGTTTTTTTTCTGGTGATTAAAGAGATGTTTAAGTCTCTCTCTCTCTCTCTCTCTCTCTCTCTCTCTCTCTGTCTGTCTGCCACTCAGCTCACACCCCTCCCCCACTCACACTCACACACACACACAGAGTCAGCACACAGAGTGACAGAGTGAGATCAGATGTCTGACAGTTTTTTAATTTTCTTTTAATCATACAGTGCTGTAAAGTCATGAAACTATGCATATTTCCTCAGAATCACTGGTTTTCTAAATTAAAAATGTTTTTTAAAGGTTTGGAAGCTGCAATTTAAAAATACAAGACGATTAATGTTTCACTTTTTACTGTCATTTCAAAAAATCACCACGACAAAACCGTTCAAGCTAACCAAAATCTGTTCGCAATTTAAGTTCCTCGATGTTTTTTCTTCATGTAGACAACGTTTGGTGTGTATAGTGTACTTCCCCTGTGAGGAGTATTCATTAATTCACAACTGTAAAATCTCAAAAATACACATTCAAATCAAAATAGCCGACTTCCTGTTGATCGTAGCTGATGACTGTGAATTAGAAAGTTGTCCGTCTTGAAAAGAACAATTTATGTACCAAGTTTGGTGTCTGTAGCTGAAACTAACCCCCCCACTTTTGACAAAAGGTGGCGCTATAGAGTGCCTCCTTCACGCCCTTTTAAAAGCTTTTGCCATTGTCTAGCTATCAAGAATACTGATATGTGTTTTGAGTTTCATGTAAATCTGAGCTTGTTGTCTGCCTCAAACTCACCATAACAGAACATTCAAGTTTGACACGTTGCCATGGCAACACTATATCAGATATCAATATCCCCACAACAGATTTACATCGGCCGTGTTTTGTCATTATTCTGATGAAGTTTTAAGTAAATCGAGTAAAAATAAGATGCTGAATTCAAAGCATTTGGAAAATGACACACTTCCTGCTGCCAGTTGGTGGCGCTATAACGTTGACTCTTAATAGCCACATATATACAATCGGTATCATACAACGAACAAACCCATGAAGTTTGATCAAATTCAGGAAATGTATGTGGATGTTATTAGACATTTCCTGTTTCTCATTTCTCGCCATAAGTTCCATGCCTCGCCACGGGCAAACCGTTCGAGATATCAAAAATCCCCTCGCAATTTTTCATCCTCAATGTCTTGAGATCATGTTCACCGAGTTTCGTGGCGAACGGGTTGAAAACCTCAGAGGAGTATTTCAAATTCCAGAGCATGCTTTTTTTAAACAGCCCTGAATAGCTGACTTCCTGTTGGGCGGAGCCTATGACATAAAGTGTGAAAGTTGTTCGGCTCAATGAGATCTATAAGTGTACCGAGTTTGATATAAATACATGCAAGTGTGTGTGAGCTATGGTTCAAGAATTCTGAAGGTGTTCCAGGGGGCGCTGTAGAGTCCCTGTGCCACGCCCGGGTCCCAGCCTCTGCGGCGTCCTGATGGCCGCAGATTCCAATGTGTGTGCCAATTTTCAAGAGTTTTTGAGCATGTTAAGGCCCCCAAAACACCCCGGAAGGTTTAATAAAAAATAAAAATAATAATAATAATAACAAGAATAATCCTTAGAAGAACAATAGGGCTCTTCGCCCCTTCGGGCTTGAGCCCTAATTAAAGCTGCAAGCAGCGATGAACGGGCCCTCGCACCCGGGCTCACCGCCATCGTGTGGCTTTAGTAAAAAGGTGAACATTGAGAAATATGCATTTAATGTCCTAAATATAAGTGGAATATATTGAAGTATATCCCATATATGTGCCAATCTTACCGTTGCCAGCAGGTGGCGCTATCATTATAATGGAATATTGGCCTTCAGATGTGTTCAGGCCAGGACTCTTATCAAACATGTGAAGTTTGGGGAAGATTGAACATTTTATGCTTGAGTTACAACAACTTCTCTTGCTGTGGCAAGACATCAAATTTTGTCATGGCGCCATGGAAACGCCCTTTAACAAAAACTCAAGATCTCCAAAAGTTAACATTGCACAGGCCTTTAGATTAGACTGACCACAAAATATATGTTAATCTCAAAAAAATTATAGGAGTAGTTTGTCGCAGCGTAAAACATGTCACTTCCTGTTGCCAATAGGTGGCGCTATGACTATAACTGAATGTGGGCATGCAGATCTGTTAAGGGCAGAAGTTTTATCTAACATGTGAAGTTTGGGGCAGATTGGACATTGTATGTCTGAGTTACAGCAAATTCCTTTTTCATGGAGAAACATCGAAATTTGTCAGGCCGCCATGGACACGCCCTTTAACGAAATCTAAAGATCTTCGCAATTTAACATCGCAAAGGGCTTAAGATTACACTGACCAGGTTTGGTGTTGATCTGAATAAATCTCTAGGAGGAGTTCGTTAAAGTACAACCCCTGAAAATGGCAAAAACAACGCCAATTTTGCAGAGACAATTCTAAATATCCGACTTCCTGTTGGGATTCGGATTTCGTACCAAGAGACTTTTTTGTAGGTATTGGTGTGTTACATGTGTATACCGATTTTTGTACATGTACGTGAAACATAGCTCGAGGCGCACTCTGTTGAAAGTGTATAGGTGGCGCTATCGAGCCATTTTGCCACACCTGATGGAATTTTGGCCTTCAGATGTGTTCAGGCCAGGACTCTTATCACACATGTGCAGTTTGGGGAAGATCGGACATTTTATGCCTGAGTTATAACATCTTTTATTCCCATGGCGAGACATCGAACTTCGTCACGGCGCCATGGACACGCCTTTTAACCAAAACTCAAGATCTTCACAATTTAACATCGCACAGGCCTTTATATTAGACTGACCACAAAAAAGACATTGATGTTGTAAAATTTCTAGGAGTAGTTTGTCGCAGTGTAAAATATGCCACTTCCTGTTGCCAATAGGAGGCGCTATGACTTTAACTGAATATGGGCATGTCAATATGTTCAGGGTCAGAGTTTCATCAAACATGTGAAGTTTGGGGCAGATTGGACATTGTGTGTCTGAGTTATAGCAACTTCATTTTTCATGGCGAATCATCGAAATTCGCCAGGCCGCCACGGACACGAACTTGAACGAAAACTCAAGATCTTCGCAATTTAACATCGCAAAGCCCTTTAGATTAGGCATACCAAATTTGGTGTTGATCTGAATAAATCTCTAGGAGGAGTTCGTTAAAATACAATGCATGGAAATGGCAAAAATGACAAAAAATTTGCTCATAAAATAAAAAATATCTGACTTCCTGTTGGGTTTAGAATTTTGCTCCAAGAGTCTTTTTTGTAGGTCTTGGTGTGTTACATGTGTGTACCGATTTCATACATGTGCGTGGAACGTAGCTCGAGGCGCACACCGCTGAACGTGTATAGGTGGCGCTATCGAGCCATTTTGCCACGCCCACTTCTGAAACCCATATCAGACGTAAATTTTCGCCAGTTCGGAGGTGTGTGCAAATTTTCCTGACTTTTTGAGTATGTTTAGGCCTTCAAAAAGGCGATTCATTTGGCACCGTAATAATAATAATAATAATAATAATAATAAACGAAGCAGATACAATAGGGTCCTCACACCTTCGGTGCTCGGGCCCTAATAATAATAATAATTAAAGCTGCAAGCAGCGATGAACGGGCCCTCGCACCCGGGCTCACCGCCATCGTGTGGCTTTAGTAAAAAGGTGAACGTTGAGAAATATGCATTTAATGTCCTAAATATAAGTGGAATATATCAAAGTATATCCCATATATGTGCCAATCTTACCGTTGCCAGCATGTGGCGCTATCATTATAATGGAATATTGGCCTTCAGATGTGTTCAGGCCAGGACTCTTATCAAACAAGTGAAGTTTGGGGAAGATTGAACATTTTATGCTTGAGTTACAACAACTTCTCTTGCTGTGGCAAGACATCAAATTTTGTCATGGCGCCATGGAAACGCCCTTTAACAAAAAACTCAAGATCTTCAAAAGTTAACATTGCACAGGCCTTTAGATTAGACTGACCACAAAATATATGTTAATCTTAAAAAAATTATAGGAGTAGTTTGTCGCAGTGTAAAATATGTAACTTCCTGTTGCCAATAGGTGGCGCTATGACTATAACTGAATATTGGCATGTAGATCTGTTCAGGTCAAGAGTCTTATCCAACATGTGAAGTTTGGGGCAGATTGGACATTGTATGTCTGAGTTACAGCAACTTCCTTTTTCATGGCGAAACATCGAAATTTGTCAGGCCGCCATGGACCCGCCCTTTAACGAAACCTCAAGTCCTTCGCAATTTATTATCGCAAAGGGCTTTAGATTACACTGACCAAGTTTGGTGTTGATCTGAATAAATCTCTAGGAGGAGTTCGTTAAAGTACAACCCCTGAAAATGGCAAAAACAACACCAATTTTGAAGGGAAAATTCAAAATAACCGACTTCCTGTTGGGATCCGGATTTCGTACCAAGAGACTTTTTTGTAGGTATTGGTGCGTTACATGTGTGTACCAATTTTTGTACATGTACGTGAAACATAGCTCGAGGCGCACTCCGTTGAAAGTGTATAGGTGGCGCTATAGAGCCATTCTGCCACACCCGGTGGAATATTGGCCTGCAGATCTGTTCAGGTCAGGACTCTTATCACACATGTGAAGTTTGGGGAAGATCGGACATTTTATGCCTGAGTTATAACATCTTTTATTCCCATGGCGAGACATCGAACTTCGTCGCGGCGCCATGAACAAGCCTTTTAACGAAAACTCAAAATCTTCACAACTGAACATCGCACAGGCCTTTAGATTAGACTGACCACAAAAAAGACACTGATGTCATAAAATTTCTAGGAGTAGTTCGTCGCAGCGTAAAATATGTCACTTCCTGTTGCCAATAGGTGGCGCTATGACTATAAACTGAATATGGGCATGTCAATCTGTTCAGGTTCGGAATCTCATCAAACATGTGAAGTTTGGGGCAGATTGGACATTGTATGTGTGAGTTATAGCAACTTCATTTTTCATGGCGAATCATCGAAATTCGCCAGGCCGCCACGGACACGCCCTTCAACGAAAACTCAAGATCTTCGCAATTTAACATCGCAAAGGCCTTTAGATTAGGCATACCAAATTTGGTGTTGATTTGAAGAAATCTCTAGGAGGAGTTCGTTAAAATACAACACATGGAAATGGCCAAAATTACACAAAATATGCTCATAATATTAAAATAACCGACTTCCTGTTGGGTTTAGAATTTCGCTCCAAGAGTCTTTTTTGTAGGTATTGGTGTGTTACATATGTGTGCCAATTTTCGTGCATGTACGTGAAACATAGCTGGAAGGCTGTTGATTTTCTTGGTATAGGTGGCGCTGTCGAGCCATTTTGCCACACCCTCTTCTGAATCCTATATCAGACGAAAATTTTCACCAGGTTTGACGCGTGTGCAAAGTTTCATGACTTTTTGAGCATGTTAAAGCCCTCAAAAATGCGATTCATTCGGGAGAAGAAGAAGAAGAAGAATAATAATAATAATAATAATAATAATAATAATAAACAAAGCAGATACAAGAGGGTCCTCACCACCATCGGTGCTCGGGCCCTAATAAACGGAGCAATTCCAAGAGGGTCCTCACACCATCGGTGCTCGGGCCCTAATAATAAACGGAGCAATTCCAATAGGGTCCTCACACCATCGGTGCTCGGGCCCTAAATATAGCTGCAAGCAGCGATGGCGGGCTCAAGCCACCAGTGCCATTGCCACCCCGGTGGCATCAGGTAAACTGTGCCCAGCGGGCACATGCATTCACAATATCCCTCTGGCAGTGAGGTTTTAAAGGATATGGCAGTTAAAGGGTTAATCTGAATCATCTAGACTTTAACATCACATTCACAGAACAATATATATATATATATAACTTTAGTAACACTTTACAATAAGATTCCATTCATAAACATTATGTTAACATGAACAATGTTTATATAGCATTCATTCACGTCAGTAATATTCCAAACTTAAACATTAAAACATTGTTTTATTGTGATTTTTTTCCAAGCATTTTTTACCAATTCCAAAACCATATCAATCTTAATAACTACCATTATTTTTTATTTAATCATTTATGAGTGCTATACAATAGTCCAGGAAAGCTGGAAGAGAAAAACAGGTCAAGAAGAACTGACAAAAAGAATTGCAAAATAATTAGGAAATAATGTGAAGATTATTTTTTAGTCAATTCTGCAAGACAGACTTTCAGGAAAGGAGGTGGAATAAAAATGAGCTCTTAAATCTTAATCCTGGATTCTGGAAGATATACTCCTCAAACCATCGAACAAGAGGAGGTGGTGCTGGTCCTTCACGAGTCACTCTAATCTGTTCATAAAGCCTATATATAAAGCCTTAATATATAGTATTTCACAATACTCATGGTATTCTAATTAAATAATTTTTTGGGATCTTAAGTCTCTCAGAGCCGGACACCGAGTAATTCTGGAGACTCCAGGAAAGTGGCAGTTCTGTAAAATGTTGGCGCTGGAGACTAAATGCTCCCTGATAGTTTCACACCTAATTCACTTAACACACACACACACACACACACACACACATTACCCACAGTGACAGAGGGACTGAGTGACATCAGATGTATGATAGTTTTTTAATTTTCTATCATCCATATAGTGTTGTATAGTCATGAAACTATGGCATATTTTCCTCAGAATGACTTGTCTTCTATGTGTAAATTTTTTTTTAAGTGTTTAGAAGCTGCACTTAAAAAAATAAAAGACATTTACTGGTTACTTTTTACTAATATTTTTAAAAAAGCACCACGACAAAACCATTCAAGCCATTCAAAATTCAATCCGCACCTGTACTGTAAGATACATTCTTTAAACTGATAAAGAGGATGTGGTGCTGATCCTTCAAGTCACTCAAAACGTATCTTGTCCATAAAGCCTATAAAGAATTATTCTTAATATACAGTTCACAATACTTCAGCTTGTTATTCTAATTAAGTGAATGTCATTTTATCAGTAAAATACATAAAATTCATATTATTTTTCTTTTGAAAGATTTCTATAAATGATTTAAATCATACTTGTTTCTACAATAATTATTTAAAAGTAATCCTATAGCTCCATCTGGTGGCCATTATTGGTACTAAGAATTGCAAGCTTGATTTATATGTTATGATAGTTTTAAATTTATGTTGGCTCTTGAACATGATAAAGCTATGAAACTTACTGTGGCTTTCTTCAAATGATGACTTCTACGTATATAAAAAATTATGAAGAGTTGGAATTAAAAATTTTAAAGATATAGTAAAAAATTACTATTGTATTTTTTTTATGTTACTTTAATAAATCGCTATGGCCACACCATTTAAGGTATCCTAAACCCATTCGCAATTTAACATCTTCAGTATATGGCTTCATGTTAATTACAGTTTGGTGTGAACTACTTGTGTCTTCTTGGAGGAGAATGAATTCATTTACAGGCTGAGTTTATCATAAATCCACAATAACATTTATGAGTTCTGTATCAATCAGTGTTGTTGTTTGTTTTTATTTATTTTTTCATAGGAAGATAACTGACCCTCTACTCTCCTTTTCAATAAATGTGCTTTATAAACCAAGAACAAGCTATTTATAGCTGTATTTATAAACTGCTTACTACTGACTATTAATATTGGGACAAGGCTTTATGAAGCATGAACTGACTATTTACTAATGAGTGCAGTTATTATAAAGTGAGTTTGAAATTATTATTTTGCAGCACAAATTAGGGTTTTTTAGGATTTTTTAAAAATCCCTAAAACTGTCAGAAAAGGATAAGGCCTAAGATTTCTATGGTGAGTGGCTACATTTATTTGTTTTATAACTATAATGCATAAACTATGAAATTATACAAAATGTATAAAAAAGTACAACAGTCATTGTTTCCAATGTTTTTTTTTTTTTTTTTTTTTTTTTTTTTGGATTTACATTAAAAAAAATTAGCCTACTGCAATCATTCTAAACATCTTGAATAAAACCTGTTAATATTTATTATAGACCACTGTAACTGTGTATAATCTAACAAACAAGTTAATTATGAAAATAAAAGTGTGTACACCAGATAACTTGGACGATAAAGAAATTGCTAACAATAGTATAATAGAGCATGTTTTAGGTTTTAGGCGTTTAGATGCAGATATGGACAAATCAAATGTAAAATAAAATGTAATTGATTTAATTAAATATAGATTAATTCTTGTTAGAGCAAAATAATAAATAAATAAATACGTACACACATTAAAAAAGCAGCCAAGATGAATGAGTTTCATTTTTATATAGATTAAAATTGAAGACAGAAGCAGCTGGTATATGCGGTCACTTAATATTAAAATCCAGTAGATCCACTTCAGATTTAATTCTCAACAGTTTATGTTCACGTGGCTGATTTCGTTTATAGTCGCCAAGCTATTATGTATTTTGAAATAATCTTGTCCGTGATGTGTTCGTTCGTACGACGAAAGGCAGAATCCTGCAGCTCGAGAGATATATGTTATTCTGCCAGTCGCGCTTTCAAATAGTCTTGCACACTTAAACGGGTCACAACACCTGCATTTAGCTCGTGTTGTGTTATAATGGATGTATTGTGTTGCATTTATGGCAATAATTTTATTTTAAAAAGCTCTTAAACAAGAATAAATTCGTTTGTTTTTGAGCTCTGAGACACTGTGCGCGCTGATCGGAGGCAGTGATTTCAGTTAGGCAGGCCGCAAATATTTCATTTTCACACAAACAGTTCAAAAACATCTTAATTTAGCTCTTGGTGTGCTCTAATTGGTGAATTGTGTGATATCGCTGCAATACTTTATTTTTTAATAGCTATAAAACAAGAATAAACTCGTTTTTTCTGAGCTCATCATTCCACACGCTCCTGCTCAGAGCGGTGATTCATCTCGTGTCAGTGGACAGTCTCCTCCCTTTTTTTAGTCCGGTAACTGAACCTGTAGGGGCGCTATTTCTCTCAGACAATGGAAGTCTAAGCACACACACTCAAACAGATGGACAGAGTGAGATGAGATGTCTGACAGTTTTTTAATTTTCTGTTATCCATACAGTGTTGTAAAGTCATGAAACTATGCATATTTACTCAGAATAACTTTTTTTCTGTATGAAAAAAGGTTTTGAAGTGTTTGGAATTTAAAAATGCAGGAAAATTAATAATTCCATCTTTATTGTCATTTAAAAAAATCACCACGACAAAACCATCCAAGCTATCCAAAACCCATTCACAATTTAAGTTCCTCAATGTTTTTTCAACATGTAGACCAAGTTTGGTGTGTATAGTGTTACTCTCCTCTGAGCAGTATGCATTAATTCACAGCTAAATGTAAAAAACAATCCACATTCAAATCAAAATAGCCGACTTCCTGTTGGTCGTAGCTGATGACTGTGAATTAGAAAGTTGTCCGTCTTGATAAGAACAATTTTTGTACTGAGTTTGGTGTCTGTAGCTAAAACTAACCCCCCCACTTTTGACAAAAGGTGGCGCTATAGAGTGCCTCTTCCACGCCCTCTTATGAACTTTTGCCAGTGTCTAGCTGTCACTAATACTGATATGTGTTCTGAGTTTGATGAAATTCTAAGCATGTTATATGCCTCAAAATCACCTGAGAAGTATTCCAGTTTGACATGTTGCCACGGCAACAATATTTTTAGATATCAATATCCCCCCAGCAGATTTATATCGGCTGTGTTTTAACATTATTCTGATGAAGTTTGAAGCAAATCGAGTAAAAATAAGATGCTGAATTCAAAGCATTTTGAAAATGACACACTTCCTGCTGCCAGTTGGTGGCGCTATAACTTTGACTCCTAATAGTCACATATATGCGATCGACATCATACAATGAATAATCTGATGAAGTTTGATTAAAATTAGGAAATGTATGTGGATGGTATTAGACACTTCCTGTTTCTCATTTTCTCGCCATAATTTCAAAGCCTCGCCACGAGCAAACCGTTCGAGATATCAAAAATCCCCTGGCAATTTTTCATCCCCAATGTCTTGAGATCATGTTGACCGAGTTTGGCGGCAATCGAGTAAAAAACCTATGACAAGTATTTCAAATTCCAGAGCATGCGCTTTTTACATAACTCTAAATAGCTGACTTCCTGTTGGGCGGAGCCTATGACATGCAATACGAAAGTTGTTCGGCACGATGAGATCTATATGTGTACTGAGTTTCATATGAATATGTGCAAGTATGTGTGAGCTATACATCAACATTTCTGACTGTGTTCCAGGGGGCGCCGTAGAGCCCCTGTGCCACGCCCGGGTCCCAGCCTCTGCAGGCTCCTAAAGGCCACAGATTCCAAAGTGTGTGCAAATTTTCAAGAGTTTTTGAGTATGTTAAGGACCCCAAAAGCCCCCACAACTTTGACGAAAAATATGACTACTAAACCCAAAATAGCTAACTTCCTGTTGGGCGGAGCCTATGACATGCAGTACGAAAGTTGTTTGGTTTGATGAGATCTATATGTGTACCGAGTTTCGTGTGTCTACGTGCAAGTATGTATGATATATGGCCCTCATATTCCAGGGGGCGCTGTAGAGCCCCTGTGCCACGCCCGTGTATCAGTCTCTGCCCGGCCCTAATGGCCGCAGGTTCCAATGTGTGTGCCAATTTTCAAGACTTTTTAAGCATGTTAAGGACCCCAAAAGCCCCCGAAACCTTGGAAAAAAATTATAATAATTAAATAATAAATATAGCTGCAAGCAGCGATGGCGGGCTCAAGCCACCAATGCCATCGCCACCCCGGTGGCATCAGGTAAACTGTGCCCAGCGGGCACATGCATTCACAATATCCCTCTGGCAGTGAGGTTTTAAAGGATACGCAGTTAAAGGGTTAATCCGAATCATCTAGACTTTAAAATCACATTCACAGAACAATATATATTTAAACTTTAGTAACACTTTACAATAAGATTTCATTATAAACATTATGTTAATATGAACAATATTTATATAACATTCATTCATGTCAGTTAATATTCCAAACTTAAACATTAAACATTGTTTTATTGTGATTTTTTTCCAAGCACATTTTACCAATTCCAAACCATATCAATCTTAATAACTACCATTATTTTTTATTTAATCATTTATGAGTGCTATACAATAGTCCAGGAAAGCTGGAAGAGAAAACCTCCTTATATTCATGTGTGCAGAATTATTAGGCCATGTTTTCTTTTACAGATGAAATGCGCTAAAAAAAGAGTTTTAAACTCAAACTGTAAAGTCGAAAATTATGAAATACCCATGATAAATATCAAACACACATGCAATACAGAAATGGATAAGTTAAGACTTGACCATTGTACAAAAAATGCTGACTGGGTCATGAGGTCAGAAAAGAAGAAGAAAAAACAGGTCAAGAAGAACTGACAAAAAGAATTGCAAAATAATTAGGAATTAATGTGAAGATTAATTTTTAGTCAATTCTGCAAGACAGACTTTCAGGAAAGGAGGTGGAATAAAAATGAGCTCCTAAATCTTAATCCCGGATTCTGGAAGATATATTCCTCAAACCATCGACAAGAGGAGGTGGTGCTGGTCCTTCACGAGTCACTCTAATCTGTTCATAAAGCCTATATATAAAGTCTTAATATATAGTATTTCACAATACTTCATGGTATTCTAATTAAATCATTTTTTGGAATCTTAGATCTCTCAGAACCTGACACATTGTAATTCTGAGACTCCAGGAAAGTGGCAGTTCTGTAAAATGTTGGCGCTGGAGACTAAATGCTCCCTGATAGTTTCACACCTAATTCATTTACACACACACACACATTACCCACAGTGACAGAGGGACAGAGTGACATCAGATGTATGATAGTTTTTTAATTTTCTATCATCCATATAGTGTTGTATAGTCATGAAACTATGCATATTTCCTCAGAATGACTTGTCTTCTATGTGTACATTTTTTTGAAGTGTTTAGAAGCTGCACTTTAAAAAAAATAAAATACATTTACTGGTTACTTTTTACTGTTATTTAAAAAAAAAAATCACCACGACAAACCATTCAAGCTATCCAAAATTCATTCGCACCTCTTCTGTAAGATAAATTCTTTAAACAGTGGTAAAAGAGGATGTGGTGCTGATCCTTCAAGAGTCACTCAAAACGTATCTGTCCATAAAGCCTATAAAGAATTATTCTTAATATACAGTTCACAATACTTCAGCTTGTTTTTCTAATTAAGTGAGGGTCATTTTATCAGTAAAATACATAAAATTCATATTATTTTTCTTTGAAAGATTTCTATAAATGATTTAAATCATACTTGTTTCTACAATAATTATTTAAAAGTAATCCTATAGCTCCATCTGGTGGCCATTATTGGTACTAAGAATTGCCAGCTTGATTTATAAGTTATGATAGTTTTAATTTTATGCTGGCTCTTGAAATGATAAAGCTATGAAACTTACTGTGCTTCCTTCAAATGATGACTTCTACGTATATAAAAAATTATGAATAGTTGGAATAAACATTTTAAAGATATAGTAAATAACTATTGTATTTTTTTATGTTACTTTAATAAATCGCTATGGCCACACCATTTAAGGTATCCTAAACCCATTCGAAATTTAACATCTTCAGTATATGGCTTCATTTTAAACAGTTTGGTGTGAACTACTTGTGTCTTCTGGAGGAGAATGAATTCATTTACAGGCTGAGTTTATCATAAATCCACAATAACATTTCTGAGTTCTGTATCAATCTGTGTTGTTGTTTGTTTATTTTTATTTTTATTTATTTTCATAGGGAGATAACTGACCCTTTACTCTCCTTTTTAATAAATGTGCTTATAAACCAAGAACAAGCTATTTATAGCTGTATTTATAAACTGCTTACTACTGACTATTAATATTGGGACAAGGCTTTATAAAGCATGAACTGACTATTTACTAATGAGTGCAGTTATTATAAAGTGTTATCAATGCATTTGCTAATGTTAACAAATTAGACATTATTTTACAGTGTTATCAAAATTGAAAAGAAATTGCTAACAATAGTATAATAGAGCATGTTTTAGGTTTTTAGGCGTTTTAGATGCAGAAATGGACAAATCAAATGTAAAATAAAATGTAATTGATTTAATTAAATATAGATTAAGTCTTGTTAGAGCAAAATAATAAATAAATACGTACACACATTTAAAAAGCAGCCAAGATGAATGAGTTTAATTTTTATATAGATAAAAATTGAAGACAGAAGCAGCTGGTATATGCGGTCACTTAATATTCAAATCCAGTAGATCCACTTCAGATTTATTTCTCAACAGTTTATGTTCACGTGGCTGTTTTCGTTTATATTCGCCAAGCTATTATGTATTTTGAAATAATCTTGTCCGTGATGTGTTCGTTCTTACGACGAAAGGCAGAATCCTGCAGCTCGAGAGATATATGTTATTCTGCCAGTCGCGCTTTCAAATAGTCTTGCACACTTAAACGGGTCACAAACACCTGCATTTAGCTTGTTGTGTTATAATGGGTGTATTGTGTGCATTTATGGCAATAATTTATTTTAAAAAGCTCTTAAACAAGAATAATTCGTTTGTTTTGAACTTGTGACACTGTGCGCGCTGATCGGAGGCAGTGATTTCAGATAGGCAGCCGCGAATATTTCATTTTCACACAAACAGTTCAAAAACATCTTAATTTAGCTCTTGGTGTGTTCTAATTGGTGAATTGTGTGATATCGCTGCAATACTTTATTTTTAATAGCTATAAAACAAGAATAAACTCGTTTTTTTCTGAGCTCATCATTCCACACGCTCCTGCTCAGAGCGGTGATTCATCTCTCGTGTTTCTCACGTATCACTGACCACACATCAATTATTAATGAGCCCTGACCTGTAATAATCATATATGTTGGTTTAGCTTGTCAGTGTGAATTAAATCCAAGTATTTATTTGTATTTTAACCGATTTAAAAGTGAAACTAAAAGAGAGTCTCCTCCCTTTTTAATTTCCTTTAAGGAATTGCACCTGTAGGGCGCGCATTTTCTCTCAGACAATGTAAGTCTAAGCACATAATACTCAAACAGAGGGACAGAGTGAGATGAGATGTCTGACAGTTTTTTATTTTCTGTTATCCATACAGTGTTGTAAAGTCATGAAACTATGCATATTTACTCAGAATAACTTTTTTTCTGTATGAAAAAAGGTTTTGAAGTGTTTGGAATTTAAAAATGCAGGAAAATTAATAATTCCATCTTTACTGTCATTTAAAAAATCACCACGACAAAACCGTCCAAGCTATCCAAAACCATTCACAATTTAAGTTTTAAAATGTTTTGGCAACATGTAGACAAAGTTTGGTGTGTATAGTGTTACTTCTCCTCTGAGCAGTATGCATTAATTCACAGCTAAATGTAAAAAAAATCCACATAATGCAGGACAATTAATAATTCCATTTTTACTGTCATTAAAAAAATCACCACGACAAAACCGTTCAAGCTATCCAAAATCCTTTGGCAATTTAAGTTGTTTAAATGTTTTGGCATCATGTAGACAAAGTTTGGTGTGTATAGTGTTACTCTCCTCTGAGCAGTATGCATTAATTCACAGCTAAATGTAAAAAAAAATCCACATTCAAATCAAAATAGCTGACTTCCTGTTGATCGTAGCTGATGACTGTGAATTAGAAAGTTGTCCGTCTGATTAAGAACAATTTTTGTACCGAGTTTGGTGTCTGTAGCTAAAACTAACCCCCCCACTTTGACAAAAGGTGGCGCTATAGAGTGCCTCTTCCACGCCCTCTTATGAACTTTTGCCAGTGTCTAGTTATCATAAATACTGATATGTGTTCTGAATTTCATGAAATTCTAAGCATGTTATATGCCTTAAAATCACCTGAGAAGTATTCAAGTTTGACATGTTGCCACGGCAAAACAAATTTAGATATCAATATCCCCCTAGCAGATTAATATAGGCTGTGTTTTAACATTATTCTGATGAAGTTTGAAGCAAATCACATGTTGCCGACGGCAACAATATTTTAGATATCAATATCCTCCACTTCACCGCAGATTCATATAGGCTGTGTTTTAAAACATTATTCTGATGAAGTTTGAAGCAAATCGAGTAAAAATAAGAATGCTGAATACAATGACACACTTCCTGCTGCCAGTTGGTGGCGCTATAACTTTGACTCCTAATAGTCACATATATGCGATCGACATCATACAACGAATAATCTGATGAAGTTTGATTAAAATCAGGAAATGTATGTGGATGGTATTAGACACTTCCTGTTTCTCATTTCTCGCCATAATTTCAACGCCTCGCCACGAGCAAACCGTTTGAGATATCAAAAATCCCCTGGCAATTTTTCATCCCCATTGTCTTGAGATCATGTTGACCGAGTTTGGCGGCAATCGAGTAAAAAACCTATGACAAGTATTTCAAATTCCAGAGCATGCGCTTTTTACATAACTCTAAATAGCTGACTTCCTGTGGGCGGAGCCTATGACATGCAATACGCAAGTTGTTCGGCACGATGAGATCTATATGTGTACTGAGTTTCATATTAATACGTGCAAGTATGTGTGAGCTATACATCAACATTTATGACTGTGTTCCAGGGGGCGCTGTAGAGCCCCTGTGCCACGCCCGGTCCCAGCCTCTGCAGGCTCCTAAAGGCCACAGATTCCAAAGTGTGCGCAAACTTTCAAGAGTTTTTGAGTATGTTAAGGACCCCAAAAGCCCCCACAACTTTGACGACAAATATGAATAATAAACCCCAAATAGCCAACTTCCTGTTGGGCGGAGCCTATGATATGCAATACGAAAGTTGTTTGTATTGATGAGTTCTATATGTGTACCGAGTTTCGTGCGTCTACGTGCAAGTATGTATGATATATGGCCCTCATATTCCAGGGGGCGCTGTAGAGCCCCTGTGCCACGCGTGTATCAGTCTCTGCCCGGCCCTAATGGCCGCAGGTTCCAATGTGTGTGCCAATTTTCAAGACTTTTTAAGCATGTTAAGGGCCCCAAAAGCCCCCGAAACCTTGAAGAAAAATAATAATAATAATAATAATAATAATAAATATAGCTGCAAGCAGCAATGTCGGCTCAAGCCATCAGTGCAACGCACCCCGGTGGCATCGGGAAAACTGTGCCCAGCGGGCATAAGCAATTTACAGTAACCTCTGACAATCAAGTTTTAAGGATGCGGCAGTTAAAGGGTTAATCCGACCAATCTACTAGAACTTGAAAACAATCACATACACAGAACAATATATATATAACTTTAGTAATAACTTTTTTTTATATTTATAAAAAATTTAATAAGGTGTGCATTATAGCTGTCACCTAGATGAACAATTAACAGTTTTTTTATGACTGTAAGTCATTCTCTTCAAATGCTACTGACGTTAGAAAAGTGTATAACAATATCACATGTAACTTTAGAGACCGGTCCCTAAATTTGAGACTCTCGAATGTCCAATGTCAAGACAACTTTATGCCTGTTTTTTTTTTCTTTAGTTTTCTTTCTCTGTGCCGGATTGCTGATGTGCATACCCAGGCATAGATGTCCATCCATCAATTACGAACATTCAGCCGCAAACATGAGGTGTGAGCGGTCGCGAGCACGGATGGGAGAATGGCGCATGTTTTTGTTTTTTTGAGCAACGGGATGGTGCCCCCTCTGGAGTTGGTGCCCTACGAAGACTGCATACTCTGCATATAGGGAGCGGCAGTATATCTGGAAGATATATTCCTCAAACCATCGTACAAGAGAAGGTGATGCTAATCCTTCAAGAATCGCTCAAAAAGCTATTCAAGTGTACAGTTTCCTTTTATTGCATCTTGAAATAAAATATTTCTGAATTCTGAATCAAGCTGGGTTGTGTTTTATTCATTTATTTTATAAGACAACTGAGACTTTAATCTATTTTGTAATATATGTGCTTTTAAACCAAGAACATTTATTTATAGATGTATTACTGCTTAAATAATGACTATTATTAAGGGGGAAAAGGCTTTATAATCATGAACTATTTACTAATGCTTAGCTAATGAGTGAGTTATTATAAAGTGTTACCAATGCATTTACTAATGTTAACAAATTAGACATTATTTTACAGTGTTACCAAATCCTTAAATAATTTATTAGTGTTTTGTAATGATTTTAATGACCTATAAGCATTTGTGAAATAGTTTTGCTTGCATTGCAGCTTTATCTGTCAGTTGAAGAGTTTTACTGTTACATCCATGAGATTAATAAATGTCATGTCAGTCACAGGTTGTCATAGGTCAGTATTCAAATGAGTTTGAAATTATTATTTGCAGCACAAATAAGGATTCTTAGGATGTTTTTAAATCCCTAAAACTGTCAGAAAAGGATAAGGCCTAAGAGATTTCTTAACCTGTAATGAAAGGAAAAAACACCACCATTAGCAACAACAAAAACAATAACAATTTAAATACAGATTTTTTTTTTCCTGATTTATTAAAGGGATGATTAGGTCTCTCTCTCTATCTCTCTCTCTCTCTCTGCCAGACAGCCCTTCCCTACAATCACACACACTGTCAGTCACCAAACATTCACAGTCACCATCCCCCTCACACTCCCCCTCCCTCTCCCCCCTCCCTTTCCTCACACAGACAGAGTGCCAGAGTGAGATCATGTCAGTTGAGAAGTCTGACAGTTTTTTAATTTTCTGTTATCCATACAGTGTTGTAAAGTCGTGAAACTATGCATATTTCCTCAGAATGATTTGATCTTTGTATGAAAAAATGCTTTGAAGTGTTTGGAAGCTGCAATTTAAAATACAAGACAATTAATGTTTCCCTTTTTACTGTCATTTCAAAAAATCACCACGACAAAACCGTTCAAGCTAACCAAAAATCCGTTCGCAATTTAAGTTCCTCAATGTTTTTCTTCATGTTGACAAAGTTTGGTGTGTATAGTGTACTTCCCTGTGAGGAGTATGCATTAATTCACAACTGTAAAATCTCAAAAATACACATTCAAATCAAAATAGCCGACTTCCTGTTGGTCGTAGCTGATGACTGTGAATTAGAAAGTTGTCCGTCTTGAAAAGAACAATTTATGTACCAAGTTTGGTGTCTGTAGCTAAAACTAACCCCCCCACTTTTGACAAAAGGTGGCGCTATAGAGTGCCTCCTTCACGCCCTTTTTAAAAGCTTTGCCTATTGTCTAGCTATCACTAATACTGATATGTGTTTTGAGTTTCATGTAAATCTGAGCTAGTTATCTGCCTAAAAATCACCAGAACAGAACATTCAAGTTTGACACGTTGCCATAGCAACACTATATTAGATATAAATATCCCCACAACAGATTTTCTTCGGCCGTGTTTTGTCATTATTCTGATGAAGTTTGAAAGCAAATCAAGTAAAAATAAGATGCTGAATTCAAAAGCGTTTTGAAAATGATTCACTTCCTGCTGCCAGTTTGGTGGCGCTATAACTTTGACTCCTAATAGTCACATATATATGATCGGTATCATACAATGAACAAACCAATTAATTTTGATCAAATTCAGGAAATGTATGTGGATGTTATTAGACATTTCCTGTTTCTCATTTCTCGCCATAATTTCAACGCCTCGCCACGGGCAAACCGTTCGAGATATCAAAAATCTCTTCGCAATTTAGCATCCCCAATGTCTTTGAGATCGTATTCACCGAGTTTGGTGGTGAACGGGTGGAGTTCCTCAGAGGAGTATATCAAATTCCAGAGCATGTGTTTTTCATAAAACCCTAAATAGCCAACTTCCTGTTGGGCGGAGCTTATGACATGCAGTGTGAAAGTTGTTTGGTTTGATGAGTTATATATATGTACCAAGTTTCATATGTATACGTGCAAGTATGCATGATATATGGCCCTCAGTACTACAGGGGCACTGTAGAGCTCCTGTGCCACGCCCGTGTATCAGACTCTGCCCGGCCCTAATGGCCGCAGGTTCCAAGGTGTGTGGCAATTTTCAAGAGTTTTTGAGCATGTTAAGGGCCCCAAAAGCCCCTGAAACCTTGAAGAAAAATAATAATAATAATAATAAATATAGCTGCAAGCAGGGATGGCGGGCTCAAGCCACCAGTGCCATCGCCACCCCGGTGGCATCAGGTAAAACTGTGCCCAGCGGGCACATGCATTCACAATATCCCTCTGGCAGTGAGGTTTTAAAGGATATGGCAGTTAAAGGGTTAATCCGAATCATCTAGACTTTAAAATCACATTCACAGAACAATATATATATAAACTTTAGTAACACTTTACAATAAGATTCCATTCATAAACATTATGTTAACATGAACAATATTTATATAGCATTCATTCATGTCAGTTAATATTCCAAACTTAAAAATGAAACATTGTTTTATTGTGATTTTTTTCCAAGCACATTTTACCAATTCCAAACCATATCAATCTTAATAACTACCATTATTTTATTTTAATCATTTATGAGTGCTATACAATAGTCCAGGAAAGCTGGAAGAGAAAAACAGGTCAAGAAGAACTGACAAAAAGAATTGCAAAAGAATTAGGAATTAATGTGAAGATTAATTTTTAGTCAATTCTGCAAGACAGACTTTCAGGAAAGGAGGTGGAATAAAAATGAGCTCCTAAATCTTAATCCCGGATTCTGGAAGATATATTCCTCAAACCATCAAACAAGAGGAGGTGGTGCTGGTCCTTCACGAGTCACTCTAATCTGTTCATAAAGCCTATATATAAAGTCTTAATATATAGTATTTCACAATACTTCATGGTATTCTAATTAAATATTTTTTTGGAATCTTAGATCTCTCAGGAACCTGACACATTGTAATTCTGAGACTCCAGGAAAGTGGCAGTTCTGTAAAATGTTTGGCGCTGGAGACTAAATGCTCACTGATAGTTTCACACCTAATTCACTTAAAACACACACAAACACACACACACAGTGACAGAGGGACAGAGTGACATCAGATGTATGTTTTTTAATTTTCTGTCATCCATATAATGTTGTATAGTCATGAAACTATGCATATTTCCTCAGAATGACTTGTCTTCTATGTGTACATTTTTTTGAAGTGTTTAGAAGCTGCACTTTTTTTACTGGTTCCTTTTTTACTATTATTTCAAAAAATCACCACGACAAAACCATTCAAGCTATCCAAAATTCATTCACACCTGTTCTGTAAGATTAATTCTTTAAACAGTGGTAAAAGAGGATGTGGTGCTGAACCTTCAAGAGTCACTTAAAACGTATCTGTCTATAAAGCCTATTAAGAATTATTCTTAATATACAGTTCACAATACTTCAGCTTGTTATTCTAATTAAGTGAGGGTCATTTTATCAGTAAAATTCCTAAAATACATATTATTTTATTTGAAAGATTTCTATAAATTATTTAAATCATACTCGTTTCTACAATAATTATTTAAAAGTAATCCTATAGCTCCCTCTGGTGACCATTATTGGTACTAAGAATTGCAAGCTTGATTTATAAGTTATGATAGTTTTAATTTTATGCTGGCTCTTGAAAATGATAAAGCTATGAAACTTACTGTGCTTCCTTCAAATGAGGACTTCTACTTATATAAAAAATTATGAAGAGTTAGAATGAAAAATTTTAAAGATATAGTAAAATAACTATTGTATTTTTTATGTTACTTTAATAAATCTCTATGGCAACACCATTTAAGCTATCCTAAACCCATTCACAATTTAACATCTCAGTATATAGGCATAATGTTGAAAAATGAGTATGGAGTAGTATGAGGAGGAGTATGAATTCATTTACAGGCTGATTTTATCATAAATCCACAATAAAATTTCTGAGTTCTGTATCAATCTGTGTTGTTGTTGTTTGTTTATTTTTATCTTTTATTTTTCATAGGAAGATAACTGACCCTTTACTCTCCTTTTTAATAAATGTGCTTATAAACCAAGGACAAGCTATTTATAGCTGTATTTATAAACTGCTTACTACTGACTATTAATATTGGGACAAGGCTTTATAAAGCATGAACTGACTATTTACTAATGAGTGCAGTTATTATAAAGTGTTATCAATGAATTTGCTAATGTTAACAAATTAGACATTATTTTACAGTGTTATCAAATCCTTAAATGACTCATAAGCATTTGTGAAAGTTCTGCTTGCATTACAGCTTAGTATTGATCTGTGAGCTGAACAGATTTACTGTTACATCTATGAGATTATGTAAATTCAAATAAATATAATGTCACAGGATGTCATAGGTCAGTATCAAATGAGTTTGAAATGATTATTTGCAGCACAAATAAGTTTTTTTTTGGATTTTTAAAAATCCCTAAAACTGTCAGAAAAAGGTTAAGGCCTAAGCTATTTCTATGTGAGTGGCTAAATTTATTTTTGTTTTTATAATTGTAATACACAAACTATGAAATTATACAAAATGTATAAAAAGGTAAATAAATAAATACGCACACATTAAAAAAGCAGCCAAGTCGAATGAGTTTCCTTTTTTATATAGATTAAAATTGAAGACAGAAGCAAGTGGTAAATGTGGTCACTTTAATATTCAAATCCAGTAGATCCAGTTTATGTTCACGTGGCTCTTTTCGTTTATATTCGCCAAGCTATTATGTATTTTGAAATAATCTTGTCCGTGATGTGTTCGTTCG
The DNA here is from genome assembly GCF_003368295.1 of Carassius auratus. Classification (NCBI taxonomy): domain Eukaryota; kingdom Metazoa; phylum Chordata; class Actinopteri; order Cypriniformes; family Cyprinidae; genus Carassius; species Carassius auratus. Next base: position 514,807 of record NW_020527948.1, read on the forward strand.
TACGACGAAAGCCAGAATCCTGCAGCTCGAGAGATATGTTATTCTGCCAGTCGCGCTTTCAAATAGTTTTGCACACTTAAACGGGTCACAAACACCTGCATTTAGCTCTTGTAGTGTTACAATGGGTTTATTGTGTGCATTTGTGGTAATATTTTATTTAAAAAAGCTCTTAAACAAGAATAAATTCGTTTGTTTTGAGCTCGACACTGTACGCGCTGATCGGAGGCGTGATTTCAGATAGGCAGCCACAAATATTTCATTTTCACACAAACAGTTCAAAAACATCGGAATTTAGCTCTTGGTGTGTTCTAATTGGTTGATTGTGTGATATCGCTGTAATAATTTATTTTTAAAAGCTTTAAAACAGGAATAAATTCGTTTTCTCTGAGCTCTTTACTCCAGACGCTCGTGATCACAGCGGTGATTCATCTCTCCTATTTCTCACGTATCTCTGGCCAGAAATAATTTATCCATGAGCCCTGAACCGGTAATAATCAGATATGTTGGTTTAGCTTGTCAGTGTGAATTAAATCTAAGTATTTATTTGTATTTTTAACCGATTTAAAAGTGAAAGTAAAAGTCCGGGAATTGAACCTATAGGGGCGCAATTTCTCTCAGACAATGGAAGTCTGAAGCACATGTACTCAAACAGAGGGACAGCGTGAGATGAGATGTCTGACAGTTTTTTTTATAATTTTCTGTTATCCATACAGTGTTGTAAAGTCGTTAAACTATGCATATTTCCTCAGAATGACTTTTTCATCTGTATGAAAAAATTATTTGACGTGTTTGGAAGCTGCAATTTAAAAATACAATAATGATTCCCTTTGTAAGGTCATTTAAAAAAATCACCACGGCAAAACCATTCAAGCTATCCAAAATCCATTCACAATTTAAGTTCCTATCAGAAATACTGATGTGTGTTCAGAGTTTTGTGAAATTCTAAGTATGTTATTTGCCTCAAAATCACCTGAGAAGTATTCCAGTTTGACATGTTGCCACGCCAACAATTTTTTAGATATCAATATCCCCCTTGCAGATTTATATCGGCTGTGTTTTAACATTATTCTGATGAAGTTTGAAGCAAATCGAGTAATAATAAGATGCTGAATTCAAATCATTTTGAAAATGACACACTTCCTTCTGCCAGTTGGTGGCGCTATAACTTTGACTTCTAATAGTCACATATATGCGATCGACATCATACAACGAATAATCTGATGAAGTTTGATTAAAATCAGGAAATGTATGTGGACGGTATTAGACACTTCCTGTTTCTCATTTCTCGCCATAATTTCAACGCCTCGCCACGAGCAAACCGTTCGAGATATCAAAAATCCCCTGGCAATTTTTCATCCCCAGTGTCTTGAGATCATGTTGACCAAGTTTGGCGGCAATCGAGAAAAAAACCTATGACAAGTATTTCAAATTCCAGAGCATGCGCTTTTTACATAACTCTAAATAGCTGACTTCCTGTTGGGTGGAGCCTATGACATGCAATACGAAAGTTGTTCGGCACGATGAGATCTATATGTGTACTGAGTTTCATATGAATATGTCCAAGTATGTGTGAGCTATACATCAACATTTCTGACTGTGTTCCAGGGGGCGCCGTAGAGCCCCTGTGCCACGCCCGGGTCCCAGCCTCTGCAGGCTCCTAAAGGCCACAGATTCCAAAGTGTGCGCAAATTTTCAAGAGTTTTTGAGTATGTTAAGGACCCCAAAAGCCCCCACAACTTTGACGAAAAATTTGAATACTAAACCCTAAATAGCCAACTTCCTGTTGGGCGGAGCCTATGATATGCAATACAAAAGTTGTTTGGATTGATGAGATTTATATGTGTACCGAGTTTCATTCGTCTACGAGCAAGAATGTATGATATATGGCCCTCCATATTCCAGGGGGCGCTGTAGAGCCCCTGTGCCACGCCCGTGTATCAGTCTCTGCCCGGCCCTAATGGCCGCAGGTTCCAATCTGTGTGCCAATTTTCAAGACTTTTTAAGCACGTTAAGGGCCCCAAAAGCCCCCGAGACGTTGGAAAAAAAAAATAATAATAATAATAATAATAATAAAAAATAATCCTAAGGAAAACAATAGGCCTCTCGCCCTTTGGGCTTGAGCCCTAATAATAATAATAAACAAAGCAGATACAAGAGGGTCCTCGCACCTCGGTGCTCGGGCCCTAATAATAATAAACGGAGCAATTCCAAGAGGGTCCTCACACCATCGGTGCTCGGGCCCTAATAAACGGAGCAGATACAATAGGGTCCTCACACCTTCGGTGCTCGGGCCCTAATAAAAAACAAAGCAGATACAAGAGGGTCCTCGCACCTCGGTGCTCGGGCCCTAATAATAATAATAATAAACAAAGCAGATACAAGAGGGTCCTCGCACCTCGGTGCTCGGGCCCTAATAAACAAAGCAGATACAAGAGGGTCCTCGCACCTCGGTGCTCGGGCCCTAATAATCCTTAGGGGAACAATAGGGCTCTTCGCCCCTTCGGGCTTGAGCCCTAATAATCCTTAGGGGAACAATAGGGCCCTGCGCCCATTGGCTCGGGCCCTAATAAAAAACAATGCAGATACAAGAGGGTCCTCGCACCTCGGTGCTCGGGCCCTATAACAAATAATCCTAAGGAAAACAATAGGGCTCTCGCCCTCCAGGCTTGAGCCCTAATAATAATAATAATAAACAAAGCAGATACAAGAGGGTCCTCGCACCTCGGTGCTCGGGCCCTAATTAATGAAGGATCTGATAAATGCTTAATCATTCCATAGCATATCTCATCACTACCTGGAGAAGTTTGTTTGGTCCCAGCAATTGCTCTTTTTAACTCATACAAACTTAATTCATAATCCAATGGATCTCCAGTTGACTCCTTAACTTCCAGTATATATGGATTCTTCCTCAAACTCTGTTCCCTTATCTTAATCATGTCATTTGATATATTTTCATTGCTATGTACTTTAACAAATGTTTGTGCTAGTATCTCAGCCTTCCTGCTATCAGACACAACTACTTCCTCATTATGAATTATCGTTGGAATACTATTATTTCTTTCAGTTTACCTCCCATCATTCTAATCATTCCAAACCTCGTTGATTTCAATGTTTCCCCCAATATTATGGCAGTACTCTCTCCAATAATTTCTTTTTGCTGTCCTGATAACCCTCATCACAATTGCATGAGCTTTTTTATAAACAATAAAGTCATCATACCTAAAAGATCTTCTTACTTTTTTAAGTGTTTTGTTTCTTTCTTTAATTGCATCATTGCATTCTTCATTCCACAATGGAAAACTTTTCCTCCTACTACATTCCTTCTTTCTACCAAATACTACTTCTACTGTGCTCCTAAGAACCTCACTGATTTTTTAATTTCATCAAAACATCAATATCTTCCACAACATCATCATTAATTTCAGCCATTTTGTTATGCCATATTTCTCGGTACAACTCCCAATCCCCAGATTTAAAATTCCACTTAGGAATTCTTTCCATACTTTTTTTTATTAAATCTAATCCAATTGTACTACAGATAGGAAAATGATCAGGGGCGGATCTAGAAAAATATTGATGGGGTGGCGAGAAGGGGGCAGGAATTTTTGAGGGGTGGCAACATATGGCAGACGTATATATACTGAATTTAGTCACAGTTATCACAGTTTGATGATAAATATATGTGCATACTACAAAAGGACACAGGCTATCATTTACAAACTTAATCTCATGCAATCAATGTCTTGCATTTGAAACTGTTCATATAAGGAATAAGTGACCATACCCCATAAGCACCACCACACTCACTAATGCATATGCAGTATGCATCAACATGTAATTAAGAGCATTATAAAAGATTCAGTGTTATCAATATGTCAATTTATTATAAGAAACACAAGACTTTAACAGCCAATGATATTTACAGCTGGGGAGACTCAACTGATTTTCTACTGTTTAGTGTTAATCACCATCTAACTCAACCAGTCAAGACTACATTTAGCCTTAGATGTTATATGAATATGGTCCCTGAAGCCTAGGTTTTATTAGCTGACAATATTAATAAACAAATAAACATTATAGGCACAAATACAAATGTACTTTTAGAAATTGTTTTTGCAAAATTTTGTTATTATTGTTTTGCCAAGTTTAAATTAAAACTCTATGAAAACGTTTGTGATATTCCTTTAAAATAACACCTACTATAGGGGTGAAAATAGAACTTTAATCAAATAAAAAAGTAAATGAATAAATTGTATTATTAACAGATTAGAATTGTAGTTCTAGACATTTACTTATGGCTATAACGTTATTATGACTCAAATTTATTTTATAGTCTCAAGCATTCAGAAATCATGCAAAAGGAAATTAAGCAGTTTTACTATGATAAAACCATGGTTTATTTTTGTAAGGGTTGTAATATGCACGTTTTTTGTTGAAGAAATTTTAAAGCCTGTGTCATCTATAGCAACAAGGTGGCCAAAAATGAAAGATTAAGTGAATATTTGAATGAAATGTTTGGTCAGTAGCCTACACAAGTATTTGATTGTCCTGTAAGTGTAACAGCAGCAATTACATGGCATTTGGCTCCCTTTGCAGGCATTTGAAATAACATGTAGATAAATTGTTTATTTTGTATTTGCTTACATTACGTATTTTAACAGGATTGTGCCTGAAAGTGAAAAAACGGACCTTGTTTTTACCTAAATGATTTATAATTTATTTTAATATATATTAAAAATGTATAAGGTGTTCATTGTAGCTGATGTAACGGAGGCCAGCGAGTAGTGCGGTGCAGGTAAACCTCACTCCCAGATCTCAAGAGACGCACTAGCGACAGACGTTAGTGGCTGTAGCCATTTAGCCTCCTTGTTAGTGCGTCCGCCTCCCATGCCGGAAGACCCGGGTTCGAGCCCTGCTCGAAGCGAGTGCGAGGAGCGTCAGAGAGGACCCGGGTGAGAGGGGTTACATTGGTGCCGTGACCCGGATGGGAGTGAGGTTTAGGGGGTGAGTGTAACGGAGGCCAGCGAGTAGTGCTGTGCAGGTAAACCTCACTCCCCGATCTCAAGAGACGCACTAGTGACAGACGCTAGTGGCTGTAGCCATTTAGCCTCCTTGTTAGTGCGTCCGCCTCACATGCCGGAAGCCCCGGGTTCGAACCCCACTCGGAGCGAGTGCAAGGAGCGTCAGAGAGGACCCGGGTGAGAGGGGTTACACTGACACCTAGATTAATTTTTACTGAACCAAATTTGCGTTTGAGTCCATGTGAAAAAGTAGCATAATTTACATGATTTACAGTTTATTTTAATAAATATCAAACATTCAATTTAATTGTGCATTATAGCTGGCACCTAAATGAACAATTACAGTTGTTTTTGTGAGTATAAGTCATTCTCCTCAAATGCTACTGACGTTAGAAAGGTGTATAACAATACCGCATGTAACTTTAGAGACGGTCCCTAATTTTGAGACCCTCGAACGTCCAACGTTAAGTGAAGTGACATTCAGCCAAGTATGGTGACCCATACTCAGAATTTGTGCTCTGCATTTAACCCATCCGAAATGCACACACACAGAGCAGTGAACACACACACACACACACTGTGAGCACACACCCGGAGCAGTGGGCAGCCATTTATGCTGCGGCGCCCGGGGAGCAGTTGGGGGTTCAATGCCTTGCTCAAGGGCACCTAAGTCGTGGTATTGAAGGTGGAGAGAGAACTGTTCATGCACTACCCCCACCCACAATTCCGTCCGGCCCGAGACTAGAACCCACAACCCTTCGATTGGGAGTCCAACCCTCTAACCATTAGGCCACGACTTCCACGACTTAAGCCAACTTTATACCTGTTTTTTTTTTTTTTTCTTTAGTTTTCTTTTCTCTGCATCGGATTGCTGATGTCTTTTACCCGGGTATAGATGTGCATCCATCAATTATGCCGCAAATCATTCAGCCGCAAACATTAGTCATAGGCGGTGGAAACATTACTATTTTTAATGTTTTTGAAAGAAGTTTCTTCTACTCATCAAGCCTGCATTTATTTGATCAAAAATACAGAAAAAATTTAATATTGTGATATATTATTACAATTTAAAATAATTTGTTTTCAATTTATTATACTTTAAATTATAATTTATTTCTGTGATGCAAAGCTGAATTTTCAGCATCATTACTCCATTCTTCAAAGTCACATGTGACATCCAGTCTATCACATGATCCTTTAGAAATCATTCTAATATGAAGATTTATTATGAGTGTTGGAAACAGTTCTGCTGTAATGTGTGTGTGTGTTTGTGTGTGTGTGTGTGTGTGTGTGTGTGTGTGTGTGTGTGTGTGTGTATATATATATATATATATATATATATATATATATATATATATATATATATATATATATATATATGCTAAATCATGAACACAATGACAGGGTGAAATGGGCTGTGATGCATGGGGCGCCAGGTAAAATCTTGCCTAGGGCAGCAAATTGGTCAGGGCCGGCCCTGGGTGGCACTTGCCACCCCATGCCACCCCGGTAGATCCGCCCCTACTACCAATAGTACTTTCATTCAATACTTTCCAATCACATCTTCGAGCAAAATTTTCTGACACTACTGTCAAATCTAACATAGTATATTTGTATTGAGAAAGATTAACTCTTGTGTAGCTTCCATCATTAATAGAAACTAGCTCTCCCCAGTCCAGCATATCTTCTATAATCAATCCATTATAATCAGTATTATAACTACCCCAAAGAGTACTATGAGCATTAAAATCCCCACACCATACCATTTTAAAATTCCCAATTCCTCCAATATTTTCCATCATATCCTTAGTTAGCTTGTCACATGGATTATAGAAATTAATTATCCTAATACTCTGATTTCCTTCCCATACCTCCACTACCACAGCCTCATACTCATTATCTTCAACTTTCCTAAACCCTATACCTTTTTTAATAAAAGTTGCTACTCCACCACCATTTCCTTTATTCCTGTCTTTCCTAATTGCCTCATACCCACTAATCTGAAAATTTAACTGTGGTTTAAGCCACGTTTCCTGAAAACAAATAATATCTGGGGACACAACACAATTCGCTATAAAATGCTTAAATTCTTGCCCATTTGCAATTAAACTTCTTGCATTCCACTGCAAGATTACAAAAGCCATTATGAGCCCCCACATGATGTCTGACTGTTTGTTACTTGTGTCAAGAGTCTTTCTTTAATCATGTCAACTGTTATGTTCTTCAGTTCCAAATATTTTTCTGCAGCTCTAATGATTATCCTAATCCTTTCAGATCTACTTTCAGTCTGCGCTGAACAATTCACCACTTCTGCCACAAAAGCTATGACTGAAACTTTGTCTTCAATCAGTTCAATTACTTTACTTGGTGTTGGCATCTTACTTGGTTGTGGTTGTATCCTAACAGGGGCCTCCTCTACTATGCTTGCTTTGGGGGTTTGTTTTACTTTTTTAAGTGCTTCAGCATATGATATTCCTTCTTCCATTCTCACGTTTTGAACCTTAATTGCATCTTTCCTTACTTCACAACCTCCATAAGCTGCACTGTGCCCCCCCACCCATGATCGTCTCCACATCTTGCACATCTTTGTTTGCCTCTACATACAGCAGCCACATGTCCATATTTTTGGCATTTGAAACACCTTAATGGAGGAGGAATGTATAATCTGACTCCATAGCTGACAAATCCCAAAATACTCTTTCTGGTAATTTGGACACATCAAAGGCAAACATAACTGAAAGACTGTCCGTTTTCTCATTGTTACTGAAATATTTCAAGCGTCTGACTTCCTTAACTGCTGCTCCCTTAAAACTTCTTTTAATCATCTCATCTGAAACATCCAAAGGAATTACAGATATTACACCTCTAATCCAGTTTCTCTCTTCTGGAATTGAGCATTCTATTTTATGTCCGATCATTGATTTAATTCCCAAAGCTGCTTTTTGTTGCCTACTGTAACGGAAACAGGTCAATTTAGCTCAAAGGGAATCATTTAAGATTTTAAAGGGAATTTGAACAGAATCACTGTTTCACGGCTGGTCACTGAGACGCCCTGCGATTCAGTGAACGAGCCGTTTAACTTCAAATCTGCGCTGGATACTAATATCCAAACTGCAGTGAAACACTATCAATTAACACAGTAACAAGATCGGCAGTTTAAGACATTAACTTGTAAGCACAAAACACAAAATACTTCTCGTATTACGTATTACAGCAATACGTTAAATTGCATAGACATGAACAACCATCAATCACGTAATTAGCCCTCGCATTGAGTTCCTCAATGTGACTAAATTATATTAGATACACCAGCACAAATGTCTGAGAGGGTACATTGCCTTGGTTTCCGATGTCGCTGATTGGCTGGAAGTTCAGTAGTCGCTGAAATGACGTCTTGGGGAGCCCGTGCTTGGGCGTTGGCTGAAGATGCAGAGTTGTGTGGCTGGTTGGAGTTGAAACGCGCAGACAAGGTCAACGTTACAAAACTTAACTCAGAACACGAAACTCTCAAATGGAAAAGAAAAGAAATAATGTTTAACGAGACAAGGTTGTGTTCCTTCTCATCGTGGCTAAGTAGCAGCAGGCTTGCAGGCCGAAACACACCTCAAATGTTGTCTTGACCAATCAGAACTGTCTTGCCTCGGGGGTATCATAAATCATATGTTTATCTTACCAAGCATGTGGTCCGAATTTTCCTGCTCTTGCAGGGTATAATTTTGGACATGATTCCTTTAACACGAATATGATACATGTGACAAATAAATGATTGTCAGGGCTATTTCAAGCAAGTAGATTCAATCACACACATACCAGACATGACTATGTATCCTTCAGCTATCCCATAGTTATTAAAAAAAACATACACAATAAGTGATTATAACATGATAGTCAAATGTGTGGGTTACACGTAAATGAATATGGAGTGAAGCGATGGACTGATTCATTTATAAGTCTTTTTGAGTTCATTCTGGTCCATATACATGTACAAAAAGCAGTTTCTTTGCCATTCTCATGACAAAGAGATGTTCTGTGAAGACAGAGGTTTAAAGCCCTTCCCCCTTAGGAATTTCAGTCTGGTTCTGCTAGGTGGGGGTAAGTCAATGGAAGTGTTTAACTTGATCTCCTGGGTTTACATGTGATGTCCAGCGTTGAATTTCCATTACGAACAACACATCTGGCACCAAATTTCTCTTCTTTGAATTGAAATTGTAAATAATTGTTCTAGTGGTGTTAATGTTGAAAGTTGTTGTGTGAACAAGTTGGTTGGTCATCTTGCTTGGTTCTTGTGGCACTAGAACTGATTTATGACTTCCTGAGGAATTCGGCTCTCGTGTTTCAAACATCGATTTGATAGACTCTTTAATTTGTCTGGTTCGACTCATTTCTGTTACACTACTATCTTTACAAAACAACAATAGTCTTCCATCCTTCATAGTTTTTATATTCTCTACAATCCCTACACTTTCTTTAATTGCTTTTGTGGGTTTCAAAGGGTTGATGTTACTCACATAATTGGCAGCAAACTTTACAAATTTTAAACACCCTAAATTTGAATTTCCCCCACTATCTTCCTCAATCCTATGTCCAATCGACGTCAGTTCCTACCATCCGTACACCAGTCACAATCCAGTCGTTTACCTACACCCACCAGTATGCACCGCGATCTGCCGAACGCATCCTGACTCAGCCCTAGACAAATCACACCCTTTTAACAAACCAGAACAAACCATTTTATAATTACAAGGGGATTCAAGTCTGTACATCAAACCTAAATGAAAAAGAAAAGTATAATATATGCACAAAACTCTATAACATTAAATTCCATTCACCATAAGCAATAATCAAATAAATATAAAGAATGCCCTTTATTATGACAATCTTACAATTAACTAATTTTAATCCAAACACATGTGGTACCCAAACTACATTTCCCATAATTCCTAACACAGGATATAAAGGACATCAGGAAATGCCGTGCTCTTTTAATTACAAACCTTGGCTCCAGTTACAGTCATGGATCCCGGCAGAACCACAGGTAAGATACTCAATCTTTCAACTAATTAAAGAAAATAACCCAAATCTTGTGTAGTTGTGGTTTTATTTAATCCCTAGCGTGCACTCTAGTAATGAATTATGTCGCTCTTTGATCTTCAATGAGACAACATGCACAACTAACACTAAATGTTTAGGGTAAATATTAGGGAGACAAAATAAATACATTAAATTTATAAACAAACAATTAATCCCTTAAACAAAAATCTATATCTCCTACAAAAGAAATGAATTAGAAGTCTACAACAAAATAAACTAGCCCAATTCATACTACAAGTGTGGCCTTAGCCATCACAAATAGTAATGAGGAGTTCTGCTCTGATTGGCTGTTTCACTGCGGGCTCATCACAGTAGCTCAGAGTGACAACAAACAGGACCAGCGTGACAATGCTCTCCATACGGAAGCCGAGGCGGGCGGCAGGAAGCACTCTCTCAAGGCCAAACTAGGGTGTGACTGGAGCAGAGATGGAAGGAAGTGAGCTGGACATAGAGGATGAATGTAGTGGTGGGGAGAGAGGAGGTAAAAATGGAAAATGGGACGTAGTGGAAAATCGGAAAAGAAAAAAAAATGGAATCAACTTTCCGGGTCGGAAAGTGAAAGGCAAAGACAACAGGAGAAAGGGAAGAAGGAAGAATTTAAGGTAATGATAAGTTCCTTGTCCGATAATATTGCATTGAACCCACTGAAAATAACTAAAGCCATCAAAGAAGAGATCGGGAAAATCGAACATGCAAAAATGTTACGGAATGGCAAGTTGCTACTTTTTTATAAAGATAGCAGACAACAAAAGAAGGTACTAGACTTAAAGACATTACCAGGGGAAAAAAATTAGTGAACACTGTTGGAAGAGAAGAAATGGATGAAGGGAGTAATAACAGGTGTCCCAACGGATGTATCGGAAGACACAATCAAGAGAAGTTTATCAGGGGCAAAAGTGATTGGGGTCAAACATCTGAAATATGTCAGAGAAAAAGAAAAGCTGGATAGCCTATCTGTAATGGTGCACTATGATGAAGAAAGATTACCAGAAAGAGTATTCTTTGGATTTATAAGCTATGCTGTTAGACCGTTTGTTCCTCCTCTTAGGTGCTACAAATGTCAAAAGTACGGGCATGTAGCAGCTGTTTGTAAGGGAAAACAGTGTTGTGCGAGGTGTAGTGGAGAACATGAATTATGTTCTGGAATCAAAAAATCTTCTCATCAGTGGTTTTAGAAAGGGTAGAAACACAACAGATGCAGTTTTAAGTCTAGAATCAGATATAAGAAAATAGCAGATTAATAAAGAAGTATTAGTTGGTGTGTTTTTAGACGTACAGAAAGCATACGATATGATGTGGAAGGAAGGACTTTTAATTAAATTGAATAAAATGAATATTAATGGTAGAATGTATAATTGGATAAAGGATAATTGATAGGACCATTCAAGTAAGGATAGGGTCTTCGTATTCAAAGAAATATGCTATAGTGTTCAACATAATGGTAAATTATATTTTTAATACCATTGGACCAGGGATTGGTAAGTCGTTATATGCAGATGACGGGGCTTTATGGAAAAGAGGTAGAAATTTGTTGTATTTAGTAAAAAGCATGCAGAATGCTATTAAAGAAGTTGAAATGTGGGCAAGTAATTGGGGATTTCGAATATCAGTGGAAAAGTCTAAAATAATATGTTTTTCAAAAAAGAAGAAAACACCAGTTGTTAAGTTAAATTTGTATGAACAAAAGCTAGAGCAATTATCTGAATTTAGATTTTTAGGTATTTGGTTGTATTCAAAGATAACTTTTGCAAAACACATTCAACAGATTGTAGATAAATGTAAAAGAGGAATAAATGTACTGAGATGTTTAGCGGGAGTAGATTGGGGAGCTGACAGAAAGTCTCTAAAAGTAATATACTGTGTACTTATAAGATCTACATTAGACTACGGGAGTATGACTTATGGAAAAGCCTCAGCATCTCTGTTAAATAAGGTGAATAAAATACAAAACCAGGCATTGTGATTATGCTGTGGAGCATTTAAAACTTCTCCTGCACCAGCTTTACAGGTTGAAATGAATGAGATGCCACTGGAGCTTCGCAGGTTGAAGCCGAAACAGGTATACTGGACTACTGTAAAAGGGCATTCATAAAAAAGTATTAGAAAACTGTTGGGAACATGAATATGTAAATATAAATAGTTTTAGATGGATGCAAGGCACATGAAATTGGAATAAGTAATTGTGATGTTTGCAATACTGTTGTGTTGCCAGTAACACCTCCAAGGTTATTCCCAATGCCTGAAGTTGATTTTCAGGTTTAAGTGAGTATAAATGATAAAAATCGATAAGAATCTAAAAGTTCAATAGTACAGCAATATTTAGATCAGAAATATATATCAGAAACAGGACACACAGCAGCAGCAATATATGTTCCAAAGTTCAGGTATAGAATATCAAAAAGAACATCTAATCATCTGTCAGTTTATACCACAGAAATGATTGCCATATTTTTGGCTCTTCAGTGGGTTGAAGACATTAATATACCGGAAGTAGTTATATGTTCAAACTCGTTTTCAGCACTGTCAAGTTTAAAGAGCGGAAAATCCTCAACTAGACAAGACATTTTGTCAGACATTTTACAGATTTTATTCAGAATACAATCAAAAACAATTATTTATTTTGTATGGATACCTGCACATAGAAGGTAATGAAGTGGCGGATCAGATAGCGAAAAAAAGCATTAAAATGTCCAGACATAGAATTTAATAGTCCAATGAGTAAATTAGAAATAAAAGGGCTAATTAAAAAAGCATTAAAAGAAATGTCGCAAATTAAATTGCATGGTGAGAATACAGGACGGCATTTATATAATATTCAAAGAACAGTTGGAAATGAGGGGAGAATTTGTGGGAATAGAAAGGAAGGCCCCATAATATCTCGCCTTAGAATTGGACACACTGCTCTTAACCAATCTTTATTTATAATAGGTAAACACGAGTCTGGACTTTGTGTAAAATGTGATCTTCCTGAAAGAGTTGAACATATTTTAATAAAATGTAAAGGATATGATAAAGAAAGATTGCAACTTGAAGAATCAATTAATATAGAAATAAATCAGATCTCACTTCAGAAACTGTTAAATAAAGATGTGGATATAAAAATGTTTCACAGATTAAGTATCTCAAAGATACAGAGGTAATAAATAGGATTTAAAGAATTACCACTTAGGCAAGTTACCTATTTCATTACCTTTTCTTTGATTTTTGTTTTTTGTTTTTCCCTAGTTAGTTTTCATTACCGTCAATGCTCCACGCTCCATCCTAGTAGGTGGTGGTAAATGCACATAAAGCTGGTTTGCCAACCGCCATAAAACGTCAAAGAAGAAAAAGAAGATGCTCTCCATACACGTTTGAGCCTGATTCTTTTACTGTCTATGGTTTCAGATGAAGATGCCAATTTTGGGGAACAACCAGTTGTTTTAAGATTGGAAATGGACTCTTCTGAATGGTAAGTTTATTTTTTATTTTCAGTAAGAACTTAACTGTCACGTCAATTCTAGAACTTCAACCTAAACGTTAACTAGCAGATAGCATTAACTTTACACGTTAACTCATAACGTCTGGAGTCACAATTTTATTTTAGCCTGTTAAAAACATGTAAATTATTATAATGTCACTGTATAATTTTACAATGATAGGTTTTTAACGTTGAATCAAGAAAAAAAAAAAACAGCGAACTGTGTAGCGCGTGAATGTATTGTTGGGAAAGTACTTACAGTAAGTTAGCCTATTGAGGTTAGCCTATAAAGTCGATTTATTTAGCCAACAAATGTACAGTATAGAAGCCACTCAATATAGTCAATGTCATGTCTACTACGCTGCTTTATTGTGATTAGGACTTAGCATAATAATAACAAAAACTTACATCAAGGTCTATCTTTTTTTTTTACAGGTGTACTTGTGGAAATTGTGCACGCATGGCCCTCGAGAGAGAAAATATATGTTGCAGGGAAATACCACAGGTATTGATCAATAAAAATCAAAGTGTAATTACAAAATAAGAGCCTCTCAAATCTCATAAACAAGCTGCTTCATCTCTACATTCAAAATTATATATTTAAAAAGTTATAGATTGCACAGGCCACTTTCACCTCAGATTGAGAGTACATCTTCCCAGAGTGTCAGGTGCATCGTTTCAGGACAGTCTGATGTATAATTACAAAATAAGAGCCTCCCAAATCTCATAAATGAGATGCTGCATCTCTATTTTCAAAAATCTATAAAAATCTAAGTTATACATTGCACAGGCCACTTTCACCTCAGATTGACAGTAAGCCTTCCCACAATATCAGCCGGCAGCCATATCACCCTGGAGCCCAAGACCGGTTTCCCACTGAAGCAAAGCAGGGCTGAGCCTGGTCAGTACCTGGATGGGAGACCTCCTGAGAAAACTAGGTTGCTGCTGGAAGAGGTGCTAGTGAGGCCAGCAGGGGGTGCTCACCCTGTGGTCTGTGTGGGTCCTAGCGCCCCAGTGTAGTGATGGGGACACTATACTGTCAACAAGCACCGTCCTTCGGATGAGACGTTAAACCGAGGTCCTGACTCTCTGTGGTCATTAAAAATCCCAGGATGTCTTTCGTAAAGAGTAGAGGTGTGACCTCGGCATCCTGGCTAAATTCGCCCATTGGCCTCTGACCATCATGGCCTCCTAACAATCCCCATATCCGCTGATTGGCTTCATCACTCTGTCTCTTCTCCACCAGTAAGCTGGTGTGTGGTGGGCGTTCTGGCGCACTATGGCTGCCGTCGCATCATCCAGGTGGATGCTGCACACTGGTGGTGGATGAGGAGATAACCCTTGACTATGTAAGCGCTTTGAGTGTCTAGAAAAGCGCTATATAAATGTAAAGAATTATTATTATTATTATAAACAATCTGCTTCATCTCTACAATCAAAATTATATATTTAAAAAAGTTATAGATTACACAGGCCACTTTCACCGCAGATTGAGAGTACACCTTGCCACAATGTCAGATGCATCGTTTCAGGACGGTCTGATGTGGAATTACAAAATAAGAGCCTCCCAAATCTCATAAATGAGATGCTGCATCTCTATTTTCAAAAATCTATAAAAATCTAAGTTATACATTGCACAGGCCACTTTCACCTCAGATTGACAGTAAGCCTTCCCACAATATCAACTGCATCGTTTCAGTGCTGTCTGATGTGGAAATACAAAATTAGAGCCCCCCAAATATCATAAATGAGATGCTGCTTCTCTATTTTAGAAAATCTATAAAAATTAAAGTTATAGATTGCACAGGCCACTTTCACCTCAAATTGAAAGTACACCTTACCACAATGTCAGCTGCATCGTTTCAGGACAGTCTGATGTGTAACTACAAAATAAAAGCCACCCACATCTAAAAAAAAACTGCTGCATCTCTACTTTCAAAAATGTATATTAAAAAAAGTTATAGATGGCACAGGCCACTTTCACCTCAGATTGAGAGTACACCTTGCCACAATGTCAGCTGCATCGTTTCAGGCCAGTCTGATGTGTAATTACAAAATAAAAGCCTCCCAAATCTAAAAAAACTGCTGCATCTCTACTTTCAAAAAAGTATATTAAAAAAAGGTTATAGATTACACGGGCCACTTTCACCTCAGATTGAGAGTACACCTTGCTAAAATGTCAGCTGCATCGTTTCAGGACAGTCTGATGTGTAATTACAAAATAAAACCCTCCCAAATTTCAAAAATAAGCTGCTGCATCTCTACTTCAAAAATGTATATTAAAAAAAAGTTATAGATTGCACAGACCACTTTCACCTCAGATTGAGAGTACACATTGCCTCAATGTCAGCTGCATCGTTTCAGGACAGTCTGATGTGTAAT
Organism: Carassius auratus; assembly: GCF_003368295.1. Classification (NCBI taxonomy): domain Eukaryota; kingdom Metazoa; phylum Chordata; class Actinopteri; order Cypriniformes; family Cyprinidae; genus Carassius; species Carassius auratus. The sequence continues at coordinate 530,758 of NW_020527948.1, forward strand.
TACAAAATAAGAGCCTCCCAAATCTCATAAATGAGATGCTGCATCTATATTTTTTTTTTTTTTTAAACTATAAAAATGTAAGTTATAGATTGCACAGACCACTTTCACCTCAGATTGAGAATACACCATGCCACAATGTCAGCTGCATCGTTTCAGGACAGTCTGATATGTAATTACAAAGTAAGAGCCTCCGAAATCTCATAAATGAGATGCTGCATCTCTATTTTCAAAAATCAATAAAAATCAAAGTTATACATTGCACAGACCACTTTCATCTCTGATTGAGAGTAAACCTTCCCACAATATCAATTGCATTGGTTCAGGACTGTCTGATGTGTAATTACAAAATAAGAGCCTCCCAAATCTCATAAATAAGATGCCGTATCTCTACATTCAAAAATGTATATTAAAAAAAGTTATAGATTGCACAGGCCACTTTCACCTCAGATTGAGAGTACACCTTGCCAAAGTGTCAGCTGCATCGTTTCAGGACAGTCTGATGTGTAATTACAAAATAAAAGCCTCCCAAATCTAAAAAAATAAGCAGTTGCATCTCTAGTTTCAAAATTCTATAAAAATAAAAGTTATATATTGCACAGTGTCATGATTCTGCCCTCGTGTCCTTGATTTTTCCCTAGTCTTGAGGCAGGATCATGACAGACCCGTGTTTTGTGTACAAGCACATGGCCTTGTCTTTGGGCCATGTGCTTGTGTTGTCTCGTTCCCTTGACGCGCCCCCCTTGTTATCCTAGTCTTGTCGTGATTGTCTTATCTGTGCCACCTGTCGTGTCTTAACCCTTTAACTGCCTCCTCAACCAAATGGTTGATTTGTCACTTTATGGTAAACGTAGAAAAGCTAAGCTAATGTTTTCAGATAATCCTTTCTGCTGTCAGAATGTACTATTTGCTGAGAAATATAACTTTCTGATGATTCATTATAGTTCATATTTTCTGATTTCCATAGTATGTGTATGAATTCCGGTACTTTTGCCATAAAGTGACATATCAACCATTTGGTAGAGGCCGATATTTAAAAAATTATGGGACGTGTTGAAAAAAAATACATTGAGTGTGGTAACTAATGACATAAGGAGATAAGAAATGCAAACAAAAAAATTTTCAAATGCTTTTTTCTTGGTGGGGCAGTTAAAGGGTTAATTAGTTCCCCTATTTAGATCTCCTAAGCCCCTTTCACACTGCACGTCGGACCCGCAATATTCCCGTAACATTGCCTGGTCGCCTTCTGTGTGAAAGCAACCACGTCCCGGAATTGATTACCGAATCGAACCCGGGTCGAGGAAATAGTAACATTGCGGTAATCGATCCGGAACGAGCGCTGTGTGAACAAAAGCCAGATCTAATTCCGTATCGAAGTGATGACGCGCGTTATCGCGCGACTCTTTTACCGGCTGTTTTGAAGGAAGATCAACATTCGCGACGAAAACATATGTGCAAACTGTAATAAAGCAGAGAACAGTTAGTTCCTCACTTTCCGCGCTGACGCAGAGATCGTTTGCTTGCTTCAGTTAAAGTATAACGTGCCAAGTGTTGTCGACTCGTACATTACACGTCACGCGCTGATGTCACGTGTCGTTACGGGATCTTCACGAGTTGTGTGTGAAAGCCCGCACATATACCGGGTCATCACTGGCAGTGTGAAAGTGCCAAATCTAGCGACCAGGGAACAATTACAGGAACACTTTACCCCTGTATTTGCCGGAATGGCAGTGTGAAAGGGGCTCTAGTGTGCTCTGTCTTTTGTCGGTTCATTGTTCCACATTTGTGATTGTTCCTACTTGTGAGTGTTCACATATATGTTTCTACCTGTCAGCCTCGTGAGAGAGTTAATCCTTGTCATCCCTGAAGAAGTCTTTGTATTACCGTGAGTGTTTGTTTATAGTTAGTGTTTAGAGTCTTTATCTTGTCAGCCCAGTCCTGTTTGGTTATTTTGTAGCTACCTTAGTCAGTGTTTTCCCCCTCGTGGGTTTTGTTTTCCCCTTTGTGTAAACCCACTGTGTAACCCAATTCCTGTCTGCACTTGAGTTCCTCCCTTACCAAACCCTGACACACAGACCACTTTCACCTCAGATTTAGAGTACACCTTGCCACAATGTCAGCTGCATCGTTTCAGGACAGACTGATGTGTAATTACAAAATAAGAGCCTCCCAAATCTCATAAATAAGATGCTGCATCTCTACATTCAAAAATGTGTATTAAAAAAGTTATAGATGGCACAGGCCACTTTCACCTCAGATTGAGAGTACACCTTGCCAAAATGTCAGCTGCATCGTTTCAGGACAGTCTGATGTGTAATTACAAAATAAGAGCCTCCCAAATCTTAAAAATAAACTCCTGCATCTCTATTTAAAAAAATCTATAAAAATTAAAGTTATACATTGCACAGACCACTTTCACCTCAGATTAAGAGTACACCTTCCCACAAAATCATCTGCATCATTTCAGAACTGTCTGATGTGTAATTACAAAATAAGAGCCCCCAGAATCTCATAAATGAGATACTGCATCTCTATTTTCAAAAATGTATACAAATTAAATTTATAGACTGCACAAACCACATTCACCTCAGATTGAGAGTACACATTCCCACAATGTCATCTGTGTCGTTTCAGGACTCTCTGATGTAGAATTTTACAAAATAAATGTAAGAATATACGTTTGAGCATCTCTACTTCAAAAAGCTATAAAAATAAAAGTTCTAGGTTCCACATACCATTTTCAGCTCAGATTAAGAGTACAACATCAACTACAAAAAGACATCATGTTCTGATGTTGAATTTCACATATAAAAATGTTTAATGTTATAATAATTTAAACTTATTTCACATTTTTCACAAAACAGTGTTTATACTAGGGCTGCACGATGTGTAGTTTAAGCATCAATATCGCGATGTACGAATCCACGATAGTCACATCGCAGGATGGGCGATGTAGGCTGTCTAGTTGATCCGTTATTCATTAAATAACTGTATGGGCCAGCTGCTCCCCGGCCCTTGACGAATGTGATTCGTGGATTAATTGCACAGCTAAACCACCATAGAGTGAAAGTTCATCATTGACAGGACTGAAAACCACATGCAAGTTTAACAGGGCATAGAGAGAGGGTGCGCGAGAGAGACAGAGAGAGAGAGAGAGAGAGAGAGAGAGAGAGAGAGAGAGAGAGTGCGCGCGAGAAAGACAGAGATAGAGAGAGAGCGCGCGAGAGAGAGAGACAGAGAGAGAGAGAGCGCGCGCGTGCGAGACAGACAGACAGAAAAAAAATAGCGTGCGCGAGAGAGACAGAGGCCGGTGACACACTGGCTGCGTGGCGTGAGCGTCGCGTGTCTGAAGCGTCCCAGAAGCGTGGTGGCTGCCTCGCGTTTTCTGTGTCTTTACACACCAGAACCGTGCCTGAAGCGGCGATGGGCTGGCGCGCTGCTGCTAGAGAGAGAGCGCGCGCAAGAAAGACAGAGAGAGAGTACATTAGAAGTAACATCAATGTTTATAGAAATGTATATGCATTTATTTTGCATGTATTTTTTTTAGTGCTGTCAATCGATTCAAAAAAATTAACTAATTAATCGCACAATTTTTTAAAATTAATCGCGATTAACTCGCAATTAAAAGACTGAAACTTTTTGGATATGTAAATGTAAAATGTAAATAATTAATGTAAACTCAAGACAAAGAAACTATTTAAATTCAAAATATGATTGTTTATTGGAATTTTTGTTTAACTTGTAACACAGATTTTCTCATGTAAACAACATACCTGCAATAAACCATCAATATCCTCCAAATTAACTGTTGGCTTGAAAGCCATATTTATTACAGAAATAAAAACACAGGCATGTAAGTACCATTTGAATTTCAAAACAATCAATGCCAATAAAAAACAAAAATGATTTCCATGTTGAATTCTAAGTGGACTGCAAAAAAATTCCAAAGTATAGTCATTGCCAGTGCTTTAAGTGGGCCAGTACTCACAGGTACTCAGTACCGCCACTTCCAAATATAGCTCTTGAGCTTACCGCCACCTCTCCGTGCGCCCAGAACGTGCTTGTAGCGTACCGGTACGCTCATTTGGACATCTGTTTTAATAGAGGTTTTAATCTTTTACCTGAACTGCCGATTTTCAGAGCGCCCTTCACAATGCAAGCTTCCTAATTCATCCCACCCAGAGCAGAAACTACATTACCCATTTACCCTTAAGTTATACAAGTGAATAGCGCATGTGTCGCTTTTCCCACTGTTAAGTGTCAACAACTCAACGTGGCCGGAGAAGGGGTCCGTGTATCTTTTGGTCATTCGATTTTCTATTTAAAAATGAATAAAGATAAATGAGAAACGGTTTGATTTTAGTTTTTTCGTTTTGTTTAAGAAACGGAAAACGAAAATTTAGCTGGATTTTTCGAATTTTTGTTTGTGCGTAAAAAATGAGATTATGCTTTAATATTTGTTTGAATGTGTGGGCGGCGCTGAAACGCCCCTTTCATCCCTTCTGTACCGCACCCACAAGCGGCAACCGCGAGCTCAGTTCATTTTCACCAGGAGAGAAGAGCAGACAGCAGAGTTTATTAATCCTGCGAATTCTTTGCTAGTGGTGCTTGCAAGATTTATATATATATATATATATATATATATATATATATATATATATATATATATATCAAACATAGCCTATACCAAATATATATTTGACCAAACAGAAATTAATTTATTCAATGACATTTGAATTTTACTGTATGAGCTACAATGACATGAAATATGCAGGCTTTTTAGCCTACTAATTTTATTTTATGCCTATTTAAGAAAAACCTCACAGGTAGCCTAACATGTTTTCATTTGCTATACAAACAACAGCAACTGAAGCTTTATCTTGTAGAGTGTAGTCTGCTGCACTTCTCCGATCGGCGGATCCCGATCCACAGCTTCCATCCTGATAACAAGAGGAAAGAGCTTCAGCTCCGTCAGTTTGGGTCGTAAGACACCCTAAATAACATGAAAACCTTACAAAACTCAATGAAACGTCAGAAATGAGCCAGGCTCTTGCATCAGACGACATTCAGTTCATAATTCTAAGTGGCCTATAGCCTATAATTAAAACATTTAGAGTAGGCTAATTATGGGGAAAACTTAACTTATTTTAATATAAATTTTATTATAAATGTGGGGTTGGGTTTTTCCCTTTTTTTTTTTTTTTTTTATGAATGGCCTAAAATAAGTAGGCAAAAAATTAGTAGTAGGCCTACATTTTATTCCATGTCGTTGTAGATCACAGGCTAAAGTAAAATTCAAATGGTGTTTTATGAATAAAGTTGTCAAGTCTGCTTTGTCAATAACATGCAGCAGCTGGAAAAATATAATATTATTTTTTATTTTATTATTAATTTAATTAATTAATTATTATCATTATTATTATTATTTTATCTTGCAAGCACCACTAGCAAAGAATTCGCAGGATTAATAAACTCTGCTGTCTGCTCTTCTCTCCTGGTGAAAATGAACTGAGCTCGCGGTTGCCGCTTGTGGGTGCGGTACAGAAGGGATGAAAGGGGCGTTTCAGCGCCGCCCACACATTCAAACAAATATTAAAGCATAATCTCATTTTTTACCCACAAACAAAAATACGAAAAATCCAGCTACATTTTCGTTTTCCGTTTCTTAAACAAAACAAAAAAACGAAAATCAAATCGTTTCTCATTTATCTTTATTCATTTTTAAATAGAAAATCGAATGACCAAAAGATACAGGGACCAGAAGGTGTGTGAAACTCGTTGTGAGTTATACTAAAGCAAAATCTTGAGTATTTATTGTCTGATAAACATTAAAAACTGTCTGCGGAGGTTGAGTCGTTCTGCAGCCAGCCCCCGCTGGCGGTTCATTGGCTGCAGCATCTTTTTTCTAAGTTCTAAAAAAATACCGTAGATGGCAAGGCACAAATTTAGATATTCATTTATCTAATTAATCTATAGCCTATGCACAAAGACAATATGATCTTTTTGTCCCCTTTTTGTTTTAAAGCTTGATGAAGAGAGAGAGCGCAAGTTGCTGCAGCTGAGGAGGACAGTGATGCACGCGTACATGAGTGATTGACAGTTCGTGGCACTGTGTACAAAAAATACTCCGCTACACAATTATTTCGTTATTTTCGTTTAAGCTTATTAACGTTAGCGTTACAGAAAGGTCTGATTTACGCACTGTTACAGTCATTGTTTTTTTTTGTTTTTTTTAAACAATGACATTTGAGTTCATGATTTTAATGTTGCTGTTTCTTGTGGCAGACTAAATGAAGAGTAATGTTTCTTGTGGCAGACTGAAGAGTAATCCGGCAGAGTTTTATACTGAAACTTTCCGTCTAAAAGTCCTTCCTTGGTCTTATCCATATTTCTTTGCACGTTGAACACACATAGGCCACAACTGGAAATAAAAAAAAACTGCAACTGCGTTAATTGCGTTATTTTTTTTTAACGCGTTAAATATTTCAAATTAATCGAATGCGTTAACGCGCTAATTTTGACAGCACTAATTTTTTTTCTTTTTTTCTCTTATGAATATATGTATTTTTGTTTTGTTTGTTTCTATTCTAATATGTACAATGCTTTGGCAATATGTACCTTTGTTTGTATGTCATGCCAATAAAGCAATATGAATTGATTTGAGAGATGATGAAATCATTTAAAATGAGAATGTAAGTGTGCTCACCCCATTTGTTTGTAAGAAAAAATATCGCAATATATATTGCAGAAAAATAAAATATCGCAATGTCATTTTTTTTCCCAATATCGTGCAGCCCTAGTTTATACTCAATTTAATCAAAACAATTTACCATTTACAACTATTAATAACAATTTAAAAGAACAACTGCACACTTTAAAAAAAGGAAAAAGAAAAAAGTTTGTTTTAATGAAACAATTTAAGAGCACAATATGCAGCTCCATGTGTTAGCTCTGGCCTGTTCCAGGTCTTCTTTGGCCATACCCAGGCACTTTTCATGATACCTACTTTAACATGTGTCACATTGCATCTAGAAATGTATTAGTTGGAAATATCAGGGAACTGCTACAGTTTAATATTGCCATTGCTTTTCACTTTATCTAGTGGTTAACAAACTCACCCAATTTATGAAACGATGCACAGATCCAGTTTTAAGGGAACACATGGAACAGTTTTTGGCTTCATCGTACACTGCAATTTTCATATAAACAAAAATTAGTAACACAAACAAATATTTTACTCTCGATCCAGCCTTTAAATAAGGCTTCAAACAGGGCTGGATGGAACCAGCAGAGAAACAGAAAATTCAGGGCATACCTCCATAGACCAGTCCATAAGATCCAATAGTTGCGCCATATAATTTCCCGAGACCGCATACAGCTCACCCTCAGTTGCGGAAGTGTGGGCAGGGCATTCCTCCATGCCCTCGATCTCCACTAAGACTCCCACGATGCACAGTGTTGCCGGCTCACACACCTGGTCAGTCGCACTCTCGAGGTCCTGCACCCTGTCGGTGATTGGCTCGGGCTCTGTGGCTGCAGTGGGCTCTTGCTCCTTGATGGTGGCTGTAGGGCTGGGATAAACGATTATTTTTTAAACGATTAATCTAGCGATTATTTTTTCGATGCATCGATTAATCTAACAATTAATTTTTTCAGACCAATTCGATTTCGATTATCTCCCCATTAATTGACTACTAACAATTTATACATGTTGATTTACATATCTAAATGAAAAAAACATTAATTCCTTAACATTGCAATATATGTTTATTGCTATTAAATTACAAAATAAAAGACTGACTAAGAATGCATTACTTTGCACTTGTATAGAGATAGCATTCAATAAAGCCTTGAAAACACATAGCTTACTGAAACAAGCTTACTGAACACATAGGGCCTAGCTTACTGAAAAAAGTTATTCTTTCAGACGAAAATAACAACAACTTGATGTCTAGCATTCAATAAAAAAGTTCACCCAAAATACTTGTTTAGAGCAATTGAAAGAATACAGTAACCAATGTAAACTGGAGGGCTTTAAGTTAATACAGAGAGTGCTTTTCCAAAAAAACACCTTGTACGCACGAGGGAGAGAGAGAGCAAGAATCGCTCGTGTTGTTTGAAGACTGTGAGTGCGCGAGCGCGTTTGAAACTTTAGTGTTTCGCCCTTTTTCTATCGTTTCTAATGATTTTGATTAATATGCACAAGGGAGAGAGAGAGCCAGAAGCGTTTGTGTTGTTTGAAGACTGTGAGTGTGCGCACGTAGCCGGGGCTCTCTTTCGTACCACTCACCGATCAAATAAGGCTTTGACAGCCGCCAAAAAAAAGATCAATGCAGAAAAACCCCTGGATTGGTTATATAACGTTGGACAGAATGTTGATCCGGCCATCACATATATTCAGCGCACATAAGGTAAACGTTTTTTTAGAGAAATAAAAACAGGTCGACGAATCGATGCGCATATTTTGCGTCGCCGTATTTTTTGCGTTGATGTCATCGATGACCTTGATGCGTTGTCCATGCCCTAGGTGGCTGGCTGGTCTCTGGGTCGGGAGTGGGGCTGGAGATATCCTCTTCGGCGGTGCAGATGGTCCATGAAGATCCATTTTTCTCCAGCACACCTCACGAAAGCGGCAAAATCCTCTAGGAGACCGTTCGCTGGTAGGCTAGCCTTACACTGCTCGCTCAGGCCGGTGTAGTAGAAATTGGAGAGCGAGCGGTCGGGGAAGTGGGTAAGGCACGCCAGATCGAGATCGAGAGTCCCTGGTATGGTCCTCCAGCGAACGGTCCAGTTGCTCCAGGCATTGGAGACGGACTGCTCGAATGGCCTTTCCCGGAGATGGAGGAAAAAAAATAAAAAAACAAAAAAGAAAGAAAAAATGCCGCTAAATAAATACTGTTGGGTCCGTGATTCTGTTACAAATTGGTGTGTGCTAAACGAAAGACAAGTGCTAGAGGAGGATAGTGATGGAAATGAGGAGTTTACTGGATGACGAAGGAGAATAACAGACAATATACTATATTACATTCAGCATTAACATAGACATTCACAGATAACTTCTAGTTAAATCCTAGACCGGGTATTTAAACACACAGGAGGTAATGAGGGAACTGGAGACAGGTGGGAAATAGTCAATTAACCAAAACAAGAAAAGGAAGGTGACCAAATAAGGGAACAGAAAGTTCATAAACGTAACAACGGTTCCATTGTTTAACTTACTACAATTGATAAGTTATGTAAAAGTACTGTTCATTCTTAGTCCATGCTGACTAAATTAGTTAAACCTATGTATTCAACATTAACTAATGCATAGTTACATTCAGAAGTTATAAGCAACAATATGTATTTTTCATATCTCTTGACCAGTAGGTGGGACAACACCAAAACACTGCAGGTAGTCTTAGGTCATACTTGTTATAACACACACAAAGTCTCAATTTGCCAAACCGTTGCAGAGATATAGCCTCTCATCCTTTTTTAGATGTTTTTCGTAGAATTCGTACGTGTCTTATTCGATAATGGCTTGACAAATAAATTTGAATGCCAAAAATTTTTGCCAGCATGTTCTGAAGATGATCTGAGTAAATTTTTGCTGAAAATCAGACAATCCAACAAGTAGGTTTTTCGAACAATAGAAATTAGCGAAAAAACTAAACCTTATGATTTTTACAATTTTGGTATTCATTCGACTCAGCATGAGCCAATATTTCCTTCTGTGGCTTATGGTTTAAAAGTTCTTATAATAATCATGAGTAAGAATTTGGAAAAGTGGTGGTTAGAGACTCCAAATTTGCTTTGGTTAATGTGTTGAGACTGTCCTCTATCAGTGTACCAAATTTGACAACTTTCCTGCAAGTGGCTCTATGGGCTGCCATAGACTCGGACAAATGGACAAAGAAGAATAAGAACTTTGGTGCTTGGCCCCTAATAATAATGCCAATAGATACAATGTGTATGCCTTTCTACTAATAACTCTAATAACTTCAATTTATAACTGATTTGTTATACTTGAATTCTGCTTGGTGTATCTGAATTTTGACTTGAGTCAGATGTGAGAAGCTGCATTTTATTATATATTCAAGCACACAGCAGACAATAACTTGTTTTACAAACCTGATGCTTTGAGTATCTGTAGAGCCATCATTTTTCATTCATTGGCCATTTCCTTTCTGGAAGTTCCAAATTGTAAAATGGGAACATTTGGAAATGCTTTCATTATTTCCCTTGCCATCTAAAAAAATCAATGATATAAGACCATCATGTAATATGTCAGACTCCAGCATATGGCAGCTTTTTTAACTAGAATTCCCCAAATTTTTACTTGTCATTTTGTACAATCAAGTAAAAATAAGACAATGGCACATAAAGATTTAATTAATATAAAGAAGATAAAAGAGAGAGAGGTATTACAGTACATGTCACATACCAAGACAACAATGATGGCACAGCTACTGCCATTCTGCTGGACTGAATGTGTCATAACTCCTCCTTTCCACTATATATATTCAACCACTCTGTTTTTCTTTGGTGCGTATTCCTCATTTGTATGTACTCACTAGGTGTGATGTATAATTAAAATATGGGTTAATTAGGAACAAAGTACATACAATTTGAAATCAAATTACTAGTGTATTCCAAATGTTTAATATAAATATGCTTATAACTTAATTATGTAACGGATATGCAGATCATCGATTCATGTGTTTAATTCAGATTTTCCAAATGAAACTCTTTTTGCACCAAGTGCCTGGCCTGGCGCCAGCCTGGCTGGACTTAAATTATTTACGATGCCCATGCGAGCTTCAAAGAAGAAATGAAAACCCCCAACCACATTCCAACACTGGAGACAAAGGAAACCTTTTGTATAAGTTCCTTACTTTCATTTTATTATTAATATGTATTTTAATTATGTTTATGGATTGCATAAAATGGTTAATCCTTGCTATGTGAAGAGTATAAGTTGCAAGCTCATACTTTAGGAAATGTCTCTCCTCACTTTAACCTTCTCAAAGAGAGCCATGTTTCTGCAACCCCCACTTTTGCAGGTTGTAAAAGTTTACGAACACACAGGACAGGAGAGAAGCCAAATCACTGGCTTCTTTTGAACAATGCATTCTATGGAATGTATTCATTAACTTTCTGTTTTTATGTTTTATAAATGTATTACGTATTCCCTTTTGGTACATTTAGATGTTTCCCAACATCTGCAGTGTTATCATGTGTTAAGCAAATCTTTAAATGTGTAATTCTACATTTGGAATGTAACTTCATGTTTTGATCATATATATATTATGTTTAGTCTTGTTCTAATCGTCATGCTCTGACAGACCCATTTATCTAGAACAAAGTAAGGAAATGTATGTAATCTGAAGTACAAACTTGCTAGAAATATCCCTGATGGAATCGGACAGGCCCTAGATCATCGGGGGGGTTGTCTCCACAGAGACAAAGGAACTTTTCCCTCCGCTTCAGATCGCGGACTTTCATTGGCTGTTTACGCGAAAAAGGGGCGTGAACTATTTCAAGCTATAAGAATTGACCAAACAAGGTCCACCTCCTTCTTCTTGCTCTTCTTCTCATTCTCCGTTCTCGAACACGCTGCTCTCCAACGTTGCTTCCGCGCGGCCATAGGCTCATAGCGCAAACCCCCTCAGCACAGGGGCTGAGAGAAAAAGCCATTTTAATGGCTCCTTTGGAAGCTTTCGTTTTCGTTCTTTTCTTTTCTTTTCTTTACTAAGTTTATTCAACTATTCGCCTCTCCACGCAAGGAAGACGAATTCTGGAACAATGTTTGTTGAACCTTTCAAATACCGCGCGAGGACAGAACAAAGGACCACGTGCTCCACGCTCACGCCAAGAGCCAGCGCAGCGTGCACGCGCGTCACATGGCCTCCGTTTCATGGCACATGGCTGTTTCAACGGAAACAGCGCGCAAAGCTCACAAGCTCGACGCCGATCTCACGCCACGCTCACATTGGACACTTTTGCAAGTATCACTTTCTCTATGGAGATTTAAATGCTGCTTTAAAGTGTTGTTATGATCTGATTTGTTGTTGGCTTCCCAAAAGTTACTGACTATGATTTTCATACCTGAGCTCCTTATGTGATCTCATTCTATTTTCTCTCTCTCTCTCTCTCTCTCTCTCTCTCTCTCTCTCTTTTATTTGGATTCGTTATGTATTGTATAAAGCTTACTGTTTGTATTGTCGTACGCATATTTACTCTGTGTGATTTGTAGTTTGATGTATTACTAGTTTAATTATTAAAAACCCATATACTGACGATTGGCTTGGACTCCACCCCACTCACATTACGAGTCACTGAGATGTCTGATCTATAGCTACAAGCTCTAAATTTAGAAACTAAATTTATCATAAGGATAGGATAATATTTTCATGGCCAGAGAATACTTTTCCTTGAATTATAAGGCGTGATAACTTTATTGAAAATTTATAGGTCTACAGTGGTTTGCTGGACATACCACGGTTTGATTTGCAGTAATTTACAGTAAGAGATATCACAATAATTGATATGAAGAATGTAATATTGACATATTAATGAGTAAGTTACAGTGCCCTGTGATTATTTATTGTTATAGGCAATTGAGCTATTTTTCATAATCAATCAAATTTAATGTAACTGTCATCTGAGATCTAAATTAATCATATTCCTGATTAATTATTCAAATTCCCTATATATCATTTGAGTTAATTACTATGTAAAACTCATTGTTGTTACATTATGGTGGAGAATGCGGGCATTTCAAACTTCATTTTGTGAGCAATCAATCTATGTATATGGTTTTTAATAATTTCTGCACGTGCGCTATGAAATTATGTAACGTTACTTGTGAGATAAGTCGCAAGACGCGAACTCACTCAACTGACTGAGGCAAAAAGCTGGTCAGTCAGTGCTAGGTATTTGTAGAAACTTAACAGTATAGTCACTGTTATTTTTGATGAAAGTAAACTGCAGTATAATGTTAAAGTATCCTGTTAAGAAAGACCAAAATCTTTTTACAGTGAGAACATTTTAATATGAAGAATTAAAAGATAAAGAAATCTTTTATTAGTTGCAACATGTAAATCTGAACATGAGCGATGTTCCTCTGATTCAGTTTAAAAAGGCCTTATTAAATATCGTTATTGAATTCATGGTAAACCACATGATATTCAAAAAATAAACGATAAAAACTCCTGGTCTAGAATTGGCTTAGCTACCCGATTTTAAACCTAAAACATTTAAATCATAAGTGCTATTTTGATAAATGTCTTTTGGAGTCAACAGTTGGAAAATTCCTGTTTTTGTTACATTTGTGTTTTGGAATATAGCACCTCAGAGATTAAAACTTTCTGTTTGTTACTTGTGATTTTTGATGCAGAAAATCAGCCTGACAAACGATCAGATAATTTCTAAGTCATATTGAAATTGTAATTCCTCTATCTAAACACCAGGAGGAATGCGTGGGTTAGAAATTTCAGGGTACGCCCTGCTTTCTGATTCCAGCTTGCATGAGTGCAAAGCTGCCATCCTGTGGCCATTTCAGATAATGCGCTCTGATTGCTAATTTATAATCCCTTGTGATGTATTTGAATTAGATGTCTAAATTCTCGTTAAGTATTTGCATTTACAGCTTTGCTCGTGCGAATATTATTACAGGGAAACAAAAGAATGTTCCCTGCCTTTGACTGTTTACATTTACTTTGAGTTTGGTTCAAACATGATTTGAATTAAAATGTAATTGTTAATAGTGGAAATCTAGATGTGTCAGGTCAACTACGGTTTGACCCACTTAGAAGGTAAGCCATCTAGTGGCAGTCTCCTGTTAAATCGACTAACAGACCTCTGTCTTTTCCATTCTGTTTGAATTGCATGTCCACTTTTACCCTCTTTGATTAATCTCACACTGTTTGATTAATTTCATGATCATTAATGATAACTTACAAGCTATCAATGGTTATTATAGGATATTATTCAGATTTTCCTTTTTAATTCATACATGCTTATTTTAAATTTTGATTTAAACCAGTTTTGAATTTTTAATTTGAATTAAGTTTTCTGCTCAGCAGGTTAAAGACAGAGAAGCAGTACTCATCCCCCCCTTGTGGAGAAAACCAGCTACTCCTTCTCTCTTGTTTCATTCCTGTTTTTTTATTTATTTGATGTTTATTATTTTGCTTCTCTCTTTTGACTTAGGTTATTTTGATAATTACCATTATTATCATAATTCCTTTGTTTTGTTTTATCATGATTAGGTAAAGCTGTTACCTTTCCTCTCTACATATAGTTACTCAATTGATGTTAAACAAACCAAACCTTAATTAACTTTAAGTTTCCTTTGTTCATCCTTTGTGTATTTGATTGTAGAACTCCCTTGGTGATTGGACAGTCATCTCAGGTTTCCAGTGAGCAAGGCTGCCCGACCGGTGTTACTGATACTGGCTGCGAGTGAAACTCGGTCCCTCTTGTCTCAAGAGACATCATCAATTTTGGCACTCCAAAGGTTGTGCTAAAAGTCACAAGCCGTGCTGTCTTGCGACATGCCAGAGTAACGGAGGACCGGGGACACTGCGGTTCAGTGTTTGGGGAGCACCGGGGAGGTTGACCAAGCCACTGGTTCCCACCTGAATGACTTCAATTCAACCAGGTGAACCAAAAGTGATAAAACCTATCCACTTATTATAAGCCACAGAATATTAGATATTTTAAGTGTTCTGACCCTTTTGCTTCTTTAAGTCACACCATATTTCTAGGTTTCCTACCCAGATAGCCCACTTACCTGTTGGCCCTATCTTAAAACCTAGCAGTAGGCTTAGGCCTCCTCATTCTCACTAACACATTGTGTTTCTATTGTTTTCATCTCATTTCAAGTGTTGTGTTTCACTTTGATCTTTTTCTTCCTCTGTTGTGATTTGTTTCTTTCATTTCACATAGAGACAGTAACCTGGGAGCCACCAACGAAGTTTAAATAGTAGAGCGACCACCAGCAGCCGGTGTCATCACACGACCCGCTAGGCTACTGCCTGTCAAATCTCCATTTCAGGTCCTTCGTTGACCCAAGTTGATTGGCTACTTAACTGTCTGACTGTTTGCATCAGTCAGCCCCAAAATTCTCATAAATGGCACAGCCCGTATGAATATAGCTCGTTAAACGTAGAACGAACTTGCATTGGTCTTTTTGTGTGTGTGTGCTGTGCTTCTCTCGCCGACAGAGAATCAGGATGTTCCAGGCATCCAGTCCAGCAGTCCACGGGGGCAACCTCTCGACATGGTTGAAAGCAGTGACGACCCCCTTCCTGCCCAAGGACGCCAGTAACCTGCAGCACCCAGAGCAACTAGACACCGAGCTAGATGAACTGATGGCACGCGATCCAAACCAAAGCGACTACTACAGAGAACTCGCCAGGATCTTCGGAAGCCTAGTTCACATTCTCGTCACCCAGGCACGGCTCAGTGAACGGAGCAACATCGCGGAGGAGGCCTGGAAGGACCAGGCCCCAACCCAGAGTCATCTTGATCAGCTCCTCCTCGAGACCCAGAACCAGCGCAAGAAAGAGGACGACACAGATCCAGAGCTACAGAAAGGAGTTGAAAGACTTCACAATGCCCTGCAAGATCTTCGCCTCGACACAGATCAAAGAGAACAGCTGGAGAGAGAAGCCCGAAAAGACCTCAACAAAAAACTCCAGCAAGGTGGCGCTCTCCTAAAAAGAGCAGAGACTGAACTGAAAGAAAGAGACTATAACACCTGGGCCTGCAAAACACACTTGCAAGCGGCCCGAGCTAAATTCAACAAGCTTACTCTGCAGAGAGACGAGCTCCAAGATGAACTTGACACTGTTCACACAGAACTGAGACAATCTCACAGATTACAGAGTGGCTGGATCGGAGAAACGCACACCACAAAATTTCTCCCGGGCCGCCACTCCAACCCTTTCAGCCAAGAACCCAGAGCTGGAAAAGGGGGTGTAATCTCCCTTCTAAGGAAATCACCAGCCAGCTTACAAGAACATCTGTCAACAACGGAGGGAAGAGAACCCTTCCAGAGAACGCATGTCACCAAACCCTGCACTGCTCACAGAGAACTTCACAAGCTAGCCAGAAGCACCTCTACATTCATTCCAGATCCTGCAGGAGGACATGACGTTCATGCTTCTTTACAAGCCATTGACTTTCATTTGCAAACTGTCGCCAACGTGACAGATGTGAACACATTGTACCTGTTAAAAATCACGGCCAGCCGTGATGTGCATTGCTTTCTGGATCGTCAACCAGAGACTGTCAAAGCGTACTACCAGCAACTGCTACAGACTTTGATTCTTGAATTCTCTGATCCAAACTCAGACCATGGGCTCCTTATTGCTATGGACCTCAAACAGGGCCGATTTGAAAACCCACAGACTTTCTGTAGACAGCTACGAAACACCTACTTCGGAGCATGCAACGAACCAGGTATGGAACAGGATTTCAACTTAAAAACTCTGTTCCTCCCAAACCTACATGCCAGTTGGAGTTTTCATCTCAGAGTCCCAGTGTGTCCCCGTAACAGGACTACACAAGAGTTACGGAACTTAGCCCACAAAGCTTGCACCAAGCAAAAGACTATTTGTGAAAAGACTGTAAAAAAAACCAAAGTCTCTGTCTCTGAGCACTGCTTGGAGTTAACCCTAGATGGCGCCCTACAACGCCACAGTCACAGACATTTTTACAGAGAGTCAATACCGTTCCAAGCCAGCAGAGGGCAACACAGTGCAGCCACGTCTGAGACAGCAGAGATCCTGAGGGTGCTGGAAGTGCTTCTTCACATGAAAACTCACAAGGAAGATGAGCCAAGCACCAGAAAATGCTGTTTTGACTACCTGCCTTCGCAGCGAGCTACACAAGACCGGTCCTCACCAACCACCGATCGTCACACCTGCCCTGATGCCAACATTCCTGGGCAGCCTTGTCAAAAAGGGGGTGGGCCGAAAAGGAGTCAACAGGGAAGACCTGATCGACACAGGATTAAACCTGATGGTGATCTCATCTTACCTTTTCAAAAGACTCCAATTTGAAGCTAAGAGACAAGATCGAACTCTTACACCTCAAACTTATGAACTGAATGTACAGGTGTACAGACAGGATGACATCCAGTTTGGACAGGTTGTTTCCATTCACCTGACATTCGTTCCGATGAGTCTAATACATCCCATGTATGTCCCACCAATGAACACTCATACATTGCTCATCGACAAAGACCTGCTAGAACACTTTGACCCTTTTCTGAAATTCAAACAGCTAAAAGACTTTGCTCAAGTGCGAGAACCTCTTTCTCTCCAGCCACACAGGTTGCTAGAGCCAGACTGTCAGGTCGCAGAGGTCACGGGAACTCCCACAGAGCCAGACGGTCAGGTCACAGAGGTCACGGGAACCCCAGCAGCCAGCCATGAGTACAACGCCCTAACAACAGGCCCAAGTTCAAGCCTCTGTACCTTAGTCAACAAACAGGGTACGGTGGTACCAGCTTACACCAAAGGGGTCGCTGTTCGGCTCAACCTGCAAGGTGGTCAAACCTTACACCACACGCTGGGTTTCTTCCAATCCTCACCTGAATGTGTGGAACTCGGACTCACACTTGCAAACAACAAGCATGTCAAACACCAACACCTGTTCCAGCAATGTGATAACATTACAAAAACACACAATGTGATCGTGTACTGGAAGAAGGTAAAAGAACACTCGAAGTTACCAAGTCTAGACGAGGACTTTAAAGATCACACTGACACCCTTGCCAAAACTGGCACACTAAACAACATTCTGTGGTCACTCCCAACCCACCCACCCACATTCAAGGTTGAAGTGATTACACACAGCACAAGAACTTTACTAGCTAAACTGCCTACCTCAGAATCGCTTACGCAGGCTCCGTTGTCTACACAGACCAACATAGCAGACATGCGGGCTTCTGCAACCTTGATAATGACTTTGCTTTACCACCTCTCAGACCCCTCCATCCACCCTGGCAACCAGTCTACGGTCACTGACAACCAAAGCCCCAGACCACTGCATGATACACAAACCATGCTGCGTGCACAGAACAATATTGTGGGTTGTGCACCGTCTGACATCACAATGCCAGGGCTTGTAATGCCACGGAGCAAAAGGGGGATAATGCCAATATATTTCCATGACGCAGCATGTGCTGCACCACGCAGCACCAGAGCCACTGACAAAACACTGAAGCAAGCATCATGCCAGCAGCAAGATGTGGCAAAACATGGGCGAGGGCGAGCTAAACCCAGTCGCCGCCCACGAAGCAAAGAGACTGTCCTGTCCAACCAAAGACAGGCCTTGTTTGTTTCTTTCTCCCCTTTCTCTCTCTCTCTCCCTATTATCTGTACCAAATACACCTGGCCAACTCTCTGGATAGCGCCTTCCTACGGCACGTCAACCCCAAACAGAGAGAAGTGAACGTGCTCCTGAACCAACCCATCAGCGAGTCAAGCCAAGTCTACAGACCTAAAGACATTGTCAGTGTCAGGATGTGGAAAAGCAACACCCACACTAAAACACACATTCCAAATGTGGTTGCCTACCACGACAGCGACACACAGCTGTACCTGGCCCCAAACATGCACATGTGTACTTTAACCAAAGACATTCAGTATCTCTGCCTTAGCAAACCCTTCCTCAGACACAACTCTGAAGGAATCTGCGAGCTGCAACCCTGGGTCAGCGATACACGCTGCCCTGCCAAAGCCAAGCCTCGTACACAAGTCACAGAAACGCAAGCAGAGATTGTGGGTAACAGAGGGCTCGTCAACACTCCTGTGCGCTCAGCTACGCTGACCTACGACCAGCATGACACTGCCACCCGTGCCAACCTGCTGGACCAAGTACTGAAAGGTACCACCCAACACATTGACAGTACTCCTGTCGACACAGCCCTCCAAACACTGTCTCGACAGCCCATTCTGAACCAGTCATCTGCGGTCCGAGCCTGGACTGCTCCCGACACTGCACGGTGCATCTCCACCGTCATTGGTCCCGCCCTGACTCTTGGCGTGACCTTCATCCTATACAGGATACTCAACGAGATGAAAACCTCTACAGCCAAACTCACGACAACTGTGGCTGGAGGTCTCCGATGGAATCCCCGGAAAAGGGACGCAAAGTCAAAGACAATACCGAACCTCACCAAGCTGAATCGTCAGCTTCAGGAACCACCTGTCATCATGACCCACCTGCTGCATGACCATCACGATTCACCTGTCATCTGCCCATCCTGATGATTGCCATCCCCCCAACCACATTCCAACACTGGAGACAAAGGAAACCTTTTGTATAAGTTCCTTACTTTCATTTTATTATTAATATGTATTTATAAATATAAATATATATAAATATTATGTTTATGGATTGCATAAAATGGTTAATCCTTGTTATGTGAAGAGTATAAGTTGCAAGCTCATACTTTAGGAAATGTCTCTCCTCACTTTAACCTTCTCAAAGAGAGCCATGTTTCTGCAACCCCCACTTTTGCAGGTTGTAAAAGTTTACGACCACACAGGACAGGAGAGAAGCCAAATCACTGGCTTCTTTTGAACAATGCATTCTATGGAATGTATTCATTAACTTTCTGTTTTTATGTTTTATAAATGTATTACGTATTCCCTTTTGGTACATTTAGATGTTTCCCAACATCTGCAGTGTTATCATGTGTTAAGCAAATCTTTAAATGTGTAATTCTACATTTGGAATGTAACTTCATGTTTTGATCATATATATATTATGTTTAGTCTTGTTCTAATCTTGTTCTAATCGTCATGCTCTGACAGACCCATTTATCTAGAACAAAGTAAGGAAATGTATGTAATCTGAAGTACAAACTTGCTAGAAATATCCCTGATGGAATCGGACAGGCCCTAGATCATCGGGGGGGTTGTCTCCACAGAGACAAAGGAACTTTTCCCTCCGCTTCAGATCGCGGACTTTCATTGGCTGTTTACGCGAAAAAGGGGCGTGAACTATTTCAAGCTATAAGAATTGACCAAACAAGGTCCACCTCCTTCTTCTTGCTCTTCTTCTCATTCTCCGTTCTCGAACACGCTGCTCTCCAACGTTGCTTCCGCGCGGCCATAGGCCGCGCTCATAGCGCAAACCCCCTCAGCACAGGGGCTGAGAGAAAAAGCCATTTTAATGGCTCCTTTGGAAGCTTTCGTTTTCGTTCTTTTCTTTTCTTTTCTTTACTAAGTTTATTCAACTATTCGCCTCTCCACGCAAGGAAGACGAATTCTGGAACAATGTTTGTTGAACCTTTCAAATACCGCGCGAGGACAGAACAAAGGACCACGTGCTCCACGCTCACGCCAAGAGCCAGCGCAGCGTGCACGCGCGTCACATGGCCTCCGTTTCATGGCACATGGCTGTTTCAACGGAAACAGCGCGCAAAGCTCACAAGCTCGACGCCGATCTCACGCCACGCTCACATTGGACACTTTTGCAAGTATCACTTTCTCTATGGAGATTTAAATGCTGCTTTAAAGTGTTGTTATGATCTGATTTGTTGTTGGCTTCCCAAAAGTTACTGACTATGATTTTCATACCTGAGCTCCTTATGTGATCTCATTCTATTTTCTCTCTCTCTCTCTCTCTCTCTCTCTCTCTCTCTCTCTCTCTTTTATTTGGATTCGTTATGTATTGTATAAAGCTTACTGTTTGTATTGTCGTACGCATATTTACTCTGTGTGATTTGTAGTTTGATGTATTACTAGTTTAATTATTAAAAACCCATATACTGACGATTGGCTTGGACTCCACCCCACTCACATTACGAGTCACTGAGATGTCTGATCTATAGCTACAAGCTCTAAATTTAGAAACTAAATTTATCATAAGGATAGGATAATATTTTCATGGCCAGAGAATACTTTTCCTTGAATTATAAGGCGTGATAACTTTATTGAAAATTGATAGGTCTACAGTGGTTTGCTGGACATACCACGGTTTGATTTGCAGTAATTTACAGTAAGAGATATCACAATAATTGATATGAAGAATGTAATATTGACATATTAATGAGTAAGTTACAGTGCCCTGTGATTATTTATTGTTATAGGCAATTGAGCTATTTTTCATAATCAATCAAATTTAATGTAACTGTCATCTGAGATCTAAATTAATCATATTCCTGATTAATTATTCAAATTCCCTATATATCATTTGAGTTAATTACTATGTAAAACTCATTGTTGTTACAATTATTATAGTGTTTTTTGAATCTTAGTTTCCAGAATGTAAATTATGTAAATCATTGTATTACTTTAAAGTCATACAAAGTCTAAACAATGTTTGCATCAATTGTAATTTGATTCATTTAACCTTTAGGCCTCTTGGTCAGTAATTACTTGTGATATGGGAAAAATAGCAATATGACATAATGACATCTTTTAAACACTTCAGTCTATGCATGCTTATTGGGTTCTTTGGTGTACCACTGTGGTGAATGCAAATCTATTAAAATGTATCTTTAGTATCCCCAGAAACTGAACATCTTCACAACAATCTATGTTTGTTTGTCGATGAACCATCTATCCATATTTTTTTCACCTGCTGTGTGTATTTACTGTTCAGTTATTTAATGATGATTTATATATAATATAAATATTATTTTTATATTATTATAATAGTAGCACAAAACTACTATTAGGAATTGTACAAATGCTAAATTGTATTTTGTTACCAAGTACTTGTATTATTATTTACTTGTAATGTTTAATGAAAATAAAGTTGATTTTAAGCTGTATCTAAAGATAATGAGAAATGTCCCACCAATATCAACACCTTGTACACATTTTATGCCGTGAAAGCAATACCTTTTGATGTGTAATAACAGTAGACAAAGTCATTAAAACTTTGTTAGTGGGTAGGTAAATAAATATAGAAAATTCTGTGCAACTGCATTCACGTAGCCAAAGAATGTGGCTTAAGGATGTGACAATGAGTTACATAAAGAATACCTGAGTTTTTGGGCAGCATGAATTGAGTCATCTTTCTCTTTGGGACTTTTTGATGGGTCTATCAGGTACACTGTGTGGTTGACCGCATATATGAACTGAAAATGATAAGGTGAAACAACTGCTACTAATACTGAGAAGATCCAGATTTGGTAATGACAAAATTAAGTTATTCAACTACTCACCAGAAACTTCCAATGGACATTGTCAATGTTCACAAAAGAAACAATTCCCTGGTAATTGTTCAAGTTAATCTACCAAAGAACACAAACATTATATCACCGTTGCAATTATTAAGTACATTTGCCTTTTAAAAATATTATGACATTAACTATAATTCTGCATGTGGTTAGGGTTAGGCTAGGTTAGGTTCTAGAATCCTTAAGATATATAATATTGGTCTTTGGAAACACATACACACAAAATTGCATATCCATACTATAGTCAGTCCACCATAACTACCTTTGACAATTTTTGCCGGGCAAGCTGAGGTTTTTCCCCAAACAGAATCACACCTGCTATGTAGTGATTAAGAATGTAAATGGAATTCCCGATCTCTAGCTCACTGGCAGCAATATGAAACAGCTTCAATTATCTATGGAAAACAATTGCATATTTTTTTAGAAAATTAGTGTTATACATTAAGAGTACAACATTTACAAACCATTGATCACATCATTGTTCTGTCTAGGATAAATATTTGTCTTAATATTATTTACAATATACAAAATGCTATTTTCTATGTAACATCAGCAAGATTTTAGCAATTTGTACTTTTATCTCAAAATGAGTAACTGTGCTTTCAATTTAACCATTTCAATATTGCAATGTATACACACATAAACACGGGCTGTAAAGAACCACACAGTATTTATCCATATGTTACCCTGGACCATAAAAGCAGTCATAAGGCTAAATTGTTTAAAATATTTACACATCATCTGAAAGCTGAATAATTAAGCTTTCCATTAATGTATGGTTTGTTAGAATTTGAAAATACTGAGAAAGTCGGATTAAAATTTGTCCAAATGAAATCCTTAGTAATGCATATTACAAATAAAAAATTAAGTCTTGATATATTAACATTTAAGTCTGTGATCTGCCATAATGTAAGACGACGCATCACATGCCTACTTGAGAACAGGCTCAGGAGGACGCGCTTAGAACAGTTTGGACATGAATAAGAGTTAAAAAAAACTATATACTTTTCAGGTTCTAGCATAGACTGATCGTTTTGTGCTTTTAAACATCAATGTATCGTTACAAGACACAGGGTTTAATTTGGTTTTGTTTATGTTTTTTTGTGGTGTAGTTCTTTATTATTTGTCCTTGTTAATTTGTATATCTTAATGAGTCTAATTTCATTCTGTTAATTTTTTGTCCCCTAATAGGCAGTCCTACATGGAATTTTACTTTCAGATTTGTTGTGTCCATATTT
Source organism: Carassius auratus (assembly GCF_003368295.1). Lineage (NCBI taxonomy): Eukaryota > Metazoa > Chordata > Actinopteri > Cypriniformes > Cyprinidae > Carassius > Carassius auratus. The sequence continues at coordinate 554,188 of NW_020527948.1, forward strand.
GTTAATCATGGTAGATGACGTGGTAATGTAGATCTACTCATTATTCCTGCACTACATTCTTTACAGTTATGTATGAGACATGAACCTTTATTTTATAGTATATTTATAATTGTATTTATAGTTATGAAAAGTTACTTAAGCTTATTTTAAATATAAAAAAATAAATGTATGCTGTACCTCGCCATTTAGCCACTGGTGTGGCCAAAGCATGCACAGTTCACTGTGATGTATGATAAATGATGTTCCTTTGGTTTGTGTAGGGATCACAGAAACCACAACTTCAGTGTCTGTCCTTTTCCACAAAGAGATGAGCTACAAATTTCAACCAAACATGAAAGACAGTTAAACAGAAATGTAATGTTTCAATAAGATTTTTTATTTTAACTACTGTTTTTATTCTTTAAAATATTCAAACAAACTAGAACCTTTAAAAGGTAATACTATGAGTATGAACATTTGATAAAATAAAGCATTACTTGATGCTGTGGGGTTCCTGTTGTCTTTGCCTTATCAACAATGTTTTCATGGTCCCCCTCCAGGGATGACCTTGGCTGTGGTGGCGAGATTTGTTTTTTAAAGGGAACCTCAGATACAGGACTATCAACAGTTTAAAAACAAAACAGATTTTTAAGGAGCCTCATGAGACAGTGCTTCTGTTTGTCTTTTAAATCAATTTTTTTTTGTTTTTGTTTTTGTTTTTTTTGGAGTGGATGAAATTTCCATTGGTGCATACGAATTAGGACTGTTATGTGAAGATTACGAATTTCATTTATTTCTGTAGAACACATGAAAGCATTACATTGACACTATACCTTCTTTTTTGATGTCTTGAAAGGGAAAGGCTTGGGAATTGGTAAGACATATCTTCCCCGTGTTTTTTGTTGCTTTTCTTTCCATATTTCTTTTTCTACTCTGTAAGTCTACATAAAGTAAGGGATTTCTAGATATGGTTTACATATCAAAGCATAGAATGGAATCACACACTACATGTAATTCTCCTATTATTGACTTCCGGTTATGGAGTGGTACTGAGAAGACGTGAGATAACGACCCTCCTAAAAATGTGTATTTAAATCCTTCAAGCTTGCTTAAAACTTAGATATTTCGATTGATATTTAACACATAAAAGATTAACAACCGAGATGGCACCGAAAAAGAATAACAAAACTCAGGAAAAAGTAAATAACGAGGCTCAAGAGATGTCTCAGGATTCTGATAACGCAGACGAAAAGAGACAGAGGAAGATGACGACGGCGAACCTACGAAAGTAACTGAGTCAAACCCTAGTAATGCAGATTACAAGCCATTAAAGAAATGGACAAACGAGTTACAAACAAAATTGACGGAGTCATGTCAGTAATCAAAGAGGTGAATGAACGCGTGAAGGAGACCAAGGAACGAATTTCTGGAGCGGAGGATGATATCGTTCAACTCAGTGCTCGCGCAAATTCTCTTGAATCACAAATTAAGAAACTAACTGACAAGATGACATGGAAAACAGAAACAGACGGAAGGTTGGTGGGTTTGCCGGAGCGGGAAGAGGGAGGCGATGCGTGTGCGTTTTTGGAGGCCTGATTCCAAAAATATTGGAAATGGACTCGAGTACATCGAACGCGCACATAGAGTTGGCCCACAACGAAACATGGATCCTGGGAAGACAAGACGGGTTACCAGTACACCACCAAGAACACTTATAATGAAGTTTCTAAAGAAGCGGTGATTCATCATGAACGAACCGAGTCTTTTCAAAATAAACTTTTAAATCGGATCGCACCAAACGATTCGTTTACGAATTAGAGTGATCCGATTGCAGCTGTTCTGGAGTCGACCACCCACTGATTCAAATGAACCGTTTAGTGCGAGTCAGTATGAACCGGGAGATGAGCGCGCGTGCGTCTGATGCTGCTAAAAGTAAGTTATTAATGTCGAAATTTAGGATTAATTATTGTAACTGAAAATCATATTTAGGTCAAAACTGTCAGTTGTTTGGGAACTAAATCCGCTGTAAAGTGTGAGAGTAAGCCCACTGACATGCTCGAGTGCAGATAATGCAGACACATCAATCAGCGTCTCTGTGTTTTAGGTTAAAAAAAAAACCCAAAACCTTAAACTAATACCGATTAAATAAAATAACTTGTGCATGTTCAAATTCCCCGCTGCCGTAATATTAACAGTTTTATTAAAATGCTACCATGTCATATGTGACGTCTTTTTTTATATTATCAACAGTAACGTTATATTGTTTGTATTAACTAGACGAGTAGAGAGACATGAATGTTTATTCATAACCGTACTGAAAATGAGTTAAATATTGTTAGCTGATGCTAACTGTCTAGCTAACAAGCTTGCTGGTGCTAACTTGAGGTAATTTTTATAATGTCCAAATGTTTTTATTCAACAACCTATACACATACACACACACACACACACACACACACATATATATATATATATATTACATCTAGGGACAAAAGAAAAGATGTGATGTTCAGAACATGGCAACTACAGTAATTATCAAAGTGGGAAGAGATGCACCCCGTTTGACCAGGGGTGTTTTTACACCACAGACAAGATTTGAGAAGGAAAAAATCATTATGAAAATATAATTATATTTTCCTTAAAATGTTCTTCCTAACTTCAGGCCTTATTATCATGTCATATATATAACTGTGATGTTCTGTAAAACAACACGATTTAAAATACTTTGTTCTTACTGGTGAAGATCAGATGGTCATCTCTGTTTTCTCTCAGGTACATCACAGTGTAAGCTTCACAGTGAACATTACTCTCGTAAACGTCCATATACACAACAAAAATATATCTTGACTCCATTTAGTGGTTATTTTGGAAAAAATCCCAGGTATTTTGAGCAGTAGGATTATAAAAAAAAATGTGCTAATATAAAATTAAATGAAGTAGCCAATATAAAATTGCAAATATCTATCTTTCAGTACTTTTTTATTTAAGTACATAAAAAATCGAGTACTTTTGTACTTTCAATTGAGTAAAATTGAAAAAGGAGTACTTTTACTTTTACTGGAGTAATATTTTACTATATGTATCTGTACTTTTACTCAAGTACTTGATTTGTGTACTTTGTCCACCACTGCTTCTTACACATCAGGAGAAATCAAGGGTGTTTGACACACCGGAGGCAGTCGAAAGCTTCATTGAAGAATTAAACACAGAATAAAAGGTGGGCTCAATCCAGTTGGACTACTTGAATCCTGAATGTAGATGTAAAATAATACAGATCATATACCATGAACGATCGTCTATGGTATGAAGACTCGGTAGTGATTAATGGAGAATTTGTAAAATAATAATCAAAGATATTCAGGTCTTATTGTTCTCTGGAAATGTGAAAAGTGTGTTTATAGTTTGATATAAATAGGTGAGAATAATGTTACAAATAGGGTTGTTTGTCACAAATATAGGTACCTGATAGTTCCTCAGGAGTGTGTGTGGACCAATCAGAGCCATGTATGAAGAGAAAGGGGTGGGGGGTTAAACGCAGTAGTATGGACGCTACTGGGGAAATCTCTCTATGTTCTTTAATATTAGGAATGTTGTTAATTATTGTTTTTATTTTTATTTTTTGCTTCTCAGTATTTAAGATTGTTGATTTTATAAAAGGCAAAATACCTCTTAATAGGAAATGTAACAGATCATGGGGGAGACAGGGAATGTAAAATTTGTAACTTGGAATTGCAGAGGACTGGGCAATATTAAAAAATAAAGCAGGTAATGGATAGAATCAAACAATTACAAACACAAATACTATTTCTTCAGGAAACTCACATGTTAAAAAGTGAAACAATTAGGATTCGTCGGAAATGGCAAGGACAAGTGTTTGCTGCTTGTCACACTTCTAATGCAAGAGGAGTAATGATTTTAATTCATAAATCAATCCCAATACAGGTTCATAAAGTAATTAAGGATACACTAGGAAGATATATTGTTTTACAATGTTTATTTTTGTCAGAGAAGATAAATTTAATTAACATTTATGGTCCAAACGATGACAATCCTAAATTTTTTAATGATTTGTTTTTGTTAATTGCTAATTTGCCTGGATACTATATTATAGCAGGGGATATTAACTGTGTACTAAATCCTACTAAAGATCGTTCAACAGGGTTTGATAAAACGCATACTAAAGACAGGAAAGTGATACAGGAATTTATGAAAGACCTTAATGTTTGGAGGGATCTTAATCCTACAGCAATATAATTTTCCTGTTATTCTGGTATGCATCAAAAATACTCACGTATTGATTGCTACCTAATTTCCGCACAATTGGTTAACAATATAACAGACTGTAGCTATCACAGTATAGTCATATCTGACCATGCAGCAGTATCTTTATCATACAAAATTAGAGATATGCGAACGTTTAGAACAATTCAGTTCGATTTGGTGAACTGAATGATTCGTTCGAGAACCGGATATCCAGCTGCTTTGATTTGAACTCTCTCTCACACAGACACGGAAGAGAAGACAATGCTGAATAAAGTCGTCGTTTTTGGCTATTTTGGACCAAAATGTATTTTCGATGCTTCAAACCATTCCAACAGACCCTCTGATGTCACATGGACTGCTTTGATGATGTCACATGGACTGCTTTGATGATATTTTTCTTACCTTTCTGGACATGGACAGTATACCGTACACACAGTTTCAATGGAGGGACTGAGAGCTCTCGGACTAAATCTAAAATATCTTAAACTGTGTTCCGAAGATAAAAGGAGGTCTTACATGTTTGGAACAGCAAAAGGGTTATTAATGAGTATTAATGACATAATTTTCATTTTTGGGCGAACTAACCCTTTAAGATTGAAACAAAATTTTTATGAATATGGAGATAAAACAGGACGGTTACTTGCTTGGCAAATTCGACAACAACAAACAAAAAAGAGCGTACAATCACAACAATTCAGAGTTATATAGTTGACCCAGGAAAGATCAATGAAGCATTTAGAACTTATTATGAAAAACTGTGTAGTTCAGAGTGTTCACTAAATGTAGATATCCAGATGCAATTTTTAGATAGTCTAAATATACCTCAGATTTCAGCTAAAGAAAAGAACAAATTAGATGAAGACTTCACATTACAAGAAATTGCAGAAGCCATTGACTCTGCGGGTCCAGATGGACTTCCTATAGAAATTTACAAGACGTTTAAAGAAAAGTTGCTAACTCCTTTTATGTAAATGATAGTAGAGGCGTATCATCAAGATCTTTTACCTACATCAATGAGAGGAGCTTTAATTACATTATTACCGAAACCAGGAAAAACAAACACAAAGTGTAAAAATATGTAGCCAATTAGTTTGTTAAATTCAGACACAAAAATATTAAGTAAAGTTCTAGCTAAGAGATTAGAAAGTACGTTATCAAATTTAATAGGAGAGGATCAAAATGTTTTTTTTACAGCATAGACAGGGATTTCACAATGTTTGATGAGTCCTAAATATTCTTTATGAACAGAGGGGTGAACAAGATACTGCTCTATTATCATTGGATGCCGAAAAGGCCTTCGATCGGGTTGAATGGTCTTATTTGTTTGATGTATTGGTTAGATTTGGTTTTGGTGAAAGGTATTGTAGGTGGGTTAGATTACTTTATAATAGTTCTACAGCAGAAGTATTGACAAATAATATTGTTTCAAAGCCATTTAGTGTATCAAGAGGGTGTAGACAGGGTTCTCCCCTTTCTCCTCTACTTTTTGCCATCTCCATAGAACCTTTTGCAATAGCAGTAAAAAACCATGTGGAATTAACAGGTATTAAGATTGGAGAGATAGAACATAAAATTGCGTTATTCGCTGATGATGTCATTCTTTTCCTAATGCAACTTGATACATCAATACCTGCTTTATTAGATCTTATCAGTACATTTGGAAGAATTTCTGGATACAAAATTAACAATTCTAAAAGTTCTATTTTATATCTAAATGAGATTGACAGACAGCAACCTAATTGTATAAATTGTAAAATATTTTAAAAATGAATATTTTGCCAAAATTTTTATATTTATTCCAGAACATTCCTCTGCCTCCTCCTAAGAATCTATTTCAAAGACTTGAAATGTTCACTAAATTCATTTGGAATAACAGATGTTCCAGACTCCGTCTAACACTTTTATATTTGCCATATGATAGAGGAGGTTTACAGTGTCCTAATTTTCATTGGTATTATTGGTCTGTGCAACTTAGAACAATTATGTTTTTTACTGTCCATCCTGGGATATGGAATCAGCTGCCACTAAGGCTGGCCTGCCTTTAAATTTATTTTTATATTCATCAGAATTGAAAGATCTTAAAAAGATGTTTCCAATCACATAGTTATAAATATGATTTCTGTATGGTTTGACGTGAAAAAAATATCTAGGTGTCTTCTATCCTTTATCTTGTTTTAGTCCCATTTGGGGCAATGAAAAATTTAAACCAGGCAGATTAGATGCAGGCTTCAAGATTTGGGCTGATAAGGGCATTCGAAAGATAGCAGATATATATGTTAACAATACTCTTATGTCATTTGAGGAAATAGTTAATACATACAATATTCCTGCAAAACACTTCTTTAAGTATTTACAAATAAGAAACTTTATCCTCAAATCACAAAATAATTCCCTTGATATGCCATCATGGTCTATCTTGGAAAAAGAAGTGACAAGAAATTGTTTTAGTAAAGGTTTAATTTCTTCATTATACAATATGTTGATGTCAGGATCAAAGGAGTCTTCAGATTATAAAATGGAAGCTTGGAGATCGGATCTTAAGGTGGATATTTTAATGGAGGACTGGATGGAAGCATGCAAGGAAGCTCAATCACTTATAATGAACACACGTCTGAAACTGCTACAATATAAGTGGTTGATGAGGATTTACATAACTCCAGTTGTATTACATAAATACAATGAAAATATCCCAGACGCTTGCTTAAAATGCAGTGGCTTTAAAGGAACATTATATCACTGTATATGGGAGTGTGAAGAACTTCAGAAGTTTTGGAAAGGTGTGAAAGGAATGATAGAAAATATCCTTGATGTTAACATACCACTGTCACCTTTAATCTTTTTATTTCATTTATACCCTAAGGAGATCAAGTTAAAGAAAACAGAGCATATATTTATAAATATATGTATTCTTCAAGCGAAACGGCTTATTTCTTTAAATTGGAAAAGTACATGTGCAACAAGTATAGGTCGTTGGCTGAAAGAGATGGTAATAAACATGTCAATGGAAAAGATAACATATATATATAAAAAAATAAATGTAAATGGACCTTTCAAATTGTTTGTAAAATGTGGTGGAGTTGGAAATGTTTTGATAGAAGAAAAGAAAAGAGGTGGTATTGTATATTAATGTAAAATACTGAGAAGCTTTTGGTTTTGTTTTGTTTTGTTTGTTGATTTATGTTTTATTTGGTACATTGAAATGTGTATGTACATGTGTATAGTTAAAAGGCAATAAAAAAGAATAATAAATAAAAAAATTCTCCTATTATTGTCCTTTCCAAAATATTCTAACCTTCCTTCAGAAAACTCTTTCAGAGTCCTCATACTCCTTCAGGAGTACAGTGTGGCTAATCCGATACTGGGCTACAAAGTTATCAAGCCTGGTGAGCCGGCCAGAAGTAAAACGAATATGTTTCAAGTCCCACTGGCTCTTTTCTATTACTCCTAGAGTTTTGTTGTCCTGTGTAATGTTCTGAGAAAGGATAAAAAAGACGGGTGAAAACATAATTTAGCTGTAAGACAAAATAAGAGTTGTGTCACAATTTACTCTAATGGTACACACTATATAATTACTTGTCTTGTAAGCTTTCTCAGGGCATTGTATCTCCTGGAGCACTGCTTATATTGTGGTCCTGTCTCATGTCGTCCAAGGTCACCTTTGTATTTAAAAAAAAAAAAAAAATGAAACATTTTTTCAAATTGTCAGAAAACACACAGTCTAATATTTCCGTCCAGAAAGGGAAATGTGACATAGTTATATGACAAACCTAACATTATCCCGGTCCATAATCCAGCAAATGGCAGAACGTATTTCTTGAGGTGATCAATAAGCCCTTTGCATTGGTACATATTGACCTCTCCATGCTTGTCAAGTGGGGCATTAGAAATAATTGCATTGCAACGTTTTGCAAATCTGTTGCTTCCTGTAATATCCTAAAAAGAATGCAACAATGTGTTATTAGAGGTGTTTTACAGTTTTTCTCAGATGCTTTGGAGCATTTTCAGATCAGAAATGAAATTTTCAAAACTACTTGTTCAACCTCCACATCATATAGTATCTTGTGCACATCATCATAAAAGCAATCTCTCACTACTCTGAACAAATTGTGACCACTTTTGTACAACCATTTTACTGACTGTGCACAACTGTTTGCTGTTTTCTACATTATAAATTGTTTTTTGTAATGATGTCCAAAAATATTATACTGGTTCTTTATTAAAATTACACTGCATCCACAAGGTTTTTTTGTGTGTGTTTACCTCTGTTATTTTATCTTTTTCTCCACTGGCTTTCGTGTCTTTTAATTTTCTATCACAATAGCCGCATTTCCACTGTCGGGCCAGTGCGAGCCAGGGCTTAAAGCGGGCCGGGCGGGGCTCATAGCCTCGGGCCAGTAGCACCGAGGCCAGTATAGCGCAGGGTTTCCACAGTGGAGCTTGAAGCACCGCTGCTCGTCACTAAAACATGCCCTTTGCACGCCTCTCAGAACAACGTCATGCAACCTCATTATTTCACTAGAGAAGTTATCAGAAAATTAAGAAATAAGTCACTGGAACATGCGCGATCACAAAACGAACATGATAAAAGCGGCCGTTTGTTTGCATGCTTTGTTATATATTCAAATTCAAAAGCATGGATGTTTTAACTATAGAATAAGTGATACAGTGATCATATTGCTTTAATTTATCAAGACTCAAAATTAACCACACATAAATACACTTTCTATTTTATTTATTTATTTTTAACGCTTATGAAAATAGCCTGCTTATTCAGTGAGTCTGTTTCTGTTTATTTGTAGTCACAGTGGCCTATACGTCACATTAACAATGAATTATATCTTTATTTTTATAAAGGATCCCGAACAAAAACATTATTATATTTTTATAATAGGCAACATGAGCTAAACTCTCGAGACGAGGCTTGTGATAGATAATATAAGTTACTAAATAAATACACGATTGATAGAGAATAAGAAGCTGACGTCTGATTTCTTCAAGCGGTCATATTTACCATGTTTAATGTTAATGCCCAGCGTGCATAGTCTTTTACATCGCTTATAAATATTTCTGCCCTGTATGGTGATTATAATCCACATTGGATCAAGTTATTTCAAACACTCGCTGCTGACTGAAAGTGAGTTTTGAGCTCAACTTATTTAAATAAAGCGTTTAATGCTGGCGTTATAGCGGCTATCTTTCTGAAATGATCCACAGCGCAGACTCTCTATTTTTATAAAAGCTCCCGAACAAAAATCATTATTATATTGTAATAAACCGCTCCTTTTTTTTTCTTTATTTATGAGGGGGGGGGGGTTTACCAGACCTATATGGAGGACCACAGGTATGTCATACCACCAGTTCTTCACAGGTAACAAATATTTATTAATTATTAGAAAAGAAACACGATTTAAATAAACATATTAAATTCAACAAACATTAACTCTGTACGTCTTAGCTAGAGCAAACGGCAATACACCAGTGACACTCCAACACGGCACTGCACTGCACTCTAGTGGTCACACAGCACAATCAATTCGTGATCAAACACTAATCATATTACACAGCTTCCCCCAGCTCGGTAAGCACAGAGTTGTTCGTAGAACATTTAAAAACTCACAACTACAACATACATTCTCACACATACATACAACAAAAAAATTAAAGTATAAAACACTTCCCCGTTTCCTGGAATCAAGACCCCACCCTGGGGTCTACGGAAAGGGATCAGCCCTGCCAAGTCGGCGTCCTCAAAAACAGCACGTACACTCCTGTATTTTATCCCAGTTCAAGCAGTCACGACAGTGAAAATCTAACGACGATAGTGCTGACAAGTCCCCTCTGTACAGCAGGTCTTCTTATGAATCACAAGGCCTGAGGAATCCTCGTCGCACAGCACAAATTATTTTAGAGTCCAATAAAGGTACTGGTAAGTTCTTTAAACGCAGCACAGACTCGTTTAAGATTCACAGCGTAAGTAATACTGATACATCCTTTTCCAACAGCGCTGTTTCTCAGAAGCATCCATTAACCAAAAAGCTTGCGTTCCTAACATCCCCCCACTATCTTACTAAACCCAACAAATACGATCTAACTCGCTATCTTCGTTGCCGGACAAACCCTAATGGTCTCGAGCAACCCAAAAAGCGTCCCCTGTTTTTCCCTCGAACGCAAAAGCCAAAACTCCTGCCATCGCCCCCTTTCCTCTTCACATTGTCTCTTAAATTACCTCTACTCCAGGTGAGTCCAATCAGTCTCTCCTTCCATCAATATGAAAGAATGCGCTGTGTAAAGTTCACGTAGGCAAGATCAAAGCCAATCAAAATGAATACTCCCCCACATTTATTACACTGTCCCCTCCCCTCAAATAAACAGGACTCGTCCCCGAGTCACATCAAATTATAGTCCTTAGACCAAGCTGGTGGTTTCCGAGAACGAACTGGCCGACTCCTTTGTGGACATGACTCCAAGATGTCTCCAACTTCTATCATCTGATCCCCATTCTCCAGCTGCAGCTCACCAGAACCTGTGTCCACAGGAAGAGAACACAAGTTTCTGCCGGAGAGTCCCCCTTCCACAGCAGACTCTAATATGGAATTTCTTTCCTCCACGCTGGATACAGCAGCCCTCTCCCTGATCTTGACCACCTCTGGAACAGCAGGACTTTGGGCCTTGGAGTGTCGCTCGGCTCTCTCCCTGACCTTGACTGCCTCCGAAACAGCAGGACTTTGGTCATGGGAGTGTTGCTCAGTTGGCTGACATTCAGTAGTAATTATAGGGCAGGCTGGCCAAGACTCTGAAACAGAACAAGCAACATAAGGCTTCGTTCGATTGAAATGCACAACACTCTCAGAACCCCCTTCTACTAGCTGAACTCTATACAACACATCAGAGACCCTTTCTAAGATTTTAAATGGCCCCTTAAAGCGCCTCTGCAACTTAGGGGACACACCACGTTTCCGAGTTTTATTTTGAATCCAAACCAACTCCCCTTCTACATAGTAGTGGAAATTCGCTCGAAAATCAGCATGTGTCTTCTGCCGATTTGAAGCCAGATCCTGATGCCTTTTTACGGCTTCTACTACTGTCGATAAGCTCTCAGCTACTCCAGTCACATATTCATTTACAGATTGGAATGTCTGCCCATTATCTACCCCCAACATAATATCAACTGGAAGGACCATTTCCCGCCCAAATAACACCTTATATGGTGTAAATCCAGTACTTGCCTGTATACTACTACGATAAGCCATCATAACATATGGCAACAACCTATCCCAATTTATCTGGTTATCATCCACAAATAATGAGAGCATCGATAGTAGTGTACGATTAAACCGTTCTATTAGCCCATCAGACTCGGGGTGATAAGGAGAAGTACGCGACTTGTTTATTTGCAACAATCTGCACAGCTCCTTAAACAGGCTAGACTCAAAATTTCTGCCTTGGTCAGAATGCACACTCCTAGGAACCCCATACCGGCACACCCACTCCTCCACCAACACTTTAGCAATAGACTGAGCTTCTTGATTGGGAAGAGGAAATGCTTCAGTCCATTTTGAAAAATAATCACCAACAACTAAAATGTACCTATTTTTATTTGGGGTTTCTGGCAGTGGGCCCAGTATGTCTAATGCCACCCGCTCATATGGGCGGGACACCCTAGACATTTGAAGGGGGGCACAAGGTGCTTTTCCACTATCCTTGCGAGATGCACAATCATGACACTCCCTGCACCATTTTTTCACATCCCCAAACCACCCAGGCCAATAGAAACGATCTTTTACCTTAGCTTGTAACTTCTGAATCCCTAAATGCCCTCCAGTGATTGTATTATGCAACATAAACAACACCCCTGGAACCAAATTTCTTGGTAAAACCACCTGTATCACAGAAGCAGCATCAGAATTAGCAGGAGGTATTCTCACCAACCGCTGATTCTGGACCTGCAATTGGTCCCACACTGGCAAATATTTAACAAGAGCAGGGTTTCCCTCCAATTCCCTACTACTTTCCTCTAACCCACTTTTCAGACGAACGAGCAGCTGAATATCAGGGTCCCTTTGTTGAGCCTTAACCAACTCATCCTCACTCCCCGCCAGATCTCTTAAGGTACCCCCCGTTCCCTCTGCTTCACTCACTGCCGAACGGTCACTTGTCCCTTAGGCTGAGGGAAATTACCACCCCCCTCCCTAATGTCTTCCCTGACTAATCCAGGGAGCCTTGACAAAGCATCCGCATTGGCATGCTGTTTTCCTGGTCTATGAATGATTTTATATTCGAAGTTGGCCAGTTGCTCAACCCAAGGAGCCAACTGACCCTCCAACCCACTGAAGTTATGCAGCCAACGCAATGAGCTATGATCGGTTCTCAATACAAACTCCCTCCCAAACAAATAGTGTTTAAAATACTTGGTAAAGGTCACTACGCTAAGGAGCTCCTTCTTTGTGGTGGCATACTTCCGTTCCTGTTTAGTCAAAGCTCGACTAGCGTAAGCCACCACCCGCTCCAAGCCCCCTTCTTCTTGAGACAATACAGCCCCAATCCCCACATCACTAGCATCAGTGTCTAAAATAAAGGGCTTTTTAGGATCTGGATAAGCCAGAACAGGGGCAATAGTGAGACACATTTTTAACTGCTGAAAGGCCTCCTGACACTCTTCCCCCCAGCAAAATCTTTTCCCTTTTTCTGTAAGCTGATGTAAGGGGCGAGCGATCTCTGCAAACCCTTTAAGAAATCTCCTATAATAAGAGGCCAGGCCTAAAAAACTTCTCACCTCAGTTTGAGTCTTAGGTGTAGGCCAAGCCCGTACTGCCTCTATTTTAGATGGATCTGCCATCACTCCCCCAGCAGAGATAACATGGCCCAAATATCGTACTTGGGAGGCAAAAAGGGTACACTTAGAAGGCTTAACCTTAAGATTAGCGCAACGGAGTTTAGAGAGCACCTCATCAAGTCTCTGAAGATGTTCTTGAAAAGTTCGTCCAAAAACAATAATATCATCCAAGTACACTAAACAAGTAGTCCACTGTAAATCAGCCAAAACAACATCCATAAGACGCTGAAACGTACTTGGAGAGTTACATAACCCAAAACTTAAAACATTAAATTCAAATAAACCCTGACGGGTAATAAATGCAGTCTTGGGTCTATCCTGAGGATCAACTTCCACCTGCCAGTAACCACTTGCTAAGTCTAAAGTGGAAAACCAGCAAGCATTTGTTAAACTATCAAGTGCATCATCAATCCTAGGGAGTGGGTATGCATCCTTTCTTTGTAACATCATTTAACTTGCGATAATCCACGCAAAAACGGAGACTACCATCCTTTTTCCTAACTAACACCACAGGTGCTGCCCACGGACTACATGACGGACGAATAATGCCATTATCTTGCATCTGTTTAATCTGCTCTGCCACATCCTGCTGGAGGTGCAAGGGAACGCGACGAGGGGGCAGTTTAACAGGCTGTGCAGAACCAGTGTCTATCTTATGAGAAGCAAGATGAGTTCTCCCAAGATCAGTATCCCCTTTACTAAATACAAACAAATTACGGTGTAATAAATCCTCAATTGCCCGCATTTGAATAGAGTCAAACTTCTGCTCCCTCAACCCAAAGTGTGACACTAAATAGTCAACAGTCAAAGGAAGGGAGGAAATTGGGTCATTCGGCTCTGTAGTTAACGCACTATCGCCTACCTCTACATCTGGAAAAAAAGTACCAATCTTCATGTTTTGCTTTAAAACACAATGGTCATCTGACACATTAACGACTCGCACGGGTACCACCCCTTCCTCAACCTTACAAACCACTCGAGCTACCAAAACATCACACGATGGAAGCATAAGGGAAAAAGGCTCAACCATACCCTCATAATGTTGTGGCAGTAGTCCTTCCACCTTACCAGGCACAATGACTTCAGTTCGAGGAGGCAACATGACATCCTCCTGTACCCTAACTACTTTGGGTTGTACACTACCATCTTCACTAAACAGGGGAAGCTTTTTTCCCATTAACCAGCAACATTTTTCCCCCAAATCAATAACTGCCCCAAATTTAGAAAGGAAATCTGTTCCCAGCAGCAATTCTTGGGGGGTAACATCAGCCACCAAAAACTCTGCAATCACAGCCAATGAATCAAACTGGCACACAGTCTGCCAGCGACCTAGAATGGACATCTCTCCACCATTGGCCACAGCTACTCTGCCTTGATAGCCGTCTAAGCTAGACCCTCCATTAGTGACATTTAACCAAAACTGCTTGGGAACAATTGAAACCTGTGCCCCCGTATCAATCAACAAACGTGTTTCACACCCACCTATTTTACCTGTCAAAAATACTCCAGCACCGGTTGTAGAAACTGAGGCCAATTTATCTGACGCGGCCGTAGGGGCAGGCATTTGGCCTACTGTGCCTGCCCCTTCCAGTTTCCCTGCAAATAAGGACAATTCCTGCGCAGATGTCTAGTACAACCACATTCCCAGCATGTATCGGTCCGCAAACGGACCTGTGGCTCCTGTACACTCATCAGGGGAGTGGCAGGTGCAGAGACCGGACTATTCTTTGCCTGCATATCCTTTACAGTAACCTGTAATGCTTTAACTTCTTGACGCAATTCTTCCACCATGCCCAGTAAAACTTCGAGCTTATTATCAGAATACAAATTCTGAGCACTCAGACCACGAACTTTCAAGTCTGAACAATGTGTGTGTTCTAAATTCCGAATAAGCTCCAATTCAGATGCCAAATTAATTGCACCTTCTAAAGTAGCAGGTTTTGCGCTGCGAAGATGTATACGCA
This sequence comes from Carassius auratus, assembly GCF_003368295.1. Taxonomy (NCBI): domain Eukaryota; kingdom Metazoa; phylum Chordata; class Actinopteri; order Cypriniformes; family Cyprinidae; genus Carassius; species Carassius auratus. The sequence goes on from NW_020527948.1 coordinate 569,227, forward strand.
TATCACCACTGCCTACATGGGCAACAAAATGGTCACGAGCCAGTAAATCTTGAGTAGCAGCATCAGCAGAAGGGTAAGCTTTATGAATTAAGCGTCTTAATGCGTTACCAAACTCACGAGCCGTCTCATTAGGGAGCCTGCGTCGAGAAGAAAAGCTCACCCGATTCCAATCTGCACTCTCGCATGGCTCCAAACACTTACCCATTGCATCTTTCAAAAGAACATAATTATTCTTTGCTTCACTAGGCAATCCGCCATAAATATCTCTGGCTCGACCCGAAAATAACAAAGACATAAACTTTAACTTAAGCTCATCATTCCACCCGTTTACTTGGGCAGCCATTTCAAATTGTTCAGACCAATCAGACCATTCCCTTCCTACCCCTGTAAAGGTCTCAGGCATAAAAAGTGGGCGAGAAACTGGGTTTACATTAGCAGTAGCAGCTGCCATAACGCTACTTGAAGCTGGAAAATTTGCACCTAATTGTGACACAGACATACCCTCATCCTCCATTTTAGCTGATCACTATCCCACCGCTGCCACCAGTGTAATAAACCGCTCCTTTTTTTTTCTTTATTTATGAGGGGGGGGGGTTTACCAGACCTATATGGAGGACCACAGGTATGTCATACCACCAGTTCTTCACAGGTAACAAATATTTATTAATTATTAGAAAAGAAACACGATTTAAATAAACATATTAAATTCAACAAACATTAACTCTGTACGTCTTTGCTAGAGCAAACGGCAATACACCAGTGACACTCCAACACGGCACTGCACTGCACTCTAGTGGTCACACAGCACAATCAATTCGTGATCAAACACTAATCATATTACACAGTGAAAATTCAGCGCTTCCCCCAGCTCGGTAAGCACAGAGTTGTTCGTAGAACATTTAAAAACTCACAACTACAACATACATTCTCACACATACATACAACAAAAAAATTAAAGTATAAAACACTTCCCCGTTTCCTGGAATCAAGACCCCACCCTGGGGTCTACGGAAAGGGATCAGCCCTGCCAAGTCGGCGTCCTCAAAAACAGCACGTACACTCCTGTATTTTATCCCAGTTCAAGCAGTCACGACAGTGAAAATCTAACGACGATAGTGCTGACAAGTCCCCTCTGTACAGCAGGTCTTCTTATGAATCACAAGGCCTGAGGAATCCTCGTCGCACAGCACAAATTATTTTAGAGTCCAATAAAGGTACTGGTAAGTTCTTTAAACGCAGCACAGACTCGTTTAAGATTCACAGCGTAAGTAATACTGATACATCCTTTTCCAACAGCGCTGTTTCTCAGAAGCATCCATTAACCAAAAAGCTTGCGTTCCTAACATCCCCCCACTATCTTACTAAACCCAACAAATACGATCTAACTCGCTATCTTCGTTGCCAAACAAACCCTAATGGTCTCGAGCAACCCAAAAAGCGTCCACCGTTTTTCCCTCGAACGCAAAAGCCAAAACTCCTGCCATCGCCCCCTTTCCTCTTCACATTGTCTCTTAAATTACCTCTACTCCAGGTGAGTCCAATCAAGTCTCTTCTTCCATCAATATGAAAGAATGCGCTGTGTAAAGTTCACGTAGGCAAGATCAAAGCCAATCAAAATGAATACTCCCCCACATTTATTACAATATTTTGATGATATGCAACGTGGAGCTAAACTCACGAAACAAGACGACAGATAAAATGTTACTTAATAAATACACAATTGTGATAGAGAATAAGAAGCTGACGTCTTATTTCTCCAAGCGGTCATATTTACCATGGTAATGTTAATGTTTATCGTGCATAGTCTTTTACATCGCTTATAAATATTTCTGCCTTGTTTAGTGATTATAATCCACATCGGATCAAGTTATTTCAAACACTCGCTGCTGACTAAGAGTGAGTTTTGAGCTCAACTGATTTTAAAAAGTATTTAATGCTGGTGTTAAAATTGTTATCTTTCTGAAATTATCCGCGCTGACGCTCTCTAGACACAGAGAAACTCCGCCTTTGTTCGTAACCCCTCCTCTAGCCCCAGCTGGCCCGCTTTGGCCCAAGGATTTTGTCGGGCCGAAAAAACCTGGCCGTTGGCCCCAAGGAAGCCCCGGCGAGGCACGATTAAGCCCCGGAAGTGACAGTGGAAACGCGACTGGCCCTGGCACGCACTAGCACGCCCGGTCTTAGCTCGATAGTGGAAACACGGCTATTGACATTGTAATGTATTTCTATGGTCAGACCACAAGTACAGTACAGCAGAATTGTGAATCCTGTCCATTGTCTTGTAATTAATATCGCACATGCAGTAATGTGTAAATTTGGGCTGTTGAAATGTATATATTCCATACATAAGAAACTCAGCCTTGTGCATTTTCAATGGAAACCAAACCATAGTTTACATCTGGACATTAGATTTACATTTACCAGATGCTTTTATCCAAAGTTGATTACAGTGCATTCAAGCTAACAAATCATTATAATTTTTTTAACCTAACATGTGTACTCCATGGGAATCGAACCCACAACCTTTGAGCCACAGGAACACAGACATAAGGAAACTGTGCTTTGACAAACTGACAATATGACTTAAACATTTTGGACATTTGTGAACAATGAAAAAAAGGTTTTGTCATTATCATGTCAATGATCTATTTCTTGACACAAATACTTACTTTTGAGAGATTAACTATGGATTTTTGGAAAGTAATACTTTTGCAAGTAATCCATTGTTGAATGCAGTTTGTACAAATTGTTTTGAGATATGCACTTACTGGTTTGCAATATTAATAATGATTTAAGAAATTCTCCAAACTAACTGATAATAACTGTAAATTGTAGTACTTGTCAAATTTGCCACATTTCAAGAGAAGACAACAGTCTTTGTGGTTACCAGTATGTCCTCCTTAGTCCAATAACCAAAATAATAATTGAAGGAGAGGACTGAGTGGATGCCACTGATCATATCCTTTCTTCTATATATATATATATATATATATATATATATATATATATATATATATATATATATATATATATATATATATATATATATATATATTTATATTATCTCATTAATATTGTGTAATTATTAATCAAGTGTTTGATCAGTATTTAACCTCCAAGATTGTTGTATGATTTAACTAATTAAGTAAAAAGCCATAAACATATAGATAGATGCATGCTGCTTACACAGATATATATTTTCAGTTTTAGAAGTGTTTAGAAGTTACAGACAGGAGCATATGTGAGACAGGAGCAAATGTGAGTGTATTCCTTCTCCTAGGGTCACAAGGTCAGCTACAAGGTTCAGGGGAGGCCCTTCCTCTACGTGTGCTGCGAGGGACGAAAAGAAATGTAGAACTGTGAATCCTGTTCTATCCTGTATTTCTATTCCTCAAGATTAATGTCGGCCTATTATGTGTGTGTATCCAACCGTAGTGATAAGAGACTTGCCAGTGCTAGAGAACCTTGAATTATAGATATGGGCTTTGTGTGTATGTGTGTATGTCAGCACCTATGTTCTGTACAGAAGAATAGTTTCTGCTGACATTGCTGACATCTGGACCTGAGATGAGGTGTCTTCTTCACCCGTGCTGACGCCTGCTACAATCATTGGAGATATGCTGAAGATGTTTATGCCCATATGTGAAGATTGTCTAAGTTTATCTAGGTTTTGGAACCAATCAGATTGCTGCTGACCAGCGCTTTGACGCAACTAATGTCTTCTGTCTGGAGTATAACTGTGGTTGATTTTGTATTTTACGGGGGGCGGCCTACGAACTCCGTCGAGAGTATTGAAGCTGACTTCTGCTGATGAAATTGCAAACTATTTTCTTCAAGTAAAATAATTATTATTAATTGAACTCATCTCTGACTCCTGGTCTTCATTGCCAAATATCTGGTCCTTGGGTTTTAACTGTAAATTCCCCAACATAATAAAATAATAAAAGTTCTCACTTTGACCTTTTTGACAATTACCATGTCCTATAGATAGATAGATAGATAGATAGATAGATCAGGAAGGTCAGGTGATAGATCTAACATTTACCTTCAAGTCCTCTGCACCCCCCCTAGACTTGGTAGTCTCATCCAAAGGAGTCCCTTTTTTCTGCAGCCACGATTGCAGGTTCTTGAAGTGCTTCTCAACACTTGCACCACAGCATGGACTGGAGAAGACAACTGTAGCACTTTGAACCATGTCATCCAGTTCTTTTAAAGTGCTTGCAGTTTTGAGGGCACCAAAGACATGCATTGCCAGGTGGTAGTGGATTGTTGCACTGAGGAAAGTAATATCATAATTGAATTTGAATTTTTAAAAACTAACATGACAGCATTTATGGATATTACGGATGCATAATGTTCTGCATTTAAGATTTGCTGTTGTATTAGAAATGTACTTAATGCAGACAAATTTCATAATATATTTTTTTAATGTGTACTACAAGGATTTTGCAGAAATAATAGATTCTGCCTACTACTTTCTGCACATTTCCTTTGCATTCTTCATCACATGGCTGAGGCATCTATGCAGAATTGGCACATCAAAATCTTCCGGTTTCCCTTTTCCACTTGCAATTTTGTAATAGTGGTTTATTGTGTCAGTCAGTTTTTTTTTTTTTGGCAAATGCCATGCATATAGCCTACATTAACACAATTGACCCATCACAAATGACCATGACAGGTGACCGCATACCCTTCCTTCCAAACCACCTTGCCACGTCTGTTAGAAATGCCTCAAGAAAATACAAAACTGAGGCTGTGGTGTGGTCGGAAGTAAGGTACGTGGCAACAGGAAATGGAGATGAGGTTTTGTGTGGATTTCTGACCACCAAATCATATACATAGAATGGAGGCGATCCTGTCTCTCTCCTCATTATGCTTCCAGTCGCATCTAGATAAATTATGTCCTCCTGGCATCGTTCCTGATATATGTGTATACTCCTTTTTGACCACAGCAGGACCCCTTTTGGGTGTAGCAACACTTTCTGGAGTACCTCATCTGGACTGTTTGTTGTCTTTTGTAGCATTATTTGAAGGCTGATTTTTTCATTACTGTGTTGGCGGCTTGACTAACGGGCTTCCCATGAAATGTTTTTCAAGACATTGCAACTGGGAGCAACATCTCTACAGCCGGACTTCATTACATCCTCAGGTATTTTGGCTGTGTTCTCTAGAAACATTGCTCGTGGGAGCTGTTTTTGAAATTCCTTCCCTAATGTTTTTCTGTGATTTGCTCTTACAGGTCTTCTTGTAAGTTCAGTGCGATTATGTATGCACTCTTCACCCTGAAATTAAACTGTTGCTTTAAGGTCCTTGTCACTATCCACAGTCACTTTAACAGTGACTGGACAATCTTCAAATCGGCAGTAGGCAAGACATGTAAATTCTGAGCTGGTTTGTTTCAAACCCAATCCTTTCAGTCTGTGTCTTTTAAAAGCAAATGAACAGTATTGGGTGTATTGTCCTCAGCCCTTTGGAAATTACTGTGGTCCATTGGAGTCCTGCAAAGCCTCTTTTTTTCCTCTTCTTTATCATGTTATCCCACTCACTCTTGTCAATGAAAAAGGAGGAGGGGTTCTTAGGTACACAGATTTTGACGAACCCGTCTTCATCTGATTCAATAATCATGAAGCCCTAATGGAAAAAGTACTATGTTAATGGTTTGCCATGAAGAAAAAAAAATGTTTTTTAAAAACGATCATCTACACTAAACTACTTATGTGTTACGTGTGAAGGTTTAATCTGTACTATAAAAACTTAATTATTTGTCTGTTGCTTAAGATAGTGCTGCTCATTTGGGGGACACATTTCGACTGTTCACCTATCCATGTGCATTTTTCTAGCATGGATACGCAAAATTTCAATAACTATATCTTCTTTATTAATTTATCAATTTATGGTTCCAATATTCGAAACCAAACTATGTAGTGTAATTCTAAAACAGTTTTTGTGTTATTAATATTGTCAAACCTGAATACAAATACTTGTAGTAATTCAAACATCAAAAATGTAAAGTGACATTACAAAAATAAACAAACTACTTCAAAAATAGTTATAAAATAACATTATTTTAATTCATATTTTAAAAAAATTAAAGGGTCAGAAAACAAAACAAAAAATGCTATTTTATAAACTAGTGTTCAATCAGAACGTTGGATGGGGTGGACTTTATTTTTTAAAAGCATTATATTGGTCCACTTCAGCTGTGACAAAGTTACTTCAACAACTGCTTTACATGTTCATGTCTTTTAAAGGTGCCATCTGTGATGTTTGGCAAAAAAAATCAAGTCATACTCCACATTCCATAACAGATGGGGGAGTATGCCTCAATAAAGTGAATTGGTCTACTCTAGAGTAACAAACGAGAAACGGCATAGTCTCTATGCTCCGCCCCTACTTTCACAACAACACTACAGCCATAGCTGAAGCCTAACTGTGCGTTCACACCGCCGGCGTCGAGAGCGTCAAAAATCGCTCTTGCCGCTCTGCTCACGACGCTGCAGAAAGATTTGTGAGCGCTCAGACGCTCTAACATAGATCGAATGATTATTTTGTATTTAAAGCGGCCGCAAAGCAAACAAGCTTGTTGATCTCGTGCATACTAACCACAAGGAGTTATAACCTCATTAAATATTGTTGTGGACGAAATATTAGGATCCTTTACTTAAAATGAACAATCTCAGACACCTTGGTCCACGTATCACTTTTAATTTATTTTTTTATGTCCCTGTAGGCAAACAGGGACACATCATAGATTAATACAAACGCTAAACAGCAATAATCAACCTGTCCTTTATTCTGCTTGAGAACTAATGTGCCAACTCTCAAGCATTCACCGTGAGACACACGCAATTGACTCTTTTCACATGCTTTCACGCCACACATCAATTTTTTCACGCACAGAAAAACCACGAAGCAAAGAGGACACGGAGACCAACAGACTAGACAGAGCAGGTTAGTTATGATACATAGGGCTGTGCAAAAAATCGAATGCGATTTTCATTCACCTCTTATCAGTAAAGACGCTCCTGTAATTAGAAGTATATCTCCAGCATGTGCATTCAGATCAGAGTTGCCAGGTTTTCACAACAAATCCTGCCCAGTTGCTTCTTAAAACTAGTCCAAAACTAGCCCAATCGCGTTTCCAGGAGGTTTCCCGATAAAAATTGCTTCCCGGGGTTAAAATATAATTTTTTTAACCCGGGGTTAAAATATAAAGGGTTTCCCTGGTAAAATTAGCATTTTAGGGGCTAAATATCACGTTATTGGTATTGGGATTGCTTCAAACCGCGGACATGAAAAACAACCGCAGACTTGGCAACACTGCTTCAGGTGGAGCGGCAGTAACTGCACAGAGCCTTAGTCTACCGACAACTAACACAAAATCGATTTCAAAATCGACAAAGAATCGCCTGCGATTTTAACATCGATGTTGTGTAGATTGTCAGTGAATTACGGCTCAGTGTAGTAAATGCCAACCAGTGTTGCCAAGTCTGTCGTGGTTGTTTTTCATGTCCGCTGGTCACAGCGACCCCAATACAAATAACGTGATATTTAGCCCCTAAAATGCGAATTATACCAAGGCAACCCTGCTAAAAAAAACCTATATTTTAACCCCGGGAAGCAATGTTTTATCGGGGAACCTTCTGGAAGCGAGACTGGGCTAGTTTTGAGAAGCAACTGGGCAGGATTTGTTGTGAAAACCTGGCAATCCTGATCTGAACACACGTACTGGAGATATACTCCTAATTACAGGAGCGTCTTTACTGATGAGATGTACATTAGTAAAGACATGCACAGCCCTATTTAATAAAATGGGTAACGTTAAGTTATAGCTAGCTAATTATCAAACGCAGCTACGGTTAGCCATCGCTAACATTAGCACGTTTATCGAACAGCCTTCGATACATTTCTATGTTATAACTTCCCGAAAACAAATACACAAACATATAAAACAAACTTCTAGCGAAATACTAACAGCATCTAACTTGCAAGTTCGGAGTCAAACCTCATTTCTTTCAGGTCCATCAGTTGTCTCCAGCGATTAAAAGCAGTGCCGATGTTTACTCTGGTATTCTTATCGGATTTGATTTGTGATTCCGAGTGCGGTTGTTTCCCTGTAGCGGGTGTTGGTCTTTTGCCAAGGGCTTCAGCTATCCTTCCGCTCTCTTCTCTGAACTGAAAGTAGTGGGCTGTACTTTCCACACGATTGACATCAGGTCCAGGTACGCCCTGCGAGTTATTCGTGTATTCGTTGCAGGTTGGCTGGTGGTTATGTTGCCCGCATACCGCCTCTCACGGCCGAAACTGGTATTATAACACCTGCCAGGCCGGGGCTAGTAATGCTAATGCTAATTAAGGTTGATATCTCTGCAGCACTATAACTTGACATTTTTTTAATGACATCATCGCCTTTATTTCTTCTCATTCTTTTGATGCGTGTAGGTCATGTTATGGATATTTTTACCTCAATTTCTGCATATGGCACCTTTAAAGGTGAAGTAATAAAGGGAATTTTGTTTGTTTGGGTTGATTTTAAATATAATAATAGTGTTCATCAACGTTTTAACATTTATGCATTTAGCAGACACTTTTATCCAAAGCTACTTACTATTCAGGCTTTCCATTTTTTTTTTTACTTCGTTTTTAACAATATGTATGTACAGTACAGACCAAAAGTTTGGACACACCTTCTCATTCTAAGAGTTTTCTTTATTTTCATGACTATGAAAATTGTGGAGTCACACTGAAGGCATCAAGGGCTATTTGACCAAGAAGGAGAGTGATGGGGTGCTGCGCCAGATGACCTGGCCTCCACAGTCACTGGACCTGAACCCAATTGAGATGGTTTAGGGTGAGCTGGACTGCAGACAGAAGGCAAAAGGGCCAACAAGTGCTAAGCATCTCTCGGGAACTCCTTCAAGACTGTTGGAAGACCATTTCAGGTGACTACCTCTTGAAGCTCATCAAGAGAATGCCAAGAGTGTGCAAAGCAGTAATCAAAGCAAAAGGTGGCTACTTTGAAGAACCTACAATATGACATATTTTCAGTTGTTTCACACTTTTTAGTTATGTATATAATTCCATATATAATTCCACATGTGTTAATTCATAGTTTTGATGCCTTCAGTGTGAATCTACAATTTTCATAGTCATGAAAATAAAGAAAACTCTTTGAATGAGAAGGTGTGTCCAAACTTTTGGTCTGTACTGTATGTTGGGAATTTAACCTATGACATTTTGTGCTGCTAACAAAATGCTCTACCACTGAGCCACAGGAACCAAAATTTGAGAAAATATGACTTTGAGAAATCACAGACTGAACCTTTATTATCATGTGTGAAACCATAACGATTATAACCCTGAAGTGGACCATTGTCTTTCTAAAGGATACTGTGAAAAACTCTCCTGAATGTCAAAGGTATTTGGATCAGAAACTTTTCAATTACCAGACAGGCCTAGTGGCCTCAAATACCCTGAACTGTTTTAAATGAATCACAAACAGTGACAACTTACTTGGCCTGGAGACTCACATCTTTCATCCCCAGCAGCACTTCCACTGTCCTCGGATGGCACTGTATATGGGGACGATTCTGGCTGCTGCTTTTATAGAAAGACAGAAAATACTGTTATTAAAACGTAGGAAGTCTTACATGAAAAAGATGTCGGTACAAAAAGGTTGACTAACTGGTTCAGAAGACTTGCGTCTTTCATCTCCAGCAGCACTTCCACTGTCCTCGGATGGCACTGTATATGGGGACGATTCTGGCTGCTGCTTTTATAGAAAGACAGAAAATACTGTTATTACAGCATAGGAAGTATTACATGAAAAAGATGTCGGTACCAAAAAGGTTGACTAACTGGTTCAGAAGACTTGCATCTTTCATCTCCAGCAGCACTTCCACTGTCCTCGGATGGCACTGTATATGGGGAAGATTCTGGCTGCTGCTTTTATAGAAAGACAGAAAATACTGTTATTACAACGTAGGAAGTCTTACATGAAAAAGATGTCAGTACAAAAAAGGTTGACTAACAGGTTCAGAAGACTCGTGTCTTTCATCTCCAGCAGCACTTCCACTGTCCTCGGATGTCACTGTATATGGGGACGATTCTGGCTGCTGCTTTTATAGAAAGACAGAAAATACTGTTATTACAACGTAGGAAGTATTGCATGAAAAAGATATCGGTACAAAAAAGGTTGACTAACTGGTTCAGAAGACTTGTGTCTTTCATCTCCAGCAGCACTTCCACTGTCCTCGCGTGTCACTGGAGATGGGGATGAATCTGGCTGGTGCTTTTACAGAAAGATAGAAAAAGGTAGGAAGTTGTAGATGAAACAGATGTCAGAACCAAAAAGGTTGACTAACTGGTTCAGACATGTCAACCTCTGACTTTGTCTATGAATCTGAAAATTCTATAATTTCACTAGTAAATATATAAAACTGCATGTAACTGATACATTTTTAAACCTTAAAAGATGGTGTAAAAACACAACATAACAACTATCACTGTTGACTGTCATCAACAAGAGAAATGTATATGTACATACATATTTATACATAAAAGTGTTTTGTGAGTGTGTGTGTGTGTAATCATATTGTCACGGGGTGCAGAATCACTCGACAAGAGGTGGGTGAATTAAATGCCCCGGAGGGTGGATTTATTGATAAGTGTAGGGTGCCTGGTGAAGTATGCTGATCCGCTTTCTGGTGGCTGGTGCTTCCCGTGTGCTCTCTGTGCTCTTCGGTGCCAATCAAGGTGAAAGTGGGTGTCCTGACGTGCTCCAAAGTGGGTGGGCTGTCGGTCACTCGCTGCTTTCTGCGAAGAAATGAGAGAGGGATAAGACCAACGTTGCATTCGGTTCGAGACCATCGTTTGAGGGCAGCGTGTGCTGCTTAAGAGCGTGTAGGCTGATGGGGAGCAGCTGTGACCGATCAGCCCGTGATGAGGACATGCAGGTGTTCTCCTTTGGTTTCCAGGGCGATGCTGATTCCTCTGGGAGTGCTCGTCACAATATTTTAACTGTAATTTGAATAACCATTTGTATCAAGAGTCTGGTTTTGAAAGCCTTTTAGTGAAACAAAGTGCTCACCTTATGAAATGCTCTAAGAAGTCTATAGCGATTGTTTTTGGTGTTAGAAATGGTATGTGCACTGCACACCTGTCCCCAAAAGCCGTCTTTTCGTGTTACATTATCATCAAATTTGATGACATTTTTTGTCAGGAATTCAACTGACTCCACAATTTCCTCAATTGATACAAGTTTGGTTTTGTTCTATAGAGGAAAAAAAGTCCATTAATACAGTAAAAAACATAGTTGTTGGACATAGTTATTGAACTGCATTTTTATGGATGTATAGTAAAATTAAAAAAAAAACTAAAATTACTCACCCCAAACACCCTGAATGAGCGCACTCTGGTAGAAAATCCAAAGTGTCAGTATGATGAAAACTTGCGATTAAAACATGTTTCTGCTTTAGGCCTATACAGTGCTCAAAACATAACCATGACATCAGTGTTCAAAGTTATCATCACCGTGATTATTTTTACATGATAGCATCATCATTTTCAGCAATTGATTGATCTTACGAGTGTCCTGGTAAAACATCTTTATTTTAAAATAAAGTATTGCATTAACTCAGACATCACAGTAAAATGGTATATATAAATATATATATAAATTACTGAATAGTGCTACTCAATTGGTTGATCATTAATTTTGCTAATGGTGGATAGCAAACACCGTCACTGTCGATTCAAGTAATTTTGCTTAAATGTCCAACCAAAATATAGCTATTTAGCAGAGGAACTCTATTATGTATTAAAAGTTACAGTCACCCTTCATCTTGCTTCGACATCCTTCCAGTCTTCGTGCAAACCTACGATTTTTGTGTGTTTACCCTGATGCAGCAATATTGTTGCGAAATGTCAATTGTACTGTAGTGGGCGTTGATGCCCTCAAGATGGATGGCTGTTTAGGTCTCACAAGTGCCTGACAGGAACTTATTAACGTTACGATTTTGCGCTCTTTGAAATTTGGCATTATAAAGTACTATCTGACATTTTTTTATTCTCATATTCATATTCTGGGACAACTTGTTTACATTTTGTGATATTCCTTTTTAAAGTTGTTTACATTTTGCGACTTTTTTTTTTGTTTAAACAAAAGAGGACCAATCAGGATCATCTTTCTTTGTCATGTCGCTGAACTGCGCCGCGATGAGGAGAGAGCTGAAAAACTGTAAATCAGTGTAGAGAAATAAAGTGAAAGAAAGTGAAGTGACATACAGCCAAGTATGGTGACCCATACTTAGAATTCGTGCTCTGCATTTAACCCATCCAAAGTGCACACACACAGCGGTGAACACACACACACAAACCCGGAGCAGTGGTTATCATTTATGCTGCTGCGCCCAGGGAGAAGTTGGGGGTCAGTGCCTTGCTCAAGGACACCTCAGTCGCGGTATTGCCAGCCCGGGACATAAATAATTTCACACAAGTCGATGTTTGTTAAAAAAACTCAAGATCGACTATTTTATTGATGATGTTGTTAATTAAAGCCGCCCAAATTCCTGGGAATTACAGTCTTTTTGTGTGTTTTGCTGTAGCTATTGCGGAGTTATTTTCAGTTATAACAATTTAATTGATTTGGTCTCAATTACAATAGTAAATGTTTGCATGTTATTTTAGCCATACTGATTTTTTAAATATAAAATAAATGTCATGAGTACATTAAATATACATTTTAGTTTTAAAATTAAAAATTTAATGTATGCATTTAGAAGATACTTTTATCCAAAGCAACTTACATTGCATTCAGGCTAACATTTCTTTTTACCTAACATGTGTTCCCTGGGAATCAAACCCACAGCCTTGCAGTGCTAATTCAAAGCTCTACCATTTGAGCCACAGGAACACTATAAGTACAACATTGATACAACACTAGTTTTATGTTTTAAAACATCTTATAAGTAAACAGTTTGCATTTACACAGATGACACTGTGCAAAAACTTTGAAGCTCAGTATCTCAATACTGCTCACAATACAGAAAAAACCTTAGGTTATATCTGCGTTTTTGCATTCCATATAGCAAAAATGAGGTATATATTTTTTTTTGAGCACTCCAGCGTGATTATAAACATGAAATTATCCAACCATGGCTACCTGTTTCACAAAAATATAAAGAGGAGGGAAAACAAAGCTCAAATTCCATCAATCATCCATCTCAATGAGAAAAACCAAAGAATATATTTCTGATGAATGAAAATTATCTTTTGCTGATAATTGAGATTCACAAATTGGTTAAGTGGACCATTTCCACCATCAGGGTGAATGGATTAAGAATTTTCAATCAACATAAAATGTTACAAATCTGCCAGGAAGAGGACGTATGTCTATATCGTCCTAATGCATGTTGAGAAGGAGAGTTGAGTGGCTAAAGACTCTCCAAAGATCACAGCTGGAGAATTGTTTTTTAAAAATTAGCTTTTTAACAGCAAACACTCAAGAAAGGTGTACTCTCAATCTGAGGTCAAAGTGACCTGTGCAATCTATAACTTTTTTTTTTTATATACATTTTTGAAAGTAGAGATGCAGCAGCTTGTTTATGATATTTGGGGTGCTCTTATTTTGAAATTCCACATCAAAAAGTCCTGAAACAATGTGGAACTATGGCAATGTGTACTTTCAATCTGAGGTGGAATGGGTTTGTGCAATCTATAGCTTCTATTTTTATATATTTTTTAATGTTGAGATGCAGCAATTTATTTATGAGATTGAGAGGCTCTTATTTTGTAATTACACATCAGACTGTCCTGAAACGATGCAGCTGACATTTTGGCAAGGTGTACTCTCAATCTGAGGTGAAAGTGGCCTGTGCAATCTATAACTTTTTTAAATATACATTTTTGAAAGTAGAGTTGCAGAGGCTTGTTTATGAGATTTGGGAGGCCCTTATTTTGTAATTACACATCAGACTGTCCTGAAACGATGCAGCTGACATTGTGGTAAGGTGTACTCTCAATCTGAGGTGAAAGTTGTCTGTGCAATGTACAACTTTAATTTGTAAATATTTTTTTAAATAGAGATGTAGCATCTCATTTATGATATTTGGTGGGCTCTTATTTTGTAATTCCACATCAGACAGTCCTGAAACGATGCAGCTGACATTGTGGCAAGGTGTACTCTCAATCTGAGGTGAAAGTGGCCTGTGCAATCTATAACTTAAATGTTTATATATTTTTGAATATAGAGATGCAGCATCTCATTTATGAGATTTGGGAGGCTCTTATTTTGTAATTACACATCAGACTGTCCTGAAACGATGCAGCTGATATTTTGGCAAGGTGTACTCTCAATCTGAGGTGAAAGTGGACTGTGCAATCTATAACCTTTTCTTAATATACATTTTTGAAAGTAGAGATGCAGCAGCTTGTTTATGAGATTTGGGAGGCTCTTATTTTGTAATTCCACATCAGACCGTCCTTAAACGATGCATTTGACATTGTGGCAAGGTGTACTCTCAATCTGAGGTGAAAGTGGCCCGTGCAATCTATAACTTTTATTTTTATACATTTTTAAATGTAGAGATGCAGCAGCTTATTTTTGAGATTTGGGAGGCTCTTATTCTGTAATTACTCTTATTCTGTAATTACACATGACACTGTCCTGAAATGTTCCTGGAATAAAAACACTTTTTTATTTTTTTATATACTTAATTTGTTTTCTAAATTTGGAAGAGCAGATTTTAAGTGTCCTTACTACTCAGAACCGACCGTTAAACAACACAACGTAATTATATAAGCAAAAATGCATACCTTATTTTATGGTGGTCACCGTAGTTTGTGTTGCTCATTCAGGGTTTATACAGAGATTCTTAAATTGAATTTACTACCTTTTACCACCTATTTTACTACCATCTCAATATTTTTACTAACAACACGGCTTCAAACTTCAACTGTAGCAGTGTTAAGTGTTAAGTAAAGTGACAAGTAAAGACATGAAATATCTATAAATATATTTAATCACAATTTAATGAGGCAATGATAACTTAATTTCAACACTGGAAGGGAGAGATAGAGAACCAGAGAGAGCGAGAAAGAGAAAGTCAGGAGAGGTTCTGTAGGTGTATGTGAGTGTGCATGTGTGTTAGGGCAGGTGAGTGAGCTACATTCAAGTAAGAGGGAACTCTACCATAGGACTTGGATTAATCAAGATATCACAACAGGCCTTGGTCCATAGGATTTACTCAATATGTCAAAGAGTAACAATTACATACAAATTAGAAGACAGACTGGACCTTTAGAATGAACAGCTACACAATGTGTAATAATAAAGTGCAATCGTACACTATAATAACAGTATTTCATTAATAAACAAATAACTTCAACGCTGGACACAAGCCAAGCATTGTCCAACAGAGAGAGAGAGAGAGAAGAGAGAAAACATCAAACAGAAAACACAAAGCCTCTCTTTGAAACGAATTTCGTTTTGTATTAATTTTATCTTAATTTTAATCCATGTTTCATTATTTTGTATAATCAATCACAACACGTTCAGACATGAACCGAAACTCAGTGTATAGGTAGCCTAGGCTACTCGCCTCACAGACCTAAACAAATTAGAAATATCCTATGTCTATTATCTACAGAAAGGTTGAAATTTCTACTTTTAAACAGAACCATTCAAAACTAAATAAAAGTAGGCTAGGCATTGGCGGACTGGGACAGTAAATCAGGCCGGGAATCTGACTCCACCCCAGGCCACCTCTGTTGCTGCAGTCACCACCACCCAATTCATGTGTCCACCAGACTGCTAAACTCTTTGGCTCTTTCAGTTGTTTGAATTGGGTTATACTTAAAAAATAAATCAAAATCCTTAGACTGTGGACAGGCAAAATAATCAAATTAAGTATCAAGAAGAATCAAGGCATTCACTTTCTCTATCATCTTTCCCTGAATCCCCCTCTCTCTCACTCTGCACATTGAGTTTCTCTGCAATATCAAATAAAAACTTTCAATAATCTATATTAATTATGCAGCCATCAATTGTATTTCCCAATGATCACCGTCCTACTACTGATGACCTTATAAATCATAAAAGCACATATTTTTCTAAGAGTATAGCCAGCATGTTTAGTTTTGCTTATAGATTAAACTTTAGCTGAAGGTTCCTGCTCTGACTCAAAAGCTGAACAGTCCACCCTCTCTTGTTCAAAGCAGGAGCACTAACAGCACTAGTGCTACTGTTGCTTCCTTCGTCACCTTCAAAATAAATAAGCATTGTACACTAGGCTATATATGGTAGGCTACAATTTGAAAATCAGTTTCTGGTCAATTTTGGCACTAAAAAAAATACTGTATCTTCATATGTAAAACAGTGTGCTAGTTTGTCATTAAGATGCTCTTTTAAAACATCTATCATTATATACATTTGTAATATATATTTATTTTAAATTGATTTTATCTATTGTAAGTCGCTTTGAAGTTTGAATGAAAGCTTCCGTCTGCCAAATGATTATTTAAATATTAGGGTGGAACAGTTCAACTTTTTCACAGTTTGGTTTGTTTCACGGTTTTAGAGTCACGGTTTCGGTATAGTTGTATATGCTATGTTTATGGAAAAACTATACTTTCAAAAAATATATATTATCATATTATTAAGAATATTATAAATACAAGCAACAGCACAAATAAATACAATAGAGTAAAGATACAAATAAAATAAACTGACTTTCAGGTTTTTTTTAGGTAGGTTTTGCATTAGTTTTTAGGTACAGAAATTAAAGTAATCAAATGTAAAACAGCATTGCATTTTGGACTATAAATTAAAGATAATTCTTTATTTAAGTAATAAAAAAAAGCTTTTTAATCAAGAGCAGTGAGTGATTTCTCGGTTGTTGCTGTTCGATTAATATAAAGACTGTCACTTTAAGAGAATGATCCAGTGTTCGTATTAGTATTGAAAAACAGTGAATGATTTGTAGAGTTTTTTTTCATCGCTGTTGTTGTAAGTCTGGGAATCAAGAATGCGGATGCATCAACAGAAACATATATTATCTGAACCATGTTTGTTTTACGTGTTATTTATTTAAACCATATTACAGATGCTTTGTCAGATTTAAGTTGAACAGCGGTCCCAGCGCGTGTCGAACCGTGTGTGCTTAACTGAACAGTTCGGTTTTTTCAGTGAACCATATAAATATAAATGTAATTCTGACCGACCTGCTCCCTTACTGGCGAAAATGGCTGGGATTTTGCAGCAACTTGCTGCGTCTGTGGCCAGGGCTTTTCTCCTTTCCCTCTCTGCTCCTCCTTTGCGCTCAATTTTTTGCGCGATTTTCTAAGATAAAAGCCTGCCTCTGGATATTCCAAGCGTGTACGTCTGCAGACTGCAAGACGGGGGCGTAACTTGAAGTAGGAGGCGTAACTTGAAGTTGTCCAAATCACACAGAACCACGCGAGACCTCAAAACGATAAGTTATTGGCAATATGGCGGCACAGAGTAGAATATTGATTACGTTTTAAGGGAGGCAGGGGTTTTAGGCAGGATTTGATTCATGATGTGTGTGTAGATATTAATGTTAGGGGACAATGTGAGAGTGTACGTTTTAGTAGGAAAACGTATTATCTGACCCACACTCCGGAACAGAAGAGGGCGGTAATGCACCAATAAGCTGGATGCCAACCGCCGTTAAACTGGAAAGAAGACGAATATGACAGCTTGCTGTGAGAGACAACGGTGAGAATCTTATTTTTTTCCGAAATAATTATTTAAATTGAAGTGTATAAGTCATTTTCATACAGTGGTATTGTTTTTGGAGTTAATAATTTATTAAAACTAAGGCTTAAAGTAAGCAACATATAAGCAAAAGGTAAAAAGACGCTATCCCCAGGTATCACAGGCTCAGTCTGTCTGTGACCTACATAATATAGCATATTTGTGATTTAGCTGTAAACATGTTTTATAATGCATAACTAACAGGGGAGCTCCATTAAGTACACGACTCAATAGTAGATTTACATAAACTACATGTTAGGTAAAAACTGTTAGTCTGAATGCACTGTAAGTCACTTTGGATAAATGTATAATTTATTTATATATTTGAACCACTTCAGTGGTTTAGCCCACTACAAAAGTAATAAATCATGTACTTGTAAACTCTGTGTAAATGTTTTTCAGTTAGTCGTGCTCATGGGGTGCAGGCACACAAAAGTTTGGAGCAGACACAGCAGTCAGATTGTCCTGCACGTGTTCCCCTGCTCTAGCTTCAAGGTTGTGTGGTTCAGAGAGCCGTCATCAAGGTCTTCCTCATCCTGTTGCTCAACGACATCCCCATTGAGAAGAGTGAGATTGTGAAGTGCAGCGGCAGAACTGTATCAGCTGTGTTCAGATGGCAGGAGGATGTTGGGTTCACCATCTGTAAATACTTGATTGTTAGAACAATAAGTTTGAATGAAGCTTTGTATCATGTGTTGTTGACTTGTGCATGTATGCATTTATTGTGATGCTAACTTTTATACATTATTTTAATCATTTAGACATATTTTTGGTTGTCAGTAAATAAAATATAAATATTTTATCCATTAATGTATTAATTGCTTGACTGAAAATGGATGTATTCACATCGACTGCATTTATTTAACTAGTGTATATATTCATGTATAGCTGTGTCACAAAAGAAAATACATTTGGCTTCTTTTACTAAAATGTAATTTTAAGGAAAAAAAAATTATATAATTATTGGTTGGCATTTATCGTTATTATTGCATGGTAAATGTTGGGGTGGGCAAAAGATGCAATTCATTATGGGGTAATGTTAATTTTCGAGTAGTAATACTTACATTTTTAGAGTATCAAATCAACAGTCTTCTCCAAAGATGAGATCTTCAAGCAGCTGATCGAAGTACCCTTTGTGCAGATATTGCAGTCGCTGTGAGGTGTTTGTGCACCTGACCCACTTTTTTATTATTATTGCCAAATTATTACATAAAAGATCATGGTAAGAGGTTGTATCTGACAATAAACAATCATAATGCCATAAAACAGTAAATAAAAAAATTATGTGTTCATAGTATGAGATGCTATAAAAGAAAAACGTTTTTTCACGTAAAATTATTTAAAAAAATATTCAAGAGATAACGATTTTGGGTTTTCTAATAAAAAACAAATGTTTTAAGGATAACACTTGATCACATTAGTGGAGTTAAAAAATATATAAATATTTTAAAAAAATCAACAGTATTGGCTATACTACAATCACAAAATAAAAAGGCAGCCGTTTCTGCAACGTTCTTCATTATCAAGATAATTACAAATACAATAATTAAACCTGTCACTTATATCTTTTACGTTTTTGTGCTTGTTATAACTTTGTAGGTCACATGATCAACATAGCGGATGATGATATACAATTTGGATTCATACTTCATACAAACGCATTTAGGCTGTAGAGTATAAACTCTTTTAGCGCTCCTTAAGTTGGTACTTATTGAAATTAAGTGCCTAATTAAAGGGTATGCGGTTTCGAACGCATCCCGACAAAATCTCGTTTTGAGGTCTCGCGTGGTTCTGTGTGATTTGAACAACTTCAAGTTACGCCTCCTACTTCAAGTTACGCCCACTTCAAGTTACGCCCCCGTCTTGCAGTCTGCAGACAGACCCTTCTCGGATATTGAGAATGAGAAGTTTCGTCATAGCACAATACCCCTCCCTCGATATCACGGTGGAAGCCATGTTGGAAGGATACCGTCGCAGAAACAGGATTGTTTACATGTGTTGTTAAGAGGAGGTTATCGCAATTCTGCACTGTTTTACCATGCCTGGAAGTTACTGCTGCAGTACCTTACACGATACATATGGAAAACATAGGAACAATGGAATACAGTTTTTTTTAGGTTACACCAAGCGCAAAACAGGGTATTTGAAGAAGCTCTCAAGCGGCACAGAGACCTGGACCATTTACCTCTGTAGAATGTGTTCCCCCTTAACACATGGACTCTTCCAGTCACCCCTGTCATCCAGTGTGAAATGGACTATTCCTGAACTTTCCATCGGAGTTCGCAAAGTGACGGAGTAGAGAGCAGGCGGATGAAAACGGGAAGGCAAACTGTCTGAATATTGTAGATAGTTTGTAGATGTAGATACATAGTATTAGTCCAAATTAGAGGAGTTCTATCGATTGTGCGTGTGCGTGCATCACAACGTAAGTAATTATATCTAGAGTTGGGTCCGAGTCCACCTTTGTCGAGTACGAGTCAAGACCAAGTCCACAAACATCGAGTCCAAGTCCGAGTCCGAGTCCAAAAGGGGCCGAGTTGGACTCAAGTCCGAGTTCTTAAAGGCCGAGTCCGAGTCGAGTCCGCCCGAGTCCAGAAAGTAATTATTTTAAAAAAGATTATAAATTGGAATTGTACATTTTTACATTATATTAATATTTTAACCTTTCAACCCATTAAACCAATGGCAATATAAAAATGTAATAAAAAAATACCACTGTTACATCTAGTCATTGCCATTGAACATTTTTATTTTATGTCAACAGAACTAGTTTCCTATCAAAAAAGTTTTCAAAGGTTTTATTGTATTACAAGTGCATGGAAATACAAATGAACCTATTTTATTATTGTATCACACTATACTGTCCTCCAGTTAAAGATGACATTTCAGTTATTTAATGCCTCTCCCCCACATTTGACAGAGGTAAAGTGCAGCCAATGAGGAGATCCTTAATGATGACATTATGAATTTCTTGTTGTCTTGGAGAACTTGCATCATAAAGTTGCATTGCTTGTTTGGTCAGTTCTGGTCTTGCAAATCCTGCAATGCTGAGCTGTGCAGCATCCGTTGATTGCTGCTGCTGTCTCTGGTAGTCGGTTGCATCGGTTTTCGGATCACCAGTAAACTGAACCGAAAACCGTTTCTTTCGGAGGCGTCCGATTTGAGAACCGATGAACTGATGATACTGCGCATGCGTGTAATTTTTCAAGTATTTTGTTAAACATCGGAAAGTGTGATAAACTATAAAAAAATGTATATATATATATATATATATATATATATATATATATATATATATATATATATATATATATGTTTTTTTTTTTTTTTTAAGATAGGGGCTTCATGTTTCTAATCCGTATATTGTAGATTATGTATGGGCCAAAGGGGTTTTCAGGGAAGTTGGACAATAATTAAGACTCTAAAGACTCCATGTTTAATATGAATAAGGGATGATTTATGAAATATCTGTACTGTATTTATAGTTAATGATGACAGATTCACAAACTGTGAGTTTGTAGTAAACAGAACACGAGTAGAGCAGCTGATGATACTGAACTGCAGCACGTGCCGGTGTCCTGACATTTTATCCTACCCTGTCAGATTTTCCTACCCGGGTTTTGAGCGATTCTCGTTCTCGAGTCAAGAACCGGTTGTATCGGTTTTCAGATCATCAATAAACTGAACCGAAAACCGTTTCTTTCGGACGCGTCCGATTCGAGAACCGAGGAGCTGATGATACTGCGCATTCGTGATTCAGCATGAAGAATGACTCACAGCGCGTCTGAACCGAACTGATTCTTTTGGTGATTGATTCTGAACTGATTTTGTGCTAATGTTATGAGTGCGGGTAAACCGAGGGCTTGAATGAAGGGCAATCTGACGAAACGTAAGTTCATTTAATAACAAATACATCGCAATGGATTATGTATCCGTTATTATTATTATGTATTTTTTTTCAACCGGTTTATTGAATCAAACTCTCCGAAAGAACCGGTTCGCGGAAAAGAATCGAACTTCCCATCACTAATCCACACTGATATCCAGTGAGTGGTGCGTGTGTTTCGTCTGCAAGCATGAGACTTATGCCTGCCGGTGTGGTGCAGTAAAATGACAGAAGGGGAGACATTCATTAATTTATCATTTCAATTTTATGCTGGTTTTATTGTTACACATGACGTGGACTCGACTGTACTCGGAATATTTTCCGAGTCCAAAATGTTCAAGTCCGTGTCAAGTCCGAGTACAAATTCACCCGAGTGCGTGACAAGTCCGAGTTCATTCAAAATTGGACTCGAGTCCGGACTCGAGTCCGAGTCCAAGTTCGAGTACCCCAACTCTAATTATATCATTACTGAGCATTCTTAGCAACTCTAAGGATTAACGCTATTACGCCTGTATAAGTGTTTACATTTTACTGTTGTTTATATGATTGTGCTCCACCGGAATTATACTGCTACTTTTCAGTATTATTCATGTTATTTACTGTCAATACATGCATATTTAGTCATTACAAATAAGGATGCACGGCCGCATCTCGGGTAGCGCGCATGCGCTCTGGAGTTGTTTACGTTCGAAGATACAACACTCACACAGCAGAGATGTTCACGTGAACAGTTCATGCGCAGTGTTAGCGCACATACATAGTTTGTATATGTTTATACTGGACACCCATTTCCACTTATATAAGTAGTTAGACCTGGATTGTTATATTGTCTGTTATATTTATCTCCATTGAACAGCCATTTTCAAATAAGCTTTATTTAAGTTGTTGTATGTATACATTTAATTTCATATCTATGTTTCTATTTTATATTTTCAGAACCACACATATATGCACATCTAATAAAGACAATTTGGATTATTCAAGTGAGACATCATTGTTCTGATCGGGCAAACTGTAGCCTTCATCCAAACCCGGACTAGCAATAGAGTGCAGATTAACAAGATTTTTCATGGTCCTTCGAGCCGGATGGTGAATTGTTACAGAGATGTCTCAACCTGAGAATGAAGTGCCCGTTGTGCGTCCACGAAGACGGATTAACCCACCAGCTCATCTAGTGGACTACGAGCTTGGTGAGCCATTGCAGCATCGACAGCCACTCCCAGGCCACAGTCCAATCAGAGGACAGTCACCAAGTACAGTAGGACATACCAGATCGAGTTCTCCTGTCAGCCAAGATTTCGAACGTGGTAAATGGACACTGAGAGACGAATGGCCAAGTGCATCTGATGGGCGAGAAGGAAATGAAGTAGAGTTTACAGCCATGTTACAAGAAATGAAACAAGAGAATGCAGTCCTGCGAAAACAAGCCAACCAGCTTCCAGAGATTATCTCAGCATTACAGGACATGCGCCATCAGAATGCCATGTTACATGACAAACTTAAAAGTCTTGAGGCAGAAAAGGAATCCCCCTTCAGGCCAGTGACTTTTCCAGCCCCGTCTCCAGGTCCCTTTACTCCAGGGGTGAGCCCTGAGACCCCACAACGGTTTCGTCCAATTCCAGCCCCACGGATAAAGCCACCAACAAAGCCTACTGCTGTGAGAGGACAGCGCCCAGCTACAGTGGACGAGTACCCTGGAATGGCAGAGGATTTTAGGAACATGGACATTTCTTCCTCAATGCCTGAGAGAGTACCAACACCAGTACATTACAGGGACCCTCCTCAGCCCAGGTACCCTCATTCCACACCGCACATTCCATCTCATCTGTCAGAGTTCAAGACTCCAGCACGTGAGCGGATACTGCCCGCTCACACCGACTACAGTAAAGTTTATTACCAGCCTCCATCCACACAGGAAAAGATGTACAGAGGCCCTGCTCCAACTATCCCCTTTCTGACAACCCCGAACCCTAGAGAGTTCTCTAGACTGAGGATAGCACTAGAAAACATTCTACCTGAGGATGCAACAGAACAGTTCAAGTACCAGATCCTCACTGACCACCTGAAACTGGAGGAAGCGCTACTTGTGGCGGACTCATATAGCAACTCAAGGTTCCCATTCACAAACACCCTGAGAGCCCTCAATAAAATGTATGGTCAGCCCCACCATCTAGCATTACAGCGCATTGCCGAATTGATGGATGGTCCAAACATTAGCAGTGGGGACGTGAAAGCTTTTCAGATGTTTGGACTCCAAGTGCGCTCCCTGGTTAGTATGCTGGAACAGCTGGGCCAGAAAGGCAATGTTGAGCTGGAGTGTGGGTCACATGTCTCCAGATTGATGAGTAAACTGCCACATGACCTCAGGTCCAGTTTCAAGAGGTACACTCACCCTCTTTGTGTCAGCATCCCCACCTTATTGGACTTTGCAGATTGGCTTGAGTATGAGCTTCAGGTGCAGGAGGAGCACACTGACTATTCTAGTCAGCCCAAAGCTTCATCACTGTTGAGAAAGGAGATGAGAAGAGACTCTAAACAACCTCGTAAATCCACTACCATCCTCCTTGGTACAGAGAACCCAAAACCCAGCCCAACCACACCAGCACATCCACCCAAACCAGCCGCTGTTAAGAGAGAAGGGGTGAATGCTTACTGTCCATACTGCGAAAACAACAGACATTTCTTGAATGGCTGTGAGAACTTCAAGCTTCTCAGTAAGGAACAGAAAGTGACTTGGATTAAAGGTCAAAATAGATGCTGGCGCTGTGGACGTGGTCATCATGCCGCCAATTGCACACTCAAAACCCTTTGTCCAACTTGCAACAGGAAACATCTACAGGCACTACACAATGTAAATGAGCAAGGTAGAGCTACAGAAGAAGCAGTTACATCCAGTGCAGTCTTGTATGTGGATCGTCCAACTTGTGACAACAAAATTCTGCTGAAGGTAACCAAAGTTCTGCTCCAAAATGGCCACAAATCCATGGAGGCATATGCAATTCTGGATGATGGGTCAGAACGGACCATTATCCTACAAGAAGCAGTCAAGAAGTTGAATTTGAAGGGACAGCCAGAAGACTTGGTTCTTCGCACAGTCAGGCAAGACACCCAGACCATTCACGGGGCGGCTGTGACCTTCACTGTGTCTTCAGTAGCGTACCCAAGGAAGGCCTTCAGGATACGGAGTGCCTTCACCGCCAACAGCCTGGGCTTAGCAGAACACACACATCCAGTCAAGGTACTCCAGAAAAGGTACAAGCATCTTGAGGGCCTGCCACTACAGCACCTTCACAAGGTGAAACCAGTGGTTCTCATTGGCTCTGACTGCCCTCACCTCATCACGCCAATCGAACCAGTTAGACTGGGTCCTCCTGGTGGCCCTGCTGCTGTGAGAACACGTCTAGGATGGACACTTCAAGGCCCAGCGCTGGAAATATCCAGCAAGCTTTCCCCACAACAGTGTCTCTTCACCAGCTTGCGGCCTAGTAATGACATTTATGCGAATGTGGAGAAACTGTGGAAAATTGACATTCTTCCATATCAGAATGAGAAGGTACTGACAAGGTCAAGGCAAGACCAAGAGTGTATCAAACTTCTCCAAGACAAAACAGTGAGAGTGGATGTTAACGGAATCCAGCGTTATGCTACCCCTCTTCTACGGACAAAGGGTATGCCATGTCTACATGCACCCAAAGAAGCTGTCCTGCCACAATTAAGGGGAATAGAAAATCGGCTCAACAAGAATCCTGAGCAAGCTGCAGCCTACCAAGAGGAAATAGTCAGGTTACAGCAAGCTGGCTACATCACCAAACTCAGTCCTGATCAGGTGGACCGTTCTAGAGAGAGTTGGTACATCCCACATCATCTGGTGGAACATAATGGAAAGAAAAGGGTCGTCTTCAACTGTTCATTTGCTTACCAAGGTCACAACCTGAATGAGTACTTGCTCCCAGGTCCCCCACTCAGTCCTTCTCTGCTGGCAGTTCTCCTGCGTTTTCGAGAGCATTCCATCGCCATTAGCAGTGACATTCGTGGGATGTTCCACCAGGTACGGCTTTTACCTGAAGACAAACCACTACTGAGATTTATTTGGAGAGATCTTCAGAGAGATAAATCACCAGACGTGTACGAATGGCAAGTTCTACCCTTCGGAACCACATGTAGCCCTTGCTGTGCAACATTCGCTCTACAGAAGCACGTCCTGGATAACAGTGAGTCTGAAGACACGAGGTTCTCAATAGAGAAATCTTTCTATGTTGACAACTGCCTTCAGAGTTTCACCTCAAGTGAAACAGCTAAATATTTTGTTGACAAACTCAGCAACCTCTTAAGTTCAGGAGGCTTTGACTTAAGACAGTGGGCGAGCAATGACCCATCAGTCATCAGTCACCTGCCAGCTGATGCTCGATCCCAAAGCAATATCCAGTGGCTCAGCGAAGGCCATCAAGACTCACAAGAGTCAACCCTCGGGCTACATTGGCATTGCTCATCGGACTCTCTCTCCTATAAGCAACGTTGGATAAATCACCCACGTCCAACTATGCGGAGTATATACCACACCCTCGCTAGCCAGTATGACCCCATTGGCTATATTACACCATTCACAACACGAGCCAAAGTAATTGTACAGAGGCTATGGGACAAAAAAAGAGACTGGGACGATACCAGACTGCCTGAGGAACTGTTGAACTTGTGGAAAGCTTGGGAGAGAGAGCTGGATGATCTACAGCACATTTCGTGGCCGAGATGTTACTGCAGCAAAGAACTAGATTACCCTACCAGCACCAGACAGATCCATATTTTCTGTGATGCTTCAGAGCAAGCCTATGGTTCTGTGGCTTACCTACGAACTGAAAACCCAGAAGGTAAAGTGGAGGTAGCCTTCGTCGCTGCTAGATCTCGGGTAGCCCCGAAAAAACAACAGACCATTCCACGGTTGGAGTTATGTGCAGCAGTGACTGGTGCCCAGCTCGCAAAGACTCTGAAGACAGAACTGACTTTGCACATCCACAGCGTCACCCTGTGGTCTGATTCCACCACTGTCCTAAACTGGTTGCTATCACCCTCCTGTCATTTTAAAGTGTTTGTAGGCACCAGAGTGGCAGAAATCCAGGAACTCACAGAGTCTGATAAGTGGAGGTATGTGCCATCAAAGGAGAATCCAGCAGATGACATCACCAAGGGAAAATCTCTCTGTGACATAAACCAGGAAAGCAAGTGGAACAAAGGTCCCAAATTTCTCAGGGAAACCACTGACCACTGGCCAGAGATGCTGCCTTTACTGACCATTGATCAAGACTGTGAACTAAGAAAGCCAGTCTTCTGTGGTCTATCAACGTCCTCCCCACCCATTCCTTATCCACAGAAGTATGATACACTTCCAGAGATGCTAAAGGCATACATCCAGCAAGTCAATGGGGCAGCCACTAACATCCCAACAGCAGACGATTACAAAGAGGCAGAACTTGCAGTCCTTCGTCAAAGCCAGTACGAGTCATTTCCAGAGGAACTGTCCTGCCTTAGAGCAGGTAAACCCTTGCCAAGAAATAGCCGCTTACTGTGCTTAGCTCCTGAATTTGATGAGGATACAGAACTCATACGAGTTGGTGGTCGACTTCGTCAAAGCAGCCAACTGGAAGATGATGCTGTACATCCCATTGTCCTCGAATCACGTCACCCTCTCACCAAACTAATAATCAAGGACTATGACAATCAGTTACATCACCCAGGGCCAGATAGGGTGTTCGCGGAACTTAGAAGAAAATACTGGGTGATACGGGGACGAGCCACAGTCAGAAACCACCAACGACAGTGTCCAGAGTGTCAGAGATGGCGGGGACAACCACATCCCCCCAGAATGGCAGACCTCCCACCTTCTAGGCTAAGGATACATCAACCTGTCTTCTACTCGACAGGTGTGGATTGCTTTGGACCTTATACCATAAAGGTGGGACGTAGAACTGAGAAAAGATGGGGAATCATCTTTAAATGCATGACTTCACGTGCAGTTCACATTGACATTCTCACCAGTATAGACACCGATTCCTTCTTGATGGCTTTACGGCGATTCATTTCAAGACGTGGGAAACCCTTTGAGCTCCTAGCAGACCAAGGTACCAACTTTAAAGGAGGAGAAAAAGAACTAAGGAAGTCATTCAACTCTCTTCACCCTGACCTCCAAACCCAACTCGCTAGCCAACAAATCAAATTCATCTTCAATCCACCCAGTGCACCACACTTCGGTGGATGTTGGGAAAGAGAAATACGCTCCTTAAAGGCTGCACTTCAAGTCACCATTGGTGCCCAAACGGTTACAGAAGAAGTACTTAGAACAGTCTTCATAGAGATAGAGGGCATCCTCAACTCCAAGCCCATTGGCTATACCTCTTCGGACATTGCCGATCCAGATCCTGTGACTCCAAACATCTTGCTGATGGGGCGGCGGGATGCCTCATTACCGCAAGTGGGATATCAGGACACTGAGCTCTTGAGCCGTAGGAGATGGAGACATAGCCAGGTCTTGGCTGACCACTTTTGGAAGCACTTTATCCGGCACTACTTACCCAATCTCCAGATAAGACAAAAATGGAAAACCGAAGAAGCCAACTTGCAGATCGGTGACACAGTCATGATCGTGGACCAGCAACTACCTCGTTCACTTTGGCCCATAGGCAGAATTGTTCAGGTCTTTCCTGGGCACGACCAACGAATTAGATCTGCAGAAATACAGATCAGAGACAAGACTTACACCCGACCTGTAACCAAGATTATTTGTCTGCCCCCACTCCCTGATTAGCAAAGACAAATTTAGGCAAAATTCACACTGTGAATTTGGGGCGGCTGTAGAATGTGTTCCCCCTTAACACATGGACTCTTCCAGTCACCCCTGTCATCCAGTGTGAAATGGACTATTCCTGAACTTTCCATCGGAGTTCGCAAAGTGACGGAGTAGAGAGCAGGCGGATGAAAACGGGAAGGCAAACTGTCTGAATATTGTAGATAGTTTGTAGATGTAGATACATAGTATTAGTCCAAATTAGAGGAGTTCTATCGATTGTGCGTGTGCATGCATCACAACGTAAGTAATTATATCATTACTGAGCATTCTTAGCAACTCTAAGGATTAACGCTATTACGCCTGTATAAGTGTTTACATTTTACTGTTGTTTATATGATTGTGCTCCACCGGAATTATACTGCTACTTTTCAGTATTATTCATGTTATTTACTGTCAATACATGCATATTTAGTCATTACAAATAAGGATACACGGCCGCATCTCGGGTAGCGCGCATGCGCTCTGGAGTTGTTTACGTTCGAAGATACAACACTCACACAGCAGAGATGTTCACGTGAACAGTTCATGCGCAGTGTTAGCGCACATACATAGTTTGTATATGTTTATACTGGACACCCATTTCCACTTATATAAGTAGTTAGACCTGGATTGTTATATTGTCTGTTATATTTATCTCCATTGAACAGCCATTTTCAAATAAGCTTTATTTAAGTTGTTGTATGTATACATTTAATTTCATATCTATGTTTCTATTTTATATTTTCAGAACCACACATATATGCACATCTAATAAAGACAATTTGGATTATTCAAGTGAGACATCATTGTTCTGATCGGGCAAACTGTAGCCTTCATCCAAACCCGGACTAGCAATAGAGTGCAGATTAACAAGATTTTTCAACCTCCATGCACACATATTGACATTGGGAATTATATTGTTATTGGTTTAAGTTACTACACAATGCAGGAGTTTAAAAACCACAAGTCTTTGGAAAGTTACGAGGCTTTCTGCTGTGGCTGGGTCCATCTACAGCAGGTGATGAAAACAGTGTTGTACTGGCCAAAGTAAGTTTATTCACATGCGTTTTAGTGTATTGTAATTACTGAAAGGGACATGAAAAGGTTAACTGTCATGTGATCATGGTGGAGGGTCACGGGATTACCTGGGAATCAGGGTTTCCGTTGTCCGGTAATTGCCGGACATTGGCCGGAAAAAAAATGAAATGTCCGACAAAATTAAATCTCTCCGGTCAAATTGTCCGAATAAAATTGCCTAATAATCCCGCCCCTAAAATAAGCCAAAAAAATAAATAAATAAATAAAAACGGGTTCCCCTTTCATCTCCGTTTCAGCGTTTTTCTGGGCACTGAGGACAGCGACTCAGTAGCCTACCTGAATTTAATGTGTAACTAGCATAGGTAAAAAAAAAAATTTCGTTTTAAATTGTTCAAAAGACATTTCAAGCTTTCTTAAGATATATTTCATGTCTGTGAGGCCTACGCTGAGTTTCGTTAAATTAGGATGAGATGCACTCCAGTTCACTAGCAATGCAAGTGGCCGCGAGGGCGCCTGCATGATTAGGCCTGTCGTCTGCTATATTTGCTTCTTATGTATTAAATCCAGGCAATTGGTTGATAAAAAAAAATTATTAAAATTAAGATACAATTTATACAAAACGAAATTCACTTCAAAAAAGTATTTCTACTAAACAAAACTTAATTAAGTGGTCAAAATCATGTCTGACCCGCTCCATGTCTCTCGATATTGCGCATCCTATCTTACTCGTGCGGTTCACTTTTCATAATCAACATAAATTAAAAAATAACATTATAATATTTTAACAAATATTAAACTAAATAAGCTTATTTAATGGCTACAACATGTATAGTAGACCTAGAATCTCTATTTGTACAAATTGCTGCACATTCATTTCATTCTGAATTTTGCACACATAAGTTGAAAGGCATTTGTTTGTGCATGCATGTAAAACATATCTGCAACTTTTATCAAGTTGGAGAAGCCGCCGCCCCTTGCGCCCCGGACCGAGGAGGGGAGCGCGTGCGGCCGCCGAACTCCGCCCCTTGCCTGGACCCTTCCTCGATGAACACTGCCCGACCCACACAAACCCCGCAGCACGACGAGGACACCAGATTCCCTGTTATTTTGGACACTTTCCCCCTTTGGCCACTTTTATTCCCTGTTATTTTATGATTTCTGTTAATAAAAGCCTCTCCGAGGCCTGACGCCACGCCCACTGTGTCTGTCTTGTGCTCCTCCCGTGACATAATCTATAATGAAACAAGGACAAAACATATGCTTTGTTTGTTTAGAATGGAATGGATCGCAAATAGATCCGAATGAAGAAATGAACCATAGTAGAAAATGTTTTTTTTTCCGTCTATTTGAAAGTTGGGCTAATAAACATGTTGCATTCGGCGGCCTGATTATGTCATTTTTTACGTTACATAGCCTGCCTCCAGTTTTCCTCACCTTGACTAATTAAGAGGCGATACTTGACCGGCATATCGTCAAAATGTCCGGAAAAGGAAACCTCTGCCGGTCACTTTGACTGGCACCATTTTTTTCTAGCGGAAACTCTGCTGGAAATACTAATATTAGTTACCTGTTCACTTAGTATGGTAGAGGGAGAGGGGGTGAATCAGGACGATGTATTCTTTGTTGACCATTCATTCAACATTCATTCATACAAGCATACCCATCTACAAACTTTTAAAGTGAAGAAATATCTGTCTGTGCAATAAATGTGAATAACAGCTGTTTGCCTCACTGATACTTTATTATATGCGTCGCAAATGCATTGAGTTCCTGCTTCAGCCTCTCAGCGGCCTTTTAACAACGTAAGATAGCTGCTACATTTTGTCAACAAAGAACTTCACTTCTTGGAGGACCCATGCAAAGATTGAACATCGCGTCGCGGAATACAGGATTCTGCTCGCTCAATGGAGAGAAAAGAAAAGCTAAAACGCCAACGAGAAATGTCCAACAAAGTTCCGAAGAGAAGCACGCAAACAATCACCGCATAGGTAAGCCTGCTGGCCTTTTTTTCTAATAAGCTGTGCTATTTTGGGAAATGCGCTGTTAGTGTCTGGTACACTGTTTAATCCATTGGGAATGATCGCGCGGATGTTTTGTTTGTTGTTTGGCTTTAGTTGGTTTTGTCCAGAGCTCTGGTGTTTGAAATAGGTTGTTTGTCAATCCGTTTGTTGTGGAAAGTAATGCCGCAATGTTTTTGGAAGTTGATGGTGAATGTTTACGTTTCGTTGCGATGCTGTGAGAAGTTGAAAGTAAAGCGTAACTTTTGTTGATTCGTTGAAAAGCTGATGACGTCATGGATGGCGAAAAAAGAGTATCCAAACCCACTGTAAAGGCATTGGCGAACCAGATTGAAAGTTTGCAAAAGGAACGCAAAACAAAGGTAAATAAAATCAAAGGGTTGATTCCAAAGATAAAGAATCTGATGACAAGAAATGAAAATACCTCTCAAGTGCAAGTGCTGTTTGAAAGTCTTGTTGAATCTTGTGAAAATGCCAATAAGCTCCATGATATGGTGATTCCCTTACTTCCTGAAGATGAGCAGGAAAAACAAAATGAGTGGTTTTTTAGCATCATGAAATATACTGATACATTTAAAGATGCAGTTCAAAATTGGCTGAAGATGGCAGAAGAGAATGTTATTCTTGTTCAATCTGAAACTGGTGCATCAAGGGAAGAGTTTACTATTCCTCAAGCGACAGTCCAAGCTTCATCCATCGTTACATCAGATAAATTACAAGATGACATTAAACCTAATGATAGTGTCTCAAATTTGGGGAGCAGATCATCTAAGAATCAGAGTTCAATTAGTGGAAGAAGATCTGGTGTGTCATCTACTCCTTCTGTACGTCTCAAAGCAGAGGCTGAGTTGGCTGCATTAAAGGCACGACAACAGTTGTTGAAGGATAAACATGAACTGGAGGAGCAAGAGGAGCAGCTAAGAAAAAGAAAGGAACAACTTAATCTGCAAGGAGAAATTGAAGTTCAAATTGCCAAACTGAATGTTTTAAAATCTCGGAGTGTGTCAAGCGATAAATCTGGACATTCAGGAGGAAGACATTACAACTTGGAGTCAGATCAAAGGAAAACACAGAGTCTTAATGCCAGTGCTAAATCATTTGTTCCTCAAAGGTCAGTAAATGTGAATGGATCAATGCATGGTCAATTAAACTCTGGTGTAAGGCCTAATGGAGGAGTCGTACAACCAAGATTACCCTCACAGCCTCCAATAGGGGTCCAACATCCTTCTGGACACCAAACAGTGGAGCAAGGGACACAAGGAAATGCATTGGATCCACATGATGATGAGGAAGTACCGAGCAACATTTATGGTGTAATGAGAAAGCAAAACGAGATAACAACACTCTTGTTAAAACAGCAATGTTTGTCATCTTTACCCAAAAGAGATCTGAAAGTATTTGATGGTGACCCTTTTCAGTATCATGCCTTCACGAGAGCTTTCGTGAACAGTGTTGAGAGTAAAACTGATAACTACAGTGATTGCCTGTATTTCCTTGAACAATATACTGTTGGTCTTCCAAGGGACTTAGTACAAAGTTGTCAGCATATTGACCCACAGAGGGGATATATGAGAGCCAAAGATTTGTTGCAAGAACATTTTGGAAATGAGCAGAAAATTGCATCTGCTTACATGAATAAAGCTCTTACATGGCCTCAGATTAAAGCTGAGGATGTTAATGCTTTACAAGAATACAGTCTTTTCCTTAGAGGCTGTGGTAATGTCATGGAGGAGGTGCAATATATGCATGAGTTGGACATGCCAGCCAATATGATGATGGTTATAAAGAAACTCCCTTACAGACTTCGGGATAAATGGAGATCAGTGGCTTGTGATTTGCAAGAAAGACACAACCGCAGAGTTTCCTTCATTGATATTGTTAACTTTATAGAACATCAAGTCAAAATGGTAATGGATCCAGTGTTTGGAAATATACAGGATGATCCTGTATTAAGGAATAAGGATGTGAAAAGAAGTGAAATTTCCTTCTCGTCCTGGAATAAAACAAACCAGCTTTGCAACCACTGTGGTTTCTGCAAACAAACGAAGTGAGTCTGAAAAACCAGGAAAGGTAAATGATGGTCCTGATAAGAAAGAATGTCTCTGCTGTGAAGGTGCACACACATTGGGTATGTGTCCTCAGTTGGGAAAACAATCCCACAGTGAGAAGATTAGTTTCTTGAAATCAAGTGGAGTGTGTTTTGGCTGTTTATGCATTGGGCACATAAGCAAAGAATGCAGAAAGCGTCTTTGTTGTGATGTTTGTGGTCTTAAACATCCCACTTTGCTACATATCTTTCCAAAAGAAAAGGCTAACGTTACAACTGAGAAAAAACCAAAGATGTCAGTGAATGATGTTTTGATTTCCAGTGGTCTTACTGGGGCTGGTGACTATGATTGTAAACTCCCAATTGTGCCTGTACAGATAAAAGCCAAGAAAGGCAGTAAAATTGTTACTACTTACGCCTTTTTAGATCAAGGGAGCACAGCTGTGTTTTGTACTGAGAGTTTAATGAAAAAGCTTAACCTCACAGGAACCAAAGTGCGGATACTTTTAAGAACTATGGGACAAGAAAAGGTTACTAGTAGCTATGCTCTGTCTGAAATGGAGGTAGCAGGATTGAATGGGAATGACTTTTGTGAATTGCATCGAGTTTATACGCAGGAGAGTATGCCTGTTCACAAGAGGAATATACCTAAAGAAAGTGACCTGCAAAGATGGCCCCATTTAAAGAATGTTAATTTACCTGAGATTGAGGCAGGGATTGAGCTGCTAATTGGAACCAATGTTCCTAAAGCTTTGGAACCATTGGAAGTCATCCGCAGTGTGAATGATGGACCCTATGCAATCAGGACAATGTTAGGATGGACTGTCAATGGACCGCTATCTGGAGATACTAATGATGTAAAGGATTGTGCTCAAACAGAGGTCACGGTCAATAGAATTTCAGTCCTGAATCTGGAAGACATGTGGCAGCAGCAATTTCAAATGGACTTCCCTGAATGTAGCCAAGAGGAACAAACTAGCTATTCAAGAGAAGATCAGAAATTTATGGAAATGGTGACAAATTCTGCTAAGCTTGTTGATGGGCATTATGAGATTGGCTTACCTCTGAGAGAGAGAATTCACATGCCAAATAATCGGAGAATTGTAGAACAACAGGCTTTACATCTAAAGAAGAGACTTCAAAAGGATTCTGTCTTTCTTACTGACTATAAAGATTTCATGAAGGATATGGTTTCCAAAGGTTATGCAGAGCAAGTACCTGCAAAGGATTTGATGTGTAGTGATGGACAAATTTGGTATATTCCGCATCATGGTGTCTACCATCCCACAAAGAAGAAAATCCATGTGGTGTTTGATTGTGGAGCGAGTTTTCAAGGAACATCACTTAATGCTCAACTCTTGCAAGGACCAGATCTCACCAGCTCACTCATTGGAGTGGTGACAAGATTTAGAAAAGAACCTGTGGTGATTATGGCAGACATTGAGTCAATGTTCCATCAAGTAAAGGTACCACCCAAGGATGCTGACTTGTTAAGGTTTCTTTGGTGGCCTGAGGGGGATTTAAGCCAAGACCCTACTGATTTTAGGATGTTAGTGCATTTATTTGGAGCAACATCATCTCCTAGCTGTGCTAATTTTGCTCTAAGGAAATGTGCTGATGATCATAAGGAAGATTTTGTCATGGAAACAGTGGATAAAATTCTACATTCCTTTTATGTTGATGATTGCCTTGTTTCAGTTGCTACTGTTGAAAAAGCGATGACATTGTGCCAGGAACTTGTATCCATATGTGCCAAAGGTGGATTTAGGCTAACAAAGTGGATGAGCAACAGACGTGAAGTCATGGCTGTAATACCTGAGGATCAAAGAGCAAAGACTGTGACAGACTTGAATATTGATCGAGAATCTCCATTGGTTGAGAGAGTTCTGGGTATGCAGTGGTGCATTCAGTCTGACACATTCAAGTTCAAGATTGTAATCAAAGACAGACCTATGACACGAAGAGGAATACTGTCCATGATTAGCTCTGTCTATGATCCTTTGGGAATTGTGAGTTCTGTTGTATTGTCTGCAAAGAGAATATTGCAAGACCTCTGCAAAGGAAACTTGGGATGGG
This sequence comes from Carassius auratus, assembly GCF_003368295.1. Classification (NCBI taxonomy): domain Eukaryota; kingdom Metazoa; phylum Chordata; class Actinopteri; order Cypriniformes; family Cyprinidae; genus Carassius; species Carassius auratus. Next base: position 604,882 of record NW_020527948.1, read on the forward strand.
ATGATATCTTGCCTGAATTAGTTGTTCAAAAATGGAAAAGCTGGCTTCAAGAACTTCATCTTTTGGAAAGCTTTGAGCTTACAAGATGTCTAAAACCTTCAAACTTTGGTGAGATCGCTTCTGCACAGTTGCATCATTTTTCGGATGCAAGTAAGGATGGCTATGGAACTGTGACATACTTGCTAACACGCAATATGGATTCTTTAATACATTGTGCTTTTATCATGGGAAAGTCAAGAGTAGCTCCAATGAAGTCTATTACCATCCCACGTATGGAGCTCATTGCTGCTACAATGGCCAGTCGTATGGATGTTCTATGGAAGAAGGAATTACATCTGCAGCTTCAAGATTCAGTTTTCTGGACAGACAGTGCTTCTGTTCTCAAATATATCAAAAACGAAACTTCACGATTCAAGATCTTTGTAGCCAATCTGAATGACCTTGAAAAGCTTGAAGTGGATGACCCAGAGGTCAAGAAAGGTCTTGAGGTTAACTCTGTGCAGTTTAATGAAGAGGATAAGATTGCACGTTTTATTAATCACTTCTCTTCTTGGTTCCGTTTGAAAAGGGCAATGGCTTGGATTTTAAAGTTTAAGAAACTACTCCTATCTCTTAGTCAGAAAAGGAAACAATTGAGACTTGCTTCAGCTCATTATACTGGACAACAAGGAAATTCTTTGGAAAAGGAAATGGAAATTTTCAAAGGTCAACTCGAAAAATCTCATCTCTCACCTGAAGAACTAGAGATTGCCGAGTTGGAGATCCTCAGATTCTCACAAGAAAAGATGTTTCCTGAGGAGCTTGCTTGTCTAAAAAGAGGGGAAAGTGTAAAGAAAGACAGCCACATTTATGGACTTTGTCCTATGCTTGACGACGTTTTGAGGGTTGGTGGTAGATTAAGTAGGGCGTCAATGCCTGAAGAATCCAAGCATCCAGTCATTCTAGCAAAGAATTCTCACGTCTCTGATATTCTCTTGAGACACATACATGAGGAAGTTGGACATTGTGGTCGTAATCATATGTTATCTAAATTACGACAAAAATATTGGATAACAGGTGCAAGTACAGCAATAAGAAAGGTACTGTCCAAATGTGTGACATGTCGGAGACTGAATTCACTTCCTGGTTGCCAACAGATGTCTGACTTACCATTAGACAGAGTCACTCCAAATGAGCCACCATTTACTCGTGTTGGGGTGGATTATTTTGGACCTTTCGAGGTAAAAAGTAGAAGAAGTGTGGTGAAAAGATATGGAGTAATTTTTACCTGCTTAGCCATACGGGTTATACATATTGAAGTGGCACCCTCCTTGGACACGGATTCATTCATAAACGCACTTCGACGTTTCATTGCAAGACGGGGGCAAGTCAAAGAACTAAGATCTGATAATGGAAGAAACTTTGTTGGAGCGGAGCGAGAACTAGGAGTTGCCCTAAAGGAATGGAATCAATGTCACATTAATGATGTCCTCCTTCAGAAAGGTATCAAATGGTCATTTAACCCTCCCACTGGATCACATCATGGAGGGGCATGGGAAAGGTTAATTCGATCTGTGCGTAAAGTTTTGAATTCCATTCTCAAGGTGCAAAATTTGGATGAAGAGGGTTTGCAAACCGTTCTTTGCGAAGTTGAATCGATTATTAATGGTCGTCCAATCACCAAAGCATCCACTGATCCAAATGACCTTGAAGCATTAACACCAAACCACCTGTTGATTTTGAGAACTGTACCATTGTTACCACCGGGTGAATTCAAAAGAGAAGATGTATATGCTCGTAAACGTTGGAGACAAGTCCAGTACATGTCAAACTTGTTCTGGAAGAGATGGGTTCTGGAGTATTTACCACAACTTCAAGAGCGTCGGAAGTGGTCGGGAGTCAGGCGCAACTTTAAACCAGGAGACATAGTGCTTATAGTGGACAATACAGCACCTCGGAACTCCTGGCTTATTGGACGCATAATTCAAACCTTTCCAGATAGAAGAGGATTTGTGCGTCATGTGCAAGTGAAAACTAAAAGCAGCTGTCTGGAAAGGCCGATAACTAAGATCTGTCTTTTACAAGAAGCAGAAGATGGATAATTTTGCTTGAATTTTTTTTTTTTTTCAAAATATGAACAATTTTTCTGGCTGACTTTTTCTGGATTTTTTTTCTCTTTTGAAAGAAGAAATGGACATTTTATGATTTAAATGCATTGTTGATTGTTTTCATGTCTAATTAATGGAGATGTAATTATTACTTCATAATAATTAGGGGCTGGAATGAAAGGGACATGAAAAGGTTAACTGTCATGTGATCATGGTGGAGGGTCACGGGATTACCTGGGAATACTAATATTAGTCACCTGTTCACTTAGTATGGTAGAGGGAGAGGGGGTGAGTCATGACGATGTATTCTTTGTTGACCATTCATTCAACATTCATTCATACAAGCATACCCATCTACAAACTTTTAGGGCCCTATTTTAACGATCTGAAACGCAAGATTTGATTTAGGCTAAAGCTGTGTATGTTTAGTTATAATTAGATTTTAACCCAATGACACATACTGTATCAGGTTTTTTTTGTTGGGGGCTGAGAAGTGGACAAACCAGTTCTGGGTTAGCTAGGGTAGTTAAAGGGGGGGTTAAATGCTATTTCATGCATACTGAGTTTTTTTACACTGTTAAAGAGTTGGATTCCCATGCTAAACATGGACAAAGTTAAAAAAATTAAGTTGTACGTTTGAAGGAGTATTTATGTTCCAAAAATACTCCTTCCAGTTTGTCACAAGTTTCGGAAAGTTTTTTTGAAGTATGGCTCTGTGTGACGTTAGATGGAGCAGAATTTCCTTATATGGGTCTCAAGGGCCCTTCTCCCGGAAGAGCGCGCGCCCCTGTATAGCAGAGCAATGAGAGGCTGAGCACAGACAATCACTGATCAGAGCGAGAGCATCGCGAAATGTCACAAAAGGAGTGTGTTTTTGGTTGCCAGGGCAAGACAACCCTGCACAGATTACCAAAGAAAAAAAAACATTAAGGGACCAGTTGATGGAGTTTATTTTTTACAGAGCATCAACGGAGTTGTGCAAGTGTTTGTGTTTGTTCCCTGCATTTCGAAAATGCTTGTTTTACAAACAAGGCCCAGTTTGATGACGGATTTGCGTATCGTTTATTTCTTAAGGATGATGCAATCCCAACGAAAAAGGGTCACGATCGTGTGTTGGAACCGCAGGCGGTGAGTAAAACTGCTTCAAATATCTCTGCCTTCTTGTTAGTGCGTCCACCTCCCATCGGAGACCCGGGTTCGAGCCCCGCTCGGAGCGAGTCGTTGCTGCTGCTGCTCTCGTTCAGTTTTAGCCTCTGGATCTGATTCTGGATCATAAATAAACGGCTGAATCTGACTGTTAGCCATGGTTTGTTTTGGATGATGTTTTTTTCCTCAAGGTAATGTCAGCTTCCAAACGCTCTCAACGCAAAAGCCTACTGGCGTGATTCTTTAGCTCCGCCCACACGTCACGCCTCCATTCGGTCGTGCTTTTCCGGGAAAAATCGGTACAGACTATTTTCTCTTTCTCTTATGAATATAATAAAACTAAAGACTTTTTGGAGTTATGAAGAATGCAGTACTACTCTATAGGTACTCAAGATTAACAGGATATTGAGTGAAAACGAGCATTTCACCCCCCCCCCCCCCCTTTAAATGTGTGATTGCGAGATGTAAATGTCCAGGTTAGATTAAAGCCATTAACAGCGTGAATGCAAAGTGACTTACATCGTAAACAATATAATTCCCAATGTCCATATGTGAGCACAGAGGTAAATTGTTCAGGTCTCTGTGCCGCTGCAGGGAGCTCGTATGGGTCGATATTTTAGATGCCTGAGAGCTTCTCCAAACACCGCTGTTTTGCGCTTGGTGTGAGCTTGTTCCTGTAAGGTCCCCTTTCTTTCTCCTTATGTTTTTGCATTGCCAACAAAATAAATGCGCAAAAATGAAAGCGCTCTGAAATGTTTAGTCGCTCCTCTGTGAAGTTCTGAAGGCATTGCCCCTGGCAACAGATCCTGCCATCAGGGCCGACCGGCTCAGACCCCTCCCAAATCAACCCAAATCGGCACGTGACTCCTCATTCTCAATAGACCCATTTAGATGGGGTTTCTAAAATGTACTACCTCGTCAGATGACGTTTACTACTTTTTACTGGCCTTAATTTGGCATAATTTAATTTACTACCTTTTACTACCTTTTACAACCCCACGGAAACCCTGTCATTGGGTCGGCTCAAAAGTGGTTGTCCATTATGCTGGTCTTTTCCAGTCCCATCTGGGATGCCAAATATGTAGTGTCATCTGCTGTTGATCTGAAGAATCACACTCAGTCTGGGGTTTTGTTTCCAGAAGAAAAGACTGTTATTTCAAGGAGAATAAAGTCGAGAGTTCCTTCCAAGGAATATCTCTCGAATGTTAGGTGGTATATATTTATATACCATTTATACAGGATGTGCTCCTTATAGCTTTCGTTATGTTTACAATTCGATTCCTCCCTAGAGGGGCCCCCTAGACTTATGGTAAAGAAAAGGGCCATTTGTATGTTTTTCCAGATGTTTCTCATCTGAGGGTCTGTATATTTCTGCTGGGCAGGCACAATCTTTTTACACACAGGCCATATGATTATAAAGGACTTATAACTGTGTTTGTGTGTGTGTGTGTGTGTGTATATATATATATACATACATATATATATATATATATATATATATATATATATATATATATATATACATACATATATATATATATATATACATACATATATATATATATATATATATATATATATACATACATACATATACAGTACAGGCCAAAAGTTTGGACACACCTTCTTATTCAAAGAGTTTTCTTTATTTTCATGACTATGAAAATTGTAGATTCACACTGAATGCATCAAAACTATGAATTAACACATGTGGAATTATATATGGAATTATATACATAACAAAAAAAGTGTGAAACAACTGAAAATATGTCATATTCTAGGTTCTTCAAAGTAGCCACCTTTTGCTTTGATTACTGCTTTGCACACTCTTGGCATTCTCTTGATTAGCTTCAAGAGGTTGTCATGAAATGGTCTTGCAACAGTCTTGAAGGAGTTGAAGGAGATGCTTAGCACTTTTTGGCCCTTTTGCCTTCTGTCTGCGGTCCAGCTCACCCCTAAACCATCTCAATTGGGTTCAGGTCCAGTGACTGTGGAGGCCAGGTCATCTGGCGCAGCACCCCATCACTCTCCTTCTTGGTCAAATAGCCCTTGATGCCTTCTAGGGGTGTGCCGGAACTAGTATCGGTACCGAATGGTTCCTGGGCAAATTCCAAATGGAAGTGATCATCCCTATCCCCTTGGAGTGGGGTCTTTGGAGTGAATAGGGCATGTGTTGCCATTAAGTAGTCATTAGGAATGCACTTTGCAAAAGGAGCGACATCATTTCCTCATTATTTTCAGCTGGCATGTTCCTGTGACAGCGCACCATGTGTCCGTCAGCAGATGTCGCAGTTTTTTTTTATAATTTTTTATTGTTAGCATAACCGTTGCAAATAAACATACATTTTATTTTTGAGTAAGTTTAAAAAAATATGCTATATAATATATAAAAACGAATATATATATAAAACTTTTTAAAACATTAAATGTATTAGGGATGCACGATAATATCGGCACAACATCGGTATCGGCCGATAAAAGCTTAAAATGACCATTATCGGTATCGGCCGATATGAATATTTCTGCCGATGAGCCAAACCGATATTCTCCAAGTGAAACAATTGACCTGTTTTTCAGATGTGAATGTCTGTCTACATTTGTAAAATAATAAATTTATGGTAGAATCAGTACAGAAGAGATACATGGATTTCTCTTCAGTAAAATTAAAGTTTAAATATATCAGTATATATTTGTAAATATATCAGTATATATTTGTATATATATATCGATATCGGTATCGGCATCGGCCAAAATTATTTAGAAAATATCGGCATATCGAATATCGGCCAAAATCCAATATCGTGCATCCCTAAAATGTATATTGTTTTTATGTCGATGTCCATCAGTGAATCTGCTGTCACGGGAACATCCCAGCTGAAGATAATAAGGAAATTATATTGCTCCTTTTGCAAAGTGCATTCCTAACGACTACTTAATGGCACGCACATGCCCTACTCACTCCAAAGTCCCCACTTCAAGGGGATAAGGATGATCACTTCTAAATTTAATATGCCCAAGTACCGTTCGGTACCAATACTAGTACCGGTGCATCCCTAATGCCTTCAGTGTGACTCTACAATTTTCATAGTCATGAAAATAAAGAAAACTCTTTTGGTCTGTACTGTATATATATAGAGCTAGATTCACCTTGATTATACTTAATAAAATCTTATTAATAAAAATCTGCTACATCTTGACCCCAGCCACCATTCCTTGAGAAGTTTACTCAAATTCTTGAATCGATTTTACTTGACAATCCTCATAAGGCTGTGGTTCTCTCGGTTGGTTGAGCATCTTTTTCTTTCCGATTCCTTCCACTCAACTTTCTTTTAACATGCGTGGATACAGCACTCTGTGAACAGCCAGCTTCTTTGGCAATGAATGTTTATGGCTTAACCTCCTTGTGAACTGTCAGATCAGCAGTCTTCCTCGTGATTGTGTAACCTAGTAAACCAAACTGAGAGACCATTTTGAGATAGTGAATTGGTGGGTTTTGGTTAAATGTAACAAAATCATCACAATTAAAAGAACCAAAGACTTAAACTACTTCAGTTTGTTTGCACTGAATTCATTTAATACATGTGTTTAACAATTTGAGTTGAATTATTGAAATAAATGAACTTTTCCACAACATTCTGATTTGTTGAGATGCACATTTAAATACAGTCTGAAATGCAGTTAGACAAAATGCAATACTGTTTACCTAATATCTACTGTCTTTGATGACAACACATAATTTAAAAAAATGAAGAGTATAATATTATCATCATCATCATCTGCCAGTCTATTTTGATATGACTTCTTTCTTCTCCCTAAAACAATGTGAATGCTCTAGAGAAGAGAAAAAAAAATACCCATTTAACATTAGTTTTGTATTTAAAAAAAAAAAAGGACGTACGAAAAAAAAAAGGACGTGCATACATGACAACTATTCATTATTGTTCATTTGGAGAACTGTTTTATCTGCTGATAAAGATGCAAATGCATGTTCATCTTTTTGAACCTATTATGTTGTCTGAGATTTTTTTGGAATTAAGAGCCATACAGACAGAATCATGTTGTCCAGAATTATTGCTTCTTTCAATAAGACACGATCAGTTATGCTGGTCATACTGAAAACACGGATCTATTACACCTTCCTGTAGCATTCAAGTTCTATGAGATCTCACTCTCACATGCACCTAATGATGGGTACACACAAAAAGATAATCAGGCTGATTTTGGGCCAATTTCCCCCCTTCTGACAATCCTAGCTATGTCCTGATTATCTTGATGGTTCTACAGATTATTTTATCAGATTTTCCCTTGGTGTGAGGTGTGTTAAGAGTGTCTGAACCTGATCGGAAGAATCAACATGTTTAATATTTATGATCAGAAATCCTGATGTGTGGGGGGAACCCCGAGGACAAACGTGCGCACGCTCTGGAGATTATCACGTTAGACGAAACAATATCCAATCAGAAAATGAGATGATGGAAGACGGAAGCAGTCATGGCACAGCACAAAGTGAAATTTATGTGAACAGCAGAGATGGAGGATCAGCTTTTTGATTTGTGGCAACAGAACAAATTTTTATACAACGTGTTGTGTATAAAATCACACAACTCTGTGTGTGGTGTGCTGTCTTTGTCACATCATGGAACATCACACACTATAGGAGCAAAAATCAAGTTAAATCAAGGATATTTTATCCTCATGTTTGTGGTCTATCACATTTTGAAAATCTTATAAGATGTAAAAAATCTTTTGGTGTGTACCCAGCATAAGCATGGTCTAAGATTTTGCAAAAACAATTATATACGCATAATTTGCTCAGACGTTACCAATCAAGTTACTATTTAATTAATTATAAGAATGTGTCAGACAATAAGTGAGGTAAAGACAAGCATCATGCTTGTTTTAAATGTAGTCAGTGCTATTATTCTGTTGAATGCATTTATTGACCTGTTGAGGTAAACCGTGTTCTGAGTAATACAAGTGCTAGAATTACATTTGTCCTGCAGTAATGACCACTATAAAGAGATGAAGATGGACAACGCAAGATACAGAGAAGCAGATCTGTGGACCAGCAGTTGTTTCGTAAGGATGGAATTTCCAGCACCAAATCTTTCTAGACAGCAGATTCTCCTCAGTGCGGAAGATGTTATTGATTCTGCTTCTTTGAAAGGTACCTATTGGACAAGGAGACAGAACTATTAGGGTTGTAAAGGTAATTTATTACACACCTGTATTGATTTAATTACACCATATGCTTATTAATAAATTAGAATTAGTCACATTTCTGAATGCATTTTGGGGATGCAATATTGTTAGAGACGATGGTATTGAAGAGACAAATAGTGTTAAGTGTTAATTCATTCATAGCTGCACACAGTACAAGTTCATGATAGGTTTAGTACCACTGATATACCATTAAAGTATTTGTTACTATATTGGCCCCTACAGTTCTCCTAAGGATTTTTTCTATTTCAAGGTTTCGAAGCATTTTGGTGTCTTTAACATGCTAAAAAAACTTGTGAAACTTTGCACACACGTTGGAATTGTCGGCCATTAGGGCTGCGAAAAAGCAGGAAGTGAGTCAGTCATAGTGCCATCAACTGGCAGTAGGTATTGTGTACTTGTGAACACAACTACTTTTAAAATCCTCCTCTTAAATTTACCGTATTTTCCGGACTATAAGTCAGGACATAGTTTGGCTTGTCCTGCGACATAGTCAGGTGCGACTTATTTCTCAAAATTAATTTCACATGAACTAAGAGAAAACATTACGGTCTCCAGCCACGAAAGGGCGCTTACAGTCCAGTGCGACTTATGTTTTTTCCTCATCATGACGTATTTTTGGACTGATGCGACTTATGCTCAGGTGCCACTTATAGTCCGGAAAATACAGTACCCAAATTGCTAGGTGAAGTAAACATTTTTTTTTATATTATTATTTAGTTCAATTCAATAGTTCAATCAATTGTTGTATTTCAAGCCGCTTTATTATCAGCACTCTACATCCCTCTTCATCTCTGCTCATATTAGTCAATATAGTATTTTATTCACTTTACCTTTCCCAGTGCTTGTGGTTGAGACCTGAGAAGTCATCAAGTTTAGCAATCTCCTTCAGATACATAGACAGCTTATAGAGTTCTTTGTCTTTCTTACGGTTTAAGTGTGCCTTCATGAATGGTCTGATCTATGGCAAATACAGAATGACAAAAACAATTAACATGAGTGGAGGAAGAAGAGAGAAAAACTAAATGCTCTGAAGCATCATGATTTTAATTTCTTTATCAATTCTAAAATGGTTTGGAATAACTGATTTGTTTAGATCTTCACCACAGCTGGCACTTACATATACACAATATTCTGCTTGCTGGCAATTCTCTTGTGAACAAGCATTTGAACAAAGTTTGGAAAGGTTGAAGCAAATTACTGTGGGTTCATTGCACACACTACATAATGTGAGAAACATGTGCTTTTGCTCAATATTGCAATGATTGTAAAAAAAAAAAAAAAAAAAAAAAAAAAAAAAAAAAAAAAAATATATATATATATATATATATATATATATATATATATATATATATATATATATATATTTATTAGTGGTGGGCATAGATTATTATTTTTTTAATCTAGATTAAATCTCACTGTGATCTTGAAATTAATCTAGATTAAAATGGCTCATTCGAATTCTGACGAAGGCATTCAGAATATGTGTGTTACCCAAATAAAATTGACAAACAGTAAGTCTTTGAGAAGGGGTTTATCATGCTAGGTGGTGCAATAGAAAAGGGGCTCATCTCCTGTTTCCAAAATGCATCACAAAGTGCTTGAAAAATCTGTAAACTAATTCCACATTGCACAAGGTGCAAACAACATTACGCCTCTTTCACACCAATGTTTAAGTGTTTTTATTTTTAAGTTTCTAGGTGTCAAGGTAGAGAAACCAAATAATTAAATGTAAAATAGCACTGGATAGTCTTCAATGTAAAAATGAAATATACAATTCAAACCTATATTTATTCAGTCACCTTCAACATTTCTCACATTATTACGGTTTTGCTATATATATCAAAAATTATACCTGGTGTCTGAATAATTTTTTTTCAATCAAGAGCGGTGAGTGATTTTCATTTTCATTTTCTTGGATTAACATTTCAGCAGCCAGTAGATAAATTAGGCGCGGTCACTTTAAGAGACGATGAACGCATCCAAAATAATATCCCATTTTTTCCCTCAACTGTTTACTTTCACTTAAGAAATAACTGAAATTATTTGAGCATAATTTCCAATGTGGATATTTTTACATATTTTGTATGTATTTGTCGTTCGTAAATTCGTAAATTCGATGTTCAAGTGTTTTGAGACGCCTTTCTCTTCGCAGAAGAGAGCTCGGTTCAGTGTCGTTCTCCGTGATACGCAGCTCTCTCTCTGCGTTCAATGAACACAGCGCAAGTTACCAGCTACTCAGTTCAGCTTTTCAGACCCAGCATTCATGATATGCACGCTCTTAAGGCTGTGCAATTGGGCAATTAGTTGAATTAGTTGAAAGGGGTGTGTTCAAAAAAATAGCAGTGTGGCATTCAATCACTGAGGTCATCAATTTTGTGAAGAAACAGGTGTGAATCAGGTGGCCCCTATTTAAGGATGAAGCCAACACTTGTTGAACATGCATTTGAAAGCTGAGGAAAATGGGTCGTTCAAGACATTGTTCAGAAGAACAGCGTACTTTGATTAAAAAGTTGATTAGAGAGGGGAAAACCTATAAAGAGGTGCAAAAAATGATAGGCTGTTCAGCTAAAATGATCTCCAATGCCTTAAAATGGAGAGCAAAACCAGAGAGACGTGGAAGAAAACGGAAGACAACCATCAAAATGGATAGAAGAATAACCAGAATGGCAAAGGCTCAGCCAATGATCACCTCCAGGATGATCAAAGACAGTCTGGAGTTACCTGTAAGTACTGTGACAGTTAGAAGACGTCTGTGTGAAGCTAATCTATTTTCAAGAATCCCCCGCAAAGTCCCTCTGTTAAAAAAAAGGCATGTGCAGAAGAGGTTACAATTTGCCAAAGATCACATCAACTGGCCTAAAGAGAAATGGAGGAACATTTTGTGGACTGATGAGAGTAAAATTGTTCTTTTTGGGTCCAAGGGCCACAGGCAGTTTGTGAGACGACCCCCAAACTCTGAATTCAAGCCACAGTACACAGTGAAGACAGTGAAGCATGGAGGTGCAAGCATCATGATATGGGCATGTTTCTCCTACTATGGTGTTGGGCCTATTTATCGCATACCAGGGATCATGGATCAGTTTGCATATGTTAAAATACTTGAAGAGGTCATGTTGCCCTATGCTGAAGAGGACATGCCCTTGAAATGGTTGTTTCAACAAGACAATGACCCAAAACACACTAGTAAACGGGCAAAGTCTTGGTTCCAAACCAACAAAATTAATGTTATGGAGTGGCCAGCCCAATCTCCAGACCTTAATCCAATTGAGAACTTGTGGGGTGATATCAAAAATGCTGTTTCTGAAGCAAAACCAAGAAATGTGAATGAATTGTGGAATGTTGTTAAAGAATCATGGAGTGGAATAACAGCTGAGAGGTGCCACAAGTTGGTTGACTCCATGCCACACAGATGTCAAGCAGTTTTAAAAAACTGTGGTCATACAACTAAATATTAGTTTAGTGATTCACAGGATTGCTAAATCCCAGAAAAAAAAAATGTTTGTACAAAATAGTTTTGAGTTTGTACAGTCAAAGGTAGACACTGCTATTTTTTTGAACACACCCCTTTCAACTAATTGCCCAATTGCACAGCCTTAAGAGCGTGCATATCATGAATGCTGGGTCTTGTTTGTTTTCTGACAATCTACTGAACCTACTGGTAACTTGTTTGCCACGTAGCAATAAAAAATATACTAAAAACCTTGATTATTCTGGTTAGTCACATTGTACTGCTATTATTTTGAACAATACTGTATATATATATATATATATATATATATATATGTGAAATTAACATTACATGACTCAGCCGAACGCACAAGCGCTCATTAGCTCTCTTCTTCATGAGCATTTGAGAGTGTGGATAAAAACTTGATTAGAGTGCCATCTGCTGGTAAAATTAGGGATGCACTGATATCGCTTTTTCCAGTACTCGCCCCATACCAATACTTTTATTTTTGGTACTTGCCGATACCGATATTTGGATTGTATTTGTAAATTTTTTAAATAATTTAATTTAATTTAGACATTTAGCAGACGCTTTTATCCAAAGTGACTTACAGTGCATTCAGGCTATCAATTTTTACATATCATGTGATCCCGGGGAATTGAACCCACAACCTTGCGCTTGATAATGCAGTGCTCTAACAATTGAGATACAGGAACACATATAAATATTGGGTAGAGCAACCAAAAGAGTATGTATAATGTTGGGTGGTTAACTTTTGGTATTAAGTAGAAACAGTCACCAAAATTCATTCAAAACACACCTTTAACATTACACTATCACAGTTTAATCTCTATAGTTTAGAAGATGGTAATAAAATGACAAAAACTCATAGTTAAACTGTGTAAGAACAAAGTCATCTTGATAATGTTAGATAACTTTGATATAAAGGTATGTAATGTATTACAATCAACCAAAAAAAAAATTATATATATACAGTATTGTTCAAAATAATAGCAGTACAATGTGACTAACCAGAATAATCAAGGTTTTTAGTATATTTTTTATTGCTACGTAGCAAACAAGTTACCAGTAGGTTCAGTAGATTGTCAGAAAACAAACAAGACCCAGCATTCATGATATGCACGCTCTTAAGGCTGTGCAATTGGGCAATTAGTTGAAAGGGGTGTGTTCAAAAAATAGCAGTGTCTACCTTTGACTGTACAAACTCAAAACTATTTTGTACAAACATTTTTTTTTTCTGGGATTTAGCAATCCTGTGAATCACTAAACTAATATTTAGTTGTATGACCACAGTTTTTTAAAACTGCTTGACATCTGTGTGGCATGGAGTCAACCAACTTGTGGCACCTCTCAGCTGTTATTCCACTCCATGATTCTTTAACAACATTCCACATTTCATTCACATTTCTTGGTTTTGCTTCAGAAACAGCATTTTTGATATCACCCCACAAGTTCTCAATTGGATTAAGGTCTGGAGATTGGGCTGGCCACTCCATAACATTAATTTTGTTGGTTTGGAACCAAGACTTTGCCCGTTTACTAGTGTGTTTTGGGTCATTGTCTTGTTGAAACAACCATTTCAAGGGCATGTCCTCTTCAGCATAGGGCAACATGACCTCTTCAAGTATTTTAACATATGCAAACTGATCCATAATCCCTGGTATGCGATAAATAGGCCCAACACCATAGTAGGAGAAACATGCCCATATCATGATGCTTGCACCTCCATGCTTCACTGTCTTCACTGTGTACTGTGGCTTGAATTCAGAGTTTGGGGGTCGTCTCACAAACTGCCTGTGGCCCTTGGACCCAAAAAGAACAATTTTACTCTCATCAGTCCACAAAATGTTCCTCCATTTCTCTTTAGGCCAGTTGATGTGTTCTTTGGCAAATTGTAACCTCTTCTGCACATGCCTTTTTTTTAACAGAGGGACTTTGCGGGGGATTCTTGAAAATAGATTAGCTTCACACAGACGTCTTCTAACTGTCACAGTACTTACAGGTAACTCCAGACTGTCTTTGATCATCCTGGAGGTGATCATTGGCTGAGCCTTTGCCATTCTGGTTATTCTTCTATCCATTTTGATGGTTGTCTTCCATTTTCTTCCACGTCTCTCTGGTTTTGCTCTCCATTTTAAGGCATTGGAGATCATTTTAGCTGAACAGCCTATCATTTTTTGCACCTCTTTATAGGTTTTCCCCTCTCTAATCAACTTTTTAATCAAAGTACGCTGTTCTTCTGAACAATGTCTTGAACGACCCATTTTCCTCAGCTTTCAAATGCATGTTCAACAAGTGTTGGCTTCATCCTTAAATAGGGGCCACCTGATTCACACCTGTTTCTTCACAAAATTGATGACCTCAGTGATTGAATGCCACACTGCTATTTTTTTGAACACACCCCTTTCAACTAATTCAACTAATTGCCCAATTGCACAGCCTTAAGAGCGTGCATATCATGAATGCTGGGTCTCATTTGTTTTCTGAGAATCTACTGAACCTACTGGTAACTTGTTTGCCACGTAGCAATAAAAAAATATACGAAAAACCTTGATTATTCTGGTTAGTCACATTGTACTGCTATTATTTTGAACAATACTGTACATACATACATACATATATACAGTACACACACACACACACAAATATATATTCAGAAAGCTGTTAGTATGACAATATTTACACATCTATCAATACTTAGACAAACATTAGCCTTAATGACTGCCTGCTGTCTTCTGGCCATGCTGTCATCCAGGTTCATGCTGACTTTGTCTGAAAAATATTTTGTCCCAAATTTGTTTTACTGGTAAGCCACTGTTTTAAGATTTTTTGGGGTATAATTTGTCCCAGTTTACTTTAGTTAATTTATCTAAGTAAAGTTAGCAAAATATAGTGTCCTACACCCACTAGTAAAAAAAAATATAATAAAAATATGCAAAAAATTGTATCTGGTCTCAGAATAATTTTTGGTTTGACTGTATAACCTTGGGTTTTTCAAACTTAATTATGCCCATTAAAATGTATTTTACCAATTTTTGTTACTTTCTTTGTTATTTTTATTTTTTTTGCTCTACGTTTCATCCCCTGTAATTTAATAGCATTAGAGCTGCTCCATTGCAACTTATTACTGTAATGATGCGCTTTGCTGTAATAATGAAGGGAACCACTCGTTATGAATGTGTGATATTTTTCACAAATAGAAGTCGCTTTTTTTTATTTTTTAACTGATACCAAGTATCAGTGCATCCCTAGTTAAAATCTAAACTCTGAATTGATTCCAGAGGAATTGCGATGCATTCGGAAAATCCACAAATCGATTCCGCATCAATTTATCATCCCAGCCCTACTAAATATTGTTATTTGCAAAATATATCATTTCAGTTTATTTGTATTTATTTTTCAGTTTTTGTTTGTGTTAATAGCAATATCTGGCAACACTGCATCACCGGCACTTAAACTGACAGTAATCAAAAAAGCCCATGGACAGGTTATTGCTGACAGGATATCAAATTCGTTATCAGTGCTGTCAAAACAGCAGCATTTGACACTAGTACACAGATCTGTAGAACTATTAAGTTTCATAATGAAATTAAATACACAAACACTATAAGTGTATGTTATGTTATTCAGTAGTTAAATTTTCACAAGTCATGCTAAAAACATTAATAAAAGCACTAGACAAACTTACCTATATAGCAATGGTTATTAATAAAAACGAACAGTAATGTGTATTGTTACATGAATAATAAACCAAAATTATCCACCCTTAACTGTAGTGAAGTTTTAATAAATTTTGATGCAATAAATAGGGTATGATTTAAAATGAACATCCCTCCAAAACAGGAATATCTTTCACACTTCTTTTAATTTTTTTATAGTGTATATATTTAGATTTGTTTGCAGAGATTATTATAGCACACCCCTCACCCACGCTTGCAACGTTACTTGGCAATATTTTAAAGATATTATTTTTGGTATATTGCATGCAGAGGTGGGTAGTAACAAGTTACATTTACTTCGTTAAATTTACTTGAGTAAATTTTTTGGGTAACTAATACTTAGAGTATATTTAAAGATGGGTACTTTTACTCTTGAGTAAATTTTTTGAAATAAAATCTGTACTTTTCTTCAATACTATGGGCGACGCTCCTCTCGTTACTTTATCTTAATGCAATAAATGTTATAAATGCTTCAGTTTATTCCAAACTCGCCGTCTACTTTTCTATGGGCAAAGAGCGATGCTCATTCGCAAATGATTCATTCTTTTGAGTCAACTCTGTTCAAAGGCTTGATCAAACCAGTTGGCAAACGAGTGAATTCGATTACAGTACACGATACCACTGTGACATTAATTTGTTGTAAGTGTGACTTATAACAGAAGGGAACCAAGTTGAATGCAGCTTCCAAAAGACAAAAAATAGCCGATTAATATTTTATTAATATTAATACAATCACACCGGCGTGAGAACGTTCAGCGAGTCATATCATCAGCTGCTAAATTCAGATCTGTGATCGCTTGCTGGCGCTGAGCCAGAGATAGATGCGTTTTTACAGCACTGCTCATTATAACCAATCACACAAGATTCTGTTGAGCTTATGAATGCAATGGCCAATCAGAAGTGTTCAGATTAGTCATCAGTACAATCCCGGTGCTTCCTTCACTCGCTCACTGACTGAATACCTCTTTCTGGCAAATTCTCTCTTCAGAAACAACAAAGTGAAGATGTGTGTACGAATCAGTAAATAAGATCTTGATTTCACAGTGTTAACAGTTTCAGTGATTTTAATGGGTGTTTTTGAGAATGATTGAACTTTAGACTGTCAGTGAAAATGATTTTTGATAATGTAAATGTTATTTGCTCTCTTTATGAACAATGAAAAAATAGTAGCAGTTTTTATAATCACATTGACTTTCGATGTTAAATTCACATTTAATATAAAGTCAGTTGTATTAAAAACATGTTATGGCATGACACCTATATCTGTTACATAAGTAAACACACAGATGTTCTGTAACTTAACGTTCATGTGAGGAGTTTTCTCAGTGTTAGAGGTTATTTATACATGTATAATACATGATTTAAAATATAATTTATTTTGTGATGCAAATCCAAATTTTCATCAGTTTTCAGAGTTATGATCCTTCAAAATATAATTCTAATATATTGATTTATTACCAGTGCTGGAAACCGTTTTGTAGAGACACATATACTGGGGGAATCCCCCATCTCCCCACCCATCTGAATAATAATTATGTATCATAACATAACTGTGTAAATGTTATTTGGCAGTTTTTACTTGGAAAAAAAGCTATGTTTTTCTAACTTTCGAATAACAATTGATAAACCTGAAATGATAGTAGTAGTATTGGTGATTAATTTCATTGACAAATAAAGGAAATGTGGATTCTTTTAAATCAAAAATGTTCTTTTTAATGCATTTAAAAATATATTTAATTTATTCCTCTGATGAAAAGTTAGTTTTCAGCAACCATAACTTCAGTCTTCGGCAGAAATCATATGCTCATTTTGTGTTCAAGTAACATTTCTTTTCAAATTTAAAAGCAGATTTGCTTCTTCATATTTTTGTGAAAACTGTGTTTTTGGATTCTCTGATTGTTAGAAAGTTCAAAAACAAGCAATAAATAAAAACAGCAACATTCATTTGAAATATTATATATAATTTTTTTTTCTTTTTTTTTTTTTTGGGGGGGGGGTGTTAAATGTAACTGTAAAAATACCAATTTCTTTATTTAATGCAGGATTATAAATAATTTTAAAGTCCCTAACTTTTTTTTTTTATACTTGCTCAAAAATAAATTTTTGAGCAAGTATAATCAGCCAGTGTTCAAAACCATCTCATTACCTTAGCCCAATTCACAATAGTCATCTTAATAATAATAATCTTTTCTAATTTGAGTGGCACTAGTAGGAATTCATTGGACATTCAAGCATACCGTTGTGTCATTACATCACATCTGTAAACTAAGGAAGTGTCCCGACAAATAGGCTATCTGCTTGTTAAGTCTGACGTCACGTGTCACCGCTTCCGTGTCCAAAAGCTCAGAAGGACGATCAGATAACACGGGAAAACAATAAAATTGGCTAATATACACTCACAATGTGATATAATACTACCAAAAATATTATACCTTTAACCTTTAACTCCATACTGAAATCCCAGATAGCCAGACAATGACAATATAAATGTTAATAAATAAATATAAAAATTATTTGTGTTTGGGACACTGTGAGCATGGAGATATTAGTGTACACCATAAGTTTGAAAACTTTTATCTTAACTGCTTAATATGAATAAACAGCATTCATAAATGGCTGCTGATTTAGTATTCTCAAGTGAAGCAAGTTGAGGCTTGGACCAGGAAACAGCGCTTCTTAAGCCACAGCTTAACAACCATGTAATTCATGAGAGGATGCTGCAGATGGGAGATCTTTAATAGCAACTAGAATAATTTAATTTATATTGATGATGGATTGAAGGTAATCCATAAAGGATTATGTGTTTATAAAACACATGTGACTGAAATTAGATTACATTCATGTTTTACTTGTGAATCTGATTAAAAACAGCACAAGTTTACACAAGTTTTGTTTTTTAAAGAAAACCAGTTTAAGAAAGAATAATTAGCTTTTTGGGTTAAAAGAATTTCTTTATATGAAATTTGAAAGGTATGACAATTTGAGATTACACTGTACAGAAATTGAAATCTACACGCTAATACTGTACATGCCACATACACGTAGGCACACAATGCTGGTTTTGTTATGATTAATAATTTGAGAACAGTATAAAGTATAACAATAACATTTGCATTGTTTGATGTGATAAGAGTTAACTGATAGTTAGATTTATTGTAAAACTTTTTCTCTCAGTTGGTCAGAAAAAAAGTGTCAAACTTGTTATTTGTTCAGATGACAATATCTGGTGAAAATTCTTATTTGGGTCATACACTAGGTGGAAAACCAGAATGGGCAATACCAGTGTTTACCGCAACCGCAGGGCCACGGCGTTAACTGCAAGTCAGTCGCGTGTTAAAATCATTAGTGAAACTACCGTGTCAGGGCATGACAAAACTTCCCCAGGCCCCAAAAATACCCTTAGACTCCAGAGGGTTAACAGCACTAACTTACAATGAAATATGTCTTCCTTCAGGTAGACTGAATGTTTTCTGCCTTGCTAAATGTTGGGCTCATGATCAAAAAATATGATTCTCCTCAAAGCGCTGACGGAGAAGCAGGGTCAGTTACTGTGAGCTGAGCCAGATAACGAACAAAATATTTGACTCGTTCTTGAGGCAAGAACTGTTTCTGTCAGACGCGTCCAATTCGAGAACCGAGGAGCTGATTTGGTGCATGTGTGATTCAGCATGAAGCAGAATGACACACAGAGCGTCTAAACCGAACTGATTCTTTTGGTGATTGATTCTGAAATGATTATGTGCTAATGTTATGAGCCCAAGTAAACCGAAGGCTTTAATCAAGGGCAATCATCGCAAATGAAGTCATTAGGTAAAGCGCAAAAGAATCGGTGAATCGTTTTATTCAACCAGTTTATTGACTTGAACCGTCTGAAAGAACTACTAGTGATCCAAAAACTGATGCAACCGGTTCTTGTCTCGAGAAAGAGTCAATCTTTTGTTCGTCATCTGGCTAGGTGTTCATTTTCAGTTCTCTCTTCACAGCAGTTCAGTCAGTGTACTGTTTGAGTACATGAATTGCTCCGGGATATTGGTTTGTTTTAACTCAGAGGGAGTTAACAGCTTAAGTCATTTGTGGATTAATGCTTATTGGAGACATGAACAGTTTTAAACGATTCAGTTCCATTTGGTGAACTGGTTCAAGAAGATCCGGTTACAACGAATGATTCGTTCGCAAACCGGATGTCACTACACTGCAGAGTTTTGAACTCTCACACAACAGACATGGAAGAGAAGATAATAACTTCCTGTTTGTTGTTGGCGGCTGTACTGCGTTTGAGACCTGTCACTATATTCTTTTCATTTACTATTTTTAACATCATTTCCGTTTATATAACGTGTGAATATATCCTCTATTGTATTCTACAACAAAAACAATCAGAGCGCCTCGCTATCACTAGTTTTATTTTGATCTCCCGGGTCCGCTATTAGCTTTTAGCCCGTTAGCATCAGCAAGCGTGGTTGCTGCTAACTGCGCTTACATTGCTAATACTCTATTCACACACATTACCACTGCTGTACTCACTGTTACTTGCTTTAATGGTGGATGAATGTCTCCACTCTGTGCAGCTCGAGCTCGAGGCCGTGGGGAAGCAGATTCGCGACCTGGAGGTAAGGCAGGCCCAGCTGAGAGAAAGGAGAGCCGCGCTGGAATCATCCCGGGCTGATGCTCACAAGTCCGGGGTAAGTATACAGCGTGCTGTTAACAGTCCCACCACGTCTACTCCGTGTGTTTCTCTGCACAGGCCGGGTGCACCCAGGATGCAATCTTCCCAGATGTCCTTCACTGCGACTCCGGGACACCACGGACCCTGGGTGCATCCACAGCGGAGGACGTGAGCCGGGTCCCGGGCGACGACTTCTCCCCCTCCTGCCTTCGAGATCTCCATCCGGAACCGCTTCGCTCCCCTCCGTGAGACAGGACGCAATGCTGTGATCATCGGAGACTCCATCGTCCGACACGTAAGTGCTACGTTAGCCGAAGGTAAAGTGCACACTCATTGTTTGCCTGGTGCTCGTGTTCTCGATGTTTCTGCGCAGATACCCGCGATCCTGAAGGCCAACGAGAGCCCCAGAGCGGTCGTGCTTCATGCCGGGGTTAACGACACCACGCTGCGGCAGACGGAGACGCTGAAGAGGGACTTCAGCAGCCTGATCGAGACGGTTCGCAGCACAACGCCCGCGGCGACGATCGTCGTGTCAGGACCACTGCCCACGTATCGACGAGGACACGAAAGGTTCAGTAGACTTTTTGCTTTAAATGAATGGTTGTTGTCATGGTGTAAAGAACAGAAAGTGTTATTTGTTAATAACTGGAATCTTTTCTGGGAGCGTCCTAGGCTGTGTCGTGCTGATGGATTACACCCCAGCAAAATCGGAGCGGAGCTGCTTTCTGACAACATCTCCAGGACACTTCGCTCCATGTGACTAGTAAGTCAATTTTCAAATAACCATTATGATGAGTTTTGTTCCACCCGCTTAAATGATAAAAGTACTTGCACTGTAAAAACTATTAAGACTGTGTCTGTTCCCCAAATAGGGAGTTCAAAATATAAATATAATCTAGGATCTAGAAAAATCTTATCGCAATTAAACCAGAAAAATGTAAAGTAAATGAACAAAAACAATTTTTAAAGTTTGGTCTCATAAATATTAGATCACTCACACCAAAAGCAGTTATTGTGAATGAAATTATCACAGATAATAGTTTTGATGTACTCTGCTTGACTGAAACCTGGCTAAAACCAAATGATTATTTTGGTTTGAATGAGTCTACTCCACCAAACTACTGTTATAAGCATGAGCCCCGTCAGACTGGTCGTGGCGGAGGTGTTGCAACAATATATAGTGATATTCTCAATGTTACCCAGAAAACAGGATACAGCTTTAACTCTTTTGAAATACTCCTGCTAAATGTTACACTGTCAGACATGCAAAAGAAATCTAATGTATCTCTTGCTCTGGCTACTGTGTATAGACCAGCAAGGTCGTATACAGAATTCCTAAAAGAATTTGCAGATTTCCTTTCAGACCTTCTAGTTACAGTTGATAAGGCGCTAATCATGGGAGATTTTAATATTCACGTTGATAATGCAAATGATGCATTAGGACTTGCGTTTACTGACCTAATAAACTCTTTTGGAGTCAAGCAAAATGTCACCGGGCCCACTCACCGTTTTAATCTATACTAGATTTAATTATATTGCATGGAATCAATCTTACTGCTACAGATATTGTGCCTCAAAGTGATGATATTACAGACCATTTCCTTGAATCGTGCATGCGTATAACTGATATTAACTATATGTCTCAGCGATACCGTCTAGGCAGAACTATTGTTCCAGCCACCAAAGAAAGATTCGCAAATAACCTGCCTGATCTATCTCAACTGCTATTTGTACCCAAAAATACACATGAATTAGACGAAATAACTGACAACATGGGCACTATTTTCTCTAATACATTAGAAGCTGTTGCCCCCATCAAATTGAAAAAGGTTAGAGAAAAACGTACTGTACCATGGTATAACAGTAATACTCACTCTCTCAAGAAAGTAACTCGTAGTCTTGAACGCAAATGGAGAAAAACTAACTTAGAAGTTTTTAGAATTGCATGGAAAAATAGTATGTCCAGCTATAGACAGGCTCTAAAAACTGCTAGGGCAGAACATATACACAAACTCATAGAAAATAACCAAAACAATCCAAGGTTTTTATTTAGCACAGTGGCTAAGTTAACAAATTACCAGACGCCACCTGATTGAAATATTCCACCAAAGTTAAATAGTAATGATTTCTTCACTCATAAAATAGATAACATTAGAAATACAATAGCGAATGTAGATTCTAAAGCGTCTAACACTTCAGTTTCATCCATCGCACCCAAAAATAAACTGCAGTGCTTTACAAATATAGGACAGGAAGAGCTAAATAAACTTATCACTGTATCTAAACCAACAACATGTTTAATTAGATCCTGACCTGTACCCACTAAATTACTGAAAGAGCTGTTACCTGTAGCCGAAGAACCGTTTCTCAATATCATTAATATTATCTTTAGGTCACGTCCCAAAACCATTCAAGCTGGCGGTTATCAAGCCTCTTATTAAGAAACCAAAACTAGATCCTAGTGTACTGGCAAATTATAGGCCTATTTCAAATCTTCCATTTATGTCTAATATTTTTGAAAAAGTTGTGTCTGCTCAATTGAGCACCTTCCTGCATAAAAATGATATGTATGAAGAATTTCAGTCAGGTTTTAGGCCCCACCATAGCACAGAAACTGCACTTGTTAAAATTACAAATGACCTGCTCCTTGCGTCAGATCAAGGCTGCATCTCATTTC
The DNA here is from genome assembly GCF_003368295.1 of Carassius auratus. Taxonomy (NCBI): domain Eukaryota; kingdom Metazoa; phylum Chordata; class Actinopteri; order Cypriniformes; family Cyprinidae; genus Carassius; species Carassius auratus. The sequence continues at coordinate 627,869 of NW_020527948.1, forward strand.
TAGTCTTACTTGACCTTAGTGCTGCGTTTGACACCATAGATCATGACATACTCATAGATCGATTACAAAACTATACAGGTATTCAAGGGCAGGCTCTAAGATGGTTTAGATCCTACCTGTCCGATTGCTACCATTTTGTTTACTTAAATGGGGTGTCATCTCATTTATCATCAGTAAAATATGGAGTGCCACAAGGATCCGTCCTAGGTCCCCTTCTATTTTCAATATTCATGTTGCCCCTTGGTAATATTATTAGAAAATACAGAATTAGCTTCCACTGTTATGCTGATGATACTCAGCTATATATCTCAAAGAGACCAGATGAAACTTCCCAATTATCTAAGCTAACAGAGTGTGTTAAAAATGTAAAAGATTGGATGACTAATAATTTTCTCCAATTAAATTCGGATAAGACAGAGATATTAATTATTGGACCAAAAAACACTACAAAGAATCTTGTAGATTACAATCTGCAACTAGACGGATGTCCTGTTACTTCCTATACAGTCAGAAATCTGGGTGTTATATTAGACAGCAATTTGTCTTTTGAAAATCATATTTCCAATGTTACAAAAACTGCATTCTTCCATCTTAGAAACATTGCCAAGCTACGAAACATGTTATCTGTTTCTGATGCAGTAAAGCTAGTTCATGCATTTATGACCTCTAGACTGGACTATTGTAATGCACTTCTAGGTGGTTGTCCTGCTTCGTCAATAAACAAGCTACAGGTAGTCCAAAATGCAGCAGCTAGAGTCCTTACGAGGTCAAGAAAATATGATCATATTACCCCAATTTTACAGTTGTAGCAACAATGAGTTGTACAGAATAATTAACTCAAATGATATATAGGGAATTTGAATAATTAATCAGGAATATGAATAATATTTATATCTCATATGACAGTTACAATAAATTGTATTGATTATGAAAAATAGCTCAATTGTCTATACCAATAACTAATTACAGGGCACTGTAACTTACTCATTAATATGTCAATATTCCATTCTTCATATCAATTATTGTGATATCTCTTACTGTAAATTACTGCAAATCAAACAGTGGTTTGTCCAGCAAACCAGATTGACCTATCAATTTTCAATAAAGTTATCACTTCTTATAATTCAAGGAAAAATATTCTCTGGCCATGAAAACATTATCCTATCCTTATGATAAATTTAGTTTATAAATTTAAAGCTTGTAGCTAAAGATCAGACATCTCAGTGACTCGTAATGTGAGCGGGTGGTGGAGACAAGAATCATGAATATATGGTTTTTAATAATTTACTAATGATACATCGAAACTACAAATCACACAGAGTAAATATGCGTACGACAATACAGACAGTAAACTTTTTACAAGACATAACGGAATCCAAATGAGGGAGAGAGAGAGAGAGAATGAAAGAGGGAGAGATCACAGAATGAGCTCAGGTAAGAAAATTATAGACAGTAACACTTCTCAGCCAACAATGGATCAAATCATAGCAACACTTTAAAGCAGCATTTAAATCGATGCGATCTGAGCGCGGCCCAAGGCCGCTCCGAGGGACTCGCTGGAGCGACGAGGGTCGCACAGGAGAGCAGCGTGTCCGAGAACGAAGAGAGGAAGAAGAGAAAAAAAAGAGAAGGCGGAACTTGTTCGGTCAGTTCTTATGGCTTGGGATGGTTCACGCCTCTTTTCGCGTGAACAACCAATGAACGTCCGCGATCTAAAGCAGAGGGAAAGTTCCTTTGTCTCTGTGGAAACACCCACCCTACTAACTTTGGGGGTTGTTAGATTTCAGCAGTGATATTCTAGCAAGTTCTTAATTCAAGATTAATAAATTTTTCCTTACTTTGCTTTAGATAAATGGGTCTGTCAAACCATGACGATTGCACAGATACCAAAAATAATATATATAAATGATCAAAACATGAAAATACATTCAAATGCAGAATTACCCACATTTAAAGATTTAATTAACACATGATGAAACTGCAGATAGTCCCAATTTATATGGGAAACCTCTAATGTACCGAAAAAAACAATACTATATACATTTAGACTACATTTGAGTACATTTTACCATTCTTTTGTAAGGGTTAGATTTCCTGTCCTGTTGCCCAGGGGGTCATAAAGTTTATGAGCTGCAAAGGAGTGGGGGTTACATAAACATGACTATTTGAGAAAGAGTTAGACTGAGGAGAAACATTTCCACTTATAAGTCATCACTTTAACCATTTACCCAGGATTAACCATTTTTATGCAATACACAAACATTCAAAATACATATTAGTAAGGAACTTTAAGAAAGGTTTCTTTTTGTGTGTGTGTGTGTTAAGGAATTTGGGGGGTTTTCAGGTCTCCTTTGAGGCTCGCATGGGTATCATAAAATAATTTAAGTCCAGCCAGGCTGGTGCCAGGCCAGGCATTTAGTGCAAAAAGGGTTTCATTTGTATGCCTGAATTTAACCCATGAATCGATGACCTGCATATGCGTTACACAGTCTCTGCACTGGCTACCTATTAAGTTCCGTATCAGGTACAAATTATCATCACTTACCTATGAGGCCCTAAATGGGTCACAAAACGCTGGACTTTTGGTAGTTCCTAGGATTGCAAAGTCCACTAAAGGAGGTAGAGCTTTCTCACATTTGGCTCCCAAACTCTGGAATAGCCTTCCTGATAATGTTCGGGGTTCAGACACACTCTCTCTGTTTAAATCTAGATTAAAAACAAATCTCTTTCGCCAAGCATACGAATAATGTATCTTTTAAATTGTGAGTGTAGTTGCATCTGATCAAATGTGCATTTTTATTCATTAGCTTGGGTTAAACTAATTTTACTTTGTTGGATCAGCAGCTATGCTAATGATGTCTTTATTTTGTTTCTATGTGTTGCCACGGGATTTACATCCCGTGGTAACTCGGATTACACAAGCTCCAGTCTGGATCCAGAACACCTGAGAAGAGATGATGCTGACCCTCAGAGGACCCCAGATGATGCTAACCTTGAATCAACAAACAGAACTAACAATTATTGCTAAATGTGTGACTGCATCATATAATAACTATTCATTACTAATATTGATAGTTCATCGTCTAGCTGACTACGTCTTGTATTATTATTATTATTTATTTTTTTCTAAAATCCTGTCAAACGTGCACAAACTACTAGCTACTACTAAATATTGTAGAAACATAATTTTCTGTAAAGTTGCTTTGTAACGATTTGTATTGTAAAAAGCGCTATACAAATAAACTTGAATTGAATTGAATTGAATAATGAATAAAGTAATAGTTTTTGCTATTTTTGGACCAAAATGAATTTTCGATGCTTCAAAAAATTCTAACTGACCCTCTGATGTCACATGGACTACTTTTGATGATGTTTTTCTTACCTTTCTAACCATGGACAGTATACCATAACACATTTTCAATGGAGAGACAGAAAGCTCTCGGACTAAATCTAAAATATCTTAAACTGTGTTCCGAAGATGAACAAAGGTCTTATGGGTTTTGAACGACATGAGAGCCATTAATGAGATAATTTTAATTTGCGATGAACTAACCCTTTAAGGGATCTCTCCATTACAGACCGTTCTGAAAGCAGAATTTATGCAAAAGCGTATAAAAAGCTTTAAAAACTTTAACAGATGTCTAGAGGGTATTTAATAGGGCTGCCTCCCACGTAAGATTTTTCTAGTTACTAGTCGTTCATTTGTCATTATTATATTAAATGTACATCTATAATCCACCCCTTATAAATTCTGAGCTCAAGCACATGCATTACGTTTTCCACAAACCACATGCAGAAGTAGCCTAATAATTGTGAAAAAGGAGACTTTTTAATTTTTTATTAATAAACAAATGTTTTATTGCTGGCTGCAAGATTAAATTCACAGTGCTGAATCTCTCCACATGGATTACATAATGCTTTCGTTTTTAATTAATTAGTTTAAAAGACATCTCAAACTTTCTTTAGATATATTTCTCATGTATATGAGTCACCCCAATTTTCAGTTATTTCATTATCAGGAAAAAATTTAAGTGATCGAGAGGGCGCTTCCCTGTCCTGCATATGCATTAATAATTTTCGCACAAACACTTGAATATGTATAATAATTTACACTCTGTATATGCATTACAAAGTATAATTTTTTTACATGCAATTATCCAAAATAAAACCAAACAATAATGAAGACAAAATATGTAGACAAATAAGAATAAACGATGTGAGTGCACGCTAAGCAACGTGCAACGCAAGAAAATCTACTTATATTGCAAATCCTGCACTCTGATATTTTAAGGAATATTATACACACCTGCATTTAAATGCGGTTGCAATTAATTCATTTATTTTTTACTTTACTTAAATTATGTGAAAGCAAATAAAGAAGGCTCCCTTTAAAATCACTGAAGTTGTCAATGAAGCGCTTTTTTACATTGTGTGCATTTTGTTGATTATAATAAGAGAACTTGAGTTTAAACTTGAGGACGTTTTATTAATCAGTCCATTCTTTAGAGTTTCAATGATTAAGCTAAATCGTGCAGGTTTAATTTTTTTGTTTCTTGTTTCAATTGGGCTTAAATAAAGGGAGTGAAATTATACAGTGCCTCACGTTTTACTAAAATAAAGGAAATCATTTATAAAACACGCAACAATTTCTTAATCATCGTACAGACAAATATCTTTTTCCCAAAAAGTTATGTCAAAATAAAGGACAGGTAACAAATAACAATGAAGTGCATGACAAAAATGCATTCTGTTTTATTAAAGGAATTTTAAAATATAAATTAAATTATAGGCCTAATATGTGAGAATATTGACATTTTGCATATTAATCCATGTAGACTAGCTCACTAAAATACTGTAGGCTACCACTTTTAATGCTTCGATGCAAAGTAAACCACAATTTCTTTAGAATAACACATAATTCATATTATATAAATAATACTGCACACCTATGCAATGTATCAAATCTAAAATATGGTGTAATACTGTGTAGCTTAGAGAAAATATAAGCACAAGCTCATAGGCTTGACATAATCCTGCCTGAATTCATTCTAAGAAATACACATAACTTCAAGCAATCAACTCTCATCTGTGAATATCAAATATTTTAACTAACAGTGCTTTACTTAAATTTTCCCCTTCTGTAGCCATCAAATGTGACGCATTGCGGCAAAGCTGATGGCTATTTGCGAAAATGTGCTTCGATGCACTTGTTTGATAACTTGTGGTTAACCCTCTGGAGTCTAAGGGTATTTTTTGGGTCTGGTTTTGTTTTGTCATGCCCTGACATTTGTGCTTTTTTCAGTTTCTTATAAATATCTAAATAGGTAAAGTCTAATCTCACTGTAATCACCACAAACTAGGCTATAATAATATGTGAAATGCATGTATGTGGGTCAAAGACGTTAAGATGTCCGCATCAAAAGAAATGTACAAAAGTGATTTTGTGTCCATAGAAAGTACATTAAATGCAAGTAAAATGTCTACTTTTTGGAGAATAAAATGTCAAAATTTGGTTAAAATAATGTTACATTGTCATTCAGTGTAACACAATATTTATGCAAAAATTCAAACAGCATGCTTATTCTGACGTGTAGATATTAAAATATATAAAAGAATAATGGAGCATACTAAATTTTATTGTGTTTTAAATTAGTAAAAAAAAAAAACTTACTGACAAATGGGCATAACCTAGGATAGTAGCAAATGTTAAAAATGTCAAATTACAACTAAATAGTATTTGGAGTGAGAGTAATTAGTCTTTTAATGTCATAAATTGATTTTTGTTGTAAATATGCCTGACAAGCTTGTTACACTGAATGACATTTTACTGGGTGTCTTCTGTAAATCAGGGGAAATGTATGATATTTATTTTTTTGCTCAGAAAAACTAAAAAAATTGCAATTAAATAAAACCGAAAAGTTTTTGCATTTTGGGGGTGGGGGGACACTAAAACAGTTTAAAGCAGTATTCCATGCTTTTTTATGCTTAAACACTTTTTCGTCTTTGACCCATGTACATGATTGTATTTTTGAGAAAAAAAATGTTTATGCATGGTTAGTGAAAAACTAAAAACTTTAAAACACTTGAATCAGGTAATAAAACACAAAGAACAATGGTTCCTGGGATTTTTGAGAACTGGAGCTTGTAGCCTAGAATTTTTCTTTCTCAATTATGTGAAAATCATCTAATTTACTCACTCACAGAAAACAATATATTGATTTAAATTTATTAAGACACGTTTTGTTGGTAAAAGTCATATGCGAGTAGGCGTCAACTATCATGAATATCATTGTGATTTACACCTGAGAAGACAAAGGCCTGCATAATGAGCAGCATAATGAGCCTTTAACCCCTTACTAGTAACCCCCTTTTTTGGCATGGAGACCGAAATTACATACCCAAAATAAAAAGGTTTCTGCTCATGATTCTTTCTGACTAGATACATAATCAACCTTTGTTCACAAAGCTGACACTTTAAAGTTTACTGTTCAGGAATCAGAATCACTCAGACTGTTATGATAATAGAGATATATAAACTCAAACATAAAAACAAAAATAAAAATATAAAAAACATATGTTTTAAATGCATTTAAAAAAATGTTCATGTAGGAAATGAGTTTGAAAACACAGTGTAGCTAAGGCCACAAGTCTTCCAAAACTTCATAAAAAATTTCATAATCAAATCTGTAAAACTGTGAATTTTATGAAATATTTTCTAAGGCCATGTCATGTGTGTTTTTAGAGAAGGCTAATCAGATTGATTTATGGCACTTGTCATCTCTATAAGATCTCACATGTAAACATTCCTGTGCTCTTTGTGTATGTTTCACTGTTGAAAGCTGCCCGATTCATGATTGTATTGTTCTCACCAAACGAGTCATTCACACCTCCGCCAGGTACGACACATTATCCGCATTATTCTTTTATCAGTATTCTTTTGTTTTTATTCCACCTTTATTAGCCTTGATTGTGGTTTTTCAGGCTTTACAAAGCAACAAAGCAGCGATCTCACTTCAGTCTCTCTTTGCATTTAGCCCTTATTTATCAAAAGTCTTACTATAAAAATACAACAAAACATTTTCTTACGACCTTACGTGAATTATTGAGACAAAAATGCATTATGAAGAAGAAAAGCACCTACTATTAGTAGCATTGGTGCTAACGTTAGCATCAAGATACATCTGACAATTTATGAAATTATTAGTACACTTTTACTCAAAACTCACTTTAAACCCCGATCGAGTGTTTATAATAACTTCCTTTAGCGATCAGGGGTGGAATTTGGTCGTTTACTGTTGTAAAAATATGTTATTTGTAGCCTTTTTCATCGCTGTACAAGTTAGCATTTCCGATGTACATATTCGATTTTTTTTATAAAAACGCCCCAGATCTCAAGAAATTCTCATACCAAGCTTTACTATCGTAATTGCGGGTTTATTATTCGGATACTTTGTGTGTACAGAGGTGTTTCAGTGTTGTTTTGGCCAGATAACTACCAGGAAGTGCACAGGAAGCATGTGACACGATGGGGCGGTGTCCATATATGACACTCTCATATTGACGTTGGGAAGACCCAATCAGAGTCTGAGTCACACACCGCACGAGCTGTGACTACTGCACGCACACACAGATCGCTGGGAGAGGCTGTTTATCATCTGATCGCGTAAATCCGTGGAAAATGAATAGAAATGACGATTCTGTCTGAAGAAATATGAAGTAAACATCAGTAAATATATCCATATATCTCCGCAGATATGCATCTTTGGTCTATAAATCCTTATTGACGCTGTTCAGTGAGTCTATGTGAACACAAATAAACCGCTGCTGACGTGACTGAATAAGAGTGAGTGGTGAATTTCTATTCAAAATGTGGCATAATACGGATTTATTATTTTGCACTCCTGACATAAATCACTAAATATATGTCACTGCAACAATGTTTTATAAAAATATTGGTCAAATATCGAAGCTAGAGTCTTTAAACTTTCAATTGATGCACAGTTTGTCCAGATGAAGACAGTGATGTTTAATGTGCTGTGAAAGTGAAACAATAATAAACTGGGGTCGTCGGCGATGTTTGCACGTAAAGGGGTTAAGTCAGCTGTGTGTCACTGAGAGGGAGGTGTTACAAGAAAGAATGTGAGGAGAAAATAAATCTATATAATTTTATGTTTGTAGTTTATTTAGAATGTATTTAAATATTTTTATCCCACAACATAATTTAATATACATTTGGGGGAGCAGTTAAACAGTTTATTAGGAACAACCAAAGCTGACTTTCAAACTAATGTTTTTGCATCATTACTCCAGTCACACAATCCTTCAGAAATCCTTTTAACAATCTTATTTTCTACAAAAAAAAAAAAAAAAACATTTATTGCTATTATTATTATTTTATTATTAATGTTGAAAAGAGCTGAGAATATTTTTTTTGGTTTTTTAGGGGGAAAAATTTGAAAGAACAGCATTGTTTTTACATTTGTTTGTAATCTTTATTTGTTAAATTTATATTATTTACATCAAGCTTTTGAATGGTGTAGTATTGCATATTGTTATTGAAACTTCATAATATTTCACTTGATTATACATTTAGTCAGGAATTATAGTTTGGAAAAAGTCTTTGGAAAAAGTCTAACTAGTAAAATGTTTACAGGTTATGTGAAAACTAGTACAAGTATATAAATAAATACAAAGAGACTTACTCATGTTTATGATCTCTGCTGAATAAAATGCTTCATTCTTTTTTTCTGAGGAAATCCATTTATCAAATCCTCAACCACATCACATCTTTTTGGGGTGAATTGTCTTATTCCTCTCATCGCAAAACAAACAGTAAAATAAAAAGAATTTAAAGAACAGTATCACTGCTTTTTCTTCTGTGTGGGCATATTCAAGCCACGCACTTCAGTTTGAATCTGAAAAGCACGTTCAGCGTGGGGACGTGGTCACATTAGATATAATGAAGGGAGATGTGAAAAACGGACATCGCGTTGTTTTCATATGGATTACTTTATCACAGAATATTTGTTTTCGGCAGAACTTGTTTAGTTTAAAAGTAGACATGTCAAGCGTTCTATAGATATCTCTCTCATGTTTCTTCGTTGAGTATTCACGAAGTTACAGTTCATTTTAATGATGTGTTTGTAAATGAAGATCAGCACAGACAAAGGCTGCAGACAGCACACCTTGTTTGTTATCTTTATTTTAGAAGTTCACAAAATGTTGTTATTATTAGTTCTGTAACCAAAAAAAGTAGACCCTTTACAGATTCGATTGATGTATTGATCTTATCTGAATGATTAAAACTGAAAGTGTAATTTAAGTTCTTTTCAGGGTTATCAGGAGAAAATGACTCATAACGCGTATACGCGTAAATCGACTCCAGAGGGTTCAAGCGCCACTCAGCGGTCAAAAGCTGCAAATGCACTTTGCAGATGCGGTGGCACTTACTACATTTTGGTTGGCCACCTACTGTATACTCCAAGTCACAGGCTGGAATCTGAAGTACAGAATCCACACCGGTGCAGTGACTGACAGCCAAACATTTTCCTCAAAACATTAGATCCGCACTAGAGCCATGCTAATGCACAATGCACACAAAGATAATGCCACAAATAACTGCAATTACAGGTTTCAAACAGAGATGGTGATGGTGACACAGATACAAAACTTACAGAATGTAGCTTTAAGAATCCATTTAAAATTGGATTGTGATTCCCAGAATCAGATTGGATCATGATGTACACAAAGATTCCCAAATAATTACCTGTTAAATCAGAAATTAAGTATAAACATTGACTCTAGCATACCTTCAGTCCATTCTGTGGATTCATGAGAAAGTTTCTTCCAATGTCATCAAACATAATTGTGTTCTTTCTGTTGTAGAACTCACTATATTTATCCCATATGACTCCTAAAGGCTTCACCTGAAACATTAGAAGTACACATTATGCATAACGGGACACTGGGGATTGATAGACAATTAATTATAATTTCTACTAATGATTTATCTGTACTGCTACTATTGGACAAGAACAAAATTGGAACTGAACTGAGCTGGAAATTGACACTTTCTCTGCAACATTAGCTGGGTTTCCATCACCCTGCTTTTATGTGCATTTTGAAGTATTGCATCAGAATTGAGCAATGGAAACACTGAATTACAAGAACATTGAAAAGTTTTTACGCTCGCTTGAGGTGGTTTTTGACTTGAAAAAGGGTTAATGCGAATATAATGGGAGATGGAAATGCATTTTGTGAATAAATTCCTCCAAGCGCATCAAAAAAGTAATATGAATGCACTATGGGATAGTAAATCCTGACTAACCAGCAGATAGATCTTGTTCCACAGCATCTGAAATTTTGTTGTATGGTCATTCGGAAATTCCAAAGCAAAGTCTGTCATCAAATAATTTCTGGATGGAAATGGTGATTGTTCGCAAATGTTTTGTGCAATATTACAATTTTGTGCATAAGTTAAATTCACAACTTTGGATGGAAACCCGGCTATTGACACTGTTGGTGAACTGAACTAAATTAACATTCTACTGACTTAAAATGACTGACTGAATGATGAGACTATTGCCTTCTTTAAAGGTCCCCTTCTCCGTGATTCCATGTTTTAAACTTTAGTTAGTGTGTAATGTTGTTGTTAGAGTATAAATAATATCTGTAAAATTCTAAAGCTCAAAGTTCAATGCCAAGCGAGATATTTGATTTAACAGAATTCGCCTACAAAAAACGACCCGTTTGGACTACAGCCCTCTAGTTCCTGCAGTAATAACGTCACTAAAACAGTTTTTTTGATTAACCACCACCCACATGAATTCACAAACAGGGGGGCGTGGCCTTGTTGCGCTCCGACAGAGAAGAAGGAAGAGCTGTGTTTGTGTTTGTCGCCACGCTGTTTTTTTTTTTCATCTCTGAGTTCAATCATCTTTGTTTGGGCTTCCCAGGAATACTGTACTTGGAGATTAATGGTTACAATTTATGTTTAACTCGATTCCCGAAAATTATAATGCACATGTAAAACTATGGGCAGCTCATTTTGCTGAGGACAGCTTGCTGAGGGCAACTTTCTCAATCTCAATCAGTTTAATGCTCGATTTGCACAAAGATTATTCTTGAAAGATGGAGCAGTTCCCTCTTTGTCTGGAGAAGGTGTTGTTTATGGACCACAACCGGTAAGTGTATTTTATTAAGTTGGTGCGTTTAACAGTTTCTGTAACTTATTACACAGAGTAACGCTGTTTAGCTTTGTTAACTAGATGTTAGGGCTGTGCAAAAAAACGAATGCGGTTTTCATGCGTATCTCATCAGTAAAAACGCTCCTCCTGTGACTATAAATACATCTCCAGTACGTGCGTTCTAGCCCAATCGCGTTACCAGGAGGGCAGCCTGCTCTCAGCTGCTGTCGATTCACAACACAGGTACCGCTGGCCCAATCAGAACCCGTTACGTATTTCTGAAGGAGAGGCTTTATGGAACAAGGAAGTCAACAGCCCGTTTTTGTGACAGTTAAAACAGCAGTATACAGATAGGTGAATTGTGTGAAAAATACTGTGTTTTTTTTACACGCGAAACATGAACACGTTATATTGCACATTGTAAACACAATCAAAGCTTCAAAAAAGCATGTAAAACGGGACCTTTAAAGCTCCTTATTGCTGAATTAAAATACTTTTCACAAATCTCAATTGATTTTATATGCTCTAACTCTAAATAAATTTGACTTGGCAGAGACAATGATGTGTTATTTTTATTTTACTAGAATGTGTCTTACCTCTACGACTCCTCTTTTAAGTGTGTGCACAGTGATCATAGCTGCATTGTCCAACATGAAGGTGATCTTATAGTTTGGGTTGTCCGTCACACCCAGTTCCTAAAAAAAAACAAATAAAAAAACAGATCCAGTATGTTAATGCAAGTAAAGGGGACCTCAACAGTACAATCATAACCTGAGGCACATTTGAGGCATAATAATAATTATATTTATATGAATTATGGTTAAAGCCTTCCATTAAAATGGAGAAAATAAAATATATAATTTGACGTACTTTCATTTTAGCATCAATCCACTTCATACTTGTTGCAGCTGAAAATACATGAAAGAGAAACAAAAGATCTGCATTCTTGAGCATCACAGAAAAGATTCTGCAAAACTTGATCGTCTAGCTAGATACTTACACCAGATGACAATATCATAGTCCTCATATGCTGATGTAAGAAATTCATGTAAGTATGGTCTCATCAGCTCCTGGCCTGTTTCTGCACATGACTTATGATCTACATTTATAGAGAAAAAGAAAAACATTTAACATTAAAAAATTAACAATAGACTTGGGATGCACAAATACCATTTAAAGAGAGTACCCATATAGATATTTCCTTGTCAAAGTACAATACATTTTTAAAGTATCTAATAATTTCCACAACCAAACCAAGGGCATAATGAAATATTATTATTATTAATAATAATAATAAAGACACACAGAATTCTGCTAAATGATTCTAAAACTACAAATGAGAACACCCAATAATGCATGTAGGGCAGAATTAGGCCGATTCCTATTGATTATTAATACAATAATACTAATACATGCATCTAAAAATCGAGTCCTGCAGAATCAGTACATTTTAAGGCACTACAAACCCAAGAACTTAACCCTGAAAAAAGTAAGCTGGTTCTGAGACTTACTAACCTGAGTAGCTCTACTAACACAAACCAGCCTCAGACCAGGGGCCTGTTTCAGAAAACAAGTTTACCAAATAAAACCGGTTTATTTTAGTTAGACTTACTTATTGTCAGTTGATTTGGTTGAAAATAAGCCACACTAACTAAAACAAGCCTGACTTATTTAGTAAACTTGTTTAATGACACTTTTACTGACTTTTAAATTAAAGGTTCCCCCATGGTGGAATGACCTGTCCAACTCAATCCGATCCGCTGAGTCCTTAGCCATCTTCAAGAATCGGCTAAAAACACACCTCTTCCATCTTTATTTGACCCACTAACTCTAGCACTCTCTATTCTAATTCTATTATTTTTAGGGGGGAAAAATAGCTTTCTAATCTTTGTCTTCTATTGGCATTATTTTTATTTATTATAGAATTAACAAAAGCAAAAAATAAAACACTAACACTGGCTTGCTTTATTGCTCTATTCTATCGGTTTTCTTTTTATTTAATATATTATTTTAAAAGCCCTTGTTATGCGTACTGTGTTAAGCTAACTGAGACTTGTTATAGCACTTGTAAGTATGAAAACAGATGATTCTTCTGCACAATTCTGACTTTGCTGCAGCCTGGAATTGAACTACTGGTTTCGTCTGGTCAGAGGAGAACTGGCCCCCCAACTGAGCCTGGTTTCTCCCAAGGTTTTTTTCTCCATTCTGTCACCGATGGAGTTTCGGTTCCTTGCTGCTGCCGCCTCTGGCTTGCTTAGTTGGGGTCACTTCATCTACAGCGATATCGTTGACATGATTGCAAATAAATGCACAGACACTATTTAACTGAACAGAGATGACATCACTGAATTCAATGATGAACTGCCTTTAACTATCATTTTGCATTATTGACACACTGTTTTCCTAGTGAATGTTGTTCAGTTGCTTTGACGCAATGTATTTTGTTTAAAGCGCTATATAAATAAAGGTGACTTTGACTTTTGACTTTGTATATCATTGTTTCTTTGTTGATTTTGATTGCTTCCATTGCTTTGGATAAAAGCGTTTGCTAAATGACTAAATGTAAATAGGCCCCAGCGCTGTATCTCACCCAAACATCAAAATAAAATGATCAGACAGTATAATATAATATAAATATAAAGATATTTATTTGGAACATTGTGATCAATAAATAAAAACACAAAGTAAATTACAACTTTATCGAACCATAAAACAGGTATGTAAAATCATCATGGGAGAAAAAGGCATGCAGTACCATAATTGGAATATGCAGGGCTCAAAACAAAAAATATATTAACAACCCAATGGGTCCTATAAGAAAAGAACTTAGTGCCACAGAATAAACTTTTTTTTTGTTTGTGTTAAATTTTTTTTTATACATAAAAATCACAACATCCATTCATGACAACATACACACAAAAAAACATCCTCTATATATTCCAGTACTTTAGAAAAAGAACACTGCTAACCATCAACAGCACTCGGCTTGGCCCATCAATTAATGCCGCTGTAAATTAATGTCTTAACCATAAACTTGTCTTAACCATAAAAATAAAATAAAAAAACAATGAAAAATGTTTGGATACGTGACTGATCCACTTCATCACAAAACATGTCACCAAAAAGCCAGTGTCCAGAACTAGCAATCAAACCTTCTCTCCATTAGCTCCAAGAAAAGATTTCAAAAGCTAACCTGTAACTAGGCAAGTCTGCAGGATAAAAAAAAAAATCTCAGTAGAAACTTAAGTGTCCATGTCCACCTTGTTATTCTCCCCCCCTGGGCAGTTAAGATGTCTTCTTCTGGCCCTAATAAGGATGACTCTAAATTTTATAGCAACATATTTCTGATGGTGGCTTCATTACCAAGTCAGGTTATAATGGCGGGGGATATGAATTGTACACATGATCCAGGAAAAGATAGATCTACGGGAATTGATACCGCACATGTGAATTCTAGAAAACAGATTCTACATTTTATAGGAGAGCTTAAACTAGTTGATATATATGGAGGCATCTTAATCCAAAACAGACTGCATATTCATGCTATTCGGCAACACACCAAACTTACTCTAGAATAGATTACTTTCTTGTGTCAGCCCAATTGCTTTCAAAATGTATAGATTGTCAATACCTTAGTATTGTCATTTCTGATCATGCACCAGTGTCTTTGTCGTATGTCGATTCAAAATTAGTTAAAGATACCCCTAAATGGCGATTCCAGCAAATTTGGCTAAAAGATGCGTCCTTTGTAGAGTTCTTGGGCAATCAAATTGACAATTACTTTGAAACAAATCAATTGGAAACTTCAGCAGGAATTCGGTGGGAGGCATTTAAATGTTTTATTCGGGGACAAATTATTAGTTTTTGTAGTTATAAAAGTAAAAAATCTCCACAGAAGTTACAAGATTTGGAAAAAGAGATTAAAGAGCTGGAAAATGAAGTATATCATAGTGATTCGATATGTGCAGATAAACATAAACAGCTATTAATGCTTCGATCTAAATATAATACACTTTCTGCAAATAAAACTGTAGCTAAGTGATTAAAGCTGAAACAAACATTTTATGATCAAGGCGAAAAGACAGGTAAAGTGTTGGCGTGGCAAATTAAAAAAAAGCAAATGGAGAGGGCTATAGATTCGATTGAAGAGTCAGATGGTAATATCATTGTTGACCCACAAGAAATTAATAATTAATTTAGATCATATTATATGTTTTTCTTCTCAACATCTAATGAACAACCTGTATGGGTAGAAATGGAAAAAAACTCTATTCCGAATAAAATACCCTTGGAATCATATTTATATCATTCAGATCGTGAAATTTTATAGAAAATGAAGGGTAAGGTTACGAATCCAATGGTTTTAAATATGGTAAGGGTATGGTGTGAGACACAGAGATATTTGAATATCTCCTATACAAGTGAGATATCTCGCTACCAATATGGGGAAATCCTAAATTTAGTCCCGGAAAAGTAGATGTAGGTTTTAAGACATGGGCAGAAATTCCTGAATTCTTCAACCTCGTGGATTGAGCTCCAGAAAATGTTTGGTGATAAATTAACAGATTTTATAGGAACTGTTATTTGCTTATTTGTAAAGTAAAGGAGAGAGAAAAAGCGGGAATAAGAAAAAAATATGGAGAAAGTAAAAAGAGAGTTGGAGGAAATCAAGGCTACGCTGAAAGAAACACTAATGAACCTGACCAGCGAAATCAACGAGTTAAAGGAGGAAATTAAGACGAAAAATAACACTCTGGAAGAAATGATAAAAATGAAAGACAATAGAATCAATGAACTAGAAAGAAGAGTGGAGGATTTGGAACAATACACTCGTGTGGAGGATGTAATTATTACGGGACTGGCAACGAAACACAGGAGTTATGCACGAGTTGTGGCCCAGGAGGGAGGAACAGGTGGCGGAAAGGTGTCTGGAAGCGTTGGACTTCATCTACAGCGATATCATTGACTTGATTGCAAATAAATGCACAGACACTATTTAAACTGAACAGGGATGACATAACTGTATTCAATGATGAACTGCCTTTAACTATCATTTTGCATTATTGACACAATGTTTTCCAAATGAATGTTGTTCAGTGCTTTGACGCAATGTATTTTGTTTAAAGCACTATATAAATAAAGGTGATTGATTGATTGATTGATTGGTTGGAGGCCAGCTGGACCCTCCGGAGGAACTGCAAACATTGGAACGGCAAGTGGTGGAGTTTTTTGAGAGTCGGGGAATGTCCATTTGTAGCGATGGCATAGCGGCTTGTCATGTAATTCCAAGAAAGGTTATCTCAAAGAAACTTCCCAAACCGGCCACGCAAGTAATTGTAATGAGATTTGCAAATCGCAAATATAAAATGGAGTTAATGAAACTAGGATATCTACTAAAAGGCACTGGAGTATATGTTAATGACCATCTAACAAAAAAGAATGCAGACATCGCTTGGCAAGCTCGGATGCTGAAAAAAGCCAAAAAGATACAAGCAACTTGGATAAGGAACTGTAAAATAATGATAAAGCTTAACAGAACACCAGAAGAATCCAAAGTAATGGAAATTAAAGATATTAAAGAACTGGATAAGTATAGAGAATGACTTTTATCTTGAGAGATCACATGGAATATGCTGGCGTGAATATGAACAGTGGTCGAGGGATGTTCATAGACTGGATCAAGGTTCAAAGGGCTGGATATGATTTCTATGCTCTTATGGATAAGGTGGGCTTTCTAACAAACTGGATGGATAATGGATCAACGTGTTTATAAAAATATACTGCTGCAAGATTAAGATAATGACTCCTGAGGACCTGGATGCTAAGTTAATAGGCTTGTGCTGTGATTGGCTGAAGGTTCATATAAGAAATGTACGAAGAGTCGACAAAAAAGGTTTGATGAACTTTTTTATGAAAGATCAAAAGGTACTCAAAAGTAAAAGGAGACAGTTGTGTAGAAAAAAATGTCAGAATCAAAAGATGTATCTTTAATTTTAAGTGATCATAAAGTGCATGATTTTGAATGTGACGTTGAGCCAGGAAGACATGTGTTTAATTCTAGCAATTCCACTTGTCGTTATTATTCTGAAGAACAATTTGCCGAACAAATAGTTATTGATTCCATGTTTTCGTTAATTCATTTCAACTGCAGGAGCCTCTATAAAAACTTTGATAAAATAAATGATTACTTGCATACTCTCAAGGGACAATTTATGATAATAGCTTTATCAGAAACATGGATGCAAGAAGAACGAGGTGTTGTATTTCATATTGATGGATATGAATTGTATCACATTAATAGAACAAATAAGAGATCAGGAGGTGTGGCTTTGTTTGTGAATGAAGATTTAAAATGTAAACAAATTCAGTGTATGATGATGGCAATTGATGATATAATGGAATGCATATCGGTGGAAATTGAATTGAAAAAGATGAGTAATATAATTGTTACGTGTATATACAGACGACTGGGGTCTCTGATGGAAACAGTTATAGAAAAGATGGATGAGTTATTGTGTAAGGTAAATGAAAACAAAACTTTTTTAGTTTGTGGAGATTTCAACATTGATTTATTAAAGGTTACCAAGCAGAAGTCATCCGCTGACTTTCTTGAGTTAATGTACAGAAGAGGGTTATATCCGTTGATTGATAAACCCAGTAGAAATACAGAGCAATCAGTAACCTTGATCGATAATATCTTTATAAACTGCTTTAAAGAAAACATAAAATGTGGATTAGTTATAAATTATGTAAGTGACCACCTGCCAATTTTTGTTACTTTTACTTGGCAATTAAAAAGAAGTAAAGAGGAGATAGGGTGTAGACTTGTAAGAGTAAGAAACGATGATGCTATAAATAGGTTTCGTAATGATCTCCTAAATGAAGAATGGGAGGGGGTGTATGTGGAGGATGTTGATGCAGCCTACAATGCTTTTTTGGAAATGTATATAACATATTATGATAAACATTGTCCAATAGTGGTACACAAACAAAAAGTAAATGAAAATAGAAAGCCATGGGTATCAAAAGGATTGATGAAGGCATGCAAAAAGAAAAACAAACTTTATAGAAATTTTTTTAAATATAGAACAAATACTGCTGAAATGAAATATAAGGTGTATAAAAATATTATTATTAGTATTTATTAATTAATTTATTAATTAATATTAGTATTAATTATGAGACAGGCTAAGAAGGATTATTATAATAAACTGTTGGATGATAATAAAAATAACTTAAAAGGTACATGGAACATTTTGAATAAAGTAATGGGTAACAAAATAGCACATACAGCCCTGCCTGATCATTTTACTTATAATAATAAGACACTACATGATTTGAATGAGGTGGCTAATGAATTTAATTCTTTTTTTGTAAATGTGGGGCCAAATCTTGCAGATAGTATCAAGATACATGACACGTCATTACAAAGAGGGGGGAGAGGAGATAGTAGAGTACTGCAGTCAATGTTTTTAGGGGATGTCAGTGAATCAGAAATTATATCTATTGTTTCTAAGTCAGAGTAAAACTTTTATTGACTGTGATGGAATAGAAAGGATTATATTAAAAAAGACAATTGACTGTGTTGTCAAACCCCTTTGTTATGTGTGTAATCTTTGGAAGTGGTATTTTTACAGATAGAATGAAGAGGGCAAAAGTTATTCCACTATTTAGACCAGTTTCATTACTTTCACAATTTTCAAAAGTACTGGAAAAACTTTTTGTTTATAAGTTGGACAGTTTTTTAGAAAAGCATCACCTGCTGAGTGAAAGCCAGTATGGCTTAAGGCAAAAAAGGTCCACAGCGACTGCCTTAATGAATATTGTTGAAGAAATAACAACAGCAACAGATGAAAAGAAATTCACAGTAGGAGTGTTTATTGATTTGAAAAAGGCATTTGATACTTTGAATCATGATATTTTACTTTCTAAATTAAGTTGGTATGGAATTATAGGAATGGCCCTTAATTGGTTGAGAAGTTATCTGCATAACAGGAAACAATATGTACAGTTAACTGATGTCAAATCTGATCTTATGGAAATTAAATGTGGGGTACCACAGGGTTCTATTTTGGGACCTAAACTTTTTCTTTTATATATTACTGACATTTGTGATGTTTCCAAATTATTACAGTTTGTTTTATTTGCAGATGATACTAATTTCTTCAGTTCTGGAAATAATATACAGAAACTAGTAGAATCTATTGAATATGAAATGAAAAAACTGAAGAAATGGTTTGATGTAAATAAGTTGTCATTGAATTTAGAAAAGACAAAATTTATGATCTTTGGAAATAGGAAAATAAATGAATCTGTTACTTTATCCACAGATGGAGTTGATATTGAGAGAGTGTTTGAGTTTCATTTTCTTGGTGTAATTATGGTTGCTAAGTTATCATGGAAACCTCATATAGCACACATTAAAAGAAAAATCTGCCAAAACATGTTTGTTTTAAACAAAGTGAAGGAGGTATGAAATAAGGAAACAATGAAAATACTTTATAGTTCACTTATCGTACCATATTTTATTTATTGTATAGAAGTCTGGGGGAACACGTATCAGTTAAATATAAAACCTTTATCTATTCTACAGAAGAGAGCTATAAGAATTATTCATAAAGTTAACTATCGAGAACATACAATTAAATTATTTGCTAAATCCAGAATATTAAAGTTAGAAGATTTGGTTAAGTTTCAAACACTAATAATTTTGTTTAAAGCAAGACATAAAATCTTACCAGAGAAAATACAACACCTTTATCAGTTAGAAAAAGAGTTCAGTAGGAGAAGGTATAATTTTGAACATCAATTTGCACGTACAACAATAAAACAAATGTGCCCCTCAGTTATGGGAGTAAAACTGTGGAACTCCTTGCATGATAATCTTAAAAATTGTAGTAATATTGGTCAGTTTAAGTATAAGTATAAACAGAGTATATTCAGTCAGTATTAATATGGTGAGGTCTATGTTGTTTTTGGTTTTGTTTGGTTTTGTTTTGCTCTATATATATCGGGTCTAGTAATATTGGTTAGTATAAGTATAGATAAAAACAGTAAATTCGATCAGTATTAATATGGTGAGGTCCATGTTGTTGTTTTTTTTTTACTCTTATCGAACATGTGAAGTTTGGGGAAGATCAAACAAATAATGCCTGAGTTACAACAACTTCTCTTGCTGTGACGAGACATTTTTTTTGTCATGGCGCCATTGACATGCCCTTTAACAAAAACTCAAGATCTCCACAATTTAACATTGCATAGGCCTTTAGATTAGACTGACCACAAAAAAAAAAAAAAAACATTAATGTCAAAAGATTTCTAGGAGTAGTTTGTCGCAGCGTAAAACATGTCACTTCCTGTTGCCAGCAGGTGGCGCTATGGCTATAACTGAATATTGGCATGTAGATCTGTTAAGGGCAGAAGTCTTATCTAACATGTGAAGTTTGGGGCAGATTGGACAGTTTATGCCTGAGTTACAGCAACTTCCTTTTTCATGGCGAAACATCGAATTTTGTCAGGCCGCCATAGACACGCCCTTTAAGGAAACCTCAAGATCTTCGCAATTTAACATCACAAAGGGCTTTAGATTACACTGACCAAGTTTGGTGTTGATCTGAATAAATCTCTAGGAGGAGTTCGTTAAAATACAACCCCTGAAAATGACAAAAACAACACCAATTTTGCAGGGAAAATTAAAAATAACCGACTTCCTGTTGGGATTCGGATTTCGTACCAAGAGACTTTTTTGTAGCTATTGGTGTGTTACATATGTTTACCGATTTTCGTACATGTACATGACATGTAGCTCGAGGCGCACTCCATTGAAAATGTATAGGTGGCGCTATCGAGCCATTTTGCCACACCGAATGGAATATTAGCCTCCAGATGTGTGCAGGTCAGTACTCTTATCAAAAATCGAAATTCGCCAGGCCGCCACGGACACGCCCTTCAACGAAAACTCAAGATCTTCGCAATTTAACATCGCAAAGGCCTTTAGATTAGGCATACCAAATTTGGTGTTGATTTGAAGAACTCTCTAGGAGGAGTTCGTTAAAATACAACACATGGAAATGACCAAAATTACACAAAATATGCTCATAATATTAAAAATAACCGACTTCCTGTTGGGTTTAGAATTTCGCTCCAAGAGTCTTTTTTGTAGGTATTGGTGTGTTACATATGTGTGCCAATTTTCGTGCATGTACGTGAAACATAGCTGGAAGGCTGTTGATTTTCTTGGTATAGGTGGCGCTGTCGAGCCATTTTGCCACACCCTCTTCTGAATCCTATATCAGATGAAAATTTTCACCAGGTTTGAAGCGTGTGCAAAGTTCGATGACTTTTTGAGCACGTTAAAGCCCTCAAAAATGCGATTCATTCGGGAGAAGAAGAAGAAGAAGAAGAAGAAATATAACTGCAAGCAGCGATGTCGGGCTCAAGCCATCGTGCCCAGCGGGCATAAGCATTTACAGTAACCCTCTGACAATCAAGTTTTAAGGGATGCGGCAGTTAAAGGGTTAATCCGACCAATATAGACTTTGAAATCACACACACAGAACAATATATATATAACTTTAGTAACACTTTATTTTTATATTTATAAAAAATGTATAAGGTGTGCATTGTAGCTGACACCTATATGAACACATTACAATTGTTTTGTGACTGCAAGTCTTTCTTCTCAAATGCTATTGAGCTTCAAATTTGCATTTGAGCCCATGTGAAAAAGTAGCATAATTTACATATGACTTACAGTTTGTTGTAATAAATATCAAACATTCAAATTAATTGTGCATTATAGCTGTCACCTAGATGAACAATTGCAGTTGTTTTTATGAATGGAAGTCATTCTCTTCAAATGCTACTGACGTTAGAAAAGTGTATAACAATATCACATGTAACTTTAGAGACCGGCCCTAAATTTGAGACTCTCGAATGTCCAATGTCAAGACAACTTTATGCCTGTTTTTTTTTTCTTTAGTTTTCTTTTCTCTGTGCCGGATTGCTGATGTCCGATACCCAGGCATAGATGTCCATCCATCAATTACGAACATTCAGCCGCAAACATGAGGTGTGAGCGGTCGCGAGCACAGATGGGAGAATGGCGCATGTTTTTTTTTTTTTTTTTTTTGAGCAATTGGGATGGTGCCCCCTCTGGGAGTTGGTGCCCTACGAAGACTGCATACTCTGCATATAGGGAGTGGCAGTACTATCTGGAAGATATATTCCTCAAACCATCGTACAAGAGAAGGTGATGCTAATCCTTCAAGAATCGCTCAAAAGCTATTCAAGTGTACAGTTTCCTTTTATTGCATCTTGAAATAAATATTTCTGAATTCTGAATCAAACTGGGTTGTGTTTATTCATTTATTTTATAAGACAACTGAGACTTTAATCTATTTTGTAATATATGTGCTTTTAAACCAAAAACAATTCATTTATAGATGTATTACTGCTTAATAATGACTATTATTAAGGGAAAAGGCTTTATAATCATGAACTATTTACTAATGCTTAGCTAATGAGTGCAGTTATTATAAAGTGTTACCAATGCATTTACGAATGTTAACAAATTAGACATTATTTTACAGTGTTACCAAATCCTTAAATAATTAATTAGTGTTTTGTAATGATTTTAATGACCTATAAGCATTTGTGAAATAGTTTTGCTTGCATTGCAGCTTTATCTGTCAGTTGAAGAGTTTTACTGTTACATCCATGAGATTAATAAATGTCATGTCACGTCACAGGTTGTCATAGGTCAGTATCAAATGAGTTTGAAATTATTATTTGCAGCACAAATAAGGATTCTTAGGATGTTTTTAAATCCCTAAAACTGTCAGAAAAGGATAAGGCCTAAGAGATTTCTTAGCCTGTAATGAAAGGAAAAAACACCACCATTAGCAACAACAAAAACAATAACAATTTAAAATACAGATTTTTTTTCCTAATTATTAAAGGGATGATTAGGTCTCTCTCTCTCTCTCTCTCTCTCTCTCTCTGCCAGACAGCCCCTCCCTACAATCCACACACACTGTCAGTCACCAAACATTCACAGTCATCAACCCTCTCACACTCCCCCTCCCTCTCCCCCTCCCTTTCCTCACACAGACAGAGTGGCCAGAGTGAGATCATGTCAGTTGAGAAGTCTGACAGTTTTTTAATTTTCTGTTATCCATACAGTGTTGTAAAGTCATGAAACTATGCATATTTCCTCAGAATGATTTGATCTTTGTATGAAAAATGCTTTGAAGTGTTTGGAAGCTGCAATTTAAACATACAAGACAATTAATGTTTCCCTTTTTACTGTCATTTCAAAAAATCACCACCACAAAACCGTTAAAGCTAACCAAAATCCATTCGCAATTTAAGTTCCTCAATGTTTTTTCTTCATGTAGACAAAGTTTGGTGTGTGTAGTGTACTTCCCCTGTGAGGAGTATGCATTAATTCACAACTGTAAAATCTCAAAAATACACATTCAAATCAAAATAGCCGACTTCCTGTTGATCATAGCTTATGACTGTGAATTAGAAAGTTGTCCGACTTGATTAGAACAATTTATGTACCAAGTTTGGTGTCTGTAGCTAAAACTAACCCCCCCACTTTTGACAAAAGGTGGCGCTATAGAGTGCCTCCTTCACGCCCTTTTAAAAGCTTTTGCCATTGTCTAGCTATCAATAATACCAATATGTGTTTTGACTTTCATGTAAATCTGAGCTTGTTATCTGCCTCAAACTCACCATAACAGAATATTCAAGTTTGACACGTTGCCATGGCAACACTATATTAGATATCAATATCCCCACAACAGATTTTCATCGGCCGTGTTTTGTCATTATTCTGATGAAGTTTGCAGCAAATCGAGTAAAAAATAAGATGCTGAATTCAAAGCATTTTGAAAATGACACACTTCCTGCTGCCAGTTGGTGGCGCTATAACGTTGACTCTTAATAGTCACATATATACGATCGGTATCATACAGCGAACAAACCGATGAAGTTTGATCAAACTCAGGCAATGTATGTGGATGTTATTAAGCATTTCCTGTTACTCATTTATTGCTCTAATTTCAACGCCTCTTCACGAGCAAACCGTTCCGAGATATCAAAAATCCCCTGGCAATTTTTCATCCCCAATGTCTTGAGATCATGTTGACCGAGTTCCGTGGCAATCAAGTAAAAAACCTATGACAAGTATATTAAATTCCAGAGCATGCTTTTTTTAAACAGCCCTGAATAGCTGACATCCTGTTGGGCAGAGCCTATGACATAGAGCGCGAAAGTTGTTCAGCTCAATGAGATCTATAAGTGTACTGAGTTTCATATAAATACATGCAAGCGTGTGTGAGCTATGGTTCAAGATTTCTGACTGTGTTCCAGGGGGCGCTGTAGAGCCCCTGTGCCACGCCCGGGTTCCAGTCTCTGTGGCGTCCTGATGGCCGCAGATTCCAATGTGTGTGCCAATTTTCAAGAGTTTTTGAGCATGTTAAGGCCCCCAAAAATGCCCGGAAGTTTAAAAAAAAAAAAAAAAATAAGAAGAAGAAGAATAATCCTTAGGGGAACAATAGGGCTCTTCGCCCATTCGGGCTTGAGCCCTAATAATAATAAAAAACAAAGCAGATACAAGAGGGTCCTCGCACCTCTGTGCTCGGGCCCTAATTAAAGCTGCAAGCAGCGATGAACGGGCCCTCGCACCCGGGCTCACCGGCAGCAAGTGGCTTTAATAAATAGGTGAACGCTGAGAATTATGCGTTTAAACTCATAAATATAAGTGGAATATTTCAAAGTATCTTCCATATATGTGCCAATCTTCCCGTTTCCAGCAGGTGGCACTATCATTATAATGGAATATTGGCCTTCAGATATGTTCATGCCAGGACTCTTATCAAAAATGTGAAGCTTGGGGAAGAACAAACTTTATATACCTGAGTTAAAAAAAAAACTTCTCTTCATATGGTGATACATGAAATTTTGTCATGGCACTATGGACATAACCTTTAACAAAAACTGAAGATCTCCACAATTTAACATTGCACAGGCCTTTAGATTAGACTGATCACAAAAACTACATTCATGTCAAAAAATTTCTAGGAGTAGTTTGTTGCAGCGTAAAATGTGTCACTTCCTGTTGCCAGCAGGTGGCGCTATGACTATAACTGAATATGGGCATGTAGGTCTGTTAAGGGCAACAGTCTTAACTAACATGTGAAGTTTGGGGCAGATTGGACATTGTATGTCTGAGTTACAGCAAGTTCCTTTTTCATGGCGAAACATCGAAATTTGTCAGGCCGCCATGGACACGCCCTTTAACAAAACCTCATGATCTTCGCAATTTAACATGGCAAAGGCCTTTAGATTACACTGGCCAAGTATGGTGTTGATCTGAATAAATCTCTAGGAGGAGTTCGTTAAAGTACAACCCCTGAAAATGGCAAAAACAACACCAATTTTGCAGAGAAAATTCTAAATAACCGACTTCCTGTTGGGATTCGGATTTGTACCAAAATACTTTTTTGTAGGTATTGGTGTGTTACATGTGTGTACCGATTTTTGTACATGTACGTGAAAAATAGCTCGAGGCGCACTACATTGAATGTGCATATGCACTCCGTTGAAGGTTTATAGGTGGCGCTATCGAGCCATTTTGCCACACCCAATGGAATATTGGCCTTCAGATCTGTTCAGGCCAGGACCCTTATCACACATGTGAAGTTTGGGCAAGATCAGACACTTTATGCCTGAGTTATAACATCTTTTATTCCCATGACGAGACATCGAACTTCGTCACGGCGCCATGGACACGCCTTTTAACAAAAACTTAAGATCTTCACAACTAAACATCACACAGGTCTTTAGATTAGACTGACCACAAAAAAGACATTGATGTCATAACATTTCTAGAAATAGTCTGTCACAATGTAAAATATGTCACTTCCTGTTGCCAATAGGTGGCGCTATGACTACAACTGAAAATGGGCATGTAGATCTGTTCAGGTCAAGAGTCTTATCTAACATGTGAAGTTTGGGGCAGATTGGACATTGTATGTCTGAGTTACAGCAACTTCCTTTTTCATGGCGAAACATCGAAATTTGTCAGGCCGCCATGGACACGCCCTTTAACGAAACCTCAAGATCTTCGCAATTTAACATCCAGGACCCTTATCACACAAGTGAAGTTTGGGTAAGATCGGACATTTTATGCCTGAGTTATAACATCTTTTATTCCCATGGCGAGACATCGAACTTCATCACGGCGCCATGGACACACCTGTTAACAAAAATTCAAGATCTTCACAATTTAACATCACACAGGCCTTTAGATTAGACTGACCACAAAAAAGACATTGATGTCAAAAATTTCTAGGAGTAGTTTGTCGCAGCGTAAAATATGTCACTTCCTGTTGCCAATAGGTGGCGCTATGACTATAACTGAATATGGTCATGTCAAACTGTTCAGGACAGGAGTCTCATCAAACATGTGAAGTTTGGGGCAGATTGGTCATTGTATGTCGGAGTTATAGCAACTTCCTGTTTCATGGCGAATCATCGAAATTCGCCAGGCCGCCACACACAGGCCCTTCAACGAAAACTCAAAAGCTTCGCAATTTAACATCGCAAAGGCCTTTAGATTAGGCATACCAAATTTGGTGTTGATTTGAAGAAATCTCTAGGAGGAGTTCGTTAAAATACAACGCATGGAAATGGCAAAAATGACACAAAATTTGCTCATAATATTAAAAATAACCGACTTCCTGTTGGGTTTAGAATTTTGCTCCAAGAGTCTTTTTTGTAGGTATTGATGTGTTACATGTGTGCACCGATTTTTATACATGTACGTGAAATGTAGCTCGAGGCGCACACCACTGAACGTGCATAGGTGGTGCTGTCGAACCATTTTGCCACGCCCACTTCTGAAACACATATCAGAGGTAAATTTTCGCCAGTTCGGAGGCGTGTGACTTTTTGAGTATGTTTAGGCCCTCAAAAATACGATTGATTTTGGAGAAGCGGAATAATAATAATAAATATAGCTGCAAGCAGCGATGGCAGGCTCAAGCCGTCAGTGCAATGCCACCCCGGTGGCATCGGGAAAACTGTGCCCAGCGGGCATAAGCATTTACAGTAACCCTCTGGCAATCAAGTTTTAAAGGATATGGCAGTTAAACGGTTAATCCGACCCATCTAGACTTTGAAATCACATACACAGAACAATATATATAACTTTAGTAACACTTTATTTTAATATATATATAAAAAATTTAAGGTGTAGCTGACACTTAAATAAACATATTACAATTGTTTTATGACTGCAAGGCTTTTTTCCTCAAATGCTATTGAGCTTCAAATTTGCATTTGAGCTCATGTGAAAAAGTAGCATAATTTACATATGACTTACAGTTTGTTTTAATAAATATCAAAAATTCGATTTAATTGTGCATTATAGCTGTCACCTAGATGAACAATTACAGTTGTTTTTATGACTGTAAGTCATTCTCTTCAAATGCTACTGAATTAGAAAAGTGTATAACAATATCACATGTAACTTTAGAGATAGTCCCTAAATTTGAGACTCTCGAATGTCCAGTGTCAAGCCAACTTTATGCCTGTTTTTGTTTTGTTTTTAACTTTCTTTATTTTTTTTTTCTATGTTTTTTTTGAGCTACTGGGATGGTGCCCCCTCTGGGAGTTGGTGCCCTACGAAGACTGCGTACTCTGCATATAGGAAGCGGCGGTACTATCTGGAAGATATATTCCTCAAACCGTCGTACAAGAGGAGGTGATGCTAGTCGTTCAAGAATCTCTCAAAACCTATCTGTTCATAAAGCCTATATATAAAGTCTTAATATAGTATTCCACAATACGTTGTGCTATTCTAATATTATTGCTGTTTTTTATTGACATTGTTATTTGCTGTTATTTTCTGTTTTAATATTGTTACTGTTGTTACTTGTTGTACGGTGACCTTGAGTGGTTTGAAAGGCGCCTTAAATAAAATGCATTATTATTATTATTATTATTATTATCATTATTATTATTATTATTATTAGCTGTACACTTGATAAAAAAAAAATTAATACAATCTTATGCAATTGTATATTTGCGTTTGCGCCCATGTGAAAAAGTAGAATAATTTACATATGACTTACAGTTTGTTGTAATAAATATCAAACATTCAAATTAATTGTGCATTATAGCTGTCACCTAGATGAACAATTACAGTTGTTTTTATGACTGTAAGTCATTCTCTTCAAATGCTACTGACGTTAGAAAAGTGTATAACAATATCACATGTAACTTTAGAGACGGTCCCTAAATTTGAGACTCTCGAATATCCAATGTCAACTTTATGGCTGTTTTTGTTTTTTTGTTTTCTTTTATCTGTGCTGGATTGTCCTTTACCCGGGCATAGATGTCCATCCATCAATTCCGAACATTCAGCCGCAAACATGAGGTGCGAGCTGTCGCGAGCGCGGATGGGAGAATGGCGCATGTTTTTTTTGTTTTTTTTTAAGCAACTGGGATGGTGCCCCCTCTGGGAGTTGGTGACCTATGAAGACTGCGTACTCTGCATATAGGGAGTGGCGGTACTATCTGGAAGATATATTCCTCAAACCGTCGTACAAGAGGAGGTGATGCGAGTCCTTCAAGAATCACTCAAAACCTATTCAAGTGTACAGTTTCCTTTTATTGCATCTTGAAATAAATATTTCTGAATTCTGCATCAAACTGTGTTGTGTTTATTTATTTTATAAGACAACTGAGACTTTAATCTCCTTTGTAATATATATGCTTTTAAACCAAGAACAATTTATTTATAGACGTATCACTGTTTAATAATAACTATTATTACGGGAAAAGGCTTTATAATCATGAACTAACTATTTACTAATGCTTAGCTAATGAATGCAGTTATTATAAAGTGTTACCAATGCATTTACTAATGTGAACAAATTAGACATTATTTTACAGTGTTACCAAATAACCTTTAATAATTTTTTATTGATTTGTAATGATTTTAATGATCTATAAGAATTTGTGAACTAGATTTGCTTGAATTGCAGCTTATTCTGTCAGTTGAAGAGTTTTATTGTTACATCCATGAGATTAATAAATGTCATGTCACGTCACAGGATGTCATATCAAATGAGTTTGATATTATTATTTGCAGCACAAATAAGGATTCTTGGGATGTTTTTAAATCCCTAAAACTGTCAGAAAAGTATAAGGCCTAAGAGATTTCTTAACCTGTAATGAAAGGAAAAAAACACCACCATTAGCAACAAACAAAAACAATAATTTAAAATAATGATTTTTTTTCTTCTGATGATTAAAGAGATGATTAGGTCTCTCTCTCTCTCTCTCTCTCTCTCTCTCTGCCAGACAGCCCCTCCCTGCAATCTACACACACTGTCAGTCACCAAAAAGTCAGTCACCAACCCCCTCACACTCCCCCTCCCTTCCCTCACACAGACAGGGTGGCCAGAGTGAGATCATGTCAGTTGAGAAGTCTGACAGTTTTTACATTTTCTGTTATCCATACAGTGTTGTAAAGTCCTGAAACTATGCATATTTCCTCAGAATGATTTGATCTCTGCATGAAAAAATGCTTTGAAGTGTTTGGAAGCTGCAATTTAAACATACCTGACTTTTATTGTCTGTATGTATGTATGTAAAAAAAGGCCTAAGAGATTTCTTAAGCTGTAATGAAAACAGCACAATTAGCAACAACAACTAAAAAATAATTTAAAATACAGTTTTTTTTCCTGGTGATTAAAGACATGTTTAAGTCTCTCTCTCTCTCTCTCTCTCTCTCTCTGCCACTCAGCTCATGCCCATCCCCCACTCACACTCTCTCACACACACACAGTCAGCACACATATTAATAATGATGTGTGTTCTGAGTTTTGTGAAATTCTAAGTATGTTATATGCCTCAAAATCACCTGAGAAGTATTCCAGTTTGACATGTTGCTACGGCAACAATATTTTTAGATATCAATATCCCCCCAGCAGATTTATATCGGCTGTGTTTTAACATTATTCTGATGAAGTTTGAAGCAAATCGAGTAAAAATAAGATGCTGAATTCAAAGCATTTTGAAAATGACACACTTCCTGTTGCCAGTTGGTGGCGCTATAACTTTGACTCCTAATAGTCACATATATGCGATCGACATCATACAACAAATAATCTGATGAAGTTTGATTAAAATCAGGAAATGTATGTGGATGGTATTAGACACTTCCTGTTTATCATTTCTCGCCATAAATTCAACACCTCACCACGAGCAAACCGTTCGAGATATCAAAAATCCCCTGGCAATTTTTCATCCCCAATGTCTTGCGATCATGTTGACCAAGTTTGGTGGCAATCGGCAAAAAAAACCTATGACAAGTACAGTATTGTTCAAAATAATAGCAGTACAATGTGACTAACCAGAATAATCAAGGTTTTTCGTATATTTTTTTATTGCTACGTGGCAAACAAGTTACCAGTAGGTTCAGTAGATTCTCAGAAAACAAATGAGACCCAGCATTCATGATATGCACGCTCTTAAGGCTGTGCAATTGGGCAATTAGTTGAATTAGTTGAAAGGGGTGTGTTCAAAAAAATAGCAGTGTGGCATTCAAAATTAACGAAAAATAAAGCCTCAACAAGTGTTGACATTTCCCAACACCACAGCAGTAATGACTTTATGAACTACTTTACTTCTAAAATCGATACTATTAGAGATAAAATTGCAACCATTCAGCCGTCAGCTACAGTTTCGCATCAGACAGTGCACTATAGACCCCCTGAGGAACAGTTCCACTAAGTCTCTACTATAGGAGAGGAAGAATTGTATAAACTTGTTAAATCATCTAAACTTACAACATGTATGTTAGACCCTATACCATCTAAGCTCTTAAAAGAGGTGCTTCCAGAAGTCATAGGTCCTCTTCTGACTATTATTAATTCCTCATTGTCATTAGGATATGTCCCCAAAACCTTCAAACTGGCTGTTATTAAGCCTCTCATAAAAAAGCCACAACTTGACCCCAGAGAACTAGTTAATTATAGACCAATCTCGAATCTCCCTTTTCTGTCCAAGATACTAGAAAAGGTGGTATCCTCACAATTATATTCCTTCTTAGAGAAAAATGGTATATGTGAGGATTTCCAGTCAGGATTTAGACCGTATCATAGTACTGAGACTGCTCTCCTTAGAGTTACAAATGATCTGCTCTTATCATCTGATCGTGGGTGTATCTCTCTATTAGTTTTATTGGATCTTAGTGCTGCGTTTGACACAATTGACCACAACATTCTTTTGCATAGACTTGAACACTTTGTTGGCATCAGTGGAAGTGCATTAGCATGGTTTAAATCGTACTTATATGATCGCCATCAGTTCGTAGCAGTGAATGAAGATGTATCATATCGATCACAAGTGCAGTATGGAGTACCTCAAGGCTCAGTTCTAGGGCCGCTACTCTTCACGCTTTATATGTTACCCTTGGGAGATATCATCAGGAAACATGGTGTTAGCTTTCACTGTTATGCTGATGATACGCAGTTCTATATTTCCTCACAGCCCGGTGAAACACACCAATTTGAAAAACTAATGGAATGCATAGTCGATATAAAAAATTGGATGACGAGTAATTTCTTACTGCTAAATTCAGAAAAAACAGAGGTGTTAATCATAGGGCCTAAAAACTCTACTTGTAATAACCTAGAACACTGTCTAAGACTTGATGGTTGCTCTGTCAATTCTTCGTCATCAGTTAGGAACCTAGGTGTGCTACTTGATCGCAATCTTTCCTTAGAAAGCCACGTTTCTAGCATTTGTAAAACTGCATTTTTCCATCTCAAAAATATATCTAAATTACGGCCTATGCTCTCAATGTCAAATGCAGAAATGTTAATCCATGCATTTATGACTTCAAGGTTAGACTATTGTAATGCTTTATTGGGTGGTTGTTCTGCACGCTTGGTAAACAAACTACAGCTAGTCCAAAATGCAGCAGCAAGAGTTCTTACTAGAACCAGGAAGTATGACCATATTAGCCCGGTCCTGTCCACACTGCACTGGCTCCCTATCAAACATCGTATAGATTTTAAAATATTGCTTATTACTTATAAAGCCCTGAATGGTTTAGCACCTCAGTATTTGAATGAGCTCCTTTTACATTATACTCCTCTACGTCCGCTACGTTCTCAAAACTCAGGCAATTTGATAATACCTAGAATATCAAAATCAACTGCGGGCGGCAGATCCTTTTCCTATTTGGTGCCTAAACTCTGGAATAACCTACCTAACATTGTTCGGGAGGCAGACACACTCTTGCAGTTTAAATCTAGATTAAAGACCCATCTCTTTAACCTGGCATACACATAACATACTAATATGCTTTTAATATCCAAATCCGTTAAAGGATTTTTAGGCTGCATTAATTAGGTAAACTGGAACCGGAACACTTCACATAACACCGTACTTTCTACATCATTAGAAGAATGGCATCTACGCTAATATTTGTCTGTTTCTCTCTTGTTCCGAGGTCACCGTGGCCACCAGATCCAGTCTGTGTCCACATCAGAGGGTCACTGCAGTCACCCGGATCCAGTACGTATCCAGACCAGATGGTGGATCAGCACCAAGAAAGGACCTCTACTGCCCTGAAAGACAGCGGAGACCAGGACAACTAGAGCCCCGGATACAGATCCCCTGTAAAGACCTTGTCTCAGAGGAGCACCAGGACAAGACCACAGGAAACAGATGATTCTTCTGCACAATCTGACTTTGCTGCAGCCTGGAATTGAACTACTGGTTTCGTCTGGTCAGAGGAGAACTGGCCCCCCAACTGAGCCTGGTTTCTCCCAAGGTTTTTTTCTCCATTCTGTCACCGATGGAGTTTCGGTTCCTTGCCGCTGTCGCCTCTGGCTTGCTTAGTTGGGGTCACTTCATCTACAGCGATATCATTGACTTGATTGCAAATTAAAACAGACACTATTTCAACTGAACAGAGATGACATAACTGAATTCAATGATGAACTGCCTTTAACTATCATTTTGCATTATTGAGACACTGTTTTCCAAATGAATGTTGTTCAGTGCTTTGGCGCAATGTATTTTGTTTAAAGCACTATATAAATAAAGGTGATTGATTGATTGATTGATTCAATCACTGAGGTCATCAATTTTGTGAAGAAACAGGTGTGAATCAGGTGGCCCCTATTTAAGGATGAAGCCAACACTTGTTGAACATGCATTTGAAAGCTGAGGAAAATGGGTCGTTCAAGACATTGTTCAGAAGAACAGCGTACTTTGATTAAAAAGTTGATTAGAGAGGGGAAAACCTATAAAGAGGTGCAAAAAATGATAGGCTGTTAAGCTAAAATGATCTCCAATGCCTTAAAATGGAGAGCAAAACCAGAGAGACGTGGAAGAAAACGGAAGACAACCATCAAAATGGATAGAAGAATAACCAGAATGGCAAAGGCTCAGCCAATGATCACCTCCAGGATGATCAAAGACAGTCTGGAGTTACCTGTAAGTACTGTGACAGTTAGAAGACGTCTGTGTGAAGCTAATCTATTTTCAAGAATCCCCCGCAAAGTCCCTCTGTTAAAAAAAAGGCATGTGCAGAAGAGGTTACAATTTGCCAAAGAACACATCAACTGGCCTAAAGAGAAATGGAGGAACATTTTGTGGACTGATGAGAGTAAAATTGTTCTTTTTGGGTCCAAGGGCCACAGGCAGTTTGTGAGACGACCCCCAAACTCTGAATTCAAGCCACAGTACACAGTGAAGACAGTGAAGCATGGAGGTGCAAGCATCATGATATGGGCATGTTTCTCCTACTATGGTGTTGGGCCTATTTATCGCATACCAGGGATCATGGATCAGTTTGCATATGTTAAAATACTTGAAGAGGTCATGTTGCCCTATGCTGAAGAGGACATGCCCTTGAAATGGTTGTTTCAACAAGACAATGACCCAAAACACACTAGTAAACGGGCAAAGTCTTGGTTCCAAACCAACAAAATTAATGTTATGGAGTGGCCAGCCCAATCTCCAGACCTTAATCCAATTGAGAACTTGTGGGGTGATATCAAAAATGCTGTTTCTGAAGCAAAACCAAGAAATGTGAATGAATTGTGGAATGTTGTTAAAGAATCATGGAGTGGAATAACAGCTGAGAGGTGCCACAAGTTGGTTGACTCCATGCCACACAGATGTCAAGCAGTTTTAAAAAACTGTGGTCATACAACTAAATATTAGTTTAGTGATTCACAGGATTGCTAAATCCCAGAAAAAAAAAATGTTTGTACAAAATAGTTTTGAGTTTGTACAGTCAAAGGTAGACACTGCTATTTTTTTGAACACACCCCTTTCAACTAATTGCCCAATAGGTGAACGGTGAGAAATGCGTTTAAACTCATAAATATAAGTAGAATATATCAATGTTTATTCCATATATGTGCCAATCTTCCTGTTGCCAGCAAGTGGCGCTATCATTATAATGGAATATTGGCCTTCAGATGTGTTCAGGGCAAGACTCTTATCGAACATGTGAAGTTTGGGGCAGACTGGACATTGTATGTCTGAGTTACAGCAACTTCCTTTTTCATGGCGAAACATCGAAATTTGTCAGGCCGCCATGGACACGCCCTTTAACGAAACCTCAAGATCTTCGCAATTTAACATCGCAAACGCCTTTAGATTTAACTGACCAAGTCTGGTGTTGATCTGAATATATCTCTAGGAGTAGTTTGTTAAAGTACAACCCCTGAAAATGGCAAAAACAACGCCAATTTTGCAGAGAAAATTCTAAATAACCGACTTCCAGTTGGGATTCGGATTTCGTACCAAAAGACTTTTTTGTACATATTGGTAAGTTACATGTGTGTACCAATTTTTGTACATGTACGTGAAACATAGCTCAAGGCGCAATCCATTGAAAGTGTATAGGTGGCGCTATCGAGCTATTCTGCCACACCCAGTGGAATATTGGCCTTCAGATCTGTTTAGGCCAGGACCCTTATCACACAAGTGAAGTTTGGGCAAGATCGGACATTTTATGCCTGAGTTATAACATCTTTTATTCCCATGGCGAGACATCGAACTTCATCACGGCGCCATGGACACACCTTTTAACAAAAACTCAAGATCTTCACAACTAAACATCACACAGGTCTTTAGATTAGACTGACCACAAAAAAGACATTGATGTCATACAATTTCTAGGAGTAGTTTGTTGCAGTGTAAAATATGTAACTTCCTGTGGCCAATAGGTGGCGCTATGACTATAACTGAATATTGGCATGTAGATCTGTTCAGGTTTAGAGTTTCATCAAACATGTGAAGTTTGGGGCAGATTGGACATTGTATGTGTGAGTTATAGCAACTTCATTTTTCATGGCGAAACATCGAAATTCGCCAGGCCGCCATGGACACGCCCTTTAACGAAACCTCAAGATCTTCGCAATTTAACATCGCTAAGGCCTTTAGATTAGGCATACCATATTTGGTGTTGATTTGAAGAACTCTCTAGGAGGAGTTCGTTAAAATACAACACATGGAAATGATCAAAATTACACAAAATATGCTCATAATATTAAAAATAACCGACTTCCTGTTGGGTTTAGAATTTCGCTCCAAGAGTCTTTTTTGTAGGTATTGGTTTGTTACATATGTGTGCCAATTTTCATGCATGTACGTGAAACATAGCTGGAAGGCTGTTGATTTTCTTGGTATAGGTGGCGCTGTCGAGCCATTTTGCCACACCCTCTTCTGAATCCTATATCAGACGAAAATTTTCACCAGGTTTGACGCATGTGCAAAGTTTCATGACTTTTTGAGCATGTTAAAGCCCTCAAAAATGCGATTCATTCGGGAGAAGAAGAAGAAGAAGAACAATAATAATTAAAGCTGCAAGCAGCGATGAACGGGCCCTCGCACCCGGGCTCACCGCCAGCGAGTGGCTTTATTAATTAGGTGAACGGTGAGAAATATGCATTTAAACTCATAAATATAAGTGGAATATATCAAAGTTTACTCCATATATGTGCCAATCTTCCTGTTGCCAGCAGGTGGTGCTCTCATTATAATGGAATATTGGCCTTCAAATGTGTTTAGGGCAGGACTCTTATCGAACATGTGAAGTTTGGGGAAGATCGAACAAATTATGCCTGAGTTCCAACAACTTCTCTTACTGTGGCGAGACATCAAAATTTGTCATGGCGCCATGGACACGCACTTTAACAAAAACTCAAGATCTCCACAAGTTAACATTGCACAAGCCTTTAGATTAGACTGACCACAAAATATATGTTAATCTCAAAAAAATTCTAGGAGTAGTTTGTCGCAGCCTAAAACATGTCACTTCCTGTTGCCAGCAGGTGGCGCTATGACTATAACTGAATGTGGGCATGTAGATCTGTTAAGGGCAGAAGTCTTATCTAACATGTGAAGTTTGGGGCAGATTGGACATTGTATGTCTGAGTTACAGCAACTTCCTTTTCATGGCGAAACATCGAAATTTGTCAGGCCACCATGTACACGTCCTTTAACGAAACCTCAAGATCTTCACCATTTAACATCTCAAGGGCCTTAAGATTTAACTGACCAAGTTTGGTGTTGATCTGAATAAATCTCTAGGAGGAGTTTGCTAAAGTACTACCCCTGAAAATGGCAAAAACAACGCCAATTGTGCAGAGAAAATTCTAAATAACTGACTTCCTGTTGGGATTCGGATTTTGTACCAAGAGTCTTTTTCGTAGATATTGGTGTGGTACATGTGTGTACCGATTTTTGTACATGTACATGAAACATAGCTCGAGATGCACTCCGTTGAAAGTGAATACGCACTCCGTTGAAAGTGTATAGGTGGCGCTATCGAGCCATTTTGCCACACCCGATGGAATATTGGCCTTCAGATCTGTTCAGGCCAGGACCCTTATCACACATGTGAAGTTTGATCAAGATCGGACATTTTATGCCTGAGTTATAACATCTTTTATTCCCATGGCGAGACATCGAACTTCGTCACAGCGCCATGGACACGCCTTTTAACAAAAACTCAAGATCTTCACAACTAAACATCAAACAGGTCTTTAGATTAGACTGACCACAAAAAAAGACATTGATGTCATCAAATTTCTAGGAGTAGTTTGTCACAGTGTAAAATATGTCACTTCCTGTTGCCAATAGGTGGCGCTATGACTATAACTGAATATGGGCATGTAGATCTGTTCAGGTCAAGAGTCTCATCCAACATGTGAAGTTTGGGGCAGATTGGACATTGTATGTCTGAGTTACAGCAACTTCCTTTTTCATGGCGAAACATCGAAATTTGCCAGGCCGCCATGGACACGCCCTTTAACGAAACCTCAAGTCCTTCGCAATTTAACATCGCAAATGGCTTTAGATTACACTGATCAAGTTTGGTGTTGATCTGAATAAACCTCTAGGAGGAGTTCGTTAAAGTACAACACCTGAAAATGGCAAAAACAACACCAATTTTGAAGGGAAAATTCAAAATAACCGACTTCCTGTTGGGATCCGGATTTTGTACCAAGAGACTTTTTTGTAGGTATTGGAGTGTTACATGCGTGTACCAATTTTTGTACATGTACGTGAAACATAGCTCGAGGCGCACTCCGTTGAAAGTGTATAGGTGGCGCTATAGAGCCATTCTGCTACACCCGGTGGAATATTGGCCTGCAGATCTGTTCAGGCCAGGACTCTTATCACACATGTGAAGTTTGGGGAAGATCGGACATTTTATGCCTGAGTTATAGCATCTTTTATTCCCATGGCGAGACATCGAACTTCGTCGCGGCGCCATGAACAAGCCTTTTAACAAAAACTCAAGATCTTCACAACTAAACATCAAACAGGTCTTTAGATTAGACTGACCACAAAAAAAGACATTGATGTCATAAAATTTCTAGGAGTAGTTCGTCGCAGCGTAAAATATGTCACTTCCTGTTGCCAATAGGTGGCGCTATGACTATAACTGAATATGGGCATGTCAATCTGTTCAGGTTCGGA
Source organism: Carassius auratus (assembly GCF_003368295.1). Lineage (NCBI taxonomy): Eukaryota > Metazoa > Chordata > Actinopteri > Cypriniformes > Cyprinidae > Carassius > Carassius auratus. The sequence continues at coordinate 666,094 of NW_020527948.1, forward strand.
GTTTCATCAAACATGTGAAGTTTGGGGCAGATTGGACATTGTATGTGTGAGTCATAGCAACTTCATTTTTCGTGGCGAATCATCGAAATTCGCCAGGCCGCCACGGACACACCCTTCAACGAAAAGTCAGGATCTTCGCAATTTAACATCGCAAAGGACTTTAGATTAGGCATACCAAATTTGGTGTTGATTTGAAGAAATCTCTAGGAGGAGTTCGTTAAAATACAACACATGGAAATGACCAAAATTACACAAAATTTGCTCATAATATTAAAAATAACCGACTTCCTGTTGGGTTTAGAATTTTGCTCCAAGAGTCTTTTTTGTAGGTATTGGTGTGTTACATATGTGTGCCAATTTTCGTGCATGTACGTGAAACATAGCCGGAAGGCTGTTGATCTTCTTAGTATAGGTGGCGCTGTCGAGCCATTTTGCCACACCCTCTTCTGAATCCTATATCAGACGAAAATTTTCACCAGGTTTGACGCGTGTGCAAATTTTCATGACTTTTTGAGCATGTTAAAGCTCTCAAAAATGCGATTCATTCGGGAAAAGAAGAAGAATAATAATAATTAAAGCTGCAAGCAGCGATGAACGGGCCCTCGCACCCGGGCTCACCGGCAGCGAGTGGCTTTAGTTAATAGGTGAACGGTGAGAAATATGCGTTTAAACTCATAAATATAAGTAGAATATATCAATGTTTATTCCATATATGTGCCAATCTTCCTGTTGCCAGCAGGTGGCGCTATCATTATAATGGAATATTGGCCTTCAGATGTGTTCAGGGCAGGACTTTTATCGAACATCTGAGGTTTGGGGAGGATTGGACATTTTATGCCTGAGTTACAACAACATCCTATTTCATGGCGAAACAATGAAATTTGTCAGGCCGCCATGGACACGCCCTTTAACGAAACCTCAAGATCTTCGCAATTTAAGATCGCAAAAGGCTTTAGATTACACTGACCAAGTTTGGTGTTGATCTGAATAAATATCTAGGAGGAGTTCGTTAAAGTACAACCCCTGAAAATGGCCAAAACAACACTAATTTTGCAGAGAATATTCCAAATAACTGACTTCCTGTTGGGATTCGGACTTCGTACCAAGAGACTTTTTCGTAGATATTGGTGTGTTACATATGTGTACCGATTTTTGTACATGTACGTGAAACATAGCTCAAGGCGCACTCCGTTTAAAGTGTATACGCACTCCGTTGAAAGTGTATAGGTGGCGCTATTGAGCCATTTTGCCACACTCGATGGAATATTGGCCTTCAGATCTGTCCAGGCCAGGACCCTTATCACACAAGTGAAGTTTGGGCAAGATCGGACATTTTATGCCTGAGTTATAACATCTTTTATTCCCATGGCGAGACATTGAACTTCATCACGGCGCCATGGACACACCTTTTAACAAAAACTCAAGATCTTCACAACTAAACATCACACAGGTCTTTAGATTAGACTGACCACAAAAAAGACATTGATGTCATAAAATTTCTAGGAGTAGTTTGTCGCAGTGTAAAATATGTAACTTCCTGTTGCCAATAGGTGGCGCTATGACTATAACTGAATATTGGCATGTAGATCTGTTCAGGTCAAGAGTCTTATCCAACATGTGAAGTTTGGGGCAGATTGGACATTGCATGTCTGAGTTACAGCAACTTCCTTTTTCATGGCGAAACATCGAAATTTGTCAGGCCGCCATGGACCCGCCCTTTAACGCAACCTCAAGTCCTTCGCAATTTATTATCGCAAAGGGCTTTAGATTACACTGACCAAGTTTGGTGTTGATCTGAATAAATCTCTAGGAGGAGTTCGTTAAAGTACAACCCCTGAAAATGGCAAAAACAACAGCAATTTTGAAGGGAAAATTCAAAATAACCGACTTCCTGTTGGGATCCGGATTTCGTACCAAGAGACTTTTTTGTAGGTATTGGAGTGTTACATGTGTGTACCAATTTTTGTACATGTACGTGAAACATAGCTCGAGGCGCACTCCGTTGAAAGTGTATAGGTGGCGCTATAGAGCCATTCTGCCACACCCGGTGGAATATTGGCCTGAAGATCTGTTCAGGCCAGGACTCTTATCACACATGTGAAGTTTGGGGAAGATCGGACATCTTATGCCTGAGTTATAACATCTTTTATTTGCATGGCGAGACATCGAACTTCGTCGCGGCGCCATGAACAAGCCTTTTAACGAAAACTCAAGATCTTCACAACTGAACATCGCACAGGCCTTTAGATTAGACTGACCACAAAAAAGACATTGATGTCATAAAATTTCTAGGAGTAGTTCGTCGCAGCGTAAAATATGTCACTTCCTGTTGCCAATAGGTGGCGCTATGACTATAACTGAATATGGGCATGTCAATCTGTTCAGGTTCGGAGTCTCATCAAACATGTGAAGTTTGGGGCAGATTGGTCATTGTATGTGTGAGTTATAGCAACTTCATTTTTCATGGCGAATCATCGAAATTCGCCAGGCCGCCACGGACACGCCCTTCAACGAAAAGTCAGGATCTTCGCAATTTAACATCGCAAAAGCCTTTAGATTAGGCATACCAAATTTGGTGTTGATTTGAAGAACTCTCTAGGAGGAGTTCGTTAAAATACAACACATGGAAATGACCAAAATTACACAAAATATGCTCATAATATTAAAAATAACCGACTTCCTGTTGGGTTTAGAATTTCGCTCCAAGAGTCTTTTTTGTAGGTATTGGTGTGTTACATATGTGTGCCAATTTTCGTGCATGTACGTGAAACATAGCTGGAAGGCTGTTGATTTTCTTGGTATAGGTGGCGCTGTCGAGCCATTTTGCCACACCCTCTTCTGAATCCTATATCAGACGAAAATTTTCACCAGGTTTGACGCGTGTGCAAAGTTTCATGACTTTTTGAGCATGTTAAAGCCCTCAAAAATGCGATTCATTCGGGAGAAGAAGAAGAAGAAGAAGAAGAAGAAGAATAATAATAAAAAACAAAGCAGATACAAGAGGGTCCTCGCACCTCGGTGCTCGGGCCCTAAATATAGCTGCAAGCAGCGATGGCGGGCTCAAGCCACCAATGCCATCGCCACCCCGGTGGCATCAGGTAAACTGTGCCCAGCGGGCACATGCATTCACAATATCCCTCTGGCAGTGAGGTTTTAAAGGATATGGCAGTTAAAGGGTTAATCCGAATCATCTAGACTTTAAAATCACATTCACAGAACAATATATATGTATAACTTTAGTAACACTTTACAATAAGATTCCATTCATAAACATTATGTTAACATGAACAATATTTATATAGCATTCATTCACGTCAGTTAATATTCCAAACTTAAACATTAAAACATTGTTTTATTGTGAGTTTTTTCCAAGTACATTTTACCAATTCCTAACCATATCAATCTTAATAACTACCATTATTTTTTTATTTAATCATTTATGAGTGCTATACAATAGTCCAGGAAAGCTGGAAGAGAAAAACAGGTCAAGAAGAACTGACAAAAAGAATTGCAAAATAATTAGGAAATAATGTGAAGATTAATTTTTTGTCAATTCTGCAAGACAGACTTTCAGGAAAGGAGGTGGAATAAAAATGAGCTCCTAAATCTTAATCCCAGATTCTGGAAGATATACTCCTCAAACCATCGAACAAGAGGAGGTGGTGTTGGTCCTTCACGAGTCACTCTAATCTGTTCATAAAGCCTATATATAAAGACTTAATATATAGTATTTCACAATACTTCATGGTATTCTAATTAAATCATTTTTTGGAATCTTAGATCTCTCAGAGCCTGACACCGAGTAATTCTGGAGACTCCAGGAAAGTGGCAGTTCTGTAAAATGTTGGCGCTGGAGACTAAATGCTCCCTGATAGTTTCACACCTAATTCACTTAACACACACACACACACACACACATTACCCACAGTGACAGTGGGACTGAGTGACATCAGATGTATGATAGTTTTTTAATTTTCTATCATCCATATAGTGTTGTATAGTCATGAAACTATTGTCATGAGACCAGTCATTCTGAGGAAATATGCCTCAGAATGACTTGTCTTTTATGTGTACATTTTTTTTTAAGTGTTTAGAAGCTGCACTTTAAAAAAATAAAAATACATTTACTTGTTCCTTTTTTACTATTATTAAAAAAAATCACCACGACAAAACCCTTCAAGCTATCCAAAATTCATTCACACCTGTTCTGTAAGATAAATTCTTTAAACAGTGGTAAAAGAGGATGTGGGGCTGAACCTTCAAGAGTCACTCAAAACGTATCTGTCCATAAAGCCTATAAAGAATTATTCTTAATATACAGTTCACAATACTTCAGCTTGTTATTCTAATTAAGTGAGGGTCATTTTATCAGTAAAATACATAAAATACATATTATTTTATTTGAAAGATTTCTATAAATTATTTAAATCATACTCGTTTCTCCAATAATTATTTAAAAGTAATCCTATAGCTCCCTCTGGTGGCCATTATAGGTACTAAGAATTGCAAGCTTGATTTATAAGTTATGATAGTTTAAATTTTATGCTGGCTCTTGAAAATGATAAAGCTATGAAACTTACTGTGCTTCCTTCAAATGAGGACTTCTACTTATATAAAAAATTATGAAGAGTTAGAATGAAAAATTGTAAAGATATAGTAAAATAACTATTGTATTTTTTTATGTTACTTTAATAAATCTCTGTGGCAACACCATTTAAGCTATCCTAAACCCATTCACAATTTAACATCTCAGTATTTTGGCATAATGTTGAAAAAGGAGTATGGAGTAGTATGAGGAGGAGTATGAATTCATTTACAGGCTGATTTTATCATAAATCCACAATAAAATTTCTGAGTTCTGTATCAATCTGTGTTGTTGTTTGTTTATTTTTATCTTTTATTTTTTATAGGAAGATAGCTTACTCTCCTTTTTAATAAATGTGCTTATAAACCAAGGACAAGCTATTTATAGCTGTATTTATAAACTGCTTACTACTGACTATTGATATTGGGACAAGGCTTTATAAAGCATGAACTGACTATTTACTAATGAGTGCAGTTATTATAAAGTGTTATCAATGCATTTGCTAATGTTAACAAATTAGACATTATTTTACAGTGTTATCAAATCCTTAAATGACTCATAAGCATTTGTGAAAGTTCTGCTTGCATTACAGCTTAGTATTGATCTGTGAGCTGAACAGATTTACTGTTACATCCATGAGATTATGTAAGTTAAAATAAATATAATGTCACAGGATGTCATAGGTCAGTATCAAATGAGTTTGAAATTATTATTTGCAGCACAAATAAGGTTTTTTTAGGATTTTTAAAAATCCCTAAAACTGTCAGAAAAAGGTTAAGGCCTAAGCTATTTCTATGTGAGTGGCTAAATTTATTTTTGTTTTTATAATTGTAATACACAAACTATGAAATTATACAAAATGTATAAAAAGGTAAATAAATAAATACGCACACATTAAAAAAGCAGCCAAGTCGAATGAGTTTCCTTTTTTATATAGATTAAAATTGAAGACAGAAGCAAGTGGTAAATGTGGTCACTTTAATATTCAAATCCAGTAGATCCAGTTTATGTTCACGTGGCTGTTTTCGTTTATAGTCGCCAAGCTATTATGTATTTTGAAATAATCTTGTCCGTGATGTGTTCGTTCGTACGACGAAAGCCAGAATCCTGCAGCTCGAGAGATATGTTATTCTGCCAATCGCGCTTTCAAATAGTCTTTCACACTTAAACGGGTCACAAACACCTGCATTTATCTCTTGTAGTGTTACAATGGGTTTATTGTGTGCATTTGTGGTAATATTTTATTTAAAAAAGCTCTTAAACAAGAATAAATTCGTTTGTTTTGAGCTCGACACTGTACGCGCTGATCGGAGGCGTGATTTCAGATAGGCAGCCACAAATATTTCATTTTCACACAAACAGTTCAAAAACATCTTAATTTAGCTCTTGGTGTGTTCTAATTGGTTGATAGTGTGATATCGCTGTAATAATTTATTTTTAAAAGCTTTAAAACAGGAATAAATTCGTTTTCTCTGAGCTCTTTACTCCAGACGCTCGTGATCACAGCGGTGATTCATCTCTCCTATTTCTCACATATCTCTGGCCAGAAATAATTTATCCATGAGCCCTGAACCGGTAATAATCAGATATGTTGGTTTAGCTTGTCAGTGTGAATTAAATCTAAGTATTTGTTTGTATTTTTAACCGATTTAAAAGTGAAAGTAAAAGTTCGGGAATTGAACCTGTAGGGGCGCTATTTCTCTCAGACAATGGAAGTCTAAGCACCTATACTCAAACAGAGGGACAGAGTGAGATGAGATGTCTGACAGTTTTTTAATTTTCTGTTATCCATACAGTGTTGTAAAGTCGTGAAACTATGCATATTTCCTCAGAATGACTTTTTCATCTGTATGAAAAAATTATTTGACGTCTTTGGAAGCTGCAACTTAAAAATACAATAATGATTCCCTTTGTAAGGTCATTTAAAAAAATCACCACGGCAAAACCATTCAAGCTATCCAAAATCCATTCACAATTTAAGTTCCTATCAGAAATACTGATGTGTGTTCAGAGTTTTGTGAAATTCTAAGTATGTTATTTGCCTCAAAACCACCTGAGAAGTATTCCAGTTTGACATGTTGCCACGGCAACAATTTTTTAGATATCAATATCCCCCTAGCAGATTTATATCGGCTGTGTTTTAACATTATTCTGATGAAGTTTGAAGCAAATCGAGTAATAATAAGATGTTGAATTCAAATCATTTTGAAAATGACACACTTCCTTCTGCCAGTTGGTGGCGCTATAACTTTGACTCCTAATAGTCACATATATGCGATCGACATCATACAACGAATAATCTGATGAAGTTTGATTAAAATCAGGAAATGTATGTGGACGATATTAGACACTTCCTGTTTCTCATTTCTCGCCATAATTTCAACGCCTCGCCACGAGCAAACCGTTCGAGATATCAAAAATCCCCTGGCAATTTTTCATCCCCAGTGTCTTGAGATCATGTTGACCGAGTTTGGCGGCAATCGAGAAAAAATCCTATGACAAGTATTTCAAATTCCAGAGCATGCGCTTTTTACATAACTCTAAATAGCTGACTTCCTGTTGGGTGGAGCCTATGACATGCAATACGCAAGTTTTTCGGCACAATGAGATCTATATGTGTACTGAGTTTCTTATGAATATGTGCAAGTATGTGTGAGCTATACATCAACATTTCTGACTGTGTTCCAGGGGGCGCCGTAGAGCCCCTGTGCCACGCCCGGGTCCCAGCCTCTGCAGGCTCCTAAAGGCCACAGATTCCAAAGTGTGCGCAAATTTTCAAGAGTTTTTGAGTATGTTAAGGACCCCAAAAGCACCCACAACTTTGACGAAAAATTTGAATACTAAACCCTAAATAGCCAACTTCCTGTTGGGCGGAGCCTATGATATGCAATACAAAAGTTGTTTGGATTGATGAGATTTATATGTGTACCGAGTTTCATACGTCTACGAGCAAGAGTGTATGATATATGGCCCTCCATATTCCAGGGGGCGCTGTAGAGCCCCTGTGCCAATCCCGTGTATCAGTCTCTGCCCGGCCCTAATGGCCGCAGGTTCCAATCTGTGTGCCAATTTTCAAGACTTTTTAAGCACGTTAAGGGCCCCAAAAGCCCCCGAGACGTTGGAAAAAAATAATAATAATAATAATAATAATAATAAAAAATAATCCTAAGGAAAACAATAGGCCTCTCGCCCTTTGGGCTTGAGCCCTAATTAAAGCTGCAAGCAGCGATGAACGGGCCCTCGCACCCGGGCTCACCGCCATCGTGTTGCTTTAGTAAAAAGGTGAACGTTGAGAAATATGCATTTAATGTCCTAAATATATGTGCCAATCTTACCGTTGCCAGCAGGTGGCGCTATCATTATAATGGAATATTGGCCTTCAGATGTGTTCAGGCCAGGACTCTTATCGAACATGTGAAGTTTGGGGAAGATTGAACATTTTATGCTTGAGTTACAACAACTTCTCTTGCTGTGGCAAGACATCAAAATTTTGTCATGGCGCCATGGAAACGCCCTTTAACAAAAACTCAAGATCTCCAAAAGTTAACATTGCACAGGCCTTTAGATTAGACTGACCACAAAATATATGTTAATCTCAAAAAAATTATAGGAGTAGTTTGTCGCAGCGTAAAATATGTCACTTCCTGTTGCCAATAGGTGGCGCTATGACTATAACTGAATGTGGGCATGTAGATCTGTTAAGGGCAGAAGTTTTATCTAACATGTGAAGTTTGGGGCAGATTGGACATTGTATGTCTGAGTTACAGCAACTTCCTTTTTCATGGCGAAACATCGAAATTTGTCAGGCCAGCATGGACACGCCCTTTAACGAAATCTAAAGATCTTCGCAATTTAACATCGCAAAGAGCTTAAGATTACACTGACCAGGTTTGGTGTTGATCTGAATAAATCTCTAGGAGGAGTTCGTTAAAGTACAACCCCTGAAAATGACCAAAACAACGCCAATTTTGCAGAGAAAATTCTAAATAACCGACTTCCTGTTGGGATTCGGATTTCGTACCAAGAGACTTTTTTGTAGGTATTGGTGTGTTACATGTGTATACCGATTTTTGTACATGTACGTGAAACATAGCTCGAGGCGCACTCTGTTGAAAGTGTATAGGTGGCGCTATCGAGCCATTTTGCCACACCTGATGGAATTTTGGCCTTCAGATGTGTTCAGGCCAGGACTCTTATCACACATGTGAAGTTTGGGGAAGATCGGACATTTTATGCCTGAGTTATAACATCTTTTATTCCTATGGCGAGACATCGAACTTCGTGACGGCGCCATGGACACGCCTTTTAACGAAAACTCAAGATCTTCACAACTTAACATCGCACAGGGCTTTAGATTAGACTGACCACAAAAAATACATTGATGTCATAAAATTTCTAGGAGTAGTTCATCGCAGTGTAAAATATTTCACTTCCTGTTGCCAATAGGTGGCGCTATGACTATAACTGAATATGGGCATGTCAATCTGTTCAGGTCAGGAGTCTCATCAAACATGTGAAGTTTGGGGCAGATTGGTCATTGTATGTCTGAGTTATAGCAACTTCCTGTTTCATGGCGAATCATCGAAATTCGCCAGGCCGCCAAGGACACGCCCATTAACGAAAACTCAAAAGCTTCGCAATTTAACATCGCAAAGGCCTTCAGATTAGGCATACCAAATTTGGTGTTGATCTGAATGAATCTCTAGGAGGAGTTCGTTAAAATACAACGCATGGAAATGACAAAAATGACACAAAATTTGCTCATAATATTAGTAATAACCGACTTCCTGTTGGGTTTCGGATTTTGCTCCAAGAGACTTTTTTGTAGGTATTGGAGAGTTACATGTGTATACCGATTTTCATACATGTACATGAAACGTAGCTCGAGGCGCACACCGTTGAACGTGTATAGGTGGCGCTGTTGAGCCATTTTGCCACACCCACTTCTGAAACCCATATCAGACGTAAATTTTCGCCAGTTCTGAGGTGTGTGCAAAGTTTCATGACTTTTCGAGCATGTTTAGGCCCTCAAAAATGCGATTCATTTTGGAGAATAATAATAATAATAATAATAATAATAATAATAATAATAATAAACGGAGCAATTCCAAGAGGGTCCTCACACCATCGGTGCTCGGGCCCTAATTAAAGCTGCAAGCAGCGATGAACGGGCCCTCGCACCCGGGCTCACCGCCATCGTGTGGCTTTAGTAAAAAGGTGAACGTTGAGAAATATGCATTTAAACTCATAAATATAAGTGCAATATATCAAAGTTTATTCCATATGTGTGCCAATCTTCCTTTTGCCAGCAGGTGGCGCTATCGTTATAATGGAATATTGGCCTTCAGATGTGTTCAAGCCAGGACCCTTATCACACATGTGAAGTTTGGGCAAGATCGGACATTTTATGCCTGAGTTATAACATCTTTTATTCCCATGGCGAGACATCGAACTTCGTCATGGCGACATGGACATGCCTTTTAACAAAAACTCAAGATCTTCACAACTAAACATCACACAGGTCTTTAGATTAGACTGACCACAAAAAAGACATTGATGTCATAAAATTTCTAGGAGTAGTTTGTCACAGTGTAAAATATGTCACTTCCAGTTGCCAATAGGTGGCGCTATGACTATAACTGAATATTGGCAAGTAGATCTGTTCAGGTGTAGAGTCTTATCAAAAATGTGAAGTTTGGGGCGGATTGGACATTGTATGTGTGAGTTATAGCACCATCATTTTTCATGGCGAATCATCGAAATTTGTCAGGCCGCCATGGACACGCCCTTTAACGAAACCTCAATTCCTTCGCAATTTAACATGGCGAAGGGCTTTAGATTACACTGACCAAGTTTGGTGTTGATCTGAATAAATCTCTAGGAGGAGTTCGTTAAAATACAACCCCTGAAAATGACAAAAACAACACCAATTTTGCAGGGAAAATTAAAAATAACCGACTTCCTGTTGGGATTCGGGTTTCGTACCAAGAGACTTTTTTGTAGCTATTGGTGTGTTACATATGTTTACCGATTTTCGTACATGTATATGACATGTAGCTCGAGGCGCACTCCATTGAAAATGTATAGGTGGCGCTATCGAGCCATTTTGCCACACCCAATGGAATATTAGCCTCCAGATGTGTTCAGGTCAGTACTCTTATCAAACATTTGAAGTTTGGGCAAGATCTGATATTTTATGACTGAGTTACAACAACTTCTACTCCCATGGCGAGACATCGAACTTTGACATGGTGCCATGGACACGCCCTTTAACGAAAACTCAAGATCTTCTCAATTTAACATCGTACAGGCCTTTAGATTAGACTGACGACAAAAAAGACATTGATGTCAAAAATTTCTAGGAGTAGTTTGTCGCAGCGTAAAATATGTCACTTCCTGTTGCCAATAGGTGGCGCTATGACTATGACTGAAAGTGGGCATGTAGATCTGTTAAGGGCAGAAGTCTTATCTAACATGTGAAGTTTGGGGCAGACTGGACATTGTATGTCTGAGTTACAGCAACTTCCTTTTTCATGGCGAAACATCGAAATTTGTCAGGCCACCATGGACACGCCCTTTAACGAAATCTAAAGATCTTCGCAATTTAACATCGCAAAGGGCTTAAGATTACACTGACCAGGTTTGGTGTTGATCTGAATAAATCTCTAGGAGGAGTTCGTTAAAGTACAACCCCTGGAAATGGCAAAAACAACGCCAATTTTGCAGAGAAAATTCTAAAAAACCGACTTCCTGTTGGGATTCGGATTTCGTACCAAGAGACTTTTTTGTAGGTATTGGTGTGTTACATGTGTATACCGATTTTTGTACATGTACGTGAAACATAGCTCGAGGCGCACTCTGTTGAAAGTGTATAGGTGGCGCTATCGAGCCATTTTGCCACACCTGATAGAATTTTGGCCTTCAGATGTGTTCAGGCCAGGAGTCTTATCACACATGTGAAGTTTGGGGAAGATCGGACATTTTATGCCTGAGTTACAACAACTTCTACTCCCATGGCGAGACATCGAACTTTGTCACCGCGCCATGGACACGCCCTTTAACGAAAACTCAAGATCTTCACAATTTAACATTGCACAGGCCTTTAGATTAGATTGACCACAAAAAAGACATTGATGTCATAAAATTTCTAGGAGTAGTTCTTCGGAGCATAAAATATGTAACTTCCTGTTGCCAATAGGTGGCGCTATGACTATAACTGAATATGGGCATGTCAATCTGTTCAGTTCCAGAGTCTTATCAACCATGTGAAGTTTGAGGCAGATTGAACATTGTATGTCTGAGTTATAGCAACTTCATTTTTCATGGCGAATCATCGAAATTCGCCAGGCCGCCACGGACACGCCCATTAACGAAAACTCAAAATCTTCGCAATTTAACATCGCAAAGGCCTTTAGATGAGGCATACCAAATTTGGTGTTTATCTGAATAAATTTCTAGGAGGAGTTCGTTAAAATACAACGCATGGAAATGACAAAAATGACACAAAATTTGCTCATAAAATTAAAAATAACCGACTTCCTGTTGGGTTTAGAATTTTGGTCCAAGAGTCTTTTTTGTAGGTATTGGAGAGTTACATGTGTATACCAATTTTCATACATGTACATGAAACGTAGCTCGAGGCGCACACCGTTGAACGTGTATAGGTGGCGCTGTTGAGCCATTTTGCCACACCCACTTCTGAAACCCATATCATATGTACATTTTCGCCGGTTCTGAGGTGTGTGCAAAGTTTCATGACTTTTTGAGTATGTTTAGGCCTTCAAAAATGCGATTCATTATGGAGAAGAAGAATAATAATAATAATTAAAGCTGCAAGCAGCGATGAACGGGCCCTCGCACCCAGACTAACCGGCAGCGAGTGGCTTTAGTTAATAGGTGAACGTTGAGAAATATGCGTTTAAACTCATAAATATAAGTAGAATATATCAATGTTTATTCCATATATGTGCCAATCTTCCTGTTGCCAGCAGGTGGCGCTATCCATTATAATGGAATATTGGCCTTCAGATGTGTTCAGGCCAGGACTTTTATCGAACATGTGAGGTTTGGGGAGGATTGGACATTTTATGCCATTTTATGAGTTTAGAACAACATCCTATTTCATGGCGAAACATCGAAATTTGTCAGGCCGCCATGGACACGCCCTTTAACGAAACCTCAAGATCTTCGCAATTTGAGATCGCAAAAGGCTTTAGATTACACTGACCAAGTTTGGTGTTGATCTGAATACATCTCTAGGAGGAGTTCGTTAAAGTACAACCCCTGAAAATGGCCAAAACAACACTAATTTTGCAGAGAAATTCTAAATAACTGACTTCCTGTTGGGATTCGGATTTCATACCAAGAGACTTTTTCGTAGATATTGGTGTGTTACCATGTGTGTACCGATTTTTGTACATGTACATGAAACATAGCTCGAGGCGCACTCGGTTTAAAGTGTATACGCACTCCGTTGAAAGTGTATAGGTGGCGCTATCGAGCCATTTTGCCACACTCTATGGAATATTGGCCTTAAGATCTGTTTAGGCCAGGAACCTTATCACACATGTGAAGTTTGGGCAAGATCGGACATTTTATGCCTGAGTTATAACATCTTTTATTCCCATGGCGAGACATCGAACTTCATCACGGCGCCATGGACACGCCTTTTAACAAAAACTCGAGATCTTCACAACTAAAACATCACACAGGTCTTTAGATTAGACTGACCACAAAAAAGACATTGATGTCATAAATTTCTAGGAGTAGTTTGTCGCAGCGTAAAATATGTAACTTCCTGTTGCCAATAGGTGGCGCTATGACTATAACTGAATATGGCATGTAGATCTGTTCAAGGTCAAGAGTCTTATCCAACATGTGAAGTTTGGGGCAGATTGGACATTGTATGTCTGAGTTACAGCAACTTCCTTTTTCTTGGCGAAACATCAAGATTTTGTTCAGGCCGCCATGGACCCGCCCTTTAACGAAACCTCAAGTCCTT